>NC_064539.1:17673018-18418875 GCF_023856365.1 Brienomyrus brachyistius | reverse complement strand
GTCCTGTGAGCACGTCTGTCCTTAGTGCCACATTACCCATGCAATTCAGATGTCACTGCAGATAGTGCAGGTATTCACCGTATTCCAGATGGGTATGGAAAGCTACTTCCTTTCTTTTCTAGGGAATATTATGTTACAAAAAGACAGATGGGAGATCAATACAGATGGATCTTTAAGTCATGCTTATTACTATTCTTCAAATCAGTGCTTCTCAACCTTTTTTGCCCCCCAATATTTACCATGCCAGCTCAGTTGCGACCCTATATCAGGTGTAAATGAACGCTATGACCAAGTACACAGTGCACTCTGCAATTTACGCCAATCAATACCTAATGCACAAATTTGATTGGATGTGCCAGTAAATTTAAAAGCATCTGTGGTTTGGCTTCTTGGATTGGTTGAGTGTTCACTAGTTTTCCGCTAGTGCATTTGCAGACCTAAAACCCATTTATATAGTATAATTCTAGGGTTGGAGCTGGGAAATCTGATCGTGGATCAGCATAGGAGCTTGCTGGTTTTAAAATGCTTACATTTCCAACTCTGCCTCACAACCCTGTCAGAACTTGCCGCGACCCAAACCACGGGCTGAGAATCGCTGGTTTATATCTCATACACTTTAAATGTCACTTAACGTACAAGCCTGGAAACCCTATGTGACTGAAGTATAGGAAAAGATACACTTAAAGATGCACTAACAAAATAAATGTTATATAGTAAATAGCACTTTTAGAACACAGCATATTAATATCAAGTCAACATATGAAGGTAAACTCTTCAAAGATGAAGGTAAGCTGGTATAAAGGAAAATCAGCAGTTAGATGAAAAAGAAATGAACAAATTAGACGTCTTCACATTCAGTGTAATGATCATAAAAATCTGGTCTTACTTGTGCCTGAAGGGAGAGACGAACTGGCAATACTGGCAATTGTACTTGTCTTCGCGGCTGAACATGGCGATCGCCGTGTGGCTCCGTTCATGGGAGCGGAGGCCCTGCTTGGACATGAAGATCCGGTCGCACTGGGGGCACGGGTGCCCCCCCCCAAGCTTCAGCTTCCCTGCCACTGTGTCCCCCATCTTGGCAAACTGATCACATGGAGCAGGGCTGAGGGAATCCACTGGATTCATATCCAGAGGGCCTGGGTCCTCACTGACATTTCTGCTCATCCCACCTTCTTTTGGGAGAGGAGCTGGATTTTCTGGGACCTCCTGAAAATATTTTAAAAAGCTGCTTGTGTACAGATTCCTTAATCCTAAGTGTAAAGGTTCTGCATTTTATATACATTTTGAAATTTCATTTTAACAGGAGAAGTAAAGATTTCTGGCAGTCTGACACCAGTAGTTTTGTCAATAAATATTTCTTGGGGGAAAAATATGAAAATGCTTAATTTCAAAATCATCCAGAGATAAGGTCATGTTTCTCTTTAGGGCCATGAATTTCAACATATAATTTGAGCTATCAACCCTGTTCAACTTTTGTAGCACCAAATTGCTGAAACATTGCATTTTGCAGAAGAAAATAAAATAAAAAAATCTTAAGCAACCTCTCCCCTCCATCTTAACTGCAACATTTTTGGGCAGAACACATAATCTGTGACTCCACCGCCTCAGAGTTACAACTATTTTGTAAAAGTATTTCAATTTACATAAAATAATATATCTTTATTTAAGAGACTGCAATATATGATAATGATAATGATGAGAAGAAGAAGAAGAAGAAGAAGAAGAAGAAGAAGAAGAAGAAGAAGAAGAAGAAGAAGAAGAAGAAGAAGAAGAAGAAGAAGAAGAAGAAGAAGAAGAAGAAGAAGAAGAAGAAGAAGAAGAAGAAGAAGAAGAAGAAGAAGAAGAAGAAGAAGAAGAAGAAGAAGAAGAAGAAGAAGAAGAAGAAGAAGAAGAAGAAGAAGAAGAAGAAGAAGAAGAAGAAGAAGAAGAAGAACAGTTTATTGACCACCATGGGAAAATTCTCCTGTCTCCCACCCCATTCTTGCTCTCCATGACACACAGACACATATGCAGAGGTGCCCACGGAGCCGGGGGTTAAGGGCCTTGCTGAAGGGCCCACGGACATGTGACTATTCTGCTCGAACCAGCAACCTTCCAATCACAGGCACATAGACTTAAGCTTGCCAATGGATTCTACAATACAGTTCATACTAGTGGTACCAAGGATGACTAATCAATTAGCTACTAAGTAACTAAGAAACTAACTAAATACAATGAAAATGTTCTAATTAATACTGAGATATTTCTTGTGGCCAAGGGAACATGGCACTACAACTATTTTTCTAGTAAAGCCAAGATTACGTGTGAATCCCTATACAAAGTGATGCAACAACAAGTTTAATTTATATAGTGCCTAGAACATTGCATGGGAAAACCTGCCTTGATCCACAAATATGGGCTTTCTTTTGGCATCCAGCTCACATGAACTGGGCTTCTGGTCAGCTTCTGCCAGTTTGTGCCCCCCAGCCCCCTCCCAGAGGAATACTAATGGCAGGCTGGTTACCGACTGCCTGTAAAACTGTACTTTATACGACTTGTTCACTGGAAACTCCCACAGTTTTCCCCAGGGAAACGGACCTGACAGTGTTTCTTTTGGAACAAACAAACCATCTGAACAACATATCCTACAAAGTATGAATAAACCTGCTTAGAAACACTCTGAAATTCCTGTTGTTCAGTTAGGTGTGTTGCTAAAAAATGCCGAGAAATGAATTTAGGAAGCATGAATTTAAGAAGCAGAGTTAATACAAATGCAGGTGATAAGATCGTCATAAGCAAAGGAGGAAAATTTAATTATGTAAACATGCTTATGTAAATTTCATCATATAAAACCAATTTGCTTTTTAACATATTACGTATGTTTATAAGGCAGGGTTTATCGATATAGAACAAATTGACTAATAGCAGTAATAAACAAGACCGCAACAGCCAGACAGCAAAAGGAAAGCTAGATGGTGTAGAGGGGTTATAAGTTAAAACTAAGCAATAAATTATACCCTGGCAATTCTTCGGTACAAGACACATAATAAATCTGAAGCTAAAACAAAGTGGTAGATGCCTATTAGAGGTATATCTTGCTTACCAAAACTGTCACAGAAATCCACGTGTTCTGAAAGGTCACGGAAAATCATCTCGAACCGAGAGCAGCAAATATCAGCTGCTAATTCCTGAAAGCCTGAGTGTTTCACACGTCAGTGCAGCCGGTAAGCGGTTCCCGCGGCAGATTAATGTCAACGTACCTTCATGTGTTGTTCTTTGTCTTCTCCATACTGGACGTGCTTTCTGAGGTGGTTGCAAATTGCTCTCAGGGTGGGGTGAACCTCTACACAAAAATTGCACTTGTAGCCAACTGGGGCTTTGTGTACACGGCTGCCCACCTAATGTAGAGGGGGTTAAAAGTAGATTACTATTATTATTTTATGCTGCCGAATAGCAAAACAGGAGGCTTGTGCCGAGACATTACTGGATATAAGTCTTTTAAGTGAAATTTTGACGAATGATTTATAACATAAACAAATGGCCCATAAAAACGTTAAAATCCTCTAAAGGCCTCAAATTGACCTCGGATTCAGGCATTACCCTTCATTATATCACGCATTCCCGGAACCAACACTGTCATACTGGTGTTAGCAATGTACACATTTAAGCTTTTTCAGTATGCAAAATATAATGCTATGCAGTTATATAAGTGAAAATGTAGGCCCGTATACATGCAGAATAGGTGCGATGTAGATCAGTGATCTGAGAATTCTACTGTTATGTCTAAATATAAAATATCAATATGAAGGATGTAAAAGTGACTAACCTTCTCTGACTTGGTTTCGAGAAGATCAGCTCCCTTATGCTTACTCAGTAGCTGTTTTCTCCTTTCCTGGCGCATAGCTCGCTTATGGAAATCCTCGTTATGATTGTTCAGGTGGACGCTGAGCTCCGAGAGGGACAAAAACTCGAGCTCACAGTGGGAGCAACGGTAGCAGTCGGTGCCATCCGGCGTGGGACTGGGTAAGGTAGCAAAGTCCCGTTTGAAATCCTTGGTGTGGTAGTCGGTGTAGTGCATGCAGAGCAACTCTGCAGTGTTAAAGGACAGCTTGAAGCATTTCAAACACTTGAATGGCAGCCACTCCACTTCTTTGTCTTGTTCTGCCTCAGACTGATATTCGATATTGTTGTTGTTTTCCAAAGCAACTGGCTTCTCAGGCTCCTTAGCATAGACTACGGTGAAGTAGCTCCCAAGCTTGCGGGAATGCTGTTTTTTGGGAAACACTCCTGGATGGCGCTTGATATAATGAGAGATAATGCTCTTCTTGCTGAAGGCTTGGAAGCTACAGAGGGAACATTTTCTCCTTTCCACAGCCAGCCTCAACTCCTCACTCAGGACAGGTGTATTGGCTTGAGGGTTTACAGACACCACAACCTTGTCTACTTTATGCTCAACGGTTTTGGAGGCTGCCAGACAGTGGGTGTAGTATGCATCGATGTCATGTCGCTTTTGGTAGTGGGCTGCTAATCCTTTACGAATAGGATTCGTGTAGGGACAGAGAGCACACTTGAAGACATTGTTTTTTCCTTCAGGTTGAGCCCTGACATTGTTGTGTTTGACACGGTAATGGCGGGCTATACCTTTTCTGGTAGAACAGAAATATTTACAAAGTTGACAACTGAACACAGTGTGCTTTTCTTCTTTGTCATCAAGGAACAAAGACACTTCTGACTGAAAGTCAGTCATCTCTTCAACTTCTGCAACATTACTTCCACTGTATTCCACTGCTGCGTCATCCTTACTGACAGAAAAATTGACGAGGGAAGGATCAAATATATCTGACGCTGGCTGATTGTGATATTTCTCATAATGGATTTTGAGTTTTTCCAAGGTTCCATGACTGTAAGGACACATCTTGCACCTATAAGCACCATAGCCCTGTCTTTGTGATTTGGATTTCTCATCGGCTTCATTAACATCAATCATTTTCTCGATGTCATCAGCAAAGTCTTCGGCTGTCACTTTCACCAGTGGATGCCTCTTCTGGTAGTGAGTCAGAACCCCATGAATTCGAGAGTTTACATAAGGACAATGACGGCACTTGTAGACCGAACTGGGGTTGATGTCCGCCTCCTGCGCAAAGTCGGCCGCCTTTACTTTCATGCCTGGGTGTTTTTTGCCATAATGGGTCAAGAGTCCATGAAGACTATTGTACTCAGAAAGGCATACAGTGCATTGGTATGGATTGTTTGAAATAGAGGTGCTAGCGAATGAGAGGTGAGGAACCATTTCGGCAGACTTTTCAGTAATGCCCTCATCATGTGTAAGGTGATGACTGTTAAATGAATTGGGCATTGAGGGCTGTTCTTTGTCTGTTGGGTTGCACAACTGATCACTTGTTTGGTTACCTTTTATGATGTCCAGAAGCACAGAATCATCTCCCTTGACAGCCCAGGGGTGAACTGCTTGGTAGTGGTTAGTGATGTCCCATATAGAACCAGCCTCAAACGCACAGTCTCTGCACTGATAATGCTTGGTGTCGGCATTTCCTATTTGTTGAGCAGAAGTAGCTTTTGGACCAGCCCATAACTTACTTGCCATGTATGTGTAGTCAACATTGTGCTCTGGGTGACGTCTTTGGTAATGCATGAGCAGGCCGTTTGGTTCTGCATGGGAATAGATGCACCATTCACAGTGATATCCAGCTTCAAGGATGCCATCTTCATAAGCCCACTGTAAAATAGTCATGGATGTGGCCTTCACGGTGGGATGATCTTTTTTGAGGTGCTTTTTCAAGGCATACACATATGGAGATGTATACGAGCAGTGCTTGCACTTTAAAGAGCGGAGTGGTTTTGTTTTGTTTGAGTCAGATGCAGAGGCTATCCCAGACATGTTACCAGACTGGACCATCTGAGCTCGTTCCCGTTGGCTGCGAACTAAAGCAGTGTGCCTACGAACTTGGTCAGCATTGGCCTTTACATCTCTGTGCTTTTTCTGGTAGTGTATCAACACGCCTTTAATTGTACGATTCCCGTAATCACAATGCTGGCAGAAGAAAAGCATCTCTGACTCGCCTTTGTCTCCTCCAAAACGGGGTTGGGTAACACTGGTTGCATCGACTCCATTGCTGAACTGCTTTAGGAATTGCTTTGGTGGAGAAATCTTTAACTCGTCCATGAGCTTCATTAATCCTGGGGAAGGAGGAGCATGCTTGATGTATTTTGCCGTCACCTTAATTTCTGGATGCCTTTTCTGGTAGTGCACAAGCACACCCACTACAGACCGGTTACTGTAGACACAATGTTTGCAGTAGTACACGTCTTCATCCACTCGCACTGGAACTACACTTGAGGTCTTTGGAGGGTTAGGTACATTTAAACCAAAGGATATGTTATCTGAGGCTTGATATCTATCCACAGAGACGAGCCTCATGGTTTTCTGTATACGGAAGTATGACGCTTTTTGCTCAGGGTGCTTCTTTTGATAGTGCACCAAAACAGAATGAACATTCGGGCTTGTAAACAAGCAGATGTCACAATCATAGACCATAACATTGTTAACCGTCGTTTCTTTAAGGGCATCTACATCTGTGCTTGACTCCTGTGTCTTCAGAAGGCTTCTATGAATGGGACTAGACTGAACTGAAGCTCGGGATACAGAGGTGGAATTTCCAAAGCTTTGGGGGCCTGAGTTTAAAATTTCTCTTAGCGTTTGGGACTCAACTCCCTTCGTATGCTGTTCAACTGCATAACTGGAGAATATCATGGCATTGTTTATTTTTACCGTTGGATGCATTCTTTGGTAATGAGGCATCAAGCTCCTAACATTTGGACTTGTGTATGAACAGAAGCGGCACCTGTACACCAAGTCAGGTTGATTGAAGTTCAGAACATTAATGGCATCAGGATGATGATCCATGTAATGTTGATTAAGATCATCAAAGGTCGTGTATTCAATATAGCATTCTAAGCAACGGAACACAGCACTCTGGTCTTCTGGGTCAAGGATGTATCTAAAGCTAAATTTAATATACGGGTGCATTCTCTGATAATGTGTGCTCACACTGCGAGCGGACTTGTTGTGATATTTACAATGCTTGCAGTAAAACAGTGTCCCAGGATCCTCAGTGTAATTAAGGCCCTCTTGAAAAGCATCTCTACTGTCTTGGTTTACTCCATCTTGTAGATCTTTGGACTCAGCAGAGGTACGAAAATCCATGTCATTGTCTTCATCATCCAAGACAATAAGATGAGTAGGAATGTGTTTCGATCCAGACTTTGAGTGAGGGTTGCAATTGTCTTTCCCAACAATACTGTCAATTTGAGAGTCTACTGATTCTCTCAAATACATGTGCTTCTGGTGGTAGTGGTGTCCACGATGTTCAGCTTGTGCACTATCCTTCTCTTCACCCAAACTCATTTCAACATTATTACCCTCTTGTTCTTCACTATCATCCATTTCTTCCAGATTAATTATAGAGTCTTCCAGCTGTCTGCTTTGATTAATTCTGGTTTGGAGGTTGTTAGCAATTTCATCTATTCGGGTTCTTTTCTTAGCTGGAGAGAGATCTAAAGGTAAATCATTTATAGACTTTCTTGCAGTCTTATTTATCAAGTGCTTTTTTGATGAGAATCCAAGAATTGATGTCTGTGTTTTTTGTACATAGTTTGAAGAACTATTCGTTTCTGAATCAGAATCATGTAGATCATTTGGTAATCCATCAGGATTAGATGGGTGCATGTTGTCGCAATAAGAATGTATGTGCTGTTGGTGGACACGAAGACCTTTCAGAGTGGTTGTAGAGAACTTACAGAGAGTGCAATGGTGAGAATTTTGTTGGCCGATTTCATTCGCCATGCTCATTTTTTTGCCGTTCACTTTTGTTGTAACACCTCCTCCATTCACTGGTTCCAGCACCTCATTCTGAACACTTGAATTTTCATTTTGCAAATGCATACTGTCCCAATCAGATGATGCCTCTATGTGAAATTGTTTATGAGTACTCAATTTAAGTAGACTAGTGCAGATGAAAGGGCACTCATCACATTTGTACACTGTTGTTTTGCCAGATAAGTGGATGTTCTCAATGTGGCGAGATATACTCCGGCGATGCATGGTTAGAAAAGAACAAAAGGGACATTGGAACCTGTTCAGGTACCTCCTAAATTGTATTCCTTTTGTTTCCAGCATTTTGTGATCCTCCTCAGATAGAAGCAGTTTCGCAGAATGTTCAGATACTTCAGAGTTAATGTTATTTTGATCATCTATATCCACCAGTTCATCATCTGAGCTACTTTGTGAATCATTCAGCATTATGTTAGTGTCCATATCCATATCAGAATTGGACATATCGGACACCATAAATGTCGATCTTTCAGACAAATTTGAAGACCCTGTTCTGTTTGGCACCTTGGACTTATTTTTCAAATTTTGGTAAGACGAAACCTTGTTAGCTTGTCCAGAGATCACAGTAACAACTGCATTTCCTGGTCCTTTACTGGCTGATCCCTCATTTCCACCAAGGTTATCAGGTATGTTGGAATTTGGGGTGCTTCTGGGGGACGACGTTGAATCAGACTTCAGAGAACCTGTGGTCTCTCCTTCCTCTTGCTGCTGCTGCAGGGACGAAATTATTTTCACCATACTGCGGTGCTTCTTCATCACATGATCACACCAGCGTTCTCTTCGAAAAGTTTGGTATGTGCACCACTCACAGGAAAAATTCCCCCGAGACTTAGTAATAGGCTTAACCATGGATTCCAAAATACTACGCTCTACCACTTCCACAGGTAAGTCATTGCGCAGATCTTCAGAAGACAGAGCATTGGAGCAAGAATCTTCAGCAGTGTCAGGTGGGGACCCGGATGAGTTGAATACGCTGCCTTTGTGATACATCTTTTGGTGTTTTAGGATCCGGGCTCTGCGTGGAGACTTATATGAGCAATACTGACAAGAAAACACCTTCCCAAAATTGTTGTGCATAGGGATCCTATAGCTGGATTGCTTGGATGTCTGGGAAGCTGGTGAGCTTCCCCCGCTAAGGGAGATATCACCTATGAGGCTATGCACTTTCCTCGTGTGCTCATTCAAAAGGGACTTGGATCTGAAATAGCGAATGCAGAACTTGCACTGGAAAAACTGGATTGTAGGTTTGGCTGACTGGCTAGTTGACTGGCTGTATTTCATTTGGTTGGCGCCAGAAAAGTGCCCAGGGCTTCTATCAAAAGAATGTAGCCCTGAAGGAGAAAAAAGAAAGAATATGTAGAATGAATACTTTTGTGTTTGTTTTCATATAGTTTAAAACTTAATATTCATAGAAATTTCTGTGTTCAAGTAAAAATTCTCATGAATACTTACAACATAGCTTACACTGCTTACAAAAGAATATTATGTTTTTCAATAATTCAGGTGCAACCCAACTCCTGACAAACTCACCCCAAAGAACATTATCAATGATTCCTAGCCAGAGGTTGTACCTGATTGTTCTACTGTTGATCCGTATTCTTTGTTTAAAGCAGTCAGATCTTCTTCATCCTCCACTTGGCTGAGGGAGTTGAGTGACTCAGACCTCGACTGACCAGGGGTCCCATCTCCTACCGCCGTGGGCTGCAGGAAGGCCGTATGGACATCCTGAATGTGTGCCTTTAGGTCATCGTGTGTCTCTGCTCGGAAGTCACAGCCATCGCACTGTAACACCTCCATCACCAAGGGTTCTTTGAAAAATCCAGAATATCTATCAGGGGAAAAAAAAGAGAAAAAGTGAAAAAGACGTGATTACAGAGCAGGAGGCACAGAAAGAAGGAATGACATCATTGAAATGACTGGGATGTTACACCAAAACAATTGTTAGGAGGCATTTCAGGTTCACTTGTCCCATTTTCATTACATTGGCTGCAGCTGGAGTGCCCAGTGCAATACTCATTTCAGCCCAGACAAACCATTTGATGCATTCAGCCTTCCAAAATAAGACTGAATCTGCAGAGATGAAACATGGTCATTGCCTTAGTTTGTTTATACGTTCATCAATTGGAGGACATGTAATATGTAGCCCTGTGACTGAAACAGGCTCCTTTCATTCATAAACACAGATTTAAGTTTAACTTCATTCAACAACACCTTACTTAAAACCGGGGTATAAGTTAATTTTGTATTTCTCTTAAACACACTGGTTTAGAATACGACATCGCAACAGATCCTCAAGCCTCTCTTCCAATTTCAAAACATCTGATATACAGTATAAATTAACTATTATATGCATATAATTTTACAACGCACATTGATGTCGACTACATTTAAATGTACTGGAAAAAACATCAGTTATATGACCCACTGCAGATGCAAAAACCCCAGAAACATTCATTTCCATCCATTTGCTGCTATCACACGAGCCTGGCGTCAATCCTAAGCAGCACAGGGCTGGAGTTCATCCTGGACAGAATGCCAGTCCATCACAGGGCACAGGATTGGGGTTCACCCTGCACAGGATGCCAGTCCATCACAGGGCACAGGGCTGGGGTGCACCCTGGATGGGATGCCAGTCAAATCACAGGGTATAGGGCTGGGGTTCACCCTGTATGGGATGCCAGTCAATCACAGGGCACAGGGCTGGGGTTCACTCTGGACAGGATTCCAGTCCATCAGAGCAATTCAGAAACACAAAGAACCCTAACTGCATGTAATAGAATTATAGGAGGAAACTGGAGTATCTCGCGAGGAGACGACGCAAACTGCACATAAATGCACAACCCTGGAGATGTGAGGCAACAGTGATACTCTCTGAGTTATGAAATACCTAGTTCAAATGATGGGATGAGTACGAATCTGAATGCTGGATTTCATCATTAAATAAATCACTCCCTCTGGCAGATTCCTGGAGCAGCCTGGTCTGTACTGTATATCCGGGTCAAGCTACAATGGCATGGTGGCCCCACCTCAATTTTTACAGGTACTCTGAACAATTTCCACTGTGCTGCCAGGTCACATGTCAGCAATCTCAAAGGAAGCACTGGAGAAAAAATAATCCACAGTGCTTTGTGCCAAATCAAGTAGGTTTTGTCATATTTTCATCAACTGCCTGCGACTCGAAATGAGGAGGTGCTGTCAGCTTGAGGGGCAGCCATTTTAAGATCCAGAGATGTTTTCTGAGGTGTTCAGCTGGCACTCAACATGGACCCGATCCTCCTTACAGACCCTTCAGCCACTAGAGAGCCGAGAACAGAAATGTATCTGCCAGATGTACATCTTCCAGCCGAGCAAAATATTGCTGAAATACTGAAATTAAAATACGTCATGCACAGCATTAAAGAAATCTAATCCTTCAGGTTAACAAAACAAACCAGACCTTCAAATTAACCTCTGCAAGGAGGTCTAAAATGGATGGCACATCTAAGCCTCCCCTTTTTCATAGCTCTGGAATTGTCTGAGAGGCAGGGTCTTGCCAGCATAGCCCAGCCACCTGGGACACCTTCCTCTGAACACAGAGGACAAAGACATCTGACTTGGCTCCCCAGATTCCAAAGTCTACTGGCATTTGTTAATCACCAACCGGTCTCTCTGCATCAGCAAACTCTGCCAGCAGTCACACCCTCAGCTCAAACTCGCCGACAGCAGCTGCTCTGTCTGAAAGAGGGCCTTTGAATACGCCAGCATTAAGCTGATTAGGAGTACAGAGGTTTTGTCCTTAACCATTGGTCCACCAAATCATGCAATGAGAAAAGGATACTGTTTATATTGCCTGGCATTGGTCCACTCGTCCAACTTTATGGAGACACAACACTTTCAAAAACTATGGTCTGAATATAAAACCTTTTCTGGAACAAATTGAGTTTGCACAGCTGAGCCAGGAAAACATAAATTATTTATTCTGTTGAAGCTAAAGAAAAGGCATAAAACACCAAAAAAACATGCCACAACAATTCCGCTTGGATTAAATGATGGCGTATTCCTTCACTTACCATAAACAGTTCTATAAAAGCTTTTCTCTATCGAGCCACACAGGTTCATACCAGAAAGCTATGAGTCATAGCTGTGTTCCCATTGTCGTGTAGCTGAACCTTAAACTCTTTGGTCCTGCTCCATACAAGGATCCATCAGGACCAAAGCAGCCTTCAACAAAGACATTCTGACATTTCATTCCATGACTGATTAAACACGGTGTATTCATACAGTCAATAAAACGTACAGAAGAATGTTCCACGCAAAACAATTTCTAGATTTTTCTCTTCAGTACAGTAACTTCCAACAAACGACATGCACGAAAAATAGTCTGGGCATTTATTTCTCGTTTGACAGAGATTTTTCCAATTATGTCAGTCTGGAAAAAAAACGGTATCACCTTTGCAGTGTTTTTGATATTCTACAATCCGGCACGTAGCTATTTGACGTGTAAATCAAATATTTTGTAACTTTACTTTTGGCCAAGATTAGCCAAAAGCTATAAGTGCTTCTGTGAGATTACTTAGCGCTTAAGTAAATCATCAAAATTGTTAAAATTGCTTAGCAACACAGTATGTGCGAGACAGCCAGACATTTTGTTTCCTTTGCATGTCCTACCCACAGAAGTACTGCGGCACAGAAATCTGGATGTACATTGCTTTGACTGGAGTTCACACACTTCATCACAAATTCCCAGATGCTCAAATAATTTTTAGCGTGAAATGGCACAATGGCAAGTTATTGATTTTATACCAAAGACATAAGGTCACAAGTCTTTCATGACAAAGTAGTCAATGCTGTGTTTCACATTCACTCAGTTATAAGACTGGATATAATTACAAGCGCATTTTCTCTCATTTAGGTGAGGCAGTCAGGAGAAAAGCCCAAACAGGCCAGAATTATCCTGGGATAACAGAAGAGAATAGAACAGAAATAGGTGCCAAGTACAAAACAAGGACTATTTGTAAATAGATTATATGACGGAAAATGACAATTTTATTATGAACCCATCCAGCACATTTTAAACAAAAATATTACAAAGAATCTGTTCTACAATTTCTACATTTTACACAAATCAGTTCAATATCACTTTCTGCCCAGGAGCTATACAACAAACACACTAATTTTGCTTCCTGTTTCACACGCAATGCACCCTGACTACTGAACTTCAAAAACCTCCAAATAATAAAATAAAAAAAACCACAAAAAAAGGATGTTGTGAACATAAACACTGATGGTACCACATGTATCTGAGATGGTCGACCACCTAAAAGACATCCAGCCAATGGCAGGCCAGTGGCGGAGAACTGATTAGAGAGGCAAAGAAGGCTGATGCAGATCATGTAGATGAACAGATGGCCTACAGTTAGATAGTCCAGTACAGCATTTGTACCAAAAGTCCCATAAAAAATGTATAATTCTTTCCACCATGACACAAATGGGGTCTGACAGCCAACGACCTTACAGAGTTCACCTTCTTCAAGCAAAATAAAAAAAAGAGAAAGAAACTTTGGCTGTAGTGGGTTAAAGAACAAAAATGCCAGAGGACAGGAAAAACATTGCTTGCTATGACAAATGCTTGTTCCTGCTGCTGAACACCGAGAGGAGGGTGTGGGTATGGGGGAATCCTCTCACACAGTCATGCGTTCGTTATGCGTGTGGCTGTACGGTCATGGGCTGAGTTTTCATGACACAAGTTGGGCTCCTACATGAAACGGGACCCATGTTTGAATGCCAAAGGACATGTAAGCATCCCTTCACGGTAGCTGCGTGCCCATCTGCAGGCCGATTTCTCTTTTCAGCAGGAAAATGTATTGGGCCACAAGGCCAAGATTGTCCAGGAATGACAATCAATTCAGCTTAATGTAACGGCCTGCCCAGTCAACAGATCTCGTTCCAACTGAACATCTGTGGGATGAGCCAGACAGAGCAGTTTGGAGCAGAGGTCCGTTACCAGCCAACTCAATGCAACTGGAGAAAGCACTGAAGTCAGCATGAGCCACAATCCCAAAGGAACGCTTTGCAGAGTTCAGGCCCTATTGTGGCCGTTGTTGTGCAAAAAGGAATGCAACACAATATTTGGAAGGTACCCCTAATGCTTTGCACATTCAGATTATGTTAAAAAGTATTGAGTCTTTACACGTTGAATATTATGGCGCAGAAAGGAGGAAAGATAATCAAGTACACAAAATAATGAAATACACTGCAATTCATCCAAATAGCTTTGAAAGAGGTTAACGATGGCTGCAATACTTATTACTGTCATCTACTTTTAAATGACTACTGTCAGTCATTTGAAGGAAACCATTGTTTTTAGTAAAAAATTAAATAAACAGAAAAGACATACTGACGTTTCTTTTTATAATGTGGTAACGATTGCTTTTCTACAATTCAATTAAATTCAAATTATTTTCGTATAGCAACTTCCACAACACAGTAGGCCCAAGGCACTTAACAAGAGTGTGAGACAATACATTATACTACTGTATGATACTAAATTGTACAATATATGAAGGAAATGGTCTTTAATATTCAATAAGTTGAACGCAAACCTGCACCGCTCTTTCAGTTAAATTATCATTTGCCATTTAATGTCATAAATCTTAAAATACAAGGTCAGACAAACCTCCAACCAGCCCTAACAGATGGCTACCTGACAACTGTTTCCTTTGCATGAGCCTGCCAAACAGAATGCTTCCTTTCCCCATCAAGTCACGTCTATTTAAGACATGGGCAAATAGGCAACCTTGCTCCATGATGTGCTTTCGTTTCTCAAGGAGAGCATACATTGTTTCTGCTAAGAGCTCGGGACTATTCAGAGTCAGTCGACAGCTTGCTTTCATCTGCGATTCTCATCAGCAGAATGCAACTTTCAGGTTACCTTCCGAAATGTAACGGGATACCTTCGGGCACAAAAGAGTTTTTGTAATCGATACACAATACAAAATGTTTAACTGTGCATATGCGGTCCCATGGTATTTTATGTTATTTTCGTCCCTAAAATATAAATGTCAATAAAAAGTAACCTCATATAGCTAATTCAGTTTTTAATACGTTACGTAAACATATTCTACAGATATACACTTGCAAAATTTCTGGGAAAGTGCTATAGAAAGAAATTATATTTTAGGATGACATGTCAAACATGAAGGTGGCTTAAGATAGAGGCAAAAATAGGTGTGAAAGGTTACGACTGCAGTGTCAGGAGGAATGCCAGCCCTGGTTAGCAAGGCCACCACTATCAGAAATTCTTTTCATATAGATGTTTCTCAGGCATCACAGCAGAAGTGGAAAGAATGCCGACTTAGTAGGAAAGCCTCTATTTCAGAGAGCCCAACGTAGCCTCAAAACTAAGTTACATCGCCAACCGCCAAGGTCAGGGACCAATAAGCTGCCCCAGTGCATATCAGCACAGCCCTCTCTCTATTTTCATATCTCATTGCACAGATGGGACGGTTTAGTGGTGAGCATTAAAACAGAGCTAGATGCTTTGCTGTCGTCTTCCAACAAAGGCTGAAAAAAAAAACAAGAACTGAAATCAGCTTTGTGGAAACTTACTACAAGGTCACATACAAACCTTTCAACGTTCATCAGCACTGTACGATTATGAACATTAACCATCAAACACAGAATTCAAGCCTCCTGTAAGAAAGTATTGTACACGACTATATGGACAATTTCACCGAGAATATTATGTGTTTTTAGTGAGCTCTGGGGAAAATGTCAAAATATCAATGAGTGATTTTTCAGCTCAGCACACGCAAACATTATACTTACAGAAGAGGACAGCAAATTAACATTCTGTGGTGATACACGGTCATGTGAAAAAATTAGGACACCCCATTAAATATTTAGTTCTTAAGAAATATGAAAATATCAATATTAAATCTTCTTCTTTCAAATCATGTCTGCAGATAAAGGTGATGTAATTGTATCACCCATGCAAAAACAAGAAACAAATTCACTTATTTAACAGAAGAAATTTCCACTGAGGAAAAAGTTAGGACACCCTCACATCCAATACTATTTAAAATGCCTAAAGTTAGATTCAGGTAGCACCACATCAGGAGAAAATGATTAAAACATCACTACAGAGCTGCTTGGTGGAGCCAGTCTTATTTAAACCATAGACATTTAGTTTGGTTTGCTCTTGATTGTTGAAGTGAGTGGTATCACCATGCTGAGATCCAAAGAGCTCTGAGTCCTTCAGAAAGAAGCTTGTAGATGCATATGAGTCTGGGAAGAGATATAAAAAGATTTCAAGATAGTTTGGAATCAGCCATTGCACTGCCTGGAAAATAATTTGAAAGTGGAGAACGTTTAAAAACCACTGCCAGGATGGCCAGGGCAGGCCGTCCTAGGAAGTTCAGCCCAAGAGCAGAGTGCAAGATGCTGAAAGAAGTCTCCAAAAATCCTAAAATGTCCTCATGGGACATATAGGAAGCTCTTGCCACAGCTGATGTCAAGGTACATGCATCTACTATCGGAAGGAGACAGCAGAAGTTTAATTTACATGGGAGATGCGCAAGGAGGATCCGGGTTCGAGTCTCCGCCTGGGTCACATGTGTGTGGAGTTTGCATGTTCTCCCCATGTTGTCGTGGGGTTTCCTCCGGGTACTCCGGTTTCCCCCCACAGTCCAAAAACATGCTGAGGCCAATTGGAGTTACTAAAATGCCCGTAGGTGTGCATGTGTTAGTGAATGGTGTGTGAGTGTGCCCTGCGATGGGCTGGCCCCCCATCCTGGGTTGTTCCCTGCCTCGTGTCCATTGCTTCCGGGATAGGCTCCGGACCCCCTGCGACCCAGGAGGATAAGCAGTTTGGAAAATGGATGGATGGATGTTTGGTGTAAACCAAAGACAGATTTTGAGCAAAAGAACCTCATACCAGTTGTGAAGCATGGAGGTAAAAATGTCATGGTTTGGGCTGCTTTGCTGCTGCAGAACCTAACCAGCTCACCATCATATAATCCACTATGAAGTCTTTATTGTATCAGAGGGTGCTTGAGGACAATGTGAGATCATCTGTCCAGAAGCTGAAGCGGGGGTGGATCATGCAACATGACAACGACCCAAAACATTCCAGTAAATCTACCAAGAAAATGCTTAGAAGAAAGAAATGGAGAGTTCTGGAATAGCCAAGTCTAAGCCTGGATCTGAATCTTACTGCGATGCTGTGGGGTGATTTAAAATGGGACGTGTACGCGAGACACCTTTCAAACATCACATAGCTTAAGGACTTCTGCACTGGAGAGTGTGGAAAATGCTCTGCCAGCGATTTCAGAGATTGACATATGATTTCGGAAACGTCTTATTGAGGTTATATCAGCCAAGGGGGGGACATACTTGCTATTAATACATAGGGTGTCCTAACTTTTTTCTCAGTAACAACTGCTATCTTAGTTAATTTCTTTTGTTAAATAAGTGAATTTGTGTCTCGTTTATGCATAGGTGCTGCAATTACATCACCTTTATCTACAAATATAATTTGAAACAAGATTTAATATTGATATTTCTTTAAAAAAAAAAAAAACATACTAAATATTTAATGGGTGTCCTATTATTTTCACATGACTGTAGGGGCACTTAAACACTGACAATCAATGCCCCAAAAAAATTGCACACAATTTTGTACTTTGGTGCAATTTTTAAATGCATTAATAGTTTTATTGTTTCCATACATGTCAATTAATCACATACAGGTACTCCATCTACAACGCTATTGATCCTATGCGGTCCCGAGTGATATACATACTTTCCATAAAGATCACTGATCCACCGTCCACATCTGCATTGCTAGAAGGGAGTTTGATCTCTGTCCTTACCCAAATCCCCTCTGACCTTTCTACCTGGCAATGCTGGATGCTTTTTGCTATTTATGCATTTCCCTAGAATCAATTACATTTCTAATTTCAAATTACGAATCAACTCTATGTGCAATAATGTAAGGCATTTCATTTCACCAGTCTTCAAACACTTTATATCGCTGTATACAAATTACTCTGCTTTATACAGAATCGTTTCCTTCTGAATACTGCCTGTGAAATGAAAAAAAAAAGACATTGAAGGCAGACGGTCATGTAACCCAATATCCATTTTTCACACTGCAAGCTACACAGTCCAGGCAACCAGGTGCAAAATGCGTCAAAAAGTTACTTGCGTAGTAGACAAGCATCATGCCCTTGTGAAGCTAAGCTTTATCTTTGGTAGACGACCCTAAAGAAATGTGCTATGCAGAATGCTGGGTTTGTGTTTTTGTATAATAACAATAATAATAAAACAACAGGGATCCAATAGCTACCACTGCTTGCATCAATAATAATATAATAATAATACTTTTGTTTGATACAAAATGCTATATTATATACACGCAGCATTTGTTTTGTAATGACCTGAAGCTACGAGATTAATTGCAATCAGAGCTTGACTATGTGTTGAATGAAGCACTCACTTGAAAATCAACTGAATATTTAAACATAACTGTAGCTATAGATTTTGCGTAGAATATGGCTCATTACCGCTACAAGATGGAATGCAGCTGAAAAACTAAGGATTATTAGGTCTATTTTGAAATTCACTGTGAGAGTCATTTCAGACATCAGCAGGGAGCTCAATGGTTCGTTTGAGGACATCAGCAGAGTCCTAAAATGGATCACGGATAATCACTGCTAGCTATTTCACTGCGAGTGCAGATGAAGAAGCAGTGCCTGAGGGAACTGCTGACTAAAAAGGTCAACGCTTTGCCAGAAAGTGTTGCTGGGATGGCAACATCACCTTCCTTTTCACCCAAAGGCAGAAGCAGTAACACAGCCATCGTAACACAAATCGGAAATTTACCGGAGCTAAACACACCATCACCTCTTTACTGGATCCACATATTCTGGAATTATTCAGAAAGAAGTAAAGGTTTCCCAGTTCATTACTGTGGGCCTGCAGTATGCTCCAGACTGACAGCTTAGGAGAAAACCTGAATATTTACAATATGGCAAAACTGATAAAGATAGCTACCATTTGTGGAGGTAACATACGAACCCTTCAGCATTAATGTTTCATTCCCATTCAGTGCATTTCGCTATAAAACGGCAATACACTTTTACATACTGTCATTATAATACTGTGAAATACTCCAAAATACTCTGCTTATAACCTATACTGAATGATGTACACACTATATTGTTAAAAAAGAGCCTGCTGTCATTTATTTCTTACAAGGTCATTAAATGATTATTATTTGTGGACAAACACGTCACCTAAGGGTTTTGGCAACAGTCGCCACCAAGTCAGTTGCTTTGCCATTAGTTTGCCAACAAATACAACTATGACAGATTTCATTCAGACCGACGCGGATAAATCATAAGCAAATTTTGTCTCAACGACTTGCACTTGTGCAAAATAAGATTTTATAATGAAACACTCTCAAATCATAAAAGATAAAAAAAAATTATTGGGATGGACTCAGTCAGCAGAGTTGCTTTGAGGTGAACTAAAACATACCTGAAGGCTAATGTGAAAAATGCTTTATTGTTGTCCAGAATGTAACTATGCCGCCCTTTCACTTTGACTTATTTTATGTTTCTCAATTTTTACTTTTTTTTTTCCTTTTTCGTCTGACTTTTTTGCCGAAACATCTCCATTCATTTACAATGGGAGAAAAGTTTGTGAATCCACTGGAATTTTCTGAATTTCTGTATGACTGGACCCTAAAATGTAATCTTATCT
This sequence comes from Brienomyrus brachyistius, assembly GCF_023856365.1. NCBI lineage: Eukaryota > Metazoa > Chordata > Actinopteri > Osteoglossiformes > Mormyridae > Brienomyrus > Brienomyrus brachyistius. The sequence continues at coordinate 18,399,242 of NC_064539.1, read as the reverse complement.
TCATCTAAGTGATATCAGTGAAGAAAATGCCAAACGTTTTAAATTGCCACGCTTTTATGGATCAAATGGTTTAAAAAGATCAAGGTCATGGATAGAAAAAGTATGTAAACTTCTAAGATAATACAATCTTGAAAAGAGGGTAATGGAAGCAGGTGTCATAGTCAGTTGATGTGTGGATTTAACCTGCTATGCCATATATTTTTTATAGAAAACTCAATTTTGGGGACCTGCTCTTCTGGTCGAGTACAACATGGCTTGATCAAAAGAGATTTCGGGCCACCACAGAAGAGGTGTTCAAGCTCATACAATTGGAAAGCGATTTCTAAACCCAACATCAGTCCAAAGTCGGGCAGATAGTTTGCAACTGGAGGAAATTCTGCACCACTGCTACTCTCCCCAAGAGCGGCTGTTCCACAAAAGGTCAGGTCAAGGACACAGCATAAATTCCTCAAACAACGGACAGGAACGACTAGAGATCTGCAGGCATATCTTGAAAGGTCTCTGTTCATGGGTATGCCAAAAGAAAACTGAACACTGATTACGGATAAGTGCTTACTATGCAGGAGACCACTGTTCCCCAAATAAATAAATAAAGCATTACTATCCATCGCCACCTGGATGTTCCATAGTACTGGAGCAATACTTTATGAAAAGATATCTCGCGGTGGTCACAGCATTATCCAATTGCTAACCCTGGTCAGGGTCAAAAGGACACAGTATTACATCTGGAGGAAACACTGCGTGAAGCAAAATACATGGAGTTTGCTGGTATGTCACTGCTTTCCTGCCTCAGGGCCTGGACAGAGTGAAACTGAGGGAGCAATGAATTTCAGCTTTTTTTCAGCAACTTCTATAGCAGAATGTTAGGGTATCTGGCTGTTATCTGAAACTCAAAAGGAGTTGGGTCGCGTGACATGAAAATGTTTCAAAACGCTGGAGTAGGTCGACAGCAGAGATTAAAACAAAAGAAATTTCATATTTGAGAATGAGCAGGTCAGAGTCCTGTTGTGATACCGTGGCTTGACCCCTAAAGCAGGGTTTGAGAGCAAGAAATCCCAAAAAGATCCATGAAGAAAAGTGGGCCAATAGACCTCAAAAGATCAACTGCTACAGAACACAATCAGTTGTGGTCTCTGCCAATAAAGGTGGTTCCACCACTTATTAATTCAAGAATTCACATATGTTCAAAGACTCGATCAATGACTTTGATTAAATCGTTTATTCAACTAGCATTCGAAATTTAAATATCATTTGTTATTTTTAAATAACATCGCCTTTATTATTGTGGCTTTGATGAAGATGAGCACATCTGAAGAGAAATTCACATCAGTCCAAAAAATTCAAACAAACTCATTCTCACAAATATTGAGCCTAACTTGTATACACTGTGTGGGACTATATCACAGCAAGACAACAAGAACTTTGAAGTAACTACATCGCAAATACAAACAAAGCTAGCAAGCAGAGTAATATTGGGTTGGATGCCCATCAACGGTGTGTGAGCTTTAAAACTGGTTGGACTATCAGAAAGACTGATATGCAAAGTATCTAAGCAACCTAAGGCATCTGTAAGTTTCCATCCCGAATTCCAGGTGTATCAGTCACAAAAGCTGCAAAATTATTTAATGGGGCCCATGGGAACGGTCTCAAAAATAACAGAATTTGCCAAACATGGGGAAAACGCCACTGAAGGAGAGGAACTGTGCTCGCAATTTGAAGTTCACCGGCAGTGATAGGCAGACTCTTAACAGAACAGTTGCTAAGCACCACAAAAGCACGGTCTCAAAAATTACCAGAGAACTGAATCAACACCTCTGCGACCCACTCGCTACAAAAACTGCACATTGAGCTTCACAAAGCTAGAATTCATGGCAGGGCCTCCATTCAGAGATCACTTGCATTCAAGGCCAATATACAAAAACACATAACCTGGTGGACCCCAAAGAAATGGAAAAAAGTAATATGGTCTTATGAGTCATCCAGATGGGTTTATGTTTGGAAAAAGCAAACTGTTAAATGTGAGGGGATCCTCAATGGCATACGCTGTCATCTCATGGAAGTCATTAGGTCTGATGATTGTTCTGCATAGTTTGTATGATGATAAAGGAGCATGAGACCATTTCGCAGGAACAAACACACCCTACGGTTCAGGCACATGTACACTGCTAAACACAATCAAGAGTAGATACATGAATATGATGATGAAGTCAAACACCTTTACCATTCACCTAGTCTTGGTTGCTGGCACAATTGGTCGCTGCAGTGAAATCGGCTTTAGAGAAACACTCTGAACAAACGATCGGCACCTTCGATTAGTGAAGTTTATGAATAATCTCTGCTTCTGACTCGTGGTCTAGTGCAGTCCTAATAAGGTCAAACTCAAAACAGCCACAGCCGAAAAGTACAACCTTTAATTTAGCGTTCTACAAGGAAATATGCAGAATCAGGATTAATGTAGGTGGATTAAGAAAGCAGTGTTTAGGAAGGGGGCAGGAAAAAAAACTCAAAACTATTTTCCCACATGCTTACCCGAAGCAGAAATTCTCCATTAGGTTTGCAGAAAAATGCATTGATAGTATGGAAAGCGCAAAAAACTGTGTAGGTAATCAGAGGAAAACGCCAGGCGTAGGTGAGAAACAACATCCAGTCTTGCAGGCCTTTACAAGATTGTCATGCACATTCAAAGCTATTCCCTTTTGTCCAGACCGCACATTTGGTGTCATCCTCTTCATGCCTGAGAATTGGGGATTAATCACCCGGCTCTTTCACATCTGTTTAATCATCATTCATCCCATTCCCAGAGGATATATGTTGCTTCACCTTGCTTCTGTGACTTTGAAGGTGGATATTGCGAGCATAAAGACCCCCACCAGCTGACACGCACACCTCCATTTTAGGCACTTTATGTCTGCGGTCTGTAATGCCCACAGTCATAATCTACTCCACTAAAGAAACACTGCATTAAGCGAATTATAAGGAACCCCAAGGGCAGCGACGGCATGCTTTTTGCGTAAAGCCAAATTCATTTTTTCTGGAGTAGAATTTTTTTTAAAAGAGTGTCACGCTGTTTGAAGCACTTCTATTGAGAAAAAAAAACTAAATATAATTTTGGTTCTCATGAAAGGCACAGAGCAGAGATTTAAAATAATGAGAATTTAGCTGAGGTTGTAGATGTTGGGCCAAATGCTGTCGGCTTCGCCTTCTTCTCTGAAGGCCTGACGTAGCAGATCCTTCTGTTACAGTATGCGGCTGAGGTTTCGACCCGGTCTAGCTGCCTTGGACTGAGCAACCAGTGACAGACACGGACAAGTTCCCAAATCTGAAGCCTTGGAAGGTTAAATAATGAAGATATTACTGAAATGCACTGTATAATTGCCTTAAAGTGACAGAAAAACATTTTTTTCCCATTTAAAATTCGCAATTATCACATTATATAAATATGTAACTAACATATCGACTTTTTTTCTGAAATTCGTAAAACATGCCCATCAATTGTAGCTTTTCTACTTTCTACAGCATATTCCAAAGTTACTGAAACTGGAAAATACAACAAACAAAACTGGGTTAGACCATTATAATATTTATTTTATAATTTAATGGGCTGAATAATAGTGGACATTAAAATATTATATGTTAATATTGGTGCGTTCAGGAGGAAGGGATTAATTTTTCAAGGAGATAAGTACATTTGTGCCTGAAGAAAATGACTCAAATAGATTAAAGTGTCACAGTATATTTTGAGCAAATAACTGTAATTAGTAACTCTTAATGTAGACATTCATTTAAATGTAAATCAAGCAGTTTGTTATACAAAAACAAACTCTAGTTTGTTACCCAAATGTAAAATATGATAAAATATTGATAATAAAATAATGCAAGTGAAAATATTTTAGCCATCTACATAAATGAATATCGAAAAAAGAACCTGGTAATCAAAATATACAAAAAAAAAGACAAGCTTGTTCAATTACGAGTCACATGTTGTCTAATTACATTTTTCTCTTTAGGTTTTCCAACTCAAACTCCAAGAAAACCAGATTGTACTCCAGTCTTGGCCTGACTGGCACACAGCTGGGAAATAATCTAGTTCAGCTGGGAACACCGTAAATACATACCAGGCTACCTACCAGCAGAGCCAAAGCTGACATGACAGTTGCTGAAGCTGGCCAGTAATACTTAGACTACGAAATCAAATGATGTAAGTTGTCTTATCTACATGAGCAAGACACGAATCAGAATAACAAACTTTTTCTAAGATGATCTGGGTTATGTGTTCCACCCATTAGCAATTACCAGAGTTGGATTCCTTCAGTCACATGGTTTCAACTACATAAGCAACTATGCTTTTGGGAAATGCATTAACCCCTGATGCGTTAAGGTCAAATTTATCATTGCAATTATAACTCACTCGCTTTTCTTTTTCATTGAACGTGTCCATGATAACATTTATTGTTAGCTACCTTAAATCTTATAATTAAATAGTGTTTAAGGGATTTAAAACAAGCCTCTAATAGTGGTGGTGGAAAGTTGAGAGATCCATTAATATTTACTTACCAAGAACTTCTTCCAAACCTTTAAATATTTAATTGACCTTGGACACCAGCATCACATGCCGGGCTGGAACTTTGGATGCCTTCTACAAAACCGTTCCTATTCATTCTCAAAGAAGGCCGTGTCCAGTAAAAGCTGAGTGGAAGAAGAACATTTTCCAAAACTTTGAACTGCTTTCATACTCCTTCAACAAGCAATGTTTGTTTATATTTCATTTTACAGTTCCTGGTCAGTTTGGGGGGGGGGGGTGGCTAGCACTGTTGCCTCACACCTCTGGGACCCGGGTTCAAGTCTCCGCCTGGGTCACATGTGTGTGGAGTTTGTTCTCCCCATATCGTCGTATGGTTTCCTCCAGGTACTCCGGTTTCCCCCCACAGTCCAAAAACATGCTAATTGGACTTACTAAATTGCCTGTAGGTGTGCATGTGTGCGTGAATGGTGTGTGAGTGTGCCCTGCGATGGGCTGGCCCCCCCATCCTGGGTTGTTTCCTGCTTCGTGCCCATTGCTTCCGGGATATGCTCCGGATCCCCCATGACCCAGTAGGATAAGCGGTTTGGAAAATGGATGGATGGATAGATGGTCAGTTTGATCTTTCTGCATACTCAGATCATTACCCAAATATCTGTTGCTGTAGGACAGCTATTGGGGCAGGGGGTGTACAAATGCCATTTAATCATGAAATGAACATGTATGTCAGCCGATCATTAACAGCGGTGTCATACCTGAGGCCTACATATCCAAGGGATCTCCAGGTAGGAGCAGGTTCTGCATGACTATAGATAAAGCAGTAAATCAGTCATTTGCCAGAGCCTAATCATATTTATAATGAACTTCTGACCAAGATTGTTCCTTTAAATGTATCATCATATGCATCACTAATTTGCACACTAATATATATTACTGTGTCACAAGTTTGGTTCAAAGAGCGCGTTACCCCTATAACAGTGCCATACACTTCCTATTGTTCTCCAAACCCTGATCACCAGGATATATTACACACGCTGAATTTTTTGTTCAAGCTGATCTGTCAATCAATCAATCTTGAATAAACTGTATGTTTCTTGAATAATTAAAATTTAAAATTCAAACAGTTTTAATTACGTTCAACTGAATGTTACATTTCTAAATATTTTACCGCCGAACTGATTTTAGAACTAATTGTTAAAGAGGAAAACTCTAGATGTATATATTAATATAACAGCTTGACCTTTACAAACAGAATGGTTTATTCCAAATTTAACCAGAAATTCTGTGAAAATATTTGTGCATATTTAAACTTAGACAAGAGTGTCTGTTGATGCACAACCAATGCATAAATGTGATTTTCAGATATAATGACTCATAAGGTTTTTAAATTAATAACCTAAAGGTTGCTGGTTCAAATCCCAGGAGACAACCTGCTCTTGCCACTAAACTCTAAAATATGCAGCCCGCATTAAAAGCAAAACCACCGAAAGTGTCAGATGAATTAAAATGTTAAAACAATTAATAGACATTTGACAACTCCCTTATAAATGAAGGGGAAAAAATCTGAATTATATTTAAGATATAGGTGTGAATGGGCAATGGGGAGGGTAACATTACATAATGATAAATAGATTAGAAAATACATATAAAAGGTGTGACATGAATTAAACATAACAGATGCACTTTTGTACAAATGAAATATTTCATAAAGAAAAAAATGTGTGACATCAAAGTTTAACACACTTTTTTTTTTTTTTTATCTTTACAATGACCTGACTTGTTTTCTAGATATAAAAATTAGCTAAATCCAATCACACAGCCTTCATTTGGGATTATTACTGCCATTTATTTCCATGTGTATACTGCCATTATCAGTTAAATGTAATGTTTGGTGACACAGGGGGAAGCCCTGGGGAATTACACCCCCAGGGGTTACTGGGTTAACCCCGCACCACTGGCTGTGTGGGTAGGGTCTCTCCTTTTCTAAATGGGTTTCCTTACACAACCCAAAGACATGCAGTTGAGGTGAGCATCTCTGAGTCATTTATGATAGACGCGTCTCGCACTAGACTGACGTCCCATCAAGGGTGTCCACTGCTGACGACTTAAACTGTCCATAAATATCATATTGCAACCCGTATACAATTTTCAAGGAACAATCTTAACCTAGACACATATCAAGAGATTTCTCCCTTCAGCTTCCTTTCCTTCATGAAGAAGCTTTTGACTTTCTTCAGATAAACACCTCCAGACAATCTCCATTGTTAGCAAAGCCATGACATGTAGAGTTCCTCCATTTTGAGTGTATGTCACGAACCAGGACCACAGGAAAATTACTGAGCACTACCTGATCGTCAGCAAAATTTCCTCGCAACCATTTCTACTGCAGAAGCACCACAGAATAGTTGACATTGTTCAGACAGGAATAATAGAATGCTTGGCAGAACAAGCATTTTCCCTTCTGTAAAGAAATAAGAAATTGCACTTTAAAAAAAAATTTAAAGGAAGACTTACTCAAGTCCGTTTAATACGAAGGAACCCCTAAACACTCAAAAACAACCTAAGAACTTAAATAAGAGCAAAGAAAACAGAATCACCTCCATTTAGACTTTTAAGTGGGTAGCTGTCCGAGAGAAAAATAATGTCAGCTGAGAAATGCACTGTGCAATTATTAGGACAATTACCATTTGTAAGTTAAAAGTAGAATGCAAATTTATTCCATAGTTGGGTGTCACTTATTGAAATATTTTCATATCGTTCTCTTTCGGCTGTAAAAACTCTTGGGGAGAGACCACTTAGCAGCTTCATTAATTATCAATTTTGATTAATTCATCAGTATTCATTTTACAGCAATCAAAACATCTGGAGAACTTTCAAAGTGCGAGAGTAACTTCTCCGTGTGTGAAGGCCACTTGGTTGAAAATTAAGAATCTCTGGATTCTCCCACTGCATAATTAAGCATTAAAATTCCTATCTCATCCATGTCCCTCTCTCAGCATCACACTGTCAGCTCCAACCCTCCTCACAGTCCAGCTTCTGGAAGCCCTAACGCCCTCCATTTTCTTGTGAAGTCTAGAGCATTGACAAGACAAAAAAAAAAAAAAACTTAAACATGACTAGTTCACCAGGAGCCAAACCACACACTTGTTTCCTCATACTACCCACACACTAGCACAACCTGCACAAGTCAAAGTAGTCCACCACCCCTCACCCAAACAAGGCAAATCAACCTTTTGCTCTTGAGTGAAGAAAAACATGCCTAGCTTTCCTAAGAGACTCATCTGCCTTCCTCCATTTTATGGTGAAGCCCACAATGACATACCTGACTTCGGAGCGCTGACAGCACAGACATCCAAAAAAGCTCAGTTCGCAGCAACAAACCGAGAGCGTCCGACACGGAAAACAACGCAAACTCTAACTGCAATTCAACACATCCCCCCCCCACCCCCCATACACATACACACACACACACACACACACACACACACACACACACACACACACACACACAAAGCAGGCACTCTTACTTTGGTGGAAGAGTATTAAATCCATCACTTGACATTTTAACTAAAGCAAGACAAGCCATCAAGAAGCATAAGAACTGTGTGCGCGGCTCTCGGACTGTCTGCTAGGGGACCACCGGCAATGTCAGGCTGCCGATACCGGGGATTCTGCTGCTTTCGCACCGGTGCTAAAAGGGGGGGGGGAGGAAGGACAGCAATCCGTGCAATGGCTTCCCTCAAATAGTCGAAAAAATAGAGCGAGGGGTGATATATAAATCCCCCAAGCAAACCTGACAAATTTACTCTCTCGATCCCTAGTGATAGATCACATAGCTGAAGACAACCTCTAATGAGGTCCGTCTCCGAGCGCAGACCTGCCTTCAAAAAGCACGTAGCGATACCTGCAAATTGAAAAACGATGGTTAAAATAATAGAGGGTATGCAATCTAGTTGACTTTACATGTTTGGGTGCCAACAAAAGCTTCCAGCCGCTCTCGCTGCGACTCCCCAAGTCACTGCGACTGGTCCTAAACTAAGAAAAAACCCTCTTTCCAGGTCATTCACAAGACGCTCTCCAGATCATTTGGTCTACCGTAGCCTATTGCTTATGGATCATTAACAAAGCTTGGCAATTGGGGGTGAATAGTATTTTACTTACGGGCTCGTCCAGAAACGCGATCTCTCCAAAAGTTGTTTTGTGTCTCATGCGTGTGCCCGGTCTAGTGGATGATCGCCATCTTTCCTGCTTCTCCTTTGCTGCAGCTGCAGATGACCTGAGATCCGTCTGTCTCTGAATAATGAGCAACCACAGAGACAAGGAAGACAATCTGCAAAGCAGGCAACACAAAGAACTTTCGGAGTCTAGCAAGCACCAGAGGGTGCGCAAGAGTTTGCCATGACATGAAATAACAGCACGGTGGCCAACGTGCTGCACGTCCAAAAAGTATCTCATCCTCGATGAATGCAAAATCTCCCAGCCTTCAAATGCGTCGTTATTCGAGGGCGCTTATGTTTACATCGCGTACTGGTTTATGTCATAATATGCATGCACGGTCGGATTATCATAGAAGTGTGGCGTGCATTGCGCCGTGCATAGTTTAGTTGCAGATTAATTTTAAAAATCCAATAAATCACCTTACTGTTGTAGTTCTCTTACGGAAGAATTTGTTGGAGCCAGTGATTAGTTAAGTGAATTTTTTTTACATTTAGATCTGTAGATGTATACGTACATATACAAACTATGATAAAGTTTTTTTTTTTGCTCATTGTCACAATGATCTTGAAGGTCTACGTGCTCTAATATAATGTCGTTTAGTAATTTCTTAACACGATCCTATCCTCTGAATACCCAGTTATTTCATAGATTCTATGCACTATTTCTTAAAACTCTTCATACATTCAGCAATGGCTGAAAAACGTGTTTTATCAAGTGCACAGTAGCAGCATCTAATTCATACTCTGTGGACATTTTCTGATCCTTTGGTATCATATAATCAATAAAAACCACACATAATAACCACCAAACTAACAAAATGCCATTTTGTCCACTCACAGTGATTATTATAACTAATGCTTAATGGAAACTAAGCAATCAATGAATGGTGTGTCAAGACGTTGGAATATTCTGTTGCCTTAAAGTGTTACTACTGGAGAGAACATTTTGTTTGCAATGTTAAATAAGTTATTAAGTGAGTCAGTATTAAGTGAATGTTGTCTTGTTGACAATGACGCCATCCAAAATGCCTCTAGAAAACGTAAGAGTATATCATATTTTCTCAACTTGATACCAGACACCTTGAACAAAACACTTAACTGTAACGTAAGGAGTGTTTTATTGACAATAAGACAAATTTGATGAATTTGATTAAATCCATAATGACAAACAATTAATATTACACTGTTGGATTCATAGTTTAACGTATGGAGGTGGATTCTGAGGTTATGAGTTACCTTAAGTATACACTGAGATTATAGTGAGGTAAAATATATTGAATAGCAAGAACAAATTAAGAATGCAAAATAATAATAATAATATTAACAAGGGAAAATACCTTGTATGGGCGAACCATGATATCAAGGAATCTGTACCATTATCTACACATTATTAATTGAACAGATGAATTGGGATTTTTCACTTCTATAAATTAAGTGCAACCAGTAAATGTATGACTATATTAGCAGAAAAAGCTAACATGCATGTAGTTTAGTTTAGCAGTGTCTCCCTTTGAATGGTGGTTACATAACTTACTTCGGAAATTACTGATGTTGAGATTCTTATATTCTGGTCATAATGGATCAGAGATTGACTAATTTTGTAGCTTCTTTTTAGATCAGAACATCAAGTGGGATGGCTTGAGTCTAATTAATGAGCTCATTTAAAATGACAACTCCTGACATTAGACAAAACCATTGGTCTAATATTGTGTCGGTTCCCTTCGTGCAACCAAAACAGCTCTGACCCATCGAGGTATGGATTCCACAAGCCCTCTGAAGGCGTCCTGTGGTATCTGGCACCAAGACGTTAGCAGCAGATCCTTTAAGTCCTGCAAGTTGCGAGGTGGGGCCTCCATGGAACGGAGTTGTTTGTCCAGCACGACCCACAGGTACACAATTGGACTGAGATCTGGGAAATTTGGAGCTCAAGTCAATACCTTAAACTTTTTTTCATGTTCCTCAAACCGTTCCTCAGCAATTTTTGCAGTGTGGCAGGGTGCATGATCCTGCTGAAAGAGGCCACTGATACCAGGGAATACTGTTGGTAAATCTTAAATTGAAACACTTTATATTTACAGTGAAAAAACTGGCAGTTGGAGAGAAGAGTTTTAAACATTTGTGTTTGTATCTTCCTGCCCTTAATGAACTGAAGATAAACCTTTATTTAGATTTATGGCACAAATAATGACCTCTGAGAATGATGCTGATAAGGGATTTTACCTGTGCTTTACCTAAATTAATTATTCTCTGATAATTTTGTAATTAAAATCTGAGTGAAATGTAAAGGATTACAACACTTATCAAAAATCATTTTATTGTGAAAAATGGATTAGCATTTTAAACAGACAGTTCAGCTATTGAAAGAGTTGGAGAATAACTGATGAGTGCAGAGGATGCTTCATGGCTGTTTTAGTGAGGAGTCCCAAAACATATAAAACACATTTTAGAATGAATGTGTAAAATACCTTATACAACTATTGGCCGTCACATGATGACTGCCTGCTTGATATTGTGTTGGTTTCCCTCATACCACCAAAACAGCTCTGACCCATCGAGGTATGGACTCCACAAGACCTCTGAAGGTGTCCTGTGGTATCTGGCACCAAGACGTTAGCAGCAGATCCTTTAAGTTCTGCAAGTTGCGAGGTGGAGCCTCCATGGATCAGACTTGTTTGTCCAGCACGTCCCACAGATGCTCGATCGGATTGAGATCTGAAAAATCTGGAGGTCAAGTCAACACCTTGAACTCTGATTCATGTTCCTCAAATCATTCCTGAACAACTTTTGCAGTGTGGCAGGGTGCATGATCCTGCAGAAAGAGGTCACTGACATTGGGGAAAACCATTGCAATAAAGGGGTGTACTGTCAAGGAGTCGGGAGTTTCTGGCACGAGGATGGGGCATGGTGCAGGCAGACAAGGAGGTGGATGATCCACTGGCGGCTCACGGAAACACGACGAGGATTTATTAACGGAACTGAAAACGTTGCGAACGCTACAAAACAAACAGACCACGAGGGGTCAAAAATAGGAAAAACAAAGAATAACTACAACAGTCTAGTCAACAAGGAGCAGGCAGGCAACCAAAAATCAAACACGGTCAACAAGAGCAATAGCAACAATGTCTCCAGTGGCCTGTACTACGAAGCGGGGTTACTGGCTTATCGGGGTAACTTCTTGTATTTAAGGTACGCAGTTTAAATTGACTTCATATTCTTTCACTTACATTTTGCCCAGACTACCTTAAATCCAACAAGTTACCCCAATAAGCCAGTTACCCCGATAAGCCAGTTACCCCGCTTCGTAGTACAGGCCACAAGAGGAACAGAACAGTATCAGGAACCTAAATGCAAAAAGCTAACAGGAGTAATGCAGGACAGGTGAAAACAAGGGCTGGTAAAAAAGGCAAATCATGAAACTCAACCTAGGAAACAGAATCTAACACTAGGGGAATAACAGAGAGGAAAAACACAACCATGGGCACAAAGCATGAAACCGAAACCGTAGATAAATCACAAAACACAGGAACTAGAAAAGTGATAGAAATGAAACACTGGGGAACAAAATCTACAAAAATAGAGGAGACAGGATTTGAACACATGATTGAGGGAATTACAAGTAGCCACATACTCAGTTCATTGAGCTATGTGGCCATCTGGGGAGCAAAGGAAACACTACAGACTGACAATGGGGAAGACAGGATGGCCAGTGACACCTGCTGGTCAAATGGGGAAAATACACAAGAGACTCAGACAGACGGGTGCAGACCCTGACAGTGTACTAGATCTACAATGTTTAGGTAGGTGATATTTGTTAAAGTAACATCCACGTGAATGCCAGGAGCCAAGGTTTCCCAGCAGAACATTATCTAGAGCATCACACTGCCTCCACTGGTTTGCCTTCTTCTACAGTAAATTATTACTGTAACATGGTCACCTTTTTCCACAACTGTCCATAATTTTTCTATGTAATATTATAGTTAATTAAATAATATTAAGATAATATCTATCTATCTGTTTTCTGTGCCTGCTTAATCAGTGCAGGGCAGTGGTGAATCTTGAGCCAATCACAGGAAGTACAGGGCACAAGTCAAGTACACTATGGATGGCATTCCAGACCATCACAAAGCATGCACTTACACTATATTCAACTGAGAGACACTAATTCACGAAAATGCAAGCTTTTGGACAGCCGGAGGAAAGCCATGTAACAGATAAACCGAGAAAGGAATTCAATGTACATCCCCCAACATGCGAGGCTTCAGCTCCTTCTACTAATTCTTCATTGACTCTCAAATAATTTAAATGAATCAGTGCACCATATTATCAAAATATCTACAGTGTTTTTGCACATTTTAACGTTGACTTTGGTTAGAACATATCTCTCAGATCTCACATTCTAGTATGTTGTAAATCTCTCTTGACTTTCCCTGTGCACAATAGGGAAAATCTTTCAACAACAAGGTAGAAACCACTGCTCACTAAGAATAACATGAACCCAAACCCTAACCCTAAGAGTTTTGGAGAGTTTTTTTAGAGCAATGATTCAAACTTGAAACTTTTTGACTGACAAGAGTTTTGTTTTGTCTAGCGAACACCAAACTTCATCCCACAGAATGAACCTAAGAGAAACGATGAAGCCTGCTATCAGTGCAGTGTGTAATAGTCTGGGGATATTTTGTGTATTATTACAGGAACCATGAATCCTGTTGTTAGCCACAGAAATTTACATGAGAATGTCAGTCCATCCTGCTATATGAACAGCTGGATCATGTAGCAAGAAAATAATCCACAAAACATGAGCATGTCTCGCTGAGGAAAATTAAATATATGGATCTCATTGACATGCTAGAAGAGCGAGTCTATAGGGAGAAGTGGAGCGGAATTCCTCCACAGAGCTGTGACAGTCTAATCAATAACTACAAGAAAAATTTGGTTACAGACCTTCCTGATAAAGATTCTGTCAAAAATGAGCGAACATACACAAAGCTTATGGGAACAAATACATTTTGTCGGTAATGTATTTCATATGTACCGTCATAATTAAAGAAAAACACATTACAAAATGCTTCATACATAACAAATGGCCCTGAATTATGGGTGTAGAACCCTTGCTCTCACAACCCAGATTTTATTCTAGCAGGACGATGCCATCTATTTTTCATAAACACTTGGTCCCTGGAGCCTCACCCAGGCAGCACATGGCAGGGGGCAGGCCCACCCCTGCAAGGGATGCCAGTTCATCGCAGGGCCCATGCTCACAAATGCAATCACGCTGAGCAATTTAGGGACACCGATCCTCCTAAACTGCTTGTTTTTGGGCTGTGGAAAGAAATCAAATTGCCAAGAAACCCTCACAGACCCAGGGAGAGCGTGCAGAAGTGAAGTCACAACGCTGGAGGTGTGAAGTCACGGTGCTACCCACTAAGCAACTGCGCCTTCGCTCTGCCAGCACTAATTAAATCTGTTAGCTCTAATTGAGTTCCTGGCTGAATTGTTCGAAATATATACACTATGCGAAGAAAGGTATTGAGACACCTGGCCGTTACAGCTACAATGACTGTTCTGGCATCCCATTCTAAGTCCACAGGTATCAACATGGAGTTGGTCCCCCCTTTGCAGCTATAACAGCTGCCACTCTTCTGGGAAGGTTTTACAAGATTTTGGAGTGTGACTGTGGGAATTCTTTTATGCATACCAAGACATTTTGGGCAGTTCTATGCTTCCAACTTTGTGAGAATAGCTTGGGGAAGGAAGGCCCTTTCCTGTTCCAGTATGACTGTGCCCCAGTGCACAAAGCAAGGTCCATAAAGACATGGTTGGGTGAGTTTTGATGTGGAAGAACTTGACTGACCTCACAGAGCCCTGACCTCAACCCCATCAAACACCTTTGGGATGAACTAGAATGGAGATTGTGAGTCATTCCTTGACGTCCAACATCAATGCCTGACCTCAGAAATGCTGTTATGGATGAACAGGAAAAAATTCCCACAAACACACTCCAAAATCTTGTGGAAAGCCTCCCCTATGTAACTCGTTATGGGATGTCATAAAAGTTCTCGTGGGTGTAATGGCCAGGTGGCCCAATTTAAGTAAAATGAACAAAAATGAATTAAATGAACTTGTCAAATAATTTTTCTAACAGATTAATAAAGAAAATTCAGTAACAAATTAATGAGTAGTGGCCACAATATTATTTTCGGTAAACACCAAATTTGTATTTATGTACCACCGCAGTCCATGGAATGTTATTGTCTCACCATATGCAGTGTACCGAATATGGTTAATGTGAGGATAAAGCCCTGCTTGACTTGACCAACCAAACCTCAAAACATATGAGAGCAGGGGCCTGTTTCATGAAGCAGGGTTTGTTGCCTAGCCGAATAATTTGTTGGATTTAAGATAGTCTTGTCTAAATGGACTGTACTGTCATTCACTTACATTTAGCTCAGACTACCTTAAATCTGACAAGTTATCTGGCTTAGCAAGAAATCTTGCATCATGGGACACCCCCCAACAATTCTGAGCTAGAAGCTGGAAGTTATGATTGTCCAATAGGAATGATCATTACTTAAACTCTTATTGGACGATCATGCCTTCTATCTTAAATTAACCCAGCTAACTGAGAAATCATTTTGTGGAACATCTCCCTGGAATACACATGTTCTCCCTGTGCTCACATGGGCTTTCAAGTGGAAAGACAGACAGTTTAGGCTCGTGGAAGCCTCACAGCTACTCATGGAGTCTGCTTGCAGGTGTGACGGTGTGTCCTACCAGGGACTATGAGGTCTGTGTTGTGTGCTGACTCGTGCTTCGTTCATCCAGAAATCTTGCACTGGAGAAGCAATTATAGAAGATGGAGAAATGGATATTGTAAGAATATTGCTATTTTCAATAATGAAATCTGAATTCCCTGTGTGGCAGAATAAATCATAAGAAGTCCTCTCCGCATGTTCAGCTCTGGGGGTGAAGCATGTCACATGCAATTGAAACAACTTGGTGGTGATTATTCACGATCAGTTGCCACACAGGAATACAGGATACGTTCTCACACTGATAAGCATATTCACACTCATACAACTGAAATGTATTTTTATAAATATGCACATACACATGTAGCATTTTTGACATCACGCTTTAAAAATTAGTACACGAATATTGACCGTAATGTTCATTGACAATCAAAGAATGTTACAAATATACATTGGACAATTAAATAAGTAACTGGAGCGACAGTCGAGTGACGTTCTGCGATACAAAATTGGAAGCGTTTCCAGAATTTTGTCCACTAGTGTGTGTTGGATTTTCCATCTTGTGATCTGTCAATGATACTCTTAAAAGATGAGAGGATGAACAGGATGATCTGTACAGACACCCCTGACACGGAGAAGCGGTGCTTGTGTTGTGGTTATAAATGTGGAGCAGAATCAAAGGTTAAACCTTCAGAGGAACACTGTTATTAAACCTTGAGAAAGTTACTTTGTAAATATCCAGAAGGTCACATTAATGGTGCGAAGCAGGAGACACTTACGAAAGTTGTCCGAAATAAGTGCATCTGCTAAGCAAGTAAATAATGCAACTAAAGTCAAGGCTGTGACCTGCACCAAATAATTCTCCTCACCATTTAAATGCATTATATGAATTTAATACAAAATTCTGTACATACCAGGTTAGGAGTGTTCAGAATGGCTTACTTCCTTATTATTCTTATTTTGTTTTTCTTTTTAAATGTGTGTGTGTCAGCCAGTGAGGCAGTAATACTTTCTGAACCGAAATATGTTTCCAGCAGTCGACACAGGTAAAATGGCCACACTTTGTATTATGGAAAGACCAATGCATCATATAATTCTACTGGCACTTTGTATTAACCCGCTGGCCCAGTCTTATACAATCACCTCACCCAGGGCTACCAAAGAGTAAGCCATCCGTTTTGATTGAGGTGCTGACCCCAAAGGGAAGATTTTGAGAACTTGATGGTTCTTTCTTAGAATGAAGCCAAAAAGGGGGGGAAGGGGGAGGGGGGGGGGGGGTTAGGGTTTGTTTTATGCAGTAGAAACAAATCTCAGAAACAGTGATTTTACAGCTGGGAGGGAAAGAGAAAGCATTCGCACTGCACTGTATTTGCCTTTTCAGCTCAGTCGTACTCACAATTACATTTCTTTATTTAGTATATATATATTTATCCAAAGTGACGTAAATTGAAAAAGGAGGGTCAGCCAGACACCAGAACAATCGGGGTCAAGGGCCTCGCTCAAGCGCCAAATGGTCACATTGCTGTGACCAGATGATTGGAACTGACAACCTTCTGATCAAAAGCTCAGCATCTTAACCACTGAGCTGCATACATTCCCCAAAATCTCAGGTAGAGACGGCCGGTGGCTATGTCTTAACCATACGTGTGCTGAAGGTCACTAGGACTTCCACTCTTATCAAGAGGAGCACTAACCTTCTCCCCTTTCATACGGCACTTGTGACAGAATGTGCAATTTTCTTTAAAATAAAACATTTAGGAATCTGTTTGGAAGGCATCAGCTCTAAACAATAGACTGAGTCTCGTGGGTTTCTGAGAACAAGGATTTATCATGCTGGTATGACATATGGCTCTGCAGCAAATCTGATTAATATGGGAGGGCCAGGACAGACTGCACGGGGAAAAAGCAGCCGTTTCCATGTTACTCTCAGCCAGGTCTTTCTAAAATGCAGCTAAAAACAGACAAATAGACCTCAGGGATTCAGATGGACCGTCTGTGATAAGGACAGCAAAGAACAGGGAGATGAAACACGTAACTGCTAAGAAATTCAATTCACAATTATTTATTTCTATAGTAGTCCACATTAAAATATAAAATACATCCTCTTGAGCACAATTTTCAGCATACAGTAATAAATGGATTGCTAGAAACCGGAAACAGTAGAGGACTGTTACATTTTAATATGGAACTCTTTCTGTGCTGAAAGCTTGGTGAATGCTTTCAGTATTTCATTGTTGTAGGGTGGCATGTCTCATCAAAATCTATTCTAAATGATTCAGTCTATCATGACAAAACGGGACGAAGGTCTCGAAGGCAGGTGTTCAGGAAAACAAGAGGGGCTTTATTGGACAAAACGGGAACAAAAAAACAAACTAGACCACAAGGGGTCAATACTGGGACAGACTGGAAACAAGGAAGGACACAGACATTGGGACAGGTCAACATCAATGACAGGACTGGGGAACACAGAAATGGGAAGCACTTATATACAAGACTGACGAAGGCGCTAATGAGAAGCAGCTGGGAGTGGTTATCACGAGGGTTAGGAACAGGACAAACGAGTAACAGGCATGGCTTCTTAGGGTCACACTAAGGAGTAGACAGGAGGGTGAGGTGGGTATGATGGGCAGGATGTGACATAGTTCACTTTTATGCCACTTAGTTAAGGTTGTATAGTGCCTGTACCATCCAGAAGATTATTCATTTTCATTTAATTTCTTCAATGTTGTGTAGCCCAAGAAACACATACAGTTCAATAGATTTAAACAACAAGTACTCATTGTAAGAAATTATTCTATGAAGCAATACTTTAGATTGACTAAAACAACCGAATCTTGGCATGGACTAGTGTTCCCAGTCTGTTCATCTCCAGGATTATAGACTCTGTTTCTGTGTCTGTTTTCTTGAGGATTACAATCTCTCTCATCAGTACAAACTGTTTAACAAGCACTCGTAAAGTGGAATGTTATAATTCCAGAAGGGTGAAAATATGACTTTTACTGTGTTGATAAAACCACATCAATCTACTAACCATTTATCTGTTACAGCAAGGGTGGGCAATCTCACCTAGAATGGGCCGGTGTGTATGTGGCTTTTCACTGCAACTCCCTGATTAGATTACTAATTAGAGGACTGATTGGCTGAAGAGTCCTCACACCTGGGTTTCAACAGCTGACCTAAAGGTTACCCCAAAAACCTGCACACACACTGGCCCTTCATGGATAAGAGTTGTGGGACAATATTGATTGTTTTTTTTATTATTATTATTTATATAAAAAGGAAGATGTTAAGCAATGCCTACCGTAAGTTTTCAGCATTTCTTTGTGGAACCTTTGACATATGCTCAATCCTACCAATCAACAAACCTATCTACCATCACTGACTGTATAACCAGAGAAAGAATATATTCCACACAATGTGTTTTTTACTTTCTTGGTCTTTGAGAAAACTTGAGATCTTAAATGGGTAAATAAAAGAAAATGTCTCAGCACATGAAGACCAATTCCAGAAACTACTCTCACATTCATTCACGCATCTCCGTCAGTGCATTTAGGGGTCTGTGTGCCACCAGCGTTTCAAATTTTGACTTGCCTAAGGTTCAGGCAGGAGTCACCAGTGAGCTAAGTTCAATGGACTGTTGCTGCAGGTAAAACATTTTTGACTGTCAAGCGAGACACCAGAACGAAGAGGATGGTACAGCATGTTTTGTGGCTTGACAGTGTGTGCGAAACTTTCAGTGTTTCAGAAAGGGATGACTGAATTCTCTGACAGTGCTTGACCACAAGATGGACTAAAAATAAGATATAAATGTTTTGCTCATAGCAAAGGGAAATCAAAATGTAATAAACAGTTCATTTTGTGAATTATTCTATTAAAACAAAGAAAAAACCAGGAGAATTGCACGTAGAAATCCCTGCACACAGACTGATTAATAAAGTCTCACCAAACTATGTAATGCTTCAAGTATGTGTTGGACAGCCATGTCTATCTTATCTCTCTCTCCCATAATAGACCTGCTCATTACTACACTCTATTCATAGGTTTGTTTCAGGTTCAGTATGCGATTGCCACTCTGCTGTTTAGAAGGCTGACACCATATCTAGCTACCTTCCATCTCCTTCCTTATCCTTATAGAAACCCAGGTAACATATCATAACCTAGCCAATATCGCTGCCTTGCCGGCCCCCCATTACCCCTCTCAATCACCATGCATAACTCATTCTTAGGCTAGAAGTACAATTTTGTGTCTCTCTTAAATCTCTAACAGCTTTTGTCCTTGTGTTTCATGTAGTAAAAATATATTTTCCAAGCAAGGTAGTATTGTAGTATTCTACCACTTTCCCAAACCTACTACGGATGAGTTACTGGATGACATATCCGCCTGACAGTCATCTCTATCATCTAGATAGCAATGGTGCTGACGGGTGTCCTGTCCAATCACTGGCCTTCACTGCTCTCTAACGATATCTGTCTGTCCCATCCTCTTCCTCTTTCGTACAAGCTTGAAGGCTGACCCTGAGTTCATATGGTTTCTGGCTTCCACTTGCTTGCAAATCCTCTACATGTGTCTGATTATTATTTACATTCCTTTTCCTCCCCTCTAGCCCCTCCTCCTTAGGTGTTCCTAACCTGCTGCGATGCTTTTGAGCCCCTTGCCCTTCTAACGTTCCCGTTACTGCCATTCCCCATCTCCCCTGGTTGACGTGTTCTCCCAGATGCTCGTCAGCCATGTCACCGCTGCCCTCTCCTCCTCACTCTGCACTGCGTTTGTCACCTCCCATTAGAAGCTATCCACATAGCTCTCTACAGACCTGGACAACATCCAAGCGCTTCCCTACATACAGTACAGACACCCTTATCTCATTCCTAGTTAATTAATCAGCCCCTTTACTTAAGAATTCAAGGTGGTAACTTCTTAAACACTTTCCTAAACCCTGCTGACATGTCTAGCTGGTATCCTTTATCCTAACTCATGTTCATTTTTTTAGACTGTGGATCTTCCATCCATCCATCCATCCATTTTCTGAACCGCTTATCCTACTGGGTCGCGGGGGGTCCGGAGCCTATCCCGGAAGCAATGGACACGAGGCAGGGAACAACCCAGGATGGGGGGCCAGCCCATCGCAGGGCACACCCACACACCATTCACTCTCACACACACACACACACCTATTGGCAATTTAGCAACACCAATTAGCCTCAGCATGTTTTTGGACTGTGGGGGGAAACCGGAGTACCCGGAGGAAACCCCACGACGACATGGGGAGAACATACAAACTCCACACACATGTGACCCAGGCAGAGACTCAAACCCGGGTCCCAGAGGTGTGAGGCAAGAGTGCTAACCACTGCACCACCATTGCCGCCCCCTGTGGATCTTCCATTTGTTCCAATTCAATGAAAAGAACATAATTCTCTGTTACTGAACATGTAATGCTTCCTGCCTCTGTTTGATTGTCATGCACTAATCATAAAGTCGGCTCACAAAGGCTGAATCAGAATTCCACACCATTTTCCCCCCATGCTACACTCTGTAACCCCAAAACTGTCATCCTCCCTATTCAAAAACACTGAATTACCCTCATTTCCGCTTCATTGTTCTTCTGATATGATTTGCCTTCCTGTATTAGCCTTGTGTCAACTTTGCCTCATACTGTACAAACTCTGAACTTGCCTTCTGCTCTTTATCTCCTAGATGGTTTCTCACCTGATTGCACCTGACATGTTTGTACTTCATTCTTATACATATGGTATGTACCAAAGTTACCATAAAAAGATGAAATGCACGTACACACTGCTGAATTACTCGCTACACCAGCGAATCTCAACCCATGGCAAAGTTCTGAAAGGATCATGAGGCAGGGTTGGAGATGTAAGCATTTTAAAACCAGCAAGGTCCTATGCTGATCCACGATCAGATTTCCCAGCCCCAACCCTAGAATTATCCCATATAAGTGGGTCTTGGGTCTGCAACTACTTAGCGGAAAACTAGTGAACACTCAACCAATCAAAGAGACCAAACCACAGATGCTTAATTTAAAATTCACTGGCACATCCAATCAGATTTGTGTGATAGGCATTGATTGGCATAAATTGCACAGAGTGCACTGTGTACTTGAATATAGCGTTAATTTAAACCTATACTTGACATAAAGTCGTGACTGAGCTAGCATGGTAAAAATTGGGTCATGATGCAAAAAACATGCTCTGTAGTATTATAATACTCACTACACTATTGAAACACGCTCTACATTGTTGAAATACTTTCCACACTGTTGTAGCTTATTATACTGCATTAGAGAGCAGATCAGTTCCATTTGGGTAGAAGTGTCTATGGAAAAATAACAATTATACCACATTGTTTACTAACAAAGCTTTTTATTAAGCATTAATGAAGTCTGCGGGTATATTTAAAATGACATCCTTTATTTTCTCAGCATTAATTAGTCACAGTTGAGGTTTGATGTTTGACAAATATACAAGATGATCATTTCAAGCTGATGGTTGTTGTTTGCCTCTTTGCAGAGAAGAATTACAATATTAAAACATGACTAATAAAGTTTAAAACATTTGTAATCACAAACCAAACCTCTGAAGAAACTCCTCAATTTCTTACATTTATTATTATGGTTTTTACATTCGTTTCTCCGATGGAGCAAAACACAGTTGTCTTCTTTTATCAGTGATTTCAAAATGAATTGTCAGTGGACAGAAAGCAAAACTCCAAAACAAATTACGAAGGGAACAAAGAATCGCAAAGTGTATGCCTGCCATGTAATATGAATGCAATTTACGATCTTTTTTAAAAATAAAGAAAAACAGTACTTTTCAAAGGAAGCCTTTTCATATGTTTTAACAAAAACACAGGTTGTATGAAGAATTACAATATTCTACCATTCTAAACCTGACATAATGGACCTTTGGATCTCCCTCTGCCTCTTCACTTGCATACATTAGACTACGCATTAGATTGGGTTGTTTATTTCCAGTACGGGTCTTGTTTTTTGAGAGGAAATGTGTTTATGATTCCCAGTTACATTTTACAGTTTTTTCTTTTTTACAGTAAGTTTTCCTCTTTGTAATATAGAGGACCCTCACACAACCTTTCTACATATAATCTCAGTATTCATATTATCACATTTTGCCACAGTAAGGCAGTATGGTGGCTCAGTGGGTATCACGTTACCTCTCACACCTCCAGGCTGCGGAGTCTGAATCCTGCCCTTTCTCTGTGTATCTCCATGGATTCCCTATGTTCCCCTAGCACTCTGTGGGCTAACCCTGGTGTTCTGATGTTGTGAGTGTGTGTGCCTTGTGATGGACTGGAATCCCATCTGGATATACAATCATGTCCTGGATAAGCATTTGATTGCTGTAGCCACAAATGGTCAACAAACAAGGAAAATGACTTAATTGTAAATCAACAATCTAATGCATACTCTAATAAAATACACCCGTACACTACTGTACCCTAATTTGTTGTTAAATTCTAATACAATAAAGATAGTGTTAATATTTATACATTTACAATGTTGTAATATTGCCAGTGGGCCATGGATTGGTTTTCAATAATAACAGAAGCTGTTTTTCTTCTCAGAGCTACATTGTACCACACAAAAACCTGCAATATGGTGAAAAATAATAACAATAATAATGAGAATACTAGTTGCACATTGTTGGTGTAACATGATTTATGGCAACTATAAGACATGCAACACATCAGGGTCTATACCTAAAATAATGTTATGCAATTAAAGCCCCATGACCTGGCCAATATTAGCAAAGTAATCAGCTAATGGAGTTTATTGCTACAAATTCCCAAATTATTAGCTTCATTGTAGCTTCAGTAATCAAAGTATCTCTGTCAAGTCAGATTTAAAGGGACAGTTCATTCTGTAAAATAGTGCTACTAAGAATAGGACAGGAGCAGTAGATTTGCGGGTGCAAAGTTTGATGCGATTCCTAGTCATTTCCGTTTTAGCTGTGAAAATACACAAAGTACTTAGGAGGTCGGATCAAAGGGAAAATGAGTGATTTTGACTGTAGATTTTTCTTTTTTAGTATCAGTGTTGTATTGAAATCAGAGAGATTATAAAGGATATACGGATACGGTAAGAATATAGGTGTACTATATTTATTGGGACTATTTCTATTACGAAGAAAAGGTTAATAACTGTATATCGCCATTAGGTTTTCGAGATCTTTTGAGTAATAGCAGAAACAGCAGGACATCCTTCCATAGATGGGCCTAAATCCATCCATTTTCTAACTGCATACCCTGGTCGCGGGGGGGGGCAGAATAGAATAACAATACATTATTGTATAATGTATAATATTCTGTCTATTACACTTAAATGAGGCAAAAACAAAATGAAATTCTAGAAATTTATATACTGTGGCTGTAACAGCATAAGTTCTCCTAAAGGCTGTAAAATCTCAGTCTCATTAATCATAAAACCAGCCACAGAGTGGAAATAATGATTAATTTATGCACAGTGGTCTTTGCCAAGAAGCTAATTCACTTCTTCACGACTTGATGATTTAGATACTTTCTGCCTTTTGTAGCACGTAAAATCTGGCAACGTGTTTTAATTGGGTTTTACGGCGAAACATTCTGTAGCTGCCTCCGCTGCGACTTTTTACAGCGATGAGAAAAACAAACCCTTCAAAACGAAAGTCTGACCATGACCTAATCAGCACGAGTAATTAACACGTAAGCTGCTAAATTTCTTCTTTACATTTTGAATGATCGTCAAAAGAAGCCAAAAAAAAACTAGTTCAAGGACCAACTAAAAAACTTTGTTTCCGATTACAGCACAGACAGGCAAACAGCTTCTAATTATTAATCAACTACATGTCACTATAATGTGCTTTAACAAATTCCCCCATAAAACATGCTGTATACACCTGTACACTGTAATTTGCAATCCATCCATCCATTCTGTACCCCCTTGTCCCAAGCATGTGCGAGTGCATGGTGTGTGAGTCTGCCCTGCCTTGGGTCGGCACCCTATCCTGGGTTATTCCTTGCTTTGTGCCTGTAGCTTCCTGGATAAGCTCCGGATCCCCTCGACTGTAACGTACATTTATTTGTTTTTTGTTTTTTTCCGCTTTTGTCCAAAGTGACATACAATTGAGGATCAGAGAGCAAAGTCAGCCAGTGACCCTGCAGCCATTGGGGTTACGGGTCTTGCTTAAGGCCCCACAGCGAATTAACAGTGCTAATCACAGGGGCTACAGCGCTAGCTATCATAGGCACAGCGTCCTGGCCCACAAAGCCACACAAACGTACAACTTTGGGATTATACAGTAATAATATTCAAACCGCATAAAGAGTTTTCAAACCTTACTAGCGTTATAATTCTGTTCTCAGACGGATTTACAACATTTTGAATTAAATTACACTTTTTATTATATATTGCCTGCACATCAGTAAATCAACAAAACGTATTGATAAAAACCCTCTGGAATAGAATGAACATTTATTATAAATTTGATGGTCTGACGTCTGGGCAGGTCGCTGCATTATTAAAGTACAGTTACTGTCATGGGGCCATTTCTGGCATACAAACATCACTCCATTTTTTCAGGGGTCCCAGTGTGTGGCAAGAAAATAAATGACATCCTATCATATTGCTGCCACCCCATGTTCTACACGATGTACCCAAGGTCTCAGGTACTTTTCTCTGTATCCTAGTCCTTCCTTCACACATGCTCCATGTTTCATCTTTCTCAAGCTTTAAAAAAAACTTAAAAAAAAAGTCTTCAACCCTCCATTTACAAAGACTGAAATCAATTCAACAGACAAAATCAACCAAGCATCATCATTTTCATCTGGATCTATCTGGTCAGTCTCTTTCATGAAGGAAACTACATCCCTAATGTCCAGCCAGCACTGTGGGTCAGATGACAGAAGATCTCCAGTCCACCGTGACGTTATTTTCAGCACCACAGACTGCCGCTGCTAATTTCTCCCCCAACACATGTGGAATCCAAACAAGATTTGGCTGGCAAGCAATCAGAAGATGGCAGTTAACGCTGCTCTCCCCAATGAGTATTTAACGCAGCTGGGAGAGAGAGTGAGTATAGAAGGGACAGTTGGGTTAGCACTAATCTATTCACCTCTTCCTACACATTGAAAGCGCATTGTAAGCCAGCCACCCGATTTGGACCAATGACTCCAAAACTAACCTGATCCCCCCTCTCCCCCACCCCCACGATCCACTCTAAATCCATCATAATCCTTCCTTCACCAAATATCTGTATTGAACACCTGGAAACATTTTTTCCCCACTAATAAAGCACTATTTTGCTGAACCTGTTGCATTCTAGACTCATAGATCCTATTGTCTTCAAACAAGTGTTGGGGGTTGTAGGAGCTGACAGGGAAACCTTCTTCGGTTGGAGTGACCTATCGCAACAACTGTTACAGGTGTTTCTGCAGCAGCGGAGATCCAGATGTCATAGCTTGAGGTGATCAAAGAATGCAATTCCCTGCTCCAGCCGGAAAAAGATGGGCTCTGAGACCCAGTGGATCAATGTGATTTCTATATATATAAAGTACAAGGATAGACAAAACCTGTGAGAGGGGGCAAAGAGTACAGTTAAGAATCTGGATGTCCGTGGGGAAGAAGCTGTTTGGCAGAGTCTGGCAGAACTGGTTTGGATGCTCCAGGACCTTCTGCCAGATGGAAGGGGGACAAAGAGTCTGTGGAAGGGTTTGGGTGCATCCTCTATGATACAGGAGAATTTATGGGTGCACTATTTCATAAAGGTATCATCAATGGATGGCTGAGAGGTCCCAGTGGTCTTCTAAGCTATATACACTGTCCATTGGTCTTATGGTCAGAGACGTTGCAGTTCCCAAACCAGACACTCTCCAGGGTGCTTCTGTAGAATATGATGAGGATGGGGAGTGGCAGGCTTGCCCTCCTTAGCTGCCATAGGAAGTAAAGACTCCTGTGCCTTCCTGGCTGAGGAGGAGGAGCTGAGGGACCAGGGGAGATCAGCAGGATGGTCTCCCCTGAGGAATCTGATGCTTCAAACCTACGCCACCACAAAGCCCTCAATGTGCATCGAGGGCAAGAGAGTGACCAGTCAGCAAACATCTCGTTCATTCTGTTCATGTTAAGAGACAGGTCGTTGCACTTATACCAGTCTGCCAGTCTGTACCTGCCAGCTTACCCAGCAGTTCCTGAATCTGCAGGTTTGCTTCTTCAATGTCCTACACATGGTTGCTGGGAAAGACGGAGGTGCTGACTGGCTGGCCAGGACTGCTAGGGCCGGTCACTTGTGCTTATGGCTTGGTGTTTGGTCAGTAGTATAGTGCTTGGTGGGGGGCCGTCATACGAGTAGGTCAGACAAATGGAGAAGTCCCAACTAGCTCGACTTCAGTTTCAGCATCATGGAGAGCGAATTCTCCTCCCGGCACGTGTGACAGCCAAACAACGCCTCTCACTGCTATTTCTGACAGGTATTTACCGCTGTTGGGACAGGTGGGTCAGCACTAAACCTTTCACCTATTTCTCCGCTATAAAGCACGTAAGCCATCCACCTGATTCAGACCGACAACTTCATCACCAACCAGTTACTGTAGCTCCACGGACCAGCAGATAATGATGCTCCCCCATCATCAGCTAAGGTTGTGCACCCCCACAACAATCCGTTCTAAATTGCTCACTATCCTTTTTTCAGTGAATCCTGCACTGAACACTTGTAAACATTTTCTCAGATAAAAAGCATTTCAGTAACACTCTCTATGACTGTCATGTCTATAAGACTCTATGAACATATTCATAATACATTATATTACATTTAGTAAGCAGTATAAACAAGCTATACATATTTATAAAAAGCTATATCACATTATAGCCATGTTTATTATGCATTATGAATGCTTTATGAAACTGTCATCTATAATTAACTATAGATACCTTCATAATGAGGTACAAAGCCTTATACCAACATTATAATACATATGAAGGTATCTATAGTGTAATATGACGCAATAAACATGGTTCTAGTGTGTTATGCCTTTTGATAAATATAGCCATGTTTATGATGCTTTATGAATGCATTATAATGTGTTATAAATCTGTTCATAGATTATTATAGACATGGCATTCCTAAAAAGCATCACCTTCACTGCAACCATCACGCTCCAAACTCTTGGAGTGTATAATGCAATATTAGTATTAAAAGAAAGTTGTTAATATTTTTGTTGATTATCAGAAATGTGCGACCAGCACAATCACAGATAAGTTACAAACACATTTTCACATGATATGCAGTGTAGAATTTTAACTTCTCACTTAAAAATCTGTGCTGTATTTTAAAAAAAGTCTATCAACACATATTCCAAAGTCTCATCCAGTACAGGGCCATGGGGTGTCTAGGCTTAGAAAATGGAAGCGAAAGGAACATCATGGAAGGGATGGCAGCATTTTAAGAAAACATCTTTTAAAATGTAAGTCATGAGCAGAGTCCATAACCACCTTCTTTTAATACAATTTCTATATGCTGTTCAGAATATCAGATAGAAATAATAATCAGATTTCTTGCCTGCAGGGAAGGTCAGAATAATTGTGTATTTGTGTCAGATCTTTTAACATGTAATCAATAAGAAAAATAAGCTATTATGAATCAGTCTACTCGTGATATATGATTTTCTTAATGGGATTGTTATAATAACAGCATAGTTAATGACAGCATAGCTACAGCCCCGCATAGCTACAACCCTCAGAAGATAAACATTTGGTTGCATGGATGGATGGACCGACTGACGAATGGATGGATGGATGGATACTGAAACAAATGTGTGACAAATTGATACATATCTTCAGAGAAAGATCACTCCTGTCTGTAAATGTTTCATCTCTTGAAATCTCTACAGGCTGGTACCTCAAAAAATTCTATTTTAGTAGCTGGACTGGAACATGGATACTTGTAGTTATATTAATATACTAAATCTTAATTTTACCTGATGTCGGCACCTTTGGGAATGGCGGCATGTAAGCATTCATTTATAAAAAACTGTTCTTGAATGTTAAATTCAATTCTTATTCATCAATACCATTGTGCTGATGTATGAGAGATGTGAGTACATAACTTTTGTTAAAGTGATTAAATGGGTCATTTACTAGCCATAACATACTGCATATGGGCGTTATTAAGAAGTGTGAATATCTCAAAATTTTCTGAAATTGTAGCCTCTTCAAAACAGCCCCCTTTTGCTTTAGGGACCACATTGCAGACTCTTGGCATTCTTTCAACCAGTTTCCAGATGTAGCCGCCTGGAATGATTCTCCAACAGTCCTACAGTCTCCAGCAGTCGCAAGTTCTGGATACAAGCTGGCCACTTTGCTCTTACTCTTCAATCCAGCTCATCCCAAACTAGGGCTTCGTAGGGGCCTGCTCACCTGCTGCAGCACTTTCCTGGAGGTTTGCTTGGGCTTATCATGTTGTTAAAAAACAAGTTATTTTTTTGGGGGCATTCCTACTTTTGACTGGTACCGTGAATTGTTTGAAAATGCCCCAAATATAAAATCCATCCATCCATCCATCCATCCATCCATCCATCCACCCATCCTCTATAATGGATTATCCAGTGCAAGGTCACCATGAGCCTAGAGCCCATCCCTGGTAGCTCAGGTCACATGACACGGGACACCATAATGAACAATCACTTTTTCGAAAATAACATATGCATGTCACATGGCAACATTTTTTTTTTTAAATTTACCTTAGGGGCTAAGTGACAAAGTAGCTCACCCCACCAGGGCTTCGGTTTAAATCCCACCCCTGCACCCTGACTGTATGAATGGGGCCTTCATGGTCTTCCCATGTTGGGTGAGTTTCCACTGCACTGGCTTCCTCCCAGTGACACCTGGCACCAGGGGTGGAGGAGGGAACTCACAGTAAGAGGGATTGATAAAATTTGCATGGGGGGGTGGTTCTCAAGAACTTGTCGCGATTTTAATATGATTGCCAATTATTGAAAGGGCTACTTGCTAAAATTTGCTGGCAGAGGGGTCCCACTTGGTAAATATTGCAGTGGACCCCCCTCCCATGACGGGCCCAGGGCCATATTCCCCTCTGCCCCCACCTCCTCCGCTGTTGTTCTTCAGCATTTTATTCTTGCAGTTATTCTTGTTTTGGGTCATCATGTTGCTTAAAGACTCCCCAATCAGATTTGGAAAGTTTGGGTTCAGAAAGTACAAATCCAGGCCAAGATTTTGTTTCAGCCAACGAGTTGTGTATAAAGAGTGATAGTCACAGAGTACTGGCTGGTGGAAACGAAATCTTGGTCTGGATTTGTACTCTCTGAACTTTCCACCTCTGCGTAATGCTAATAGACTGGCACGCCTTTGAAGTGTGCTATAATAGTAAATTCTGTTATTTTCAGGAGTGCCCCGTTCACTGGGGCATTGTATCGATAAAAGTTTGCCACTGACATGCAGACTCCAGAGTTCTGCTGTTAGACAGGTTGACTGGCAGAATAAGGTTACCCTATACCACTGCATGCTTGTTTACAGCATACAAACCCATTTGAGATTTTTGTTTATTTATTTTTTTTCATTTGACAAGTAAACAAAAATGTACCACAGAGAGGTAATTGCTTTGTTGTTCGGCTATTTTCAGTGGCGACTAGATGAAGCTTGGCTCCTTATAATCTGGTTCACCGGTGAAGGGCTAGTAGTAAAATCGCCACCACTGAGTAATTTCACTGAATAGACCCATTGATAATCCTGGAGGATAGTAAGGTACTCCGTAGGAATTCTTCAGAATTCTTCAGTTTTAACCTGCTCCATTAGAAACTTGGAAACATATAGATGATATGCAGTATCAGTCAAACACACCTGATTTTAATACATTTTAATACATATTATTTACCATAAAGTAAAAGGTCTCATGATAATGAAGTAATTCCATATCGAGAATTGTAACGACAGTGCCAGTGTTCAAATCTCAAAATTATCTCAGATTTAAGACTCTTCAAAATAACTCTTTTTTTGTTTCAATGACCGCATTGCAGACTCTTGGCATGCTTTCAACCAGCTTGCAGATGTAGCCACCTGGAAAGCTTCTCCAACAGTCCTGAAGGAGTTTCCGCAAGCTCCGGGCTCCCATTGGCTACCTTGCTCTTCGTCCCAAACCTGCTCTGTAGGTTTTTGGTGGGGGGATTGTGGGGGTCAGGTCATCTGTCACAGCACTCCAGCTCTTTGCTCGTTCACAAGATAAAACGCAGTATGCAGGCAGTATGCGGTATTCGGTATGCAGGTTGCAAATGACATCCGCTCCCTAAGTCTGTATTTGGGTGGAATTTGTAGGTGTCAGAAAAAAATACAATGCATAATAGTAGTAATTATTATTATGCATAAATAAAAATAATCATTATTCTTGTTATTGTACAGTAATAGTAAAAGTAACTACATACATCACTGTATGTCGAGTTGACAAACTACTGAAGTGGACAATGTTTTCATAAGCATGACAAAGTAGTGCTTGTATTCATTACGACGAACCATTAACCCGAATTTAACCCGAATGAAGCTCCTTCCACTGGGCACCAACAGTGATATGATTACCAGCCATAGGTTTTGAACCCATAACCTGCCAGAGATGGGCAGAGATCCCAATCCTGCTGAGCTAAACACCATTTAATTAGCTCACCTTCAGAAATTTCCATTTCATTTATTTTTGCTGGTGGGTTTTTGAACGCTGGTGACATAAAAAAGATTCAGCAGATGACTTTATTAATTGTTTTTTTTTTGAGAAGCTCATTTGAATTTCACTGGTGAGTTTTTATTACGAGGCCATGGGTGGCAGATATGGGTGTTTGAAAAATGAATTTGCAGTTTTTTGTATTTGCTTTTCTTCCACATTAAAAAACTCAACAGCTCTTTCCTACACTGATGCCAAGAAAAACAGATTTGATGAAGATCTGTACAGCTCCAGTCAGTAATAAAAATGACTTTAAAATTTCTCTTTACTTTGTAAAATGTAAGAATTAATCAATGAAAATACTTGGCTAATATTATTAAATGTCCCTGATATTTTAACTTTAAATGTCTAGTAAAATGTTAGTTAGTGTGTAATACACTTGTTTTTGTCTGCATACTGCCAATCAGATTTTGCATGTTCTCCCTGTCGTCCTCACAATGTAATAAAAACTTGTTATTTGTGAATAACAAATTGTGGGGACAATTTTTCAGGTCCCCACAAAGATCTTTGAAGTCAATCAAAAAACTAAAAACGCCAAAAGTCTTGTATTTTGTTTGGTTACTTATGGTTAAGGTTAGGGCAGGGTAGGGGTTACAGTTGTCATGTTGAAATTAGAATTGTCCCCATAGAAATGAATGAGCGGTCCCCATAAAGATATGTTTACCCGACATGTGTGTGTGTGTGTGTGTGTGTGTGTGTGTGTGTGTGTGTGTGTGCCCTGTAATGGATTGGCAGCCTGTCCTGGATGTTCCCTGCCTCATGCCCTGTACTGCCTGCTATAGGTTCCAGGCTCACAGTGACCCTGTCCCAGAGAAGCACTTATGGAAGATGCCTTGATGCATCTAAAAGAGAAACACACCAATATCTTTACTAGGCATTTCGCTTGTTTCTTGCTTTCATGTTGTGTAACACAGTCATACAGTATGTTGTGTGCTTTTGTACTTTTGGCAGCAGTCCCAAGAAACGGCACCATCCTGGAAACACATTCATGTTTGTTTCTCCACAACAAAGATACACTTAAAGCAATATAATCTAACATCTTGGGTTGCTGGATGGACATTGCACCCAGAAGGATACTACATGGAAAGCCCCTCTATTATGGTCTTTTGGTATCAACATCGCTTGGCTACCATCCAGGACTACCCACATAGATGCCGAAGCACAGAGCACATGGTCCATCTGTTGTGGGACTGCTCAGTGCCTAGTGAGGTCTGCAGCCTCCTTAGCTTTGCCTGCTTAAGCAGGTTCTTGTGGAGGTGTTCCCTGATTGTTGAGAGCTGCAGACGTGGTCCATTTGAGAGATGTGTCACACAGAGTTTCCCAACCCGGTCACACAGACACACACAGACAGTCAGGTGGGGGGGCTACCTGTGGGTCCTCGTGGCCCGGGTTGAGGAACACTTCCTAAAGCACCTTCATCCCCATTGGGGAGGTCCTTTGGAATGCTGGGAATATTAATGTCACACAAAAGATTCAATACTTTGGGTGAGTAACTGATACTTTGATCAGACCTTTTCAAAGCATTTTTCAAAGCATTATCATACCCTTTCAAAGCAATTTTCATGTATGCATTTGAAATGTTTGTTTATTGGTTGAATCAGATATTTTATATTTAATCTTTACTTGGAATTTTTGTAGCGACTGCTAAAAACAGCCGAAATTGTTCTCAAAAGGCAGCATTCAATACATTTTATACAATAGTCTTGGTTGCTTCCATAATACCAATTATTGCTGTACAGAACAAACTTTGCAAATCAATTTTTAACAGGATTACAGAATTTTGCAAAAGGTATTAACATGAATGGATTGTACAACAAAATTAGTCAAATTATACCCCGATAGGTGTCAGTAATTTCTAGGCACAAATGTCACCTCTAGGTAGGCAGGCAGGCAGGCAGGTAGGCAGGCAGGCAGGCAGTCAGGTAGGTAGGTAGGTAGGTAGACAGGTAGGCAGGCAGGCAGTCAGGTAGGTAGGTAGGTAGGTAGACAGGTAGGCAGGCAGGCAGGCAGTCAGGTAGGTAGGTAGGTAGACAGGTAGGCAGGCAGGCAGTCAGGTAGGTAGGCAGGCAGGCAGGCAGGCAGCTTTGTTTCT
Source organism: Brienomyrus brachyistius (assembly GCF_023856365.1). NCBI lineage: Eukaryota > Metazoa > Chordata > Actinopteri > Osteoglossiformes > Mormyridae > Brienomyrus > Brienomyrus brachyistius. The sequence goes on along the minus strand of NC_064539.1, from coordinate 18,365,942 downwards.
CCTCTGCAGAGTTTATTATTTACTCTGTTGTGTTACTTTAGGGAAACCCACACACACCAGTACATTCTGAGTTCCTGATTTATGTTGTACAGATGTATGAGGGACATTGATTCTGAGGTCCTCACAAACCATGAGGTCAGTAATAAACAATCCATGTCTTGCAGAAAGCACAGTAAAATACAGCATCTCTGCCTAGATACTAATTACAACATATAGTGGACAGACAAAATAATGGAAACAACATATGAAAAAAAAAAGAATTTATCTTTGAAGAAACTAAATCACAATAACAAACACACCCACAAACTTGAGTTATGGTAAGTTAAATGCCAATTTATATGTCAGCAATACAAGTGGCCTGACTATCAAAACAACAATTTGTGAGTTTTCAATGCAACCTGAAGCATCTAACGGAGTTTCAAAGACAATAAAAAGTCAGTGCATGAATAAAAATTACTGATTGTTTTAAGGGGAACTGTCTCAAAAATCATGGCAGTATACGTCAAACATGTACAAACTACATCAACAAAGTGGAATAGGGGTCAAAGTTCACAGCACAAGCAGACGGACACCTAATAGTTAAGTTGCTAAGCAATACAAAATCACAGTCTTAAAAATTAGCACAGTACTGAATCAACACCTGCACTGTTAGCCAGTCTTAACAAAAACTGCATGTCATGAGTTTATGGCTGGACTGCCTTTCGCAAACCAGTTTTATTCAAGGCTAATGCACAACGTATAAGGAACAGAAAAGCTGGACCCCTGAGCAATGGATAAAGTAATAAGGTCTGATTAATCGTATTTCACCCTTCTTCCTGCATCCAGATGGGCTTACGTTACGAGAAACCCAAAGGATGCCTTCAACTAACAACGTCCATTGGCAAATGTTGCCAACGCATAGCAGGAGATCCATAATGGTACAAACGGGCATCTCATGTGAGGCATTTGGTCCAGTGATTGCTCTGCATAGTCACATAACAGACAGAGAATATTAGGCCATTTTTCAGGACCAGATGCACCCTACGGTGTAAGCAATGTTCTCGCAATGACCTCATACTCTGCTAAATAAGCTCACGAGTGGTTTCATGAACACCAGGATGAAAGTTAAAAGCATTTTGTTTATTACTTGCATGTCTGAATGTTTGAGACATGATTCGTGAAGCAATCCAATAACCCAGCTGCAATTTATGAAGATTTTTAGCCTGATCAGGATAAGCAGTTAGAAGACAAATGGATAATCGTTTTTTTTTCTTTTAAAAGGTTATTGCCTTTTAAGTCTAATATGAGGGGAAAATATTTACAGATATCAGCATTTTGTTACTGTTCCCTAATTCCTCTTAATTCCACCTGTGATGTGGACTTCCCTATACAAGACAGTGGTTATTGTGAATTGTCCGACACTGGTTTCTATTCGGTATGACTCTCTGATTTGATTTTGCATGCTTTAGTTATCTGGTGGAAGATGGAAGAGTGATTTGAGTGGTTAGAGGTAAACTTGTTTTCCTTGTAAGAATGAAAAAAGCATGAAAACCAAAGCAAATTCCTCTAAAATGACAGTATGTAAAACTTCAAAATACTCCAATGTTAAAAGTGAAACGGCTTCCAATTATTTCCTAGTGTACAGAAAAAGAATAAATATAACCATATGCAAGAATCTTTTTTATTTGACAGTATACTTGTCAAATACTACCCTTCGGCAGACTTTTTTCCTCCTGAAACATTATAAACTTTCTATATTAATGACAGCCCAAATGGCTAGCTAAGTAATAAATAAATAAATCAATTGTAAATCGGAAAATATGAATTTGGAAGACTGCAAGGTCTGAGCGATATAAACAAATCGAACTTAAGTTCAGGTAAGACAACGAGGAAGGAAGTCATCCTTGCAGAAACGGCCGCCCTATATGGTCACTATTATTTGACGATAAAATGTGCGGCATCCACTGTGCCCCGTGCTGTTGACGGATGGGTAAAGCCTTGGACTGTACCTTATTGAAATAGGAGAAAGTGCCTGGGGAGCCATGAAATCCATAGACCCCACGTTAATGGGTTTGTAAGAGGCTTCCGCCAAGCAGGCCATGGCTGAAAGAACCCATTAAATATGCCCTGCTCTTCTGCCAAGATTTGAGCAGATTCATCAAAGGGGGAAGTCAAAGATAATGATAGCTCATGGCCATATGTGGGACATTTTCTCCATCACCCTGTCTTGGGGGAGTGGGTGTATGCTGAACAACAGTAGGGGTTGCATGTCAAAAATATCAGCTTTTTTGCTCAGGAAAAAAGAGCGAAGCCAAAGACTCTATCAGGAACCCCCAATATCCAAGCGCGATCATAGCTATCATATTTGTAAAAAATTTTGAGAAGTGAATCATAACTGTACATAAGAGAGTTTGACAAGCAACACAAGTAGATGGAAGAACATCAGACTCTGCTAATGGCACTTCAAAGAAGATGCATCTGCTTTTTATCTCCATCCCAAAGTAATAGTAAGGATGAGAAAAAAAGAGCATAATTAAGTTTCGGAACGCTGCGAACGCTACCTCCGGAGTGTTGAATTCTGTGCTGATTTAAATATCAATCTGTCTGAGGGACCACACAAGTGGCGACAGCGGCTAGGGAGGCACGGGTGGGGCCGAGCGAAACGCGTCATTTGTGCTATGTTCCACCTGGTCCCCTGTCACACACCCTCACTGAAAACACCCTGAAGACTGAAGGGGAAAAATATGTTCGAGTGCATGTGGATGCCAGTCTGAAAACCGATAGCTAACAACGGGGGCTGGCAGCTATGCAAATGGAGGGGGGGTTTGGGGGGGGGGGGGCGTTAGCTGTCAGCCTCCAGATTACATTCTCCGCATTTGCTATTCATATATTTGCAAGGTGACTCACTTCAAACAAAGCAGGTGATCAAGAGCTCTCAGGCGGTGTGGAGCACAGACAAGGGAGAGATGCATCGCAAATGCACGCCGTACGTCTGATAGGTGTTCCATCAGGGCTCCACATTTAATCAATTTTGCTGTCAGTGTCCTCAAAAACATCGGCTATAAAGCTGTGAATTAAGAAGCCATAATGATAAGGCCTTTCTGACTAATACAGGTGTTTGGTTCAGGTGTTATTGTCTCTGAGGCGTAATTGTACGTCTCAAGACCACTAAAGGAACTCACATGAATGGAAAAATTAATAACGTCCAAGGTTAAAGCAACATGTTTTTGTGAGGGTAAAAGCTTCCCTCACCGTACAAAACATCTAAGTGCAAACATCATGTAAACACCATGCAATCGCCATGTAGACTGCGATAAATATTAATATTGTCCTGTTTTTCATTCAGTCACTGAAGATGAATTTTAATGAACTATTTTTGAAGATTTTATTAGATTAGGAGATTTGACAACTAAGACATGGCAGATTACATGAAAATCAAGTATTTGTCCCAAAAACAGATACTATTCAGACAGTGAATGTATTCAACTACCATGGCATGTATCATGGAAAACAAACAATTGCTTTCCTGACCTTTGTGGTACAATCTACTGAATTCACAGTCGGGGTGTGAATCAGAGGAGCTGGGACATTTGGGGGCAGGTATGTGCGTGGGTGTGAGCATTGTGAATTAAAAATGAGTAAATTAGAAAAAAAAAAACTGAAATGCCTGTTCCCTGTTCTTCTAAATGATCCATTATTTAGGTGTCACTGTTTAGGAAGGATGCGGAGTAATGAGACAGGGCTGCATTGCTGTCAGACCTGCAGGTGACTGTTAACGAAAGCCAGCAGTTTCCTGTCAGTTTGACTTGTTCGGGTTATTGAGGAGGTCAACTGGTGGGATGAGGGAGGAGACCAAGAAAACCGAGGAAAGCAGAGGCATCTGGGAGACACGGCTTCCGCTTTGTAACAACCTGTCTCTTTTTTTTTTTTTTTTTTTGGGGGGGGGGGGTCTTTAACATGATCCCATGTAGTCAAAAAAGCAATATTTCCTTTATATTTTTAATTTAAAAAAATGACTGAGAAGAAATTAGACAAAGCAATATCTCAGGGATCCAAGTTAACGACCCAGAATATTGAATAAGCTTTCAGCAAACATAAAGCCGATGCCGGAGATCATCACTTAAAGTCCAGATACCCTCTTCCCTCTCCACATGTGTGATACAACGTTCGTATCACATCTACAGCTCACCCCAAATCCATCTCACTGCGCAATGCATGTATTTACATACTCGCCTCTCTTAGTGTGCAGTTACTCATATTTACCCCTTATTTATGCTGGATAAATTACTTTGGGCTGGGCCATAAGGAAAAGATTCTAGCTGGGGGGGCATCTTAGAGCAGGCCACCTTGCCACAGAATGCCCCCCTCTCTAACTCTGGCTGGGAAAATCCCACGTGCAGCAAATTTACACCAGATACTCATATTTACCCCTTATTTATGCTGTAGAAATTATTTTGGGCTGGGCCATAAGGAAAAGATTCTAGCTGGGGGGGCCTCTTAGAGCAGGCCACCCTGCCACAGAATGCCCCCCTGTCTTAATCTCGCTGGGAAAATCCCATGGATTAGCATGCTTTAGTAGCCTATCTCCTACTTTCCTTTAACCTGTTCTTTCACCCTAAGGCCCCAAATTAGGGTTAGGGTTAGCAAACTGAGGCTAGGGTTATGGTTAGAAAAACTATGGCATTTTCAGACATCAAAATGTGTTTTTTGACAGATCTGTTCCCCTCTAGGATAGGAAACCAAAAATTATCATACTATAGTAGCATATTTTCTGCTGTCCAAGAATCTGATGCATCACCCTAAGGCCCCATATTAGGGTTAGCAAACTGAGGCTAGGGTTATGGTTAGAAAAAATATTTTATTTTCAGCCATCAACTTGGGTTTTTATGACTGGTCTTGTCCCCCATAAGATAGGAAACCACAGATTAGCGTGCTTTAGTAGGATATTTCATACTTTCCAACAGCCTGTTCTTTCACCCTAAGGCCCCAAATTAGGGTTAGGGTTACCAGGCCACCTTTCCACAGAATGCTTCCTCTCTAACTCTGGCTGGGAAAATCCCACATGCAGCAAACTTACACCAGATACTCATATTTACCCCTTATTTGTGCTGGAGAAATTACTTTTGGCTGGGCCATAAGGAAAAGATTCGAGCTGGGAAAATGCTACATGCACCAAACTTGCACCAGTTACTCATATTTACCCTTTTTATGCTCTATAAATTACTTTGGGCTGGGCCATAAGAAAAAGATTCTAGCTGGGGGTCATCTTAGAGCAGGCCACCTTGCCACAGAATGCCCCCCCTGTCTAACTCTGGCTGGGAAAATCCCACGTGCAGCAAATTTACACCAGATACTCATATTTACCCCTTATTTATGCTGTAGAAATTATTTTGGGCTGGGCCATAAGGAAAAGATTCTAGCTGGGGGGGGCCTCTTAGAGCAGGCCACCCTGCCACAGAATGCCCCCCTGTCTTAATCTCGCTGGGAAAATCCCATGGATTAGCATGCTTTAGTAGCCTATCTCCTACTTTCCTTTAACCTGTTCTTTCACCCTAAGGCCCCAAATTAGGGTTAGGGTTAGCAAACTGAGGCTAGGGTTATGGTTAGAAAAACTATGGCATTTTCAGACATCAAAATGTGTTTTTTGACAGATCTGTTCCCCTCTAGGATAGGAAACCAAAAATTATCATACTATAGTAGCATATTTTCTGCTGTCCAAGAATCTGATGCATCACCCTAAGGCCCCATATTAGGGTTAGCAAACTGAGGCTAGGGTTATGGTTAGAAAAAATATTTTATTTTCAGCCATCAACTTGGGTTTTTATGACTGGTCTTGTCCCCCATAAGATAGGAAACCACAGATTAGCGTGCTTTAGTAGGATATTTCATACTTTCCAACAGCCTGTTCTTTCACCCTAAGGCCCCAAATTAGGGTTAGGGTTACCAGGCCACCTTTCCACAGAATGCTTCCTCTCTAACTCTGGCTGGGAAAATCCCACATGCAGCAAACTTACACCAGATACTCATATTTACCCCTTATTTGTGCTGGAGAAATTACTTTTGGCTGGGCCATAAGGAAAAGATTCGAGCTGGGAAAATGCTACATGCACCAAACTTGCACCAGTTACTCATATTTACCCTTTTTATGCTCTATAAATTACTTTGGGCTGGGCCATAAGAAAAAGATTCTAGCTGGGGGTCATCTTAGAGCAGGCCACCTTGCCACAGAATGCCCCCCCTGTCTAACTCTGGCTGGGAAAATGCTACATGCACCAAACTTGCACCAGTTACTCATATTTACCCTTTTTTATGCTGTATAAATTACTTTGGGCTGGGCCATAAGAAAAAGATTCTAGCTGGGGGGGCATTTTAGAGCAGGCCACCTTGCCACAGAATGCCCCCCCTGTCTACGTCTGGCTGGGAAAATGCTACATGCACCAAACTTGCACCAGTTACTCATATTTACCCCTTTTTTATGCTGTATAAATTACTTTGGGTAGGGCCATAAGAAAAAGATTCTAGCTGGGGGGGGGCATTTTAGAGCAGGCCACCTTGCCACAGAATGCCCCCCCTGTCTAACTCTGGCTGGGAAAATGCTATATGTACCAAACTTGCATTCACAAATTTACCCCTTATTTGTGCTGTACAGTGTATGATTATTTACTTATACCTTATTTAATGAAAAACCACAATACCAAAGTTCTATTTTTTAAGCACCTTGAGCATTTTACGGTAACAAATCCCATTGTTTATTGAAAAACCAGGCACTGCGAAATTCGCTGAATGTACTGTAGAGCTCGCTGTTTGTGGGCAATGTACACTTCAGCGCGGCTGCAATTCACTCCAAAGCCTTTATCTCATAGCTTATTCGCAGCCTCAGCACATCAGCAGATATGCTGATATACTAACATTCTTAGGGAATCTTTAAGATTTCCTAATAGGACTCCATTCTATGGCTTGCTGACAACAGTGTGTTAAACAAATGTCACATTTCTCACTGTTTGCTGCTTCCACGCTCCTGTTTCTGCATGTTTACTATTTTGGGTATTTATGTACTCACATCTCGAAGCAGTAGCTGTGGACCTTTCTCCTTTTTTTATCTGTAATTCAATCAAAGATGGGTGTTGTTTCCTTAATGATTTTAGTGGCAGATCCATCACATCTCCTTCCTACCGCATGTTCCTCATTAAAGATCAGGGTGGTCTTACTGTTCATGGCTCTGCTTTGGAATTCTTAGATACTCAGTATAAGCAGTGTTTTCAGGTTCATTGCACCAAATTAACTCAAAATCAGACAAACAAACAAACAAATCAAACTAAGCACATGCTCATAGCATTGCGTTCTGGTCTCTAATAACATATAAAATATATTCTTACTCACATAATTTTGTTACATGTAAGCTGAAGTGTTTTTGAAGTGACACTGAAACTCAAAAGTCTCTTCAAATGCTTAAAATTCCTGATGTGTACAATGAGGTCGATCATTCACCGGATTGACTTGCCTAGGAATATTACACTGGAAAGGGATGCGATGTAATCATCCACAATGTCAGACAGCAAAGCAAATTTTAGGTAGTTACAGTGATAATCAAGGATGAGAAGACAACCTCCAGCTCTCCTCCACAGCTAAAGTGGATTGTTGTGTATCTTCATTGGCTAATTTATCTGCTGATGTTCATAACCTTAAAATCACTTGTAGCATTGGACTGTTGTTTCATCATGCAAATAAGATCAGCAAGTATAAATATCACTTGAACATTAATTACATTTATAAACACAAATATCTGCAAAGGGATCTTTGAATTACCTTCATTTTATGCCTCAAATGATGGCAGTTTTGTCAATGACATTTCACAGTGTTTCATATTTTGCAATTTCCCAGGAAATTATACATGAATGACCTGAACGTGTTGAAATTGATTTCTATCATTGTACTCCTCACTTATTTATTTATTTTTTTACAAAAATAAATAAGCTATTGACTGCGATGAAGTGCTTCTGAAAGAACATCAGTCATTGAATATATGGTGGTATGTAGCACCAGTGAAAAGACTGAGTATAGCTAAAACCTTAGTCCCTATTAAAATCTCTGGTCCGTGTACTGAGGAGTATTGATGTGTGTCAATAAAATCACCTTGCTAGTTGTCTATTTTTACCACGGCTATTTGTTGTGGTATGGTTAGGTTCATTCCGTACCAAACTTAATATGTAGTTTGTAAAAATTATATAAAAAAAATAGACTGAAGTTCAATCAGCTAGCAAAACATTAGCCAGAGTAGCTATATTTTTGGTAACTAAACCTAGCTGGATTGATAGCAAGATGTCTCAGAATATGCATTTGCTGATGCTCTACAGAAATGGCTTCGCTATGCCATTTACAGTATGTAGTACTTGTCACCTGGCAAGAAACGCAACCAGTTTATCAGAGTAGTTGGCACATACGTGTTTGGCATTGCTTTTTTTACTGGCATTTTACTTTGCATACGAATTCAAATTCTCTCCCCTGTTGACGAATACGTGTTGCAGGTCTTTCCTAGTGGACATAGATCTTTCCATGTCTTGGTATTCTCCCTGTGTCAATGTCTGTTGTAGTTCCCTGTTTGGCCAGCGAGTGTTGCTGGTCATCCCATTCTGCTCCTTGTGTTCTGTTAGGTCATATTCCAGTTACTGTGCTCACAGTTTCTCCTGTTCCCTGGGCCATGCAGCCCAGACCATGGTGAGTTAAGGTCAGCCAGAGGCCAGCCTCAACAACTTCTATTCGTACCCTGTCTGTTTTCAGTTCCCTTGTCAGCTACTGCATGTGTTTGCTGTTAGATGGTCCCCATTGTAAACTCTGTTCTGAGTCAGTTTGATTACTCTGTGGTTCCTTGTTTTTAGTTAAGTCTTGGTTCGTTCCCATGTTGCCTATCTTCCTTTGTTTAGACCCCTCATGGTCTCCTTTGTTTTCTGAGTATTTGGTGTTGTGTTTCAAAATAAAGTCCCCTAAACTTTAAGGTCTGAACTTCAAAGCTGCCCAGTGGACTGCCAATCATTCTCCGACATGATATGTTGTGATGTGTATGTGAGTAATATAGTTGTCATTTTTAACTGTTTTTTTTTTCACGTTTTACATTACGTGTTATACAATGAATTTCAATATAGAATCCATTTTGTTGAACTGACTGGTTGTTTCACATTCAATTTATCAGCAAAATACTTCCAATTGTTAATGTAGATCAGGCGTGATTCATTTAAAAAATATTGGTTGAAATTTGACAATTAATTTTTGTTACATGTTCTGTGTTCTTTCAATATTATTTCAGGGTTACACAAGTGATAAAGAATCAACATAAGATTTCAGCATTAAATCAATGAAATTTCCATTGACACTTCAATATTGATTTAACATTAATTCAATGTCTGCGTGCTGTTAGGGTAGCTTTCAGAATCATTTATGCTTTACACTGTACACCCTCTCGATGTGCATTCAAAATTTGATTGAAAAATGTCAGGATTGGAAATTGTCGCCCATAATAAGGAGGTTCCATTCTTATGTCTGTTAAAGTCTGTTAAATGTTGGATGCACTGACCTAAGTTAGATCTTCACCAGGTTAACAAGCATATTATTTCATTTGCTTCTTGCTGCCATCATGGTGGTATGTTAGTGCTGTTGCCTCCTACCACAGGGACCTAGGTTCAAGTCCATCAGGTTTCAGTGTGTGGAGTTTGCATGTTCTCCTTGTGTTGTTAGGGGGTTTACTCCAGTTTCCCCCCACAATCCAAATACATGCTGAGGTTAGTTGGAGCTACCAAATTGTGTGTGTCCTGCAATGGGTTGGCGTCCCATTCAGGTTTGTTGTCTGCCTCGTGCCTATAGGCTTGGGGCTCCCTGTAACCCTGGATACAGAAAGTGGTTTCAGAAGATGGATAGTGCCAGTTATATTAATATTTATGATTATTATAAATATTCATTTTGTTGGTACACATTCAACATTCCTGAATGTAAGTAGACATGAAATGGGAAAATGTGCTTAACTAAGCAAAATATACAGACAGTCTGTATCTACTTTGCGAAAAGCCAGTCAATCTTTAAGATAAATCACAGGAACTTTGGAAGTATCTGTAACTCCTGCAAGCAATACCATCAAACGGTTTGAAGAAACTGGCAGTTTAGGTGGCCAAAGGTGACCTACAGTTCTGAGAATAAGATAAACCTGAAATACCAGCTCCCTAAATGCTCCTATGCTTCAAAGAAACCACTGCTGCAGAATAAAAAAGGAGATTGTCACTTGGGGAAAAAAAGAAAACAGACTGAAGATCTGAGGTGTGGTCATATGGACTGATGGAACATTTGGGTCTTACGGCCGTGTGATCTAAAGTGCAGTTCTCACTGTCAAGCAGAGCGAAAGCAGTGTCATTCTCTGGGATTCCTTTGCTAGATTGCTGTTGGCGATCTTTACCAAAAGCACGGCCATCTACTCCAGCATGGCTATTCAATGGTTTCCCTTTCCTCTGGCCAAACTGCACTGACCAAATTGTCCCTAGATGTGAATGGTGAGTGAATGTTCCATGTTATGTGTTGGGTCATTCCCTGCTTTATGTCCATAACTGGTGGGACAGGCGTAGTGCTTATAGAAGATGTATGGATGGGAGTTTCATAGTGTAAGGTGAAGCAGCCGAGGGACAAAGCTTGATGAAATGGATCATAGCATCAGGGGCAGCTTGCTGGAGGCATCGTGGTTATTGTGTGTCAGTGTTGGAAAGGAATTCTGGTAAATGTAAGGACTTGGTTGGAAAACATCCCATTTTCAATTCATATAGTATAGTAATACTGTCTTGTGGGATATTTTGCAGCACTGATCTTCATCACTAGTACAATCCATCCATCTGGCCATATTCTGTACTTGCTTATCCAATTCAGGGTCTTGGGACCTAAAGCCTTTCCTATAAGCTACAGGTGCAAGGCAGGGAATAACCTAAGGTGGAGCCCCAACCCATCACAGGACACAGTCACACACCAACAGACAATTTGGTCACTCCACTGAATCTCAGCATGCTGCTGACACCAGTTGGGATACACATAGGACCATATGCTCCCTAAAGTCCAAATAATTGATTTTTGGCTGCTGCCTGTGCTGGCTTGGTCAGTTATCTGCACCTCCTATGAGCAAATTATAATAAAATGTATCTTTGATATTCATTAGTTCATGTAGATAGTTATCTATACAGCTTTAGCTTTGTTTTAGGGGAAATAGTAGATCTGAGATCTAGATATGGTCAGCGTCAAGATTGTTGGAAGGATGGGAAATGGGAGCCGAACAGTCAGCTGTAATGTGTAGGAGAAGCATTACTGGCCTCACACACATCTCTGACGATAACCTGCTGTCCCCATCTCTGACGATAATAACTGCTGGTCAAGTGGTGAGAGACATTGTGGCTCTGATAGCTGTTGAGAATGAAGAGCCGTGCGAATTCTTTATTAAAAGAAATGTCGCATTTAGACTTAATTAAACAATTCTGAGTGGTTAGCTCTGTGTAAAGGAACCAGCTGAACACGGGGTTAGCAGAACCAATGTGCTGGGTATTGAGGACCCATTTCTTATCAGTGTCACAAACACAGACACCTTGCAGTGTATGCACACCGAGACGGACAATAAGTCAGGGCTGATACAGTTTATTGCCATAGCTAACAGTGAAGCTAATTCGAAATTGGAAGCTAGTTGGAAAATATTCAGTGCCTGAAGATTCTATAATGGAAGTTTCATTTCCCATTTTCAGTGGATATAGAGTCAATGGTCATTTCTTTTACTGAGTCTTTCTTTAATGAGGGTTCTAGAATAGAATTTCTGGCCCACATGGATTTCGGTGGTAGGAAACAGCTGAATTCCCTGTAGCAGCAGTTGGTAAGGGCCCCTATTCTGCTGTGAATGAATGTGGCTGGCAATTGTTTGACTAACAAGGGGAAATTTTCATCACACTGCTGGAGGGGTAAAAACTGGGGTACATTCCAGAAGGGAAGGACCTGACAGATGCACAGTAGAGTAAGACAATGTTCTGCATTTTTTTTTTAGTTTTATTGAATTCATTCAATAAGCATTCAAGCTTATGAAATACTCCAGGAATTTGATAGACTTTTATTATCAGATGATGTGGTCATTTTTGCAGTCTTTTTGAAGATTGACCTTCTTTTATTTTTGTATGCCTATATTTATTTGCAGCTCTATAATCATGTCATATATTGCTCCATCCCCAGCATGTGATTTGGTTCTATCTGCAAAGATTCAAGCTTTAATGAAAACCAGACCTATAGACTATAAGTTTAAATAATGCTTAAATAATGTGAGAGTCTGGAGACAGAAAGGCTTCGTGTTGGATTGTGGGGAGAGCATGTGAATTACCAGTGTCGTGCAAATTACCGCAAATTAGTTACAGTTACTAGTCATCTCATTCAAAAGTAATTCAATTACTTTACCAATTACTGCATATAAAAATAATTGGTTACTAGGGAAAGTAGGTTTTTGGGTTACTTCAGTTCTCTTATTAATGCATACATGTATAGTTATATTATTTTAGTGTTACTACTGTGACATTGCAAGACAATATAAGTGATAAATTTGATCTATCACTAACAGCTAATATCTATCACTGTAGCTACTGTAGTATCACTCATTCACTGCGCCACTGTAAGGTTGAATTGCATTAGATCATAAACAGGAAGTTAGGGGAATAGGTTGCGTCTGTCCATTAATATTTTCACGCAAGACAGAAGTAGCGAGTAACAAGCCCATTTCAATTTCAGTACTTTTTATTGCATAATTTAATTTGAAAAGGTAATTAGTTAAATTATCCGTTATTACCGAAAGTAGTTAATTTACAGCAACCTGTTATTTTGTAACCCAGTACTACCGACACTGCAAATCACGAACACACAGCTATGGGCAGTACCTCAACCTGTGGTGCTGTGAGGTTACAATAAAACCCACTGAGCCACCATGCTGAAACAAAACAGATACAAATTACAAATGAATAATATAAAATGCTTCCATAATATCTTTCACAAATAGTTAATGTATAATAAATACTCTGTTAGTTTACAACTCCATTTTTTTCTAGAAAGCTAGTCTTCAAACTGCATTTTCTTAAGCGGAACATTGATTATCATCCATTATATGTTATAATTCTATAATAATCATAAATATAATTGCGTTATTTTATCTTATGATTTCACAATAGAATTTTCCTTCTAGTATAAATTAAAAAGGAAAGAAAAATGCTAAATCTTACAGTGTGGGGAAAAAAGACACCTTGCAAGAAAACACTGATGTGAAGGAGAGAAAAAAATCCTAGGAATCAGAGAGACTTGGCATTTAATCAGACTTTCTTTTAGGAATTCAAAAGACAGGCCTTGGTGTCAGCAGAAGCAGGCTGCACAGAATTGCCAGGACAAGTGTTCATGTCAGCACTTTTTTCTTAGCCTTAAAGGACATCACACTTGTCAGCCTCTCCAAGCAAGACTGCAAGGACAAATAAAGTTGCTTGTCTGTAAATGGCAGGGTGAATTTTAAGAAGGGATCCAAATTTACCAGGTTTTTTCCAGTAGAAAAGACTTCTAAATGCTCCTCAGCTATATCTATATTGCATTTAAGGGTGTATTTACACAAGGCAATCCATACCGTGACCCCCAAAGTTTGTTTGACTAGTCGCTCCGTATCATGTCTGGGCCTACTTGAAAAGGTAGGCCTGGGTATGGTTCAACTGGTCTCAAGCACCTAGCATCTAGAATGATCGATAACTATGCCCAAGCACAGAACACAGACATGACATCAATAATGCAACTGGCAAACATATGCACACATATACACCATACATGGAAAGGAGCCAGGTGGAACGGATTGAGTAGGCTGAACAGATCGGGTATCTACACACGTTTAACAAACATTGCGACTTTGCTCTAGACTGGCTGATGAGAGTATCCAGGAACAATTGTATGCAACATACAAAAACTCTGAGATAGTTGGTAAAATATGGAACTATTTTCTTATACATGCAGCACAATTATATGAAAAACCCTTCATTGCATACTTGATAAATCTATGAGAGTCGTGTGTCATCGCAACCAAAACGATTCCAAAGAAGCTGCAGTATCAGGACGTTAATCATGAACTCCATTGTGCTGTGTGATGCCGCTTTCCTCCTTGCGTCTTCTTCAATACAAAAAGTCTCATGTTGATGATGAAAGCATGATCAGGCCAGGATCATTAAGTGCAATGCGAGCATGGACCAGCAGGGGGTCCCATGAATGGGGAGAGGGGACAGTTGTCCTCACGCTTGATTCAATCTCGATTCAAATCGTTTGGAAATACACCAGTGGCAAGGATTTATAGCTGTCAAGTATTAGGTCTAGGTCATGAAAATTAAAGGAAGGCTGTAATTCCATTGTAATCCTGGTCTCATTTGTACTCCTCATTAAAACCTCTCTTTACCTAGCATTAGATTTTCACAAACTATTAGTACCTACTACAGGGTGCACTTGCTCGCATATTTGGACAGAAAGAAAAATAATATTAGAAACTCATAAAAATGTTGCATTCCACGTTGGACAGCTGGACTGATGCCAAGTGTCATGTTGTAAATAACTGTAAAATACGAATGTTAACCTGAAAAAATGTACACTTACAGTGAAAAAAATGTTAATTGGAGAGAAGAGTTTTAATCATTTGTGTTTGTATCTTCCTGTCTTTAACTGAAAATAAACCATCATTTAGCCTTATATCCCAAATTATGACCACCAAGAATTATGCCAATAAGGGATTTCACCTTAGGCCTGGACTCCACAAGCCCCCTGAAGGTGTCCTGTGGTATCTGGCACCAAGACATTAGCAGCAGATCCTTTAAGTCCTGCAAGTTGCGAGGTGGGACCTCCATGGATCAGATTTGTTTGTCCAGCACGTCCCACAGATGCTCGATAAGATTGAGATCTGGGAAATTTGGAGGCCATGTCAATACCTTAAACTCTTTTTCCCCAAACCATTCCTGAACAATTTTTGCAGTGTGGCAGGGTGCATTATCCTGCTGAAAGAGGCCACTGCCATCGGGGAATTACTGTTGTCATGAAGGGATGTACCTGTAAATGGCGACATCGTCTCTAAGGTGAAAGTTGGGAGATATGTACAGGTTCAACTGAGCAGCAAGTAGGATAGGGGAGGAGCCAAACTGATCAGGCCTTGGTGAAGCAGACTGGCTGTGCACTTGTACTTTTTATGTTACTAAATACATGATACAGTACACTTTTTCAGGCCGCCATTTTTCACATCCCTATTTAGATCACCTCAGTTTTATAAAAACGTGTGAATGCAATAAAAAAAAAAAAATATGCCAAAAGTCCTGTATTTTGTTTGGTTACCTATGGTCATGAGTATCATGGGGGCTGCCCCAAGATCTATGGTCATGAGTAGTGACCGAAAGAACAAGGTCATGAATACAAGCAGCCAAAACGAGTTTCCTCCACAGGGTGGCTGGGTTCTCCCTTAGAGAGAGGGTGAGGAGTTCAGTCATTTGGGAGGGACTCAGAGTAGAGCCGCTGTTCCTCTGCTTCGAGAGGAGCCAGATGAGGTGGCCCTGGCATCTGGTCAGGGGAAGACCCAGGACACGCTGGAGAACGCCTCGGGATTCCCCTGGAGGAGATGGACGAAGTGGCTGGGGAGAGGGAAGTCTGGGTTACCCTGCTTAGACTGAAGCCTCAGCGACCCGAACCAGAAAAGCAATAGGAGATGGATGGATGGTTAAGGGTAGGGTTGGGTAGGGTTTAAGGGCGTTGTTATTGAGATTGAACACTGAACAAAACAATGAATGGAAGGTCCCCATTTAGATAGCCAAGCCAATGTGTTGTGTGCGTGTGTGCTTGCATGTACCTTTGTGCGTTGGGGAAAGCGAAAGCGATACAGTGAGAAATAGGGATGAAAGAGACAAAAAGGAAGAGCAAAAGGAAGACTGAATACAATCGTGGCCAAAAGTTTTGAGAACTACGCAAGTATTGGTTTGCTGCGTCAGTGTTTGTAGATCTTTTTGTCAGATGTTTCTATGGTAAACTGAAGTATGATTACAAGCACTTTATACGTGTCATAGGCTTTTATTGACAATTTATGCAGAGTCAACATTTGCAGTGTTGGCCTTTCTTTTTCAAGACCTATCCAATTCACCATGACATGCTGTCAATCAACTTCTGGGCCAAATCCTGATTGTTGGTAGCCCATTCTCGCATAACCAATACTTGGAGTTTGTCAGAATTTATGGGGTTTTGTTTGACCAAACACCTCTTTAGAATTGACCACAAGTGCTCAGTGGGATTAAGGTCTGGGGAGTTTCCTGGCCATGGACTCAAAATATCATTGTTTTGTTCCCTGAGCCACTTAGTTATCACTTTTGCCTTACGAAGTTGGAGGATAATTTGGTACCACATGGCACTGGACAAAGGCAGTGGGACAGACCCAAGACATGTCGGAGGGACTGTATCTCCCAGCTGGGTTAAAAATACTTAAGGATCCTTCGGATATCAGTAACCGAGGTCTGCACCAACCTACTTGGCAGTTTGCCACCACAAACCTTACCAGAAAAGCAGTGTGAAGAAGATCTATTAAACTGTAGTTCAGGTATCTGTGCTGATATTTTGTAGGACTGATGGCGCCACTCCTTTGGGTCTGCAATATTTTTTTGCCCAGAGAGAAAATGCCAAGTGAGCTCCAATGATACTGGACTCACACACTCACTCGGGCTTGTCTGTTGGGCCCATGTCATCCCCCACTGAGCAAGTGGCTCACAGACATGTTCCTGTCTACCATCTTCTCCCACACCCATCCTCTCCTCTCGCCATTTTCCACTGTTCGGTCACACAGGTTCCTGCAGCAAATGCATGTGTGAGAAACATCATCTAAGCTTAATGAAAGCTGTCTGTTAAGCCTCCTCTGAATATTCTCAGTTTGTCTGGGCTCACGCCTTGGGCCTTTCAATCTTGCCTTGTATTGTTTTATGAATGTTATGTAGTTCAATTGATCTCTGGACTTTGATCCGAATTGCAATTTATGTGTAATATTACAACACACCAAATAAATTACAGTTAATTTTTTTTATTGCTATCTCTATTAAATTCCAGGATTGGTACAGACTAGAGCATCATAGCTACACAGCACTGGACATTACATAACGACTTGAGATGGCTGACTAATCATTCGCACCAGTTAAACCTGAGACTGGCTACATAATATCGTACAGTGATAAATTGCCTCACAACCTTAGTGTCATTTCTTGAGCTGAAGTAACCAAAGCCACGGACATCGTGACACTTTGAAGCTACCCTGTAGTCCCAGAACCAGTCTGCCTGAGAGCCTTACTTTCTCTGACATCACAGCCAAGAATGAGCAAGTCCAGTTAAAAGTAAGAGAAGTCTACAAATAACCTTCAATTAAATACAGATCATAAAGAATCCTCCAAAACAATTCATATATTTAAGCTTGGCATCAAATTTAATTTGGTTTTTATTTGGTAAGTTTGTGTAACTTTTTTCAGAAGCACAGGAACGACCCTTATCTTCATTCGATTATATTTCTGCTTGTGTTCATTCTTCAGCTCATGATTTGCGCATCAGTTCATGGCTATTCATGCCTCCATCAATATAAATGCAATTTATAAAGTCCTGTATAAATAACGTTCATTCATTCAAAATCATTAACCCTCGTTCTAGCAACATATTTAAATTATATGGACCGACTTGGACTATGGTTAAGTGACATGATTCAATCTTGGCGTGACAAATTTAGCAGTAAGTAAACAAATAGATAAAGCAGATTAGGGGGTGGGGGGTACATTTTGACACATTTTGCTGAACGAAAATGCAGCAGCATCACAAAGATAATACAAGTCCACCTTCTACACCGTTCCCACCTCTCCGAAAAAAGACACAATTGAATTCCAAAAAAATAAATTTTGATGAGCTCCCTATGATACATTTCGCTGACCTGCTACTGTACTGCTGCAAATAACATTTGCCCAGAGGGGGGGGGGGGACTAGCGATCAAAAATATATAAACTTTATCATAAAAAATTCGGGATATCGTCACCTGCCTCACAGTTTAAAAATCACTGACATGTACAATGTCCAAGGTCAGATCTTCACCTACAGAATGTCCACAAAGTTTAAGATCGGACAAATCATTTTTGACTTATGGTCAAAGTGAAGACAAGATCAAGTGTCTGAGGCTGCGCTTCTCTTTGCTGTCAACGTGTGGCTCGGCTTCCAGTTTGGTACGATTTGTTTCAAAATTTAACCAGGTTTAGATCTTCAACCTTACGTCAACATGAAATCTGTCATTTCAAAGACTTTGGGTTATAGCACTAATGGGATTCAATGTCTGAAAATATGCCTTTTACTCTGGGGCATTGCTTCTGTGTATCCCTAAGTAGTGGAGGACTATAATGGACTTGCTCAAAGGAAGTCAAGGCCTTTCACCCTCCCAACTCATGCTGAATCAGTGCACTGTTTGTAACCACACTCACAGCTGGAAGTTCCCTTCCTTAAGGTGAAGGGTACAAATACAGCAGCAAGCTTTGGGACAAACCTTCGTTTCTCCAGCAGAAACAGGAACCGTTGTGTTACGACTTCCTTAGATTACAGAAGCTGCAACTGTTGCCATGATCCACAAGATACTGGAAAATGTAAGATTCATACACCTATTTTATGTGGTTTGTTCATTCTGTTTGGATTTCCCCCATAGTCCATGGCATGGCACTGGCAGGAGAAAGGTGACAATCCACTACCGGCTCCAAGACAAAAAGGGGTTTGTTAAACACTGGGGTGAACCCTAAAACAAAAGGACCACCAGGGGTCATGATCAAGTGAGGTAAAAACCATGAAGAGTCAGGAAAAACTAGGACCAACGAAACAAAAAAGGAACCAAGACTACACCAGAAGCAAGAACAGATGAGGGAACGGCAACTGACACCAGAGCATTCATACAGAGCAGCTCAGGAAATGAACAAAGGCAGGCACTTCAAAGGCGTGGATCAAACACCAAGGGCAGAGCTACAAAACCCAGGTGAACTACACACTAGAGCTAAGGAACATACAAGACCTAAAGCTAGAGTAAAAAGCTGGAACAAGAACACGAGGACAAACCTAGAAACTCAGAAGGAAAAATGCAGAGGCTGATCATTGAAGTGCCTCAAACCCCTAAGGAAATGTAGTCTAAGCCAAGCACTCATCCAGAGCCATCTGGCAGTCTAAGGTAGCAGAGGGTTAAGCAAGGAGCAACAAGATGGGATGGCCATCAACATCTGCTGGCTAATCAGGGAATGGACACAAAGGTTTGGTACCTCTGACCCTGCCCCAACACATCCTTTCTCTGGAGTGACCCTTGATATGGTGGACCCTTCCTCCAAATGGAAGCCAGTATGGAAGAGCTGTAGAAGCCAGTTTGGGAAAGGCACCATGTCTGGCCGTCAAGTGCCTAACCCACTGTATTAAGTGTTACAGCTACCAGGCTGTTAATGAGCACTAGGCCAAGGTGGAGGCATACAGTCACCCTACAGGGTATGGTGTCCCTGTCAAGTGCCCCTTGCATCCCACACATTTATAAACCAACCTTCAGATTAACAGAAATGGAGGTGAGATATTGGCATGCATTTCTATTCACATGCCACCAAGGTAGTGATACAATGGGCTGTTGTGTAATGAAGGGATCTACAAATCTGTCCATCAGATAAGAAAAATGATGGAAGCAGGTACCTCACAGCGCTGCCTACTGTAAAGGTCAGATCAGCCACAGAAAAACAAAAATCACAAGACAAGTTCACATCAAGCCATTTATTTGAAGCCAACAGGCACAAGTTGGGCGTCAAAGCTTCTTACAAAGTATAGCAGAACCTACAAAAGCAAGCTACACTGAGAAGAAATTGGTCAAGTTCGTGTTCCATCAGTGGGCAGCCAGACAATTAGTTCCCTGTGAAAAGGAGTCACATGTCAGATGTACTCAAATGGAAGCTGGCACAACCCAAAAGGCCTTCACCTTACCTGGAATGAAAGGCTGCAAAGATCTCCAAGTCAACCTCTTCCAGGGTTGAGTGCACTTGGAGCCAAGGCTGAGCCAAGCTGGTACTCTCCCTTTGCAGACCCACTACTCCAGGCAGCCTGGGAACCAAAGCCTTGAATAGACCCAAAGGTCTGGCCAGAAACCAAACTGACTGCGGTTCCAGAGCCCTGCTGGGATACTAGGCCTTGGTCAGTGGGGTAGTCCTGCTGAGACCCTACACCCTTCTGGTAGAGGGTCCAGCTACTGCAGTTGCCTTGCCGAGAGGCCAGCTGCTGGGCACCAGCAAAACCCTGTCCTGATCCTAGCTGCTGGGAACCAGTTAGGCCTTGCTGAGATGCCAGCTGCTGGGCAGTGGTATAGCTCTGCTTAGAACCAGGTTGCTGGGCACTGGTTAAGCCTTGGGACCATTGCTGCTGGGCACCAGCATAACCCTGTCCTGATCCTAGCTGCTGGGAACCAGTTAGGCCTTGCTGAGATGCCAGCTGCTGGGCAGTGGTGTAGCTCTGCTTAGAACCAGGTTGCTGGGCACTGGTTAAGCCTTGGGACCATTGCTGCTGGGCACCAGCATAACCCTGTCCTGATCCTAGCTGCTGGGAACCAGTTAGGCCTTGCTGAGATGCCAGCTGCTGGGCAGTGGTTAAGCCTTGGGACCATTGCTGCTGGGCACCAACATAACCCTGTCCTGATCCTAGCTGCTGGGAACCAGTTAGGCCTTGCTGAGAGGCCAGCTGCTGGGCAGTGGTGTAGCTCTGCTTAGAACCAGGTTGCTGGGCACTGGTTTGGCCTTGGGACCATTGCTGCTGGGCACCAACATAACCCTGTCCTGATCCTAGCTGCTGGGAACCAGTTAGGCCTTGCTGAGATGCCAGCTGCTGGGCAGTGGTGTAGCTCTGCTTAGAACCAGGTTGCTGGGCACTGGTTAAGCCTTGGGACCATTGCTGCTGGGCACCAACATAACCCTGTCCTGATCCTAGCTGCTGGGAACCAGTTAGGCCTTGCTGTGACACCAGCTGCTGGGCAGTGGTTAAGGCTTGGGACCATTGCTGCTGGGCACCAGCATGACCCTGTCCTGATCCTAGCTGCTGGGAACCAGTTAGGCCTTGCTGAGATGCCAGCTGCTGGGCAGTGGTGTAGCTCTGCTTAGAACCAGGTTGCTGGGCACTGGTTTGGCCTTGGGACCATTGCTGCTGGGCACCAACATAACCCTGTCCTGATCCTAGCTGCTGGGAACCAGTTAGGCCTTGCTGAGATGCCAGCTGCTGGGCAGTGGTGTAGCTCTGCTTAGAACCAGGTTGCTGGGCACTGGTTAGGCCTTGCTGAGAGGCGAGCTGCTGGGCAGTGGTTAAGGCTTGGGACCATTGCTGCTGGGCACCAGCATAACCCTGTCCTGATCCTAGCTGCTGGGAACCTGTTAGGCCTTGCTGAGAGGCCAGCTGCTGGGCACTGGTTAAGGCCTGGGACCATTGCTGCTGGGCACCAGCACAACCCTGTCCTGATCCTAGCTGCTGGGAACCAGTTAGGCCTTGCTGAGAGGCCAGCTGCTGGGCAGTGGAGTAGCTCTGCTTAAAACCAGGTTGCTGGGCACTGGTTAGGCCTTGCTGAGAGGCCAGCTGCTGGGCAGTGGTTAAGGCTTGGGACCATTGCTGCTGGGCACCAGCATAACCCTGTCCTGAACCTAGTTGCTGGGAACCAGTTGGGCCTTGCTGAGATGCCAGCTGTTGGGCAGTGGTGTAGCTCTGCTTAGAACCAGGTTGCTGGGCACTGGTTAGGCCTTGGGACCATTGCTGCTGGGCAGTGGTTAAGCCTTGGGACCATTGCTGCTGGGCACCAACAGCACCCTGTCCTGATCCTAGCTGCTGGGAACCAGTTAGGCCTTGCTGAGAGGCCAGCTGCTGGGCAGTGGTGTAGCTCTGCTTAGAACCAGGTTGCTGGGCACTGGTTTGGCCTTGGGACCATTGCTGCTGGGCACCAGCATAACCCTGTCCTGATCCTAGCTGCTGGGAACCAGTTAGGCCTTGCTGAGAGGTCAGCTGCTGGGCACTGGTTAAGGCCTGGGACCATTGCTGCTGGGCACCAACAGCACCCTGTCCTGATCCTAGCTGCTGGGAACCAGTTAGGCCTTGCTGAGAGGCCAGCTGCTGGGCAGTGGAGTAGCTCTGCTTAAAACCAGGTTGCTGGGCACTGGTTAGGCCTTGCTGAGAGGCCAGCTGCTGGGCAGTGGTTAAGGCTTGGGACCATTGCTGCTGGGCACCAGCATAACCCTGTCCTGAACCTAGTTGCTGGGAACCAGTTGGGCCTTGCTGAGATGCCAGCTGCTGGGCACTGGTTAAGGCCTGGGACCATTGCTGCTGGGCACCAACAGCACCCTGTCCTGATCCTAGCTGCTGGGAACCAGTTAGGCCTTGCTGAGAGGCCAGCTGCTGGGCAGTGGTGTAGCTCTGCTTAGAACCAGGTTGCTGGGCACTGGTTTGGCCTTGGGACCATTGCTGCTGGGCACCAGCATAACCCTGTCCTGATCCTAGCTGCTGGGAACCAGTTAGGCCTTGCTGAGAGGTCAGCTGCTGGGCAGTGGTGTAGCTCTGCTTAGAACCAGGTTGCTGGGCACTGGTTAGGCCTTGCTGAGATGCCAGCTGCTGGGCAGTGGTGTAGCTCTGCTTAGAACCAGGTTGCTGGGCACTGGTTAAGCCTTGGGACCATTGCTGCTGGGCACCAACATAACCCTGTCCTGATCCTAGCTGCTGGGAACCAGTTAAGCCTTGCTGAGATGCCAGCTGCTGGGCAGTGGTGTAGCTCTGCTTAGAACCTGGTTGCTGGGCACTGGTTAGGCCTTGCTGAGAGGCCAGCTGCTGGGCAGTGGTTAAGGCTTGGGACCATTGCTGCTGGGCACCAGCATAACCCTGTCCTGATCCTAGCTGCTGGGAACCTGTTAGGCCTTGCTGAGAGGCCAGCTGCTGGGCACTGGTTAAGGCCTGGGACCATTGCTGCTGGGCACCAGCACAACCCTGTCCTGATCCTAGCTGCTGGGAACCAGTTAGGCCTTGCTGAGAGGCCAGCTGCTGGACAGTGGAGTAGCTCTGCTTAGAACCAGGTTGCTGGGCACTGGTTAGGCCTTGCTGAGAGGCCAGCTGCTGGGCAGTGGTTAAGGCTTGGGACCATTGCTGCTGGGCACCAGCATAACCCTGTCCTGAACCTAGTTGCTGGGAACCAGTTGGGCCTTGCTGAGATGCCAGCTGTTGGGCAGTGGTGTAGCTCTGCTTAGAACCAGGTTGCTGGGCACTGGTTAGGCCTTGCTGAGAGGCCAGCTGCTGGGCAGTGGTTAAGGCTTGGGACCATTGCTGCTGGGCACCAGCATAACCCTGTCCTGAACCTAGTTGCTGGGAACCAGTTGGGCCTTGCTGAGATGCCAGCTGTTGGGCAGTGGTGTAGCTCTGCTTAGAACCAGGTTGCTGGGCACTGGTTAGGCCTTGGGACCATTGCTGTTGGGTAGCAGCATAACCCTGTCCTGATCCTAGCTGCTGGGAACCAGTTAGGCCTTGCTGAGAGGCCAGCTGCTGGGCAGTGGAGTAGCTCTGCTTAGAACCAGGTTGCTGGGCACTGGTTAGGCCTTGCTGAGAGGCCAGCTGCTGGGCAGTGGTTAAGGCTTGGGACCATTGCTGCTGGGCACCAGCATAACCCTGTCCTGAACCTAGTTGCTGGGAACCAGTTGGGCCTTGCTGAGATGCCAGCTGTTGGGCAGTGGTGTAGCTCTGCTTAGAACCAGGTTGCTGGGCACTGGTTAGGCCTTGGGACCATTGCTGTTGGGTAGCAGCATAACCCTGTCCTGATCCTAGCTGCTGGGAACCAGTTAGGCCTTGCTGAGAGGCCAGCTGCTGGGCACTAGTGTAACTCTGCTTAAAACCAGGTTGCTGGGCACTGGTTAAGGCCTGGGACCATTGCTGTTGGGCACCAGCATAACCCTGTCCTGAGCCTAGCTGCTGGGAACCAGTTAGGCCTTGCTGAGAGGCCAGCTGCTGGGCAGTGGTGTAGCTCTGCTTAGAACCAGGTTGCTGGGCACTGGTTTGGCCTTGGGACCATTGCTGTTGGGTAGCAGCATAACCCTGTCCTGATCCTAGCTGCTGGGAACCAGTTAGGCCTTGCTGAGAGGCCAGCTGCTGGGAAGTGGTGTAGCTCTGCTTAGAACCAGGTTGCTGGGCACTGGTTTGGCCTTGGTATAATTGCTGCTGGGCACCAGCATAACCCTGTCCTGATCCTAGCTGCTGGGAACCAGTTAGGCCTTGCTGGGACACTACTTGCCCCTGTACCCTACCGAAGTCAACAAATACTGTAGAAGCATATCTACCAATAGGGCCAGAGTCAGGCTGGACTGCCACATATTGGAAAGATCCTTGGCCACTCTGGGAACCTACAGTGCCAGTTAAGTATGATGCAGTGCCTTCCTTAGAACCAGAGGTGCTTTTTGCCACTTGCACCTCACTGGGACCAGAGCTGGTGCCAGAAGACCCAGCACCCAAGTCGCATTTCACAGGAAATCCAATGCCAGCGCCTGTGGGTGAGACAAGAGCAAGAATAAGCACAACACCAAGGGTAAAGGCATTAGCGCTCAAGTTCTCCCAACCAGCCCCACAATCCCATACATAATCAGCACTTACTCCGTCCCACATCAGTGTAGTGGACAACCACCAAGCAAATCACCCTGCAGAAAAGAGGAGATCAGATGCACTCAGCAAATACCTTGCAGTGTTAAAGCTGCACAACCCTCATTTGAGCTCAACTTACATTAAATTAACTCCAAGCGCCATCATTTCCTACAAGAACACAACTGGACTAAGGTGAAATCAGCCAGGAAACTGCTGCATGGCCTTCAGTGCTACACAGTCTCCCTCAGCTACGCGCTCACACGCCGAATAGCCAGCTCTGCGACACTTCCAGCTTTTAACTTTCCCGCCTCATGCAGTCTAATTCGAAGCAGCTGGTAACTATGGAGACCACAACTGGCAAACAATCAGCCTCAGGCCTGATAAGTGAGAAAAATATGATAGAGCTTCTTTATTTGTACTCCATCCAAGTATATATACTATATAACATACATGGACGCCTGCAGTTGTACACCTGTATGCACTGTGCAAACCCATGGCATTTAGACTAATTATTACGCAAACGCTACATGTGTTTTTTGCCTCATTATTGGACGGCATGATTCTGGGCAAAATATAATAATATAATTTAGAAATAGAAATATGTATTTTTTTCACTCAGAAATGAGATTGTGATTCATGATTCTTGAGGAATAAGTTTCTCTCCATCCATCTACCATAACTGTTTGTCTTATAATAATCAATCCTTTATTGTTCCTGTGGGTAAACTTGCTCAACATGACATGTGGGGGTCTACAGCCCTACAGGGTAGGGGTGCAAGGCACACTCATAGGCAATTTGGTAACCTTAATGAACTTCAGCATGTTTTTGCACTGTGGAGGGGGAGCAGGAGTACACAGAGAGAGGGGGATGAAGGCTTGAACCCTCGTCCCAAAGGTGTAAAATGACAGTACTAACCACTGCCCAACCATATTTCTCCCTTTTCCCTTTATCCTTTTACATTACACAATAGGCCCTATTTTCCACAAAAAGCACGACGCAATGTGGTTTCGCTGGTTTCGTACCAGCGCATTGCTCGTTTTCACACCATGCCTGCACGTCGTCAAAATAGCAAATAATTTTGCACCCACTTCCTGCTCGTAGGAATGTTGTTTTTTAAGGCACTGAAATGACACTGTGCATGTGACTAACGTCTAAAGTCAATGTCGCCTTGTTAAATATTATACTGTATATGCGGCGCATTTCAGAAACGTGCAAGTGCACGGCCCTCATTATTGGTATAGGTATGCACTTGAGGTGTAGTAATGGTTTTTTGTTACTTTATTTTATTTCCTTTATACCAGGTATTTACCTGTGCCAGGTATTCGGTGTTCCCGATTGGCTGGGAGCTGGGAGGGAGCAAAAACATGAACTGTCCGGGGTTCCCTGAGGACTGGGTTGGGAAACATTGCATTATGGGACTTATGATGCAATGATAAGGTGTGATGCCGAACTTCATGTCCCGATGCCAACAAAGGAGTGGACGGCAGCAACAGCGGGGACAAGGAGGGATCAGCTGGCAGAAGACCTGAATCATCTGTAGCCTGGTAAGGAAGCTAAATCGTGAGAGTAGAAAAATAACAGCCCTATTACCTTTTATTTGAACATTTTAAAACACCTTAAAAACTGTAGGTTGTTTTGTTTGAACAAAGATTACACTTTCATTTATATTTTGCGAACCATAGACCCAAAGTTCAAATTAAAAAAAAAGCAGAGAAGCATCATTAAGTCCACACTCCCAGTCGCTGTGCTTGTCCAGCAGCGAACTTCCGTCGAACCCGTCTTCTGACATCATTATACCGCTTTCAGCACTGATCTGGTGATGCCTGAAAACACGGCAACACTCACTGCTACCTCATCCCACACCTGCTTCACCTTGAAAGGCTTAGGTGGAACAGTAGTGATCCTGTAAATTTTGTGCTTGTGTATGTTCACCTCGCACATGAGCACGTCCATTTCCTCAGGCGAAAAGCGATCCAGTTTGCCGGGCAAATGCACCATTATAATAGCAATCCGCCGTAGATCATGTGCGGCTGATTTTTAAAGGTGAGGTGACGTGCCATCCTGATTGGTTTATTGTTTGTTACACCCAAAACACATCTATGTAGGCCGAAAGATGCATGACATATCCATTAACATACCGATATTGACAGCAAATATTTAAACTTCAGTATTCAAAATTAACAGTACCACACAACTACTGAAAAAATGAGGATGATAGATGATCAGCCATTTTCTGTAGTGGGGGACGAGGGATTACATTGGCTCATTCACCATTTATAAGAGGTCGCAAAGTTCTGGCCCGCAACATACTTACATAGATCGATCTTTCATTTTTCACCGAATATAAAATACGTAACGTCATTCTGCTGATCTGCCCTAGCAAGCTTGGGAAGATTCACCACCAGCAACCCCACACTTCTCAAGTGGCTTAGAGGTTAGCTGGTTATCAGCAATCATGGAATGGAACTAAAGTCATTTTCATTTCAATGAGTGATATTTCTGGGATCTCCAGGACAGCTGGAAAAGCATCCCAGGAGGCCACCTCATGAAACTGGCCTACAGGAGACAGTAGGGTCAGCCAGTGGCTGGAGCAACTGGGGTTAAGCACCTTGCTCAAGGGCCCAATGGTGGCATCACTCTGCTGACCATGGGATTCGAACCAGCAACCTTCTGAGTCCCAAACCACAGAGCTCCCCCCCAAACAAATTATAATTTCTTTGATTAATTTACTTTTAGTCAGTGCATTATTCCATATATGTTACTTTATAGTTCTGATGTTTTTATAATGATTCTAGTACAGATAAACCTTTCTACAGGTAGGTGTGTACAAACTTTTGACTGGGACTGTATATTGTGAAGTATGAAAGAAACTGAACTAGAAGTTGCTTGGTTTCAATACAGTCATTTGCAAAGGGGCATAACTGTCTAAAAGATAACATTGAGTCATTCTGAAATTGGGGGTGGGCACCTGACAAAGGAACACGCTACATACATCAAGAAATAAACAGATCTTGAGAAATATTATACTGTAGGTTTTGGGATTTTTCAGAATCAAAGACTTAGACTGAGATATCAAAGGACAGGCAACATAAAAGATATGTTCGCATATTATTGAGAAAAGGTGTCTGTTCTCTATTGTTTCAAACAAGACAATAAAGGCAATACTTAAAAAATCATCAAAACTGTTCAAAGATATTGCTTAAGGTTCAACTGCTTGGTACCTTTGGAGAGCTCAAGGAGGTACAACGCATCATAATATGGTTTCGACCTCACCTAAAGAGAGTGTCGGGAGAGATGTTGTCTACTAGTTTGTTTAGGCACATTCAATAGCAAAGAATTTATTTAAGTCGTCTGCAATAAACCAAGTCACACGAATGATCAGGTAGGTCAATAGGACAAAAAAACACCAAGTTAATATGAAATTGTCTTCCCACAATTTATGTCTCAAAATATAATATGGTCTAAAAACTAGATAATTGGTTGGTTCTATAGCTCTATTATGTTTGTGTTAATCAGGAAGAAGTAGAAATAGCATTTTACTAACATTAACTTGTGCATGATAGCTTGCAAAAAACTTAATGTGAAAAAGACAGGTCGAAACAATTCATTAATACATTAGACAATATTCATGTTCCCTGTGTGGTACAAGACATTCCATATGATGTGGGAAAGGACACATCCCTTCCAGGTATTTTGTATATTTTCTCTGTGTTTAGAAGCAAAAATCTATTTTGTCAGCACCTAGCTTAACCATTAATATCAGTTGGCACTCTTAAAGCAGATTCAGCATTCTGCTTTGCATGTCATAAATACTGAACCACATGTAATGTTTAGCAAAATAGATTTCTCTCACTGGAGAGAAAGCAGAGAATGCTAAAGTAATCAAAAGCATTTAGTGTATGGAAAAAGTGGAAAGTAAAAAAGAGACCTCTGCAGATTTCCACTCAAGTGAACGTGCAGGTGCTTGCTAGCAATCAGTAGTATCTTTCTGCTAGTCAACACGTTCTAGCAGCTCCAATGTGTGTGTGATGTGACGTACAGCGTGGCCGATTAAAAAAACCATGATACCGGGGCTGAAAATCCTGAAAATTCTCAATTACACCTGAGTGTTTCCCCTTATAGGGTTGTGCCAGTCCTTAAATGAGACTGCATATATTACCATATAAGCTCAGTTTGTTTGGTATTTCTTTGCTAAGTTTAATCTAAAATCAGTTAAATGCCACAGCCTCATAAAAATTACTTTCCTTATCCTTTGTTATGCTGTTCTTAATCTTCATGTCTCCATAATGGGTTAATCTGATATTTACATCTGATTCCATTTTACATTTCACAGGATTTCATTTTTAAATATCTTTCAGAAGTTATTACCAATGTACAACGCAAGTTCAATGTTTTTTTTTTTTTGTAATGTTTATTTTGAAATGTCACACTTTACAAGGCATGCGATCCTAAGGCAATAATAATAAGGACGATTCCATTAATGATGTCTAAAGTAAGCTGCTACACTTCAGTGCTGTGTTTTCTCCCGAGCCTTCCAGGCAGAAATGACGGCAGGGCATGAACATAATGAAATACTTGCAGCATCTTTAATGGCAAAGCTGAAATATTAGACATCTGATGTCTGGCATGAAGAATTGAAAAGGCAGTGGAGAGTTTCAGGCAAGCAAGCATCCCTCATAGAACC
The DNA here is from genome assembly GCF_023856365.1 of Brienomyrus brachyistius. Classification (NCBI taxonomy): domain Eukaryota; kingdom Metazoa; phylum Chordata; class Actinopteri; order Osteoglossiformes; family Mormyridae; genus Brienomyrus; species Brienomyrus brachyistius. Next base: position 18,336,583 of record NC_064539.1, on the reverse strand, counting down.
CAGCATTTAGGTCACATAGATTGCGTTGGGTTCTCCATCTTGTCCGTGTATCTGTACAAGATTCATTCTACAATTCAGTTCAAACCCTTACATTTAACATACATAGCTTACGTAGTTTTTCTATTGAATCACAAATATATATCACATAGATGCTTTTTTTGGGTACAGAAACTGAGCTGCTTTAAAGTCCTGACTGTAAATATGCCGAATTATGACTGACGACTCAAAATGTTTAAATATGAACATTTTAATGGTCACAATATGAAGTAAATGTTTACCAGAGGCATATACAAACTGCGTAGTTACACGCATAAGCTGTTTGTGGCATTAATGGTAATACTACACGTCTGATTTTTTTTTTCAAAATGTGTGTCTCTCAGTTAATCTCCTGCCATTTGTTTAAAATTCATATCAGCACAAAGAACCACCTTTTCATCTGTGATTTTTGGCAAGAATTGCATGTTCTTGCAGCTGGCTGGCATCTGTGTCAGTGTCTGTTTGGATAAGCCAGCAAAATATTGGAGTTTTATGTACATTAGCATCTAGTGTTGGAACTTCTTAAGTGTCTGGTTCTTCCACATGCCAAGAGCACGGTTACTCAGCCCTGTGGAGTATCTCTCCTCTCTGCTTTGGCCTGTACACTAAGTGCTATCTGCTTCTGACTCATAGATGACACAAATGGTTGTGCTTCTCAGCAATTTAAACCTAAATATTTTCCCCCTTTTGTCTGTTGTACGTGGGGGGGGGGGCCAAACCCTGTTTATGCTCATTTTTCCCCAAAAAGAATCTATCTCTCCCACAGGCCTCGAGAACATTTAATAGCCTCATGTCTGTATGGCCATATTTTCAGCAAACATCTGCCACCTTGAAACCTGCTTCTCTCAGTAATGGCTTTTTGTGTGACTCCTGCATTTCATTATTTCAGGAAACGTCTCCAGAGAGAGGAGGCTGGAGCACATTGCAGATAAAAAAGGGAGCTGACTCCTACTGTGATATTCTTTCTTCTCAAGCAAGAAATAGCATATCGTCTCTCCTGTCATGTGGAGAAATCAAAATGCAAGGAACAAAAGGAGCGTGAAGGTTGAAGAAGATGCATCAGACAAACCATTGGCTCTGCAAGACAGAAAACAAGGGAACATTGATACAAAAAAAAAGACAATCGTAAAATAATTAGAAACAAGCAACTGGTCTTTGAAGATATTGCACATCAAAGAACAACGGAGTCTTTGTTCGTCCTTTGTCGGTAAAATCCGGTTGTTTGTCCATGACAATAACAATAATCTTCCCCAGTAAAATTTGTTTCTATTTGGCAGCTTGAGAAAAATAGTCATTTTCACAATAAATAATACGATTCACATTTGAAAAAAGATAAAGGAAGCCTTTCCATAATAAATTGGTTCCAATCTTTTATCACATGTACTGCTTTGGGCAGAAAAATCTGAGTATGTAGCTAATGGTCATTGGGGCATACAATACACAAATTGAAGGAAAATGGGGAAAAAAATGGAATATACATTAAAATCAGTTGTTAGAATGAATTTTGGTATATGCCATATGAAAAATGCAACTGGCTAATATGGATGGGATGTCAGTCCATTGCACAGCACACATACATTAGATGCAGTGTAGATTTGTATTCTTATGTGAGCATAATACAATGACATTCTTATCTGCGTGCTTCCTGCAGACCATGGTGCAAAATTAATGCAATACCAGTGTAGCAGTAATGACAGACAGCAAATAATAGAAAATAACCATATACATTTGCAAGAAGTGCATTGGGGTAGAATCAGAATGAAAATAGAGTGTCACATTGTCAATTGTTACAGAGGTTTGTTTGGAATTAGTTTTTGCTAAGAAGCCTAAATTGCCTGTAGGTAAAAAATGTCCCTGAACATTGTGGTCTGAGTGCTCATTGTCCTATATCACATGACAGAAGGAAATAGGGAGAAAAGTGGCTGTTCATGGAGCCTGGAGTCCTTAATTATGCAGTATGCAGTTTCTAAGCCAGCGAGTTATGTATTTGTCTTGGGCTGCTGTCAGGTGTGTGTCAGTAATGCTATGAGCGGTCTGCACCATCCATTGCAGTTCTTTGTGGTCCTCTGCCAAGCAGCTGCTCTACCAAGATATTATGCAACTGCAGAGAAAAGATTCCATAGAGCATCTGAAAAAAATGGTTAACCCTGCTGGTGGCATCTAGACCTTCTTTAGATATACAAGGGGGTAGAGCGTACTGGTGGCCATTGAGGTCTCATGTGAACACGTGAGGTTGTCAGTGATGGCCACCCAAGGTAATGTGAAATACATGTGATATGGAGGACTCTATGGACTTGTGGCAACATACATACTGAAGGGGGTCCAGGTTCTTCAGGGTGGTGCATTAATAAGGCCCAGCACCAGCCTCTCAAAGCCCTTCACTACTGTGGCAGCAAATGCTACCAGGTCTGCATATTACTTCTTTCTGGTCTTTTCAAAACAGGTGCAGACAATGGAGAGACTGAAATGCAAGTAAAAACAGCCGCTAAATGTTCGCTGGAATTTTTACAATGCCAGATGGAACATACGAACAGCTGAATGTCCACTGGATATAAGAAGTCCATACAACCTTATTAAAAGTACAGATCCTTACAACATGGCAGAGACCATGACAATTTATGTCTTGCCATCCTTAATGTGACCTTGCATCCACCGAAAATCAAGCAAGACGCGAATATACAATTAGTTGGAAAGATAATCAAAATGGGGATTAAGCAGTTACAATAATGGATGGATGGATGGATGAATAATCAAAATGCCCTGGGTGTGTAAGTGTGGGTTTAATCACGAGGGCGATTGCTGTGTTTAGAGATGTCCAATGACATTTAAAATGTCCAACGGTAAGTAGCATACACCTGTCACCAATGTGTGATTCTAACTATCCTATCAGTTCCTTTTATAATATTTCTTTGCAACTTTTGTGGTTGTATGCTACTGGAGTGGCCATGGTTGGCACAGAGCTGACAAGCCATCTACAGCCTTGTTAAAAGCCACCCATCAGGAGAGGGCTATGGTAGAGCCTATCACAGACATTGGATGTACCCTATGTAGAAAAAGTATCTGGACATCAGCTTGTCCATTATCTCCCTGAATCAAAGAGTATTAATATGAAGTTGACTAACCCTTAGCTGCTGTAATAGCCTGCACTCTTCTGCGAAGGCTTTCCATTAGATGCTGGGACATTGCCGGTGGGATTTGCTGCCATTCCTGTTGGGTATTGATGCTGGGTGATCAGGTCCCTTTCTGTGAGCTTGTGGCCCCCACCTTGCAGCTGGACTTGCTCCCAGATGTTCACACTTCACAATCACTTCACTCGCGGTTGACCAGGGCAGCTCTAGCAGGACAACAATGTGGAGAATCGACCAGTGGTGTCCAGTAACAGTGCTGGGCTGACTAACCTCTTCTGCTGCTATTGCTTGATGCTGGAGGTTGCCTGACTGTCTGCTTAATTATACACCTGTATGTCAGCAGTAGGTGTGGCTTATGTGGCCCATTCCTGTAATTACTACCCGTGTCCCAATACTTTTGTCCATAAACTCTATCACTGAGCACTGTGAACAGTCACCGATAAGTGGATTAAGTGGGGCACCACAGGCACTTTGCTAAAACCTGGACGACCCTTCGATGTGGATGAAAGGACATGGATAAAACTTACAGAGTATCTACTTGCACCCGGGTGCAAATAGGAACTGCCCATCTGTTCAGCTATTTATATCTGGCCAACTCAGGCCCCGCCCCCTGGCTCCACAAAAGAACGTAAAACTGTATTGTTTGCTTGGCTACACATCACTAGAACAGCCAAAGGTGGCAAAGTTGTATACAAATATGAAAGGTATAATAATAATAATAATGATAATAATAATGATAATAATAATAATAATAATAAAGCATTATTAAATATTGACACCCGGGTGCAAATAGCCATGTTTGCTTGGCTTATCATTGTTAGCTACTGACACCTAGGTGCAAATAGCATCCACCTGCTAAAAACATCCGGGGGCAAATAGCCACATTAGCTATTCCACCCAGGGTGCAATGTTAGCTACTGACACCTAGGTGCAAATATCATTGTTAGCTACTGACACCTAGGTGCAAATAGCATCCACCTGCTAAAAACATCCGGGTGCAAATAGCCAGAAATAGCATGTGCCTAAGGGCCCGTCCACACTAATACATTTTCATTTAGAAACACACAAATTTTCATCTGATTGAGCCTTCCGTCCACACCACCACTTTTATTCCCAGAAATGGAAAAAAAATCACTGCATTCTAACAACTAATCTTTCGGTAAACACATTAGTGTGGACTCCAATAAATGTAAACGTTTTGGTACGCCTCCATCAGTGAGCTCCGATTGGTTTGTACCTTTCCTGATTAGCTCTCTTTGTTTCAATGTCTCTTTTCCTAATTGGTTATTCTTCACGGTAATGAAGAATACTCTGCCTTTCTTTTCACGGTAGTAAGCCACATGTGAACATGGAGGATGTACAGCACTTTCGCTGTCTGGAATATAAGTTTTGCTTACTCGTGTGCAGCTGAATTGTGTTTTGTGTACATTATGTGCTGTTTATAACTATTGTGGAGCTCAAAATGGGACTGTACTTGAGCCAAGTTTAAGTGCAGCTCTAGCTTATGATAAATACGTCCAGCCATCAAACATTAGAGTGCACTGAAACTGAGAGGAGGAGAGTGAGACGTGTAGTGACTGAATTTCTGGATCCCTATGTTGTTGCTGTGACGACTCCTTTTATATACAGCTTTGTGTTTGAGACGCTACAGTACTGTGATGTTTCGCTTTTGCTAAATAAAAAAACGTGCATTTACTCTAAACACATGTTTATGTTTGGGATTAATCAACATTCAAGCGTTTATAAAAACTGAACTTCATTACTAATCTAAGTCAAAATATATACTTTGCAACGTCTAGAATTACAAAAAAAAAATGTTTTTTAAAAATATATTATAAAAAGCTTTGCTTAAGTGTGCAAATGAAAAATGTCAGAAATATATACATTAACCCCCACTGTTATGGCTAGTTCATTTTACACGGAGAAGTGTGAACGCAGAAGTTTTTTTTTCAACACTAGTGATAACGGTCGGGCAGATGCAGATCTTTTCTTTTGAAAACTACCATAAAAATAATTACATATTAGTAAGGACATAGCCTACAGGGACGGATTATGGGTTGTGTGGCCCCTGGGCAAAACGTTCGCGAGGGCCCCCCCACCACCACCAGCACCACCACCACAACCACCACAATTCAAGGGCCCTTGGCAGCCAAACGCCCTCCCTATAGGGTCAGGGGCCCTTGTAGGCAGAGGATCAAAGAATGTAGGCCCTCTAAAATAGACAAACGAAAATACATTGTTGATAAGCGTTGCAAATTGTTTTGGGCTAGGGGCCCCACGGGCCCCCTGCACCCCAAGGGCCCCTGGGCAGCGGCCCCGCTGGCCCGGTCTGTAATCCATCCCTGGTAGCCTAAAACTTACCAGGGAGGCTATCAAGAGATCTACAGCAACATTAAAGGGGTTGCAGAAATTTCTACCAAGTACTGCTCCCTCCTTGCATGTGACTCTTATTCTGCACATCTGGGCTATGTGGTAAGGTGGCTAAAGCCATTTGTCACATGATACAACATCCAAGTCCCTGTACATTTTGAAGTACAATACATTCAATCACCCCAAACCATGTAGTCTGATGAGCCTCAAGTTGGCCTTCTGGCCTTCACTCTTGGAGATGTTTGGTGCATAACCAGCAAAGCTCATCTTCCAAAGAGCAGCAGGCTGACTGGGAAGCATGGCGGTGGTTGCATCGCACTGTGGGGGTGCTTCTCTTCAGCTTGGACAGAGACTCCACTCAGTATAGACAGGATAATGAGTAGCTCCAAATATCAAGAGATTTTGGGGAAAAAAAATCCCTACTGACAGAAGGATAAAAATGAAGAGGCATTTCACTTTCCAACACGATAATGACCCAAAGCACACATCCAAGTCAGCCCAGGAATGGCTTCAGAAAAGGAAGATCAAAGTGGGAATGGCCCAGTCAGAGCCTAGACTTCAATCCCCAGAAAACCTGTGGAATGACCTAAAGCAGGCTGTGTACTGGAGATCCCCTGGCAATTTGAAGGAGCTTGACATTTTTTGCAAGGAAGAGTGAGATAAAATAACAAAGCCCAGGTGTGAAAAATAGATAGAGACTTACTCCCAAAGATGTACTGCAGTAATAAATGCAAAAGGTACTTCCTCAAAGTATTAGTTTGGTGGAGGCATAACTCCACTGCGCAGCTTTTAATAACATTATAATTTCATTGGTCGCAAAGTCACATTAAAGATTAAAGTCAAAGACATACAATTTTAACAAAGGTATGTAGAGTTTTTTATATTCATTTTTCCTAAAGCATAACTAAAGATATAACTAAGAAATAACTGATCAATATGATGTGATTTTGTCTGATACAGGACTACAGTCTTCATTGGGTATATGGCAGCTAATTGAGCTCAGTAAGGTGTGAATTCATCAAGAAAAATATGACAAATGTGTTAATTAATAAAGTGATTGCAAAACCCAAAAATATCGTCCAGCCCAAAATATATACAACGGTACCTTGGTACACAAACTTAATTAGTTCCAGAAGGCTTGTACAGTTTGATTTGGTCGAGGTTCAAGTCGAATTTCCCAATAAGAAATAAAATAAATGAATTTAATCCGTTCTAAACCCCAAAATGATTGCCTATTTAAACCTTCCTACCTGACTAATGATAAACAGCATTAACAATCAATAGAAAACTAATACACACATGAAAAAGTACACATAAAAAGCAATAAACATGAAATAAATGACAATTTTTGAGCATTTGTATTGAGGTGAGCTGATGGCGTACTGGAAGCGGCAGGTGGAGAGGAGGAGGGACTGGGTGTTATGCTTTGGAATAGGAGAAACATCTCGGTCTGAACAAGTTTTAGCAGGTTTGTTTTGTTTTGTCGTGTTAAGAGTTTTTGGTCCAGTTGCCACTAGATTTTTCTCCGAATTGGTAGCGTTAAACAGGTCTCAACCCATTCAAGTTCTAACAGGAACGGTTGAGTTCCAAGAAATCTGTCGAAGTACAAATGGAAAGAAATTTGACAGACCCTTTCCACGTCGAAAGCTGGTCGAGTTAAGAGGCGTTCGAATGCCAGGGTTGTACTATATCTGTTTGTGTAAAATTTTTTGAGAAGGGGGGGGCTCTGTCACTATTGAGGGTGAACACACCCCCCCCTCTCCATTTCCCCTATTGCTTTGCTCAACAGCACAAAATAAGAGGAAACTGAACAGGCATGCTCCTCACCGTTATGTCACCTTCTGCCTGCAGAAATCACTGTAGAGAAGTTAATTGCTTACCGTAGCTTCTACAGTATGGCCACCACCTACCTATTTGCATTTCAGGGTCAGGGATGTTTCATTTTGGTCATTACTTCTGATCCCCTCTACAAAGGCTTCAACAGGAATGAAGGGATTTGGCAGAATGAATCAATCATGAAATGAGGCAATGTGACTGTGTCACCTGACATGTACCACGATAAAAAGTTTTCAGTCATCCAGGTCTTTACATCGTTAAAGCAATTAAGATAACTGAAATGTACATTTGGGTGTCGGCAACCTAGTAGTGATAATTAATATTATGTTTTCTCATTATATTACCTAATGGCAGCATGTATAGAGAAAATAATAATGGACCAAGCACTGATCCCTGTGGTACTCCATATTTGAAACATGACATAGATGCTGGAGTATAATTATTTGACTCTTGAAAATATTGATATTGATTAGTCAAATAGGATTTAAACCACTTGAATACCCTTCCACCCAACCCGACATGAGATTTAAGTCTTTGTAATAGAGTAAGATGGTCAACCTTTCAAAGGCTGCACTAGGTCCAAAAGCGTTAGCACAGTCACATTGTCTGCATAAGTTGCCATTGCCATTTCATTTACAACTTTAGCTGAGGCAGTTTCACTGCTGTATCCCGGGCAGAAGCCCGACTGGAATCTGTCCTGTATGTTGTCAGTCTCCAAGTATGTCTGTAGTTGAGCAGCGACTATCTTCTCCAGAACTTTGGACAAGAATGGTACATTAAAGATAGATCTGTAATTGCTCTGCTCCTGTGGTTCTAAGCCTGGTTTCTTCAGTAGTGGTCCGATTACAAATTGGTCAGGAACATCACCTTAGGATAGGGACAGATTCATTATGGCAGTTCGTTTTTCGCCAGAACTCCTATGGATTCTTTAAGAAGTTCAAAAGCATTAAGGGTGTGTACGCGTTCTGTTCGCATCGGACTTATTTGTGAGCCATTTGAACGTGATTGAAGTCTAATGTGTGCCATTTTATCGTACAAGAGGTCCATAAAATATTCACTACCGAAATTACTCAGTAGCAGAGGTTCAGCCCTATTTGTTAGACAAGTTATTGTCTTGAAAAGGTAGTGAGGGTTATTTCTATTGCTATCAGTAAGGTTAGAGTGATAGGCTGAACTCGCCCTGTAAAGTGCTTGCTTGCTTGTGGCAGGCTGTCAGACTATGCAGACTTGAAACCCGTAGATTTCCATTTGTGCTCTAATCTGCGGCACTGCTGTTTGTAAGAGTGTGTGTAAACATTAACCGATGGAGAATATCTGGCGGTTCTGACAATGTTATTTTTTAACGGTGCCATTTTGTATTGATGATATATATTTAATATATGCATATAATTTATGTACCTGGATAAGGGTCCAGCTGGTGTCATGAAGAACTAAAAAGAACCAACAACAACATTGAGTTTTTCTTCTTAAGGCGAATGTGATGCAGAGACTTTCCCCATGGATTTATCAGGTTGTGACCCACTGACATACGATTCACTAATATCAGCAGCCATCCCCTGGCTCGTGGAAAAGCACCACTGGCATGGAATAACGGAATAGCTGTCCTGGTCATAACGACGCAGAGCTTATTGATAGTCTTTCAATAAGCCCCTACATCTGCCAGAGAACATTCAACAGATTTTGCACCATCTTTTTTCATAATGCTTTCATCTGAGATGCAGAGATAGTGGTCCCAGGGCATATATAAATATATATATATATATATACACAACTGATCCTCGAGATTTACACTCACTGATGACTTTACTAGGAACACCTCTACTCCTGCTTATTCATACAATTATCTAATCAGCCAATCATGCAGCATCATCTAAGTGATTTTAACCGTGGCATGCTAGTTAGTGGCAGGCGGGCTGTGTGTTTTTTGTTTCTTTAACCGCTGATCTCCTGGGATTTTTATGCACAACAGACTCTATAATTTACTCAGAATGGTGCAAAAAACAAAAGAAAACATCCCTTGAGTGGCAGTTCTGCAGCGAGCAAGGTCAGAGGAGAATGGCCAGGGTGGTTCAAGCTGACAGGAAGGCTACGGTAACGGAGGTAACCACTGTACGGCTGTGGTGAACAGAAAAGCGTCTCAGAATGCACAATACGTTGAACCTTGAGGCGGATGGACTGCAGCAGCAGAAGACCATGTCGGGTTCCACTCCCGTCAGCCAAAAACATAAAACTGAGGCTGCAGTGGGTGCAGGCTCACCAAAACTGAACAGATGAAGACTGGAAAACGACGTAGCACACAGATGCTAGGGTCAGACTCTGGTGTCAACAGCATGAATCCATGGACACAACCTGCCTAATGATTTTCTGATGAGATTTCTAACCACTTATGCTAGTTGCTAAGAGCATTCAGCAAATGTTATAAATGTAAGAATTGGAAAAAATGGAAGCCCTACCCAATATTACCATAGTATTCATAATGAAGTGCTCAGTGAGTGTATTTTATAGGGTTTGAAAGTATTGGAATATACACTCCCTGGCCATTTTTTAGGTACAACTGCTCGTTGAAACAAATATCTAATCAGCCAATCATGTCAGAAGCACAGTGTATAAAATCATGCAGAATCGGTTCAGGTCTACATCCGACAAAAGAATGTGGAAAAAAGGTGATCTGAGGGACTTTGAATGTGACGTGGTTGTTGGTGCCAGACGGGCTGGTAATGAGTATTTTAGAAGCTGCTGATCTACTGGAATTTTCACGCAGTACCATCTCTAGGGATTACAGACAAAAGCATCCAATGAGCAGCGGATCTCTGGGCAAAATTGCCTTGTTGATGGCAGAGGTCAGAGATGAATGGCCTCAAGCTGATAGAAAGGCAACAGTAATTCAAGTAATCACTCGTTGCAACCAAAGTATGCAGAAGAGTGTCTCTGAACGCACTACATGTAGAGCCTTGAAGCAGATAGGCTACAGCAGCAGTAGACCACACCGCTAAGAACAGTGTCGGCTAAAAACAGGATATTGAGGCTACAGTGGGTATGGACTCACCATAACTGGACAATGGAAGACTGGAAAAACGTTGCCTGGCCAGAAGAGTCTCGATTTCTGCTGCGACATTCAGATGGTAAGGTCAGAACTTGGCATCAACAACATGAAAGCATGGATCCATCCTGCCTTGTATTCCGGGTGGTGGTGGTGTTTAGTGTGAGGGATTTTTTTCTTGGCCCACTTTGGACTCCTTAGTACTAAATGAGAATCATTTAAATGCCACAGCCTACCTGAGTATTGTTGCTGACCATGTCCATCCCTTTATGAGCACAGTGTTACCCAGCTTCTAATGGCTACTTCCAGCAGACTAACACACTATGTCACCAAGCCCATATCACCTCAGGCTGGTTTCTTGAACATGACAATGAGTTCACTGTGCTCATATGGCCTCCACCGTCACCAGATCGCAATCCAGTACAGTACCTATGGGATGTGGTGGAACAGTAGAGTCACATCATGAAAGTGCGGCCATCACATCTCCAGCAGGTGTGTGATGCTATCATGTCATCCTGGACCACAGTCTCTGAAGAATGTTTCAAGCACCTTGTTGAATCTATGCCATGAATAATTAACGCGGTTCTGAAGGCAAAAAGGGGTCCAACCAGGTACTAGCGAGACGTATCTAATAAAGTGGCCAGTGAGTGTATTTGTATTCAGCATCATTGTCATAAATCTTCTGAAGAATATGTATTAAATAAACCAGCACACCTTATGCTCTACATCCCCTCCAGAGGGCCAAACCTTGTGCTCGATGCTTCCTGGGGCAGGTTCACTGTGACCCTGTACTGTAGTGTTTCCCATCCTGGTTCTCGGGGACCCCCAGTCAGTCCACGTTTTTTCTACTGGGAGCTGGGAGGGAGCAAAAACGTGAACCATCTGGGGATCCTTGAGGACCGGGTAGGGAAACACTGATGTATTTGATAGTTAGAAGATGGATGGTTGAGTGGTAGCTACTTTTTATGTATCTGTGAGTCATTTGCAGGCTACTTATTTTAAAATAGGTTTGAAAAGTGGTTAATGTCCCAGTCCAAAAATAAAAATGGGATCCCAGAATTTACTTTGCAGCAATTAATAGACAAACAATTTTCTGCCTTCTGCCTTTTTCCTGTATTTCTTTCTTCCAAGCGGCGAATTGTTTTTCCACTTGAAGGAACTCAACGCGGTAAATTATCTTCAGAAGCATGCAATGTTATAAGCTATTAAAGGTTCTCTGGTTGCAACCATTGTTCCTCTCATTCTGAAAATGTGTATTGACAAAACGACGAATCTGGATCAAAAAGTAGCAACATTAAAATGCATAGTGTTTAACTCAAATAATCAAATCCATAGATTAAAATAACGCAGTACAATTTCAGCACATTACCGAAGAGGTAGCCAAACCCAGCTGGTAAATCAGATTAGTACTGCAGTCATACTGTTTTGTTGACAGTAGCTTAATATATTCAAAATGGCATTTCAGCATAAATCATAAACATACCTGATGAGAAATTTTATCATGGTGCATCATCAGGAGAAATGATTGCAAATCACTGATATGGCCCGCTAGCAGAATAACATGCTGAGTGTAAGTAAGCTTGGAGTTGGCTGAGATGAAACACCACTGCTCTTCATTCAAGGTGACCCTGTAATATTTCCATGCATCTCAGTCTTGGTTTTTAAAGCTGAAAAATACAACTTTCAGCTTTAGAATTGTGTATTTGAAGTTGTTGATACGGACAAGATGGTAATTGCAGCTTAAGCAAATTGCTGTCGTTGTCAAAATTGTATTCCTGTCCCAAAACATAACTCAACCATAAAATTGCTATAAATATTTAGCAGCTGGAAGACAATAGCCATTTTTGTCACTTTTTTTTGCAAATGTAAATATTAAAGAGGACTCTGCTGTTTGACTAACATAGTTTTCAGGTTGTGATAATGCTAGTTATCTCAGCAAATCTTTTTAAATGAACTGATTCTTTTAACATGCATTTTGAATGATAAAATAAATGTTTTATTGCTCTGATTGACCTATGGCTTAAAATTAAACGTGCAGGACAAAAACTACAGAGGATACAAACAATGAATGACTTTTCCTGTGCAGCAAAAGCATGAGGTCAAAGCTACTTTGATTTACGAATCATAAGGTGAACGTCCTCTACCGGCTCTGCCGGATACCTTCTCTAAGTCCTATGAAGAAGCAGTGGAAAGACTTCAGAGCTGCCATTACATCCCCGAGCAACTGGAGAGACTCACATTCCAATCAGATTTTATTTTGAAGTACAACTGCAAAGTAAATTATGTCTCAAAATGACAAACGTGAAATATGCTCATGCGTGTTTTCGTAAATAAAGGATAACTTGAATGGTTGCATAGAAAGTAGTATATTAACGTCAACCTAGAGTGGACCTGTATCATCTAGAGTTACCAATCAACTAGAGGGTGCAATAAATATGAGGTTTGTAGTCTGGCTACTTTCAGATTAGTTTTAGGTTTGTTGCTGTGGTTAATTGTGTGTTTAAGATGGAGAAAACAGTAAAACAATTTAAGGATAAGTCTCTTATTCCATTCCTTGGACACACCTGCAGCTAGGTGGTTTTGAAGCTGACTTGCTGCCTGTGAGATGCTTTGTCTGTGTGTGTGGTGCGTTTGCTGGCCATCAGTATGTTCTTTGTTTTCGGTTTCCTTCATCAAAAAACAAGCGACTAGGGTAACTTTGTGCCTTTATTTACTCGTAAATTGGCCATTCATTTGGAAACATTAAAATCAGATTTCTGTGAAGGCAGTCCCTGCATGCAGCAAGAAATAACAGGAAGTTCAGATCAACAGAACACCACCTTCAGCTAATATAAAGGCATGTAATTGTATATTCTGTATATTCTGTGTTTGTCTGAATGTTCACATTCAGTTAACTCCATGCGTGCTCAAACACATCACCACACCTTGACAAGCACAGCAATTGTTGAATGCTGTCATCTTTATAATATAAAGCATCACACATGCTTTATAACAAGAATATTCTTACCACAATGTGCAATAAAAATATCAGATATGTATAAAATATATTACAATGTATTATCAAACAGATCATATGTGTGTGTGTGTGTGTGTATGTAAAAATTCAATTTCATCTAACCAAAAATCATACCACTGCAACACATCAAGTCAGTTTAAATCTAGACAACACAGCTACAAAGAGTGGGCTTTACTTTAAAAAGAAAAAAAAAACCTTACTGAGAACATTTATTTGGCCACGTTGGTTCTGTTTGGAAAGTCCTTTCATTTGAACATTGATTTATTCCTTCTCCTGGTGTCTGACTGGCAAACCTTGGGATCAACATTCTTTTCTCAGTAAAGGACCTTGAAGTCTGCAGCAGAACTGCCCCCAGACTGTAATTGACCTCTTTTCTCAGAAACAACTATGATAAACGATTCATTGTTGCAAAACGCTGAGTCATGCACATCTTTATGCTGTCAATGAAGCAAATAATGTTACCAAAATGTGATTGTCCATTTAAATCAGGCAGGAATGTGCGTGATGGACTAAATACCACAGGACACCAAAGTGTGCCTTCAAATTCCGTATAAGGGATTTTATTTATGGCTTACAGCTTGGTTCTTTGGTCAAAGCTGCTTTATTTTCATCTTTTTCCCCCACATTTTCCAGATGCAATAATTATGTACATTCTGTCTGTGCAAGATTGAACGGGGATTACTCATCTGCTTCGAATGGAGTGCTTCAGAGCTGCATATATTTTGCAGCTGACTTAATGAGAAAGGAAGGCTTTGTTGTTGTGAATTTCTCTATTCACAGAAGGTGCCTCTATAAGGGTACTCAAACTGCTTTCCCAGTGAAGAGGAATGACATCTAATACCTAAGGCACTTTCTTATCTCCAGTCTGTCAAAAACAGACACGATGATCATTCAGAGGGGCTTTAGTCCAAGGAAAACCTCAGCCAATAGGATTTATCTGGCTTTTTTTTCTCTCAGAATCCATACAGTCATTTTCATGCAGTCTTTTTTCTAATGTAACCCTGACATATTCCTGACATTGCTAAATACTTGGTTGCTGCTACAGAAGTGCTGCTAGGAGATGAAAGGAGAAGTAATAAACATGCACAGTCAGAATTAAGGCCAGTCCCTCTTGATGGATCTGGCAATGATCAGGCTTACCACATAAATAATGTGCCTGGGCAGACATTAGTCTGCTTTTGTCCTTCAAAACTATACCAAGTTGCGGAAATGCGTAACTATGGAATATGTTTCCTTATCATCTTCTGCCAAATGTTCTTGACATGGAATGTTACTTTTTTGAGGCCTTAATCATCTCCAGTGTAAAGTGCACATATTGTAGAGTATTGGCCGCAACACGCTGATCTCTTCAATGCTTTGATCACTATGTAATCACTGCCTGTCAGTAAACTGAAAATATGACCATAATATAGCCCACGCCTCCCTACACATTCTCTCCCCATCTACAAAAATCGTCATTAAAAGCCCAGCTTTAATACAATTTCCCCCTCCTTAATATTACTCAGACACAGGTGTTGGTTCCTTCTACTCTCATGTGGGAAGGGAAAACCCCAAGATGGTGGCACTCCTTGATAGCAGGACATCCAGAACCTTTATCACTTTCCAGATTGCTTGTCAGTATGCTGTTCCTCTTGAGCCTTTCCCCTTTCTACTGGTTGTCCATGGAGTGGATAGTAAAAGGTTATCCAAATGGAACATCACCCACCGCACAGTTCTACTTCTCCTGAGGATGGGATTGGTGCATCAGGATAACATTCAGCTGCTGGTGCTGTCATCCTTCCATGGCCCACTCTTCCTGGGGTATCCCTGGTTACGGGAGCATAATCTCCACTTAGGTTAGGTCTTCAGCAAGCTTGCCTCCTGGTCTCTTCAATGCTTTGATCACTATGTAACCACTGCCTGTCTGGTGTCCTCCGTAGAGTGTTCCCCATCTTCCCCCCTTCGGGAGGATACAACTTACATCCCAGCAGAATACGCAGATTACAACAATGTGTTCAACAAACTCAAAGCCTTCACGTTGCCTCCTCATCTGTCCTCCGACTATAGCATGCCTGAAGGATGCCCCACTTGCAAAAGGTTGCCTGTTCTCCTTCTCTCGACCAGAGGAGGAAGTGGTGGCTGAGTATGTAACAGAGGCTCTGGCACAATGTGTCATGCATCCTTGCATGGTATCCATCTCCTCAGGGTTCTTTTTCATCAAGAAGGCAGATCCCAGCCTCTGACTGTGCATAGACTACCGGGTGCTGAATGACATCAAAGTTAAAAGGAGAGAGCCACAGCCTGCATCTTCACGAAGCTCAGCCGTCAAAGTGCCTACAACCTGATCCGAATCTAGAGAGGGGACAAGTGGAGGACCTCATTTATCATGAACACAGGACAATGTGAATACCATGTTATGCTTTACAGGCTTGGCAGCAGCCCAACAATTTCCCATTTCTTCATGAACGAGGTCCTGGCTGGCCTTGTTAACAATTGTGTAATCATTTACGTTGATGACATTCTGATCTATTCCACATCCCCAATGCAACACTTGCACAATATAACTTGCTCACTTTATTACTGTCTTCATACTTAACATATGCGAGCCGGATCACCCTCAGAGAAACGCGCCGCATGGCTGTAGTGCCGTGACTGGCTCTTCCTCACAATGCAGGTAAGTGCCAGTTGTCACATTGAAGTCACCTACGACCAGAGGAGTATCACTTCATGGGCACCCATTAACCACCAAGCGAAGTTGCGAATAAAATGTCTCCCTCGATGAAACATCTCTCACTGTGGTCGGAGCACACATTGAAACAACAGACAAGACACCCAAGGAATGCTTTAGCCGGAGTCTCGTAATACGCTTATTGAAAGGAGTGACATCAGGCACCATCAGAAAGAGCCGATCCGCCAGAGCAACAGCTGCCCCCTGAATATGGCAGCCATCAGACTGACCAGACCAAAAGCAGGTATTCCCACCTACAGAGACCTGGCTCTGCGTACCCCAGAGATTGTCGCTGCCGAAATGTGGAGCTTACAAAAGCTCCCCCAACAGCAGAGAAAGGAGGTCATCTTGCAGGAGAGACAAGTTCCGGCCATCCTGGCGGTGCTGCTACCACAAGGCTGATCTCCAATCAGTACTAGTGGCCTGGGTGGGACAAGGAGGTAGAGTAATTCTTGGCTGTTTGTCCCCAGTGTACCCAGATGAAGCCTTCAGCCTCTGCCCATGCCAGCCCATCCTCATTCCCTAGGTTTCATTCCCGACCTACCCTCATCCCAGGAAGACAGTGACCTGACCGTTGTTGACATATTTTCCAAAGCATGTCAGCTGGTTCCTTTGCTAAAAGCTGCCTTCCCCTCTCAAGCTTGCTAATGTGTTGTTTGACTGGGTCCTTCGATATTATGGGCTTCCAGAGGCCATCGTCTCCGTTTGGGGTTCACAGTCAACCTCACAAGTGTGTAGAGCCTTTTGTGCCCATCTTACCATCTTAGTGAACCTCTTGTCCAGCTCTCACCCGCTGTGCAATGGAAGCCTGCTCTGCACCTCCCCAAAAAAATCCTTAAAGTCTAACTTTTATATATAACTTTAAAAAATAAATTTTGCAGAGCTCCATGCAATAAATTTCACTGATCAATTACTGAACTGCTACTGATAAAATTTGCTTAGCAGTGGGCTAGCAATGAAAAAAAATGATAAACTTTACTTTCGAAAACTAAGAAAATCATCTTGTCGCCCCATAGTTTGCGAATCACTACCTGTTTAATGTTCACGGAAAGTTTGCAAAAACCAATATAATATGTTTAGATGGCAGCTTTCTTTTTTGCCCTCAGCTGCCCCATCACTGCTCTTTCTGTCCTCTGCTGCCCCTATTGCTGCTCTTTCTGTCCTCTGCTGCCCCCTATTGCTCCTCTTTCCATCCTCTGCTGCCCCCTATTGCTGCTCTTTCTGTCCTCTGCTGCCCCCTATTGCTGTTCTTTCTGTCCTCTGCTGTCCCCTATTGCTGGTCTTTCTGTCCTCTGCTGCCACCTATTGCTGCTCTTTCTGTCCTCTGCTGCCACCTATTGCTGCTCTTTCTGTCCTCTACTGCCCCCATCGCTGTTCTTTCTGTCCTCTTCTGCCCCCTGTTGCTGCTCTTTCTGTCCTGTGCTGCCCCCTATCGCTGTTCTTTCTGTCCTCTTCTGCCCCCTGTTGCTGCTCTTTCTGTCCTCTGCTGCCCCCTATCGCTGTTCTTTCTGTCCCCTTCTGCCCCCTATTGCTGCTCTTTCTGTCCTCTGCTGCCCCCTATCGCTGTTCTTTCTGTACTCTTCTGCCCCCTGTTGCTGCTCTTTCTGTCCTCTGCTGCCCCCTATCGCTGTTCTTTCTGTCCTCTTCTGCCCCCTGTTGCTGCTCTTTCTGTCCTCTGCTGCCCCCTATCGCTGTTCTTTCTGTCCTCTGCTGCCCCCTGTTAATGCTCTTTCCATCCACTGCTGCCCCCTGTTGCTGCTCTTTCCATCCACTGCTGCCCCAATCGCTGCTGTTTCTGTCCTCTACTGCCCCATCACTGCTTTTTTTCTCTGCTGCCCCTATCGCTGTAGTTTTTGTCCTCTGCTGCCCCCATCGCTGTAGTTTCTGTCCTCTGCTGCCCCCATCGCTGTAGTTTATGTTCTCTGCTGCCCTCTATTGCTGCTCTTTCTGTCCTCTGCTGCCCCCATCGCTGTAGTTTCTGTCCTCTGCTGCCCCCATCGCTGTAGTTTCTGTCCTCTGCTGCCCCCATCACTGTAGTTTCTGTCCTCTGTTGCCCCCATCGCTGTAGTTTCTGTCCTCTGCTGCCCCCTATCACTGCTGTTTCGATTTTGTTTTCTTCAGGTCTATTAGGTGTAGATATTCAAGTGTAGATTTTCATTCAAATAATGTTTTTGTGAACTGGTGCAAAGATCCATCATAGATGAAATACAGTAAATAATAATATAAGTTTAATAAAAATAAAGTTGTCGTGATCAAAAAGTTGTTTCAATTTTCATGCAATTTATATTAAAATTTGAACAGACCCAGATCTTCACCCACACGATGATTTTGCAAAGCTTGAAAAAGATCTGTGAAACATTTTCTGAGTTTTATAGAGTTGAGAAAGCACAGCATCCTAACTCATGGAGCCGTACACTCTGCCTTTGCAGCAGGTTAGGATTAGGGTTAGGGTCAGGGGTCAGGGTTAGATTATGTTCCTGTAGCTGAAAGGTCATGGCAAAATAAGGATGCCACCACTGAGCAAGGCCCTTAACCCAAAGTGGGGGTGATATATATCCCGACATCACACATATGCAATAGTCACATCATGAAAGAATATAATGTAAGATATTTTAACATATATTTTATGTTTGTTTGTTTGGGAAGGAGGGAGTGCCGATATTGGGGGCAGTGAACACTATAGCTCTGACATACATTATGTGGTGGATGATGCTTTGTATTACCAGTTTCAACATTTCTTATCTAGCAAAACTAGGCTGAATAAATCAGTAATTCTAAAACTGTGATCAAGTATGGAAAACCTTTTGTCTATTTGACTATTCCCAGAAAAAAATTGTTGATTGTACTTGCCTGGAGACCGGCATACAATTACAAATATAGCAAGACTTTTTAAAACAGAAAGCTTGATTATCTTTCACCAAATAAGACTTCTTTACTAAAAATGAATACTTTTGACTCAATACTGGAATTCTGTGGAGTAATTAACTATGCTTTGAAAGCATGTCTTATATTTAGGGTGTTTTGTATAATTGTAATAATGGTGACATATTATTCATTTGTAAATTACTTTATATAATGTGAATTTTGAAGGGTTTGATTTCTTAATGGCAAAGAGATAATTAAGGTGCGAGTTAACCATGTAGTTAGTTGACTGGAATTTTTAAATTGATCTCTCGGAAGACATCTGAGCTTGAAGCAGCAAACACTGAATGTGTGCTAATTAGTTTCTTTGATAAGAATATACAGCTAACTATTGTTCTTAATTTGGCACAAAAAGTACTTTTCCAACAGCTGAAAGAACAATAATAATTTTTAAAAACTACATGGTGAGAAAAAAAATATCATCTTCCCTTCTTTCCCTTGGCTACCATTGTTGGCGCCGCACGTTTCCCTGTCTGCTTCTCATTGGTCCTGGTTCCTGCTGAGTCACAGCTACATATCTGCCTAACCTCTTCATTGCTGTCTGCTTCTCATTGGTCCTGGTTCCTGCTGAGTCACAGCTACATATCTGCCTAACCTCTTCATTGCTGTCTGCTTTACACTCGGTCCCTGACTAGACTTCCTACTCTCAATCTCTTTCTTTCAGTCTGACTACTTCTCTTTTTGCTCCTGGGTAGAGCCCTAAAGAGCTAAATCATTGTTCCGCCTCAGAATACATCATGTTGTATTCATGTAGTAGAAGCTCTTGGTGAGTCCCTGTACTTAATTTACTCAGCTGGAAATTGTATTCTAACAATAAGAATTATAAATATATTTAATTTTCTGCGTACTGTATACAAATGTTGATTCGGTCCAGCAGGAACAAGTTCAACTCAACTCACTCAACTGTAGGTAGTTCTAGATTTAACTACAAAAGATTCATTGCTCCTATTTACTCATTCACGTTCTCAGAACGAGTCATAGGGATTATTTCTCCTAACCAACTATTTTTCTCCAAATTCAAGTGTCTTTTCTACTTGATAAAGTTTTATACCAGTTGTTATGTATCATGCGACATCCATCCCTGTGTACTTCTACCTGTCATAGTCTGTTTAGAGGCAGAAATATTTTACACCAGCCTTTGTCCACGGTGCACAGCTTAACTACCACCACTGTCTCACTTACCCGAAACCTGCTTGTTGTTGTTATTGAACAATTCAATTGTTATCGTTTTTTTGCATACAGATGAGCTCTGGTATTAATCAGTACATAATTTAGTAATGCTTGCGATCACCCAAATATTCTGGACCGCAAAGAGAATCTTGTTTTTGCCCGTGTTGTTATGCTGTCATATGGGTCCAACAATATGGAGATCTTAATACTGATGGCTGTTCTTCAGTGTCTGCAGTACTATATGCAAGGTATTCCATGAACAGCTGTGATGCCACCTCACCTTATCATTGGGCGTTTCTCAAAACAAAGAATGCGAAGATCATACTTGCAGTCTTCACACGACCGGTCTCACTAACCTGCCTCCCAAGAGCAAACTTGGGGCGCAATGAATCATGGGATTGGTCTCATTCGGCAAGGATGCAACTGATGTAGCCTTGAGGGGAGGAGCAAGAGCAACATCCAGGGACTTTTCTGTTCTTAGTATTGGAACTAGTGTTCGGCAGTGGAAGATGACAGGTATGCGGGAACGCAAGTACGGAAAAGCAGGCATATTGAGAGACACCCAGCTGCACTACATGCCCTACTACTTGCATATTGCAAAGTCTCACGCTTTGGAGGTTTATTTGAATGACGTCTTTAAGGCTGGAATCATACCCATGCGTACTTTGCCAAAGGCAGCCATATTTTTCCTTGACAACAAGTGAGATACGAGAGCCAGGCTATACAGACTGCAGGGCATTAAATGCTGTCACTATTAACTGGCGTCTTCTACTATTTATTCTGTCAGCTCAACTAAAGTCCACTCTATTGCATATGTCTATAGTGCTTACAATCTAGCTGCAGCCAGCAAGACAGAATATTACATTGCACTCCTACAGCAGCCAAAATCATGTTTTTGGGTGTGTTAAACCAGTTTGACCGGGTATATCTAGATGCTTAACATATACTGTACACACATACACCAAGATCAAAAAGATTGGGGTCATTTGCAAAATTACTTATTTACTCATCAAGTTAATCATAAATACAGTGTAACCATTGTTAATATTGTAAATGACTCTCGTAGTTGGAAATGGCTGATTTTTAATGTAATATCTACCTTGGTGAACAGAGGGCCACATTTAGGAGCCATCAGGCTAATTTCAGTGGCACATTGTGTTTGCTAATCCAAGATTCATTTTAAAAGTCAAATTTGATCATTAGAAATCCCTTTTGAAATTATGTTCGCACAGCTGAAAACTGTGGTGCCGATTAAAGAAGCAATAAAATTGCCATTCTTTAGATTAGTTGAGGGTCTGGAGCATCAGCGATTGCAGGTTTGACTGAAAGCTCAATGCGGCCAGAAACAAAGAACTTTCTTCTAAGACTCATCAGTCTATTCCTGTTCTGAGAAATGAAAGCTATTCCTTGGGACATTCCTAAGTGACCCCAATCTTTTGAATGGTGGTGTATATTCCCTCTCCATGGAGATGGATGTTCAGCACGTCTGTAAGGTCTGAGAATATGCTGTACATAAAATTAAAGAGCTCAGAGTTATGACTCTCTTTTCAAGGAGAATAAATCTCTTCACCTAAATTATTTTCGCCATGTATTCAGAATTCCAGACCGCAAGAAACAGGTCCAGACACAGTGATAGAGCATGTTCAGTTCATGTTCAGAAAAAACAGGATTTCAAAATCCAGACCAGGATTTTGTTGCAACCAGCCGACTCAGCATAAAGACTTATATTCACAGAGTACTCGGTTGGTAGAAACAAAATCTTGGTCTGGATTTGTACTTTCTGAACCTGACTTTTACACCACTGGTGTATTGTAACCAAATTACAGAAACCAAACACAACAAAGATTATTGACTTAGAGGCTGCTTGTTTTTCGTGATGAATTCATATGTGAGCATGCGTTTTTCTGGTCTGCGATGTACCTTGGATTTCACAATATCCACCTCCCTGGGGAATGTGGCAAGACTCTGTAATGACTTGCAAAGCTACTGACTCACTTTATGGTGTTCAGTGGTCTTCCTTTGTGGTTTGCTAGACTTAGTCAGTGTACAAATATTACTTTATGATTTTTCACATGGAATACCTCAAGCCCACAGTCATATTATTAATAGCATTAGGGTTCTAAAAGGCGTCTAAAACATAACTGGAATCAGTGTTGGATATAGCTTTGTGTTATTTGAAACAGAAAGGGATGCTATCCCCTATCGCCTTGCACTTCCTCTGTACTTCCCCAGAGCCCAGATCTTTATGTTTACAGGTACGTACTCTGCCTCTTAGCAATACTGTTGCCACCTAATCAGTGAAAGGTCAGCTGGTGTAATGGAATGTCCATGGAAGAAGGATCTGGTTCCAGCAATTTCAAATCAAATTTGAAATCCATTATTTCATCATCATTACATAGTCATACAAAGAGTTATTACAGTATAACAATGCCTACTGTGCAGTGAGAGGAATATATACGTCTTCATGTTTTATTGATGGTTTTGTGGATTCCATAGGTTTTTCTATACATAAAAACAAATCTGTTGTGATGAGTTCATTTTGCTTAGACTGTTTTGATTTGGAATTCTTCCTTATTTAGCAAGTCATAATCCTTCTAACAATCTATTGATGTAGCTTCCCTTTCAGAGATGTTACAAATCCATAGTAATCTAAACAGCAGGTGAAAATGGATCTTATTAAAGAAATACTATGACTAAATTTATCATATTGATCTTATGTAACTGCAGAAATACGTATGACTGCCAACCAGTCTGACTAAGAATAACTGTGTAACGCTCTTTGGACAATAGCAAAAGAGGTCTAGGTTAATTGCACTCTGAATTCCTGTGTCCCGTCTTCTTAGATCTGCTGTTCTGTTTTAGCTGGCCGAATCTTTGAAAGATAAAGCCAGCATCTCTAGTACGTTTTGGGATTAAACATACAGACATTCCAGGGCTACTGTAAGCTGTAAAATGCTCGTAACAGATGGTTGGTGGAGCAAGTCTGCACAATGGATAGGTCTGCGGTTCTCATGGTAACACTATCTGCCAAGCCTGAAGGATTCCATTTTGTCCAGGATACGTAAGCTCCACTCATTCTCTCTCTCTCTCTCTCTCTCTCTCTCTCTCTCTCTCTCTCTCTCTCTCTCTCTCTCTCCCTCTCTCTCTCTCTCTCTCACAGACACACACACACACACTCATTCTGAGATTTTATGAACACTCAAAAGAGGCTTGTGTGTGTGGATTACAAGGATAGCAAGTCCAGTATTGTGTTCAGAATGAAAGTCTACTCATCACTTAAGACAATAGAGTACAACACAATGATCATGGAAAACTGGCTGTAGGTGGGACCTGCTGTCAAATTTAGTGCACGGTAAATATTTGTCATTCCCACTGCCTGGATACACCAAGATAAGAAGCCTCTATGTATTGAAATACATGCAAACAAAATTTCAATTTATCAGAAAGGCAGCCAGTCCAGTCGCGCACTGTTGAAGGTGAGACATTTCTTTTCATCTGAAGGTATTGTAAATGGAATGAGGCTGGTTGTATTGCTGTATTACTCTGGGATAAAGTATCAGTGCTGGTAATCTTCGTGGGATTAATGGCTTCTTTTTTATCTGCTGCGGCTGTTCTGCTCAGATGTCTCGAGCCCCCTACCAGAATACTAATGACAGATCCAGCTCGCTTGAAATGAGGGAGGCGCGCCCCTCTGCTTTTGTGTGGTACATGGCATCCCAGTCACCTGTTTTGCATAGCCGAATGGGAGTATCCATGGCAAACACTGACATGAGAGTCCCCCAGGGTCCTACCTATCAGAGCGAGAGAGAGCGCACCATGTGACATTTCAGGGAAAGTGGTCCACCTCTCAAGACAGAGCAACCTGGTGGTTAAATAAATTGTGGTCACACGCATTGTGCTGGTGTCTGATGAGCTTCCACTTGGTTTTTTTTTTTTTGTCTACCCCAGTTGGAGAATAACGCTTCCTGATTTTAAAGAATCTCTATGTAAGGCTCCACCAAAGCCACATCTATCTAACCAATTCTATATATTTTTCCGTTTACTCTGGGGGTATTTTTTTTCCTACAAACAGCAATTTAAGGAAAGTCAAATATCAAGGGAACTCCAAGCTTGCTGTTGTCGTAGCCCGATCTTGCGAGTCGCAGCGTAAGCTCCGTTTTTAACGTTCTCCTTGTAGCTCTTCCTTACCTCTTACAAGTCGGATCTTGAATAGCCCCAGTCAGTGGGCTGCTTTGGCATTCTGTGGCGTAGCTTTGAAAGGAGGTGGTGTGCATCGCTGCCTCCCTGTCAGGTTGGCCTGATATGACCCAGTCAGTCTCCCCTTTATCTACAGATCCACTGCCTCATATTGTCTGCAGAGATCTGTCACAGTAATGAATCAATATTGACAACTAAAGGTACTTAAATGGCGGGAGTCGAATTGGTTTGATACATATAAATGGGCAGATAGAGAACGATTACGTACTCTTTGTAACACTCCCCTGGTCACCACCTGTACAAACTGTTGTCTCCAAACCTGCAGCTTGTCTTAACACCACATTATTTCAGGTAGGAAAAACCTATTACAGACTTACAATATGCCAGCCCACCCTGGGTGAGAGATAAGCACACACACCATCTTCTTACTCAATGTTCCCCGCGTCAGTCACTGCTCTGTGCCGACATCATCATGCTCCTCATTACAGTTACACAGCATGATAAGCAGAGTGGACATTTTTGTACACATTTCTGCTGTGGAAGCCACACTGAAGGCGCCTATTCAAAAATGCTTTTGACTGAGTTCACAATATACCCTAATCAGAGCCTTGGAATTCGGAGAATCCTCCAATCCTGCAGAAGGACAAAAGTGAAGCAGCAGAGAGCAAACAAAAAAAAGATGACTGGATATTTAACCATCAAGAATTTCAGGGCAAAAAAAAACATTAAATACCACTAACTGACACCCCCATGTTTGGCATTTAACACTCTGAAACAAATATTTTCTTGGTATTAAATGAAGCATATCCGCAGGGGTAAAATCTTATATCCTATTGTATGAAACTCACAGCACATGATTAGTTTTTCCAGCATCGAGAAACACAAAGATCCCGCACTGAAGGGGACGTACAGTGAAGTGCTGGGCATCCTCTGTGTTTTTAATGGACTCGGCTTTTGTTAGCAATGTGACACACAATGTCTGTGGGCAGCTACCATTTACACAGCAGGAATGGGGGTCTCCACATCAACCCTGCAGCTGCTAGCTGTCTGAGGATCTGGCAAACAGTGGAGAGAGACCCCACGCCCTCAAGTGGACAGCACCTGTACCTGCATCTTCAAGCCTGCCGAACTGCGGTCTGTCTTCACAGTATCCATAAAGAGGTTCTCACAATTCGCCTGACATTGAATTATCCCCTTGAGACATTTTTGTATTACTAGACCACTGTCTTCTCTAAACCACAGCTGAAATTTAATTATGACTTACATGTTATTTTTGAAAATTTTCACTTTTTGCAAATGCTTCTAGCCAAATACTTTCTATTCATACTGCTCAATATCAGCGTATGTCAACAAATTTAGGTTAAATAATTACCATTGGATTTTGTTTCTGGTTCTCTGTGCCATTAACATCCCATTATAAATTATTCTGGTTACTGTTGTAATTGCCCAAGTAATCATTAACGTGGTCAAAGTCTTAATCCATAGCAAGACATACTTTCTAGGTATCAGTTCCTTAGAAAGGGGTTTACAGAGGGCAATCTAAGCCTTTCCAGCAAGACTGAACAGTATTATTATTATGAGGCCCAGAGGTGAGATCACTAAGCCTCACTTCTGGCCATTAAAATAATCTGTTATCCTGCTAGCAGACAGCATTGTAGCACTGGCAACAACAGAGCTGCCGCCCCCATTTGACCCAACCAGAACATCAGGAAGTTTACCAAATTCATCAGTGCCAGCTTGTGAGTATTGTGAGGTCAGGCGAAGTGTTACCATGGAGACTGATCACCAGCCCTGTACCTACAAATGCCTCAGGTAATCTAACCCATCTGACCCTAATTGGATGGATCTCCTCTTGGTTTAAACAGGATCATTTAAGTGGCTTCAGCTCTGGCATGTGTGTGTTTGATCTTTGGAAAAAAAAATCTCTGTTTGACACTCATCTGCCTGCCCAGAATCCTAGATAGTACAGATGAAATAGTCTGTTAAACAATAACTAAGCTGAAGTTAATGATTATACAGCTTATTTTAAAACATCCAATAGCTTCTAGGACTATAACTGTAATTTACATGGAGCAGAAAGGATATCTGATAAATACTGGTGTGTATGACCCCAGGCTAAACAGCCTGCGTGCAGAGAGTAGGGGGACCGGGAGGGTAAGTCAGGTGACCGGGCTCATTTATGCAGATAAGTTCCACCTCGCCTGTTTTTTTCTAAATAGTAAATTCCATCAAACCCTGACGGCATCCTGATTCACATTATAGGTTTACGAAAATTATTTAATTAGTAAGGCAAACGTATGTTTTAACATTTATTTATTAAGTCTGCTCTCCTCTTACTGTTTTTTTGTGTCACTTTAGGTATTTTGTCGGACAAATAAGCAGTTTTGTGTATCGCTTGCAACCCTATCTGGAAGAACATAATGTAAGTCAAGGTGCACAGTGAGGCATGCACGCACACACACTAACCAGATAATGACAAATCAGTCAACAAAATGTATTCATAATAATGGAATTTGGAATTAACAAATGAATGTCACAATTGTTTTTGACAATAAAATGGGAAATTTTTATGAAACATAAAATAGTTAATCACCTAGCAATTCAAACATTGGGTGTTTTTCAATATGTGTACTTGACAGTACTTGTGTAATAGAAAATATATAATAACCGGTCTGATAATTCAAATGGCCTGTCTGGGTTTACCTCTGAAACCCCAAAAGTGCATGTGAGAGGTCATAGAGGTGTTAAGCCGGTTAAATAAATTATTCCTTGGTCCTCAAGGACAGTGGTGATCCATCTGCATCATTCAGAAGTACAAGCATAATCCTTTTTTCTAAAGGTACCTCTTATCTTTCTATGATTTAAAAATTCTAAATTGAAAGTCAATCATAGGTGACAGAATTGGTCTTTGAGGACAAAAACCAATATCAAGATAGATGCACTTCAATCTAAAAACTGATACATGTCAGATTTAAAGTCAAACTGAAACACAACCTTTCACTAATATTTTCTCTTCAAGTAACTGAAAAAGATGCTCAAAAAGAAAATTTGTGAATACCTGTGGTGGCTGCAATGAAAATGTCACAGTCAGCTGCTATGGTCACAGCTTTTTGCGGACATTTTTGTTCTGGTAGTTTAACTTGGATAAGACGGCACGTTCGTTTTACGGTGTAGAAATTTCAGGAGGCAGAGAAGTTACTGTAGATACTAAACCAAGGAATGAGTCAGTGTAAGTCTCCGCTTACTGCTGAGAAGCTCAGTTCCACTTAGGACTAATAGCCATAAAGAGTGGTATGCTGTACCTGTAAGAACAGAACACTTTCAAAATGTATCGCTGCGAGAGAACTGGAGAGCGGCTGTTTTGCGGCGGAGGAGGAATGAAAGAGCGTGGGTGGGCGGTCAGCCTCCGCGACTGCTGAGAATAATGCTGTGCTAAGTGCATAATGGAACCAAAGCGTATTTCTCAGCAAAATAAACTGCAAGCACTCTGTCTGGCTCCTGGCTTAACCAAATGTAGTTAACTCTTCTTAAAGAGTGGTGGGTCTCACGCCAGGGCGTATGAAAGCCTGTTGCCTTGGGGGAATCTGGTGGCCTGCCTCTGGTTTGCTCTGTGTCTATACGCCCGCAGTCAAGTGACCGGTCATCTCTACTTTGCCCTGGAAATCGAGACCAGGCCCCCCATGACCCTGCGCTGCATGCGCAGTTAAAAAAGACCCAGTGTACTTTGCTGATTTGGCCTCCAATCTGTCATATTTGAAGCATCACTTGTAAAGTCTATATTTAACTGACGTTTGGGAAAATGGTAACATAACATCTCTTCCCTGTACTGACTCGATTGAAACCTTACTGTCTACACATTTCAGGGTCTCCTCTATTTGTTTTTATTACATTTTCTTGTGAAAGAGTCCCATTTGATTTTCCGGTTTGCCGTCTACAGTATATTGTGCCGGCTTCATTCCTGCTCATTCTCTATACCCCCGTTGTCATGCCCCGCATCCCTTCCCCCTCATTCTCTCCCAGTTGCTTGTTTAATTTTACCTCTCGTTACAGTCCTCGTGTGGATCACTCCAGGTGCCTCTCATCTGCTCCCTCGTCAGTGATGTATGAAGTCCCTCCCTGTCTCGAGCTCCCCAGTCCAGTCATTGATGTTTCTGCCAGCATGCGCCCCCCCCAGTGTGCCCTGTGCCCGATCCTCCCTACCCCGATTTGGCCCCTCATGGTCCTTTAATAAAGCCCTTTTGGTTATGCTTATGCTTGTGTTTGTGATGTATAGATCATTGTACATGATAAATCTGCCTAGGTAATGAATATAAAAATCACACAGAAAACCGTATACATATCATCCTTGCTTTATGATTGAAAAGCCAGTTGTTCAATTAATGAAGTCATTGCCTCTAGTTCGTCAGGCACCGTTACCTATTAGTTAATATTTTGTTCTCTTTTTGTTACTGTAGTAACATCCACCAGTGTTTTGTTTTTTGCTTTATATTACTGGATGGATGACTTTAAGCGAGGATAATTAAGTGATGCATGTGGAAATAATTTTTAATATTCTTCTCCCCTGAGATGATAAGTGTCATGATGGTCACACCAACATGGAAACAAACCAAAAATGAGGGCAGCCAGCTTCTCCTGCTCTTCTCAGAGCAGGAGCAAATAATCCCCTTTTAGTGAAGTAATTGTGATGCTTGGATTTACATACTAGTGGTTGCGACAGTTTGCTGGATTCAGTTACACTTTCCTTACTTCTACTGACTAGTTAATTCCTGCCTTATCAGCAGTATCAGGCTGTATAAAGCTATGAATTGCTTACAGCAAGGCCAGGACAGTGACATTGCCCATCTATATGCAGATGAACGCTACAACTTTGTGTAATGCTATTCTGTCAGAATACCTGTACTGTACAAATACCCGAAAATATCAGCATTTGGCTCACAAAATGACTGACAGAATTATAATCATAACTCAAAAAGTCATAGCTTACTCAAGACATCATAAATAGGTTCATTTTCTGCTGTTCATGTAGTTTCATTGGCCTGGAAGATCCAGGCTGGAAAGGTGGGTGATTTAAAGGATCTGTCTTTGATCAAGGCCGTTAAATTGGCAAAAGAAGCTGGTTTGGGAAATGAAGACAGATGGGAAATGTCGTGATGGGTTCCCTCACTGAGCTTATAGCGGTTGTTAGCAACCAGTCTGTCCCTGTTTCATCTAAGCACCAGCTTCAATGGTTTCATCACTGAATAATCAGGAAGACATAGCCCTTAATTTATAAGGGAGTCAGTTTGAAGTCTCCAAAGTATACATAGTATTTTTGTGTCTGAATTTTGGGAGTGCAGAGTCGAGGAATTGCAGTGGTATTATTAGTAAAAACTTTTGGTAAGATGTGTCTACAAGACCTGGGGCAAAATACTGATTCTATTGATTTTACATTTCATTCCTCAATATTACTAGTTATGCAGGGTTTTTTCAGAACTGTAGGAGACTGAAAGGGCAGCTAATAAAAGTCGAAATAATAGTTACAATGGACTGACAGATAATGTAATAACTGAATTTAAATGAACAGATCTGAGAAACTCATACTGTACTTCCAGCCATCTTGGAGAGGCACAGATTTTCAGCAAAACAAAGTATTCTGACTTGCTTGACACGTGTTTTAGTCCAAGGGTCAAGAATTTGTTCAGCTTGTTTTTTTTAATTATTATTCATACACATTAATAAGGGTGGTGCAGTGGTCCAGTGGCTAGCACTGTTAGTAAATGTGTTACCTTACAGGTCCTCGACTACAGTTCTGTGTGTGAAGTTTACATATCCTCTCTGTTTCCTCCCTGTACTCTGGTTTCCCCCCATGGTCCAAGAGTATGCTGAGCTTCACTGGAGCTACCAAATCGTGTGTGTGACTGCTCCATGGCATGGGGTTGGCACCCCATCCCGAGCTGTTCCCTGCTTGGACCTATAGCCCTCCCCCTCCCGCCCTGTGACTTTGATTACAAAAAGTAGAAGTAGTGATTAGAAAAAGTAGACAGAAAATGGATGAATGGATGGAAGTGTCAATAACCCAGAGGCTGAATCATTAATTAGTACATTGATAAACAAAAAGTTCTGGGAGAGGATCTCACTGCCGTTAGGGTGGAACATAGCATTTGTTCGGGATAGAGGTTAACCTCCATTCTCTCTTTGATAAGCGGCTACATGGATAATATCATGCACCAAATATAGCAGAAAAGTGCCGTCTCTCCATCGGCTGTGGTACTTTGTTCAAGGGTTGAAAACAGCCACTTCCTCATATTATATTTTGAGCTGGAAGACAACAGGGCCTGTCTTACACCATAGCTACCATCGCTAGCTTTGCGATCGTGGTGTAACTATGCAGCCTACTGAGGAAGACGAGACAGACCGATGGAGAAAAAGAACAGTTCAAGTGCTATGGTCCCATGCAATTATCTGACTAGCAGGACAGGGTAGAGGAGAATCAAAATGCCAGCCATAAAACAGGAAGGATTATAGTGAATGTGACATATTTCTAATTCACATGATAAGGGTGACATTTTGCAGCTAAAATATTTATTACCTGACCTAAAAAGGAGAATGTTGCTTTACCAC
This sequence comes from Brienomyrus brachyistius, assembly GCF_023856365.1. Classification (NCBI taxonomy): domain Eukaryota; kingdom Metazoa; phylum Chordata; class Actinopteri; order Osteoglossiformes; family Mormyridae; genus Brienomyrus; species Brienomyrus brachyistius. The sequence goes on along the minus strand of NC_064539.1, from coordinate 18,305,561 downwards.
ATCGTGCTATTCAAACCTGACAATGTGCATTACGATGTTTTCCCACGTAACTTCCTCGCTTGTTTATGGGGTACTCTGGGTGTTGCCATTTATGGGAGAAATCACATTAATCTGGCTGGTGCCATACAGTTCTGACTTTTTGTTAGAGTTTCTACTAGAGTCAGAGTGTGGAATAATCTCATACTGCATAGGAGAGTCTATCCTAATCACCGACAGCTGGCAGGCAGCAAACAGGGACAGATCTGTTACAAAGCTTGATGCTTCAACTAATGAATCCAGCCTGAGCCTGAAAGACAGCATGTAGCTGCAGGGATAAATCATGATTTGCTGCACTGTAGTATTCAGAGCCTGGGAACTTTGTTATATTATACATTATATTAAAAATATTCACATTATAAGTTATATAAAAGGGGCGGCACTGTGGCCTGACACCTCTGGGACCCGGGTTCGAGTCTCCAACATGGCTCCACGTGTGTAGGTCGCATGTTCTCCCCATATCGTGGTGGGGTTTCCTTCAGGTGCTCTGGCTCCCCCTACAGTCCAAAAACATACTAGGGTTAATTGGAGACAAACTTGCCCATAGGTGTGTCTGTGAGTGAATGGTGTGTGAATGCGCCCTGCGATGGGCTGGCCCCCCATCCTGGGTTCTTCCCTGTCTTGCACTCATAGCCTCCACAATAGGTTCTGGACCCCCTGTGACCTTGAATAGGACAAGTTAAGTAGTTACAGAAAATGGATAGAGGGAAACGCATTAATTATACTGTAGCAATGTTTTTTCCTCCAGGAAATGATATTTGAGATAACCCTAACCATACCCCTATGACGACCTTTACCCCCCCACCCCTAACCTTAATTACAAGTAACCAAACAAAATACAGGACTTTTGGCTTTTTCTGTTTTTTGATTGCAATCACAGATTTTTGTAAAATTGAAGTTATTCTTGTGGGGAAAATGGTCCCAACAACATCAAAATAACAGGTTTATAATCACAATTTTATTTAAGGAAGCACTTCTTTACACAGCGTGTGGTTAGAATATGGAATAGTCCTCCTGCTAGTGTAGCGCAAGATAAAACCCTGGCTTCCTTTAAATCAGAGCTAGATAAAATTTTAACAACTCTGAGCTATTAGTTAAGTTCTCCCCGAACGAGCTTATGGGCCAAATGGCCTCCTCTCATTTGTAAATTTCTCATGTTCTTATATAGACTGCATGCCCCCCCAGCCTTGGAGGTGTGACATGTGCCAGGTCCTCCCTCTGATACCATGCTGTCTTTTGTAGCCTCCTAGCTACATTTAAAACCACGAATGAGTAATATTACATGCTAAATATCAATGAGTAGTGGGTAATTTGTGGAAGCAACATTTATATTCAACATTTATATGCCACCATGTTCGCATTCATGTCAAGTTCTTAACACCTGATTGGAGTTCACTACTCGTGATATTTTGTGTAATTGTTGGCTAGATACCGAAAGCAAGGAGGAAATTGTTTGTTCTTTGTTGATATGACTGATGTGCAGGGTAGTGCTGAACTTCTAAAATCCCTACCTGCAGTTTTCACTTTTCCTAATATAACAGGAAGGAATTCAATAGACATTCATTTGCACACAGACCGGAAAATCCCCATTCAACCCTTGCGCATTACGAAATTAAATATTTCCGCAGCTATGTAGTACTTTTGGGGCGGCATGGTGGTGCAGTGGTTAGCACTGTTGCCTCACACCTCTGGGACCCGGGTTCGAGTCTCCGCCTGGGTCACATGTGTGCGGAGTTTGCATGTTCTCCCCATGTCGTCGTGGGGTTTCCTCCAGGTACTCCGGTTTCCCCCCACAGTCCAAAAACATGCTGAGGCGTGTGTGAGTGAATGGTGTGTGAGTGTGCCCTGCGATGGGCTGACCCCCCATCCTGGGTTGTTCCCTGCTTCGTGCCCATTGCTTCCGGGATAGGCTCCGGACCCCCAGCGACCCGGTAGGATAAGCGGTTTGGAAAATGGATGGATGGATGGATGGATGGATGTAGTACTTTTTTGGAAATATTTAATACAGAGAGCACAAAATGCTTCCACATTCATTGGTCACGATAAATTAATAAAACATTTCACCCATCTCTAGTGAAGCAAAATGAAAGTGTAACATAATGATTCTAAGTACCCATTAAAAATGAGCTAGTATGAGTACAATCAACCAGGAGCGAAAATAAAAATGAAACGTCTTTTTCTATTACATATAACAAATGCAAAGACAAATGTAGTATTTTAAAATGTAAAATTCTGTCATTAAATAACTAGATTAACAGATAAAAACCTGCCACACAAGACATTCCCAGTTCTGCACCTGAAAACCAGTGTTTAGAAAATGACCATCAACCTCAATAAATATGAAAATATACCTCTCATATAATGAATCATGCTACATTCAGCTTGCATTAAGGAGAACGTGGAAAAAGTTGCGGAGGGTGTTCATTAATCAGTCTTTATCCACCCTGCAGCTGTCTGCTGAACATCCCCGGCCGCCGGCTGCAGTGAATGCGCTACGGCCGCTTCCGCAGAAGGGGCTGCGTTTTGTTCCGCGTCGCAGCACACAGAGTCATTGTGCCTCAGAGTGGCAGGTTTGATGGCTTCCGCGGCTGCAGCACAGGTCTCCGAGGGCGACGTGACAGACACACCGGCCTCATTTGCAGAGGGGGGATGTGTCGACTCCGTCCCGAAGAGCACACGATAAATGGCCGTCTCCACGGGGGCGAACGGGGAAGCCGGGGCAGTCAGCATCATCCTCACCTAGTGAAAGGTACGAGGGGAAGAAACTCAGACCAAGTAAATCACACATAATGAAGAAAGACTTTTCACTGTGACAGCATCCTTGGTATATGCTGCAAATATATCAGTGGCCCGGTGTGAAAGGCGCGAGATTCATCTCCGGTCTTGTGCCTCTGCGTGTGTCTGCCTGCTTGTCCATGTTTATGCTTGTTTCTCAGCGGTGACTATGGAGGCAATATGCAGGAGCAATAGGCGCTCAAACAAGAAGGTTTTGCGACAGGATCAATTACGGCTATTTATCCATCATTTAACAAGTACAGATATGTGGGAACCCAGCCAGCAGAAGTGGGAAACCAGGCGCCACACACATAAAATGGGCAAGATAGTATTTATTACTGGATATATTTTTGTTGCAAATGCAGATATTTAGAAGTTACTGGAAACAAAATCCCAGAAATCCTTTGCCAGCCCTAAGAGGATGGGCTCCCCCTTTGAGGCTGGTTCCTCCCAATGGTTTCTTCCTTCTGGGGCAATTTTTCTTGCCACTGTCACCACTGGCTTGCTCACTGGGGGCTTTGGCCAGGGAAAATGCGCTATATACTGTAAATACATCTAAATTGAATTGAATTGATAGTTATTATAATAGTTCTATCTTAGACATATAATAAACTAAGTCAGATCGTTGACTTGCTGTGTACCGTTTTATTTGGCACTACTTAAGAACCATCAAAAAGTTATTCATACTTATATCTTTCTATTAAATAGAAACGGTTAGCTTTCTGTTTTTATATATGTTCCAGAGGTGATGGATGATGTGAATGTTTTTCTCTGCTTTCCTGCTGAAGATATGTTTTTGGAAAATATAAATGTCGCAATGCTTAAAATCTTAATCAAACATATGGTTCTACAGTCTGCTTTGTGGAGATATGACTGGGATGCCAGTGCAGTTAGGTTAGCAGCCCTGTGTCGCCTACGATGGATGGATGGATGGATGGATGGCAGACTGATAATAAATTTGGAACATCAGCTATAAAACTGTAAAATCAAATATCGCTATAACCTTTTAGTTCAGTTGAAGGCCCAACCTTTACTTTCAAAATATATTTCAACATGCCAGCTAAAGAGCAGGTATAACTCACAGCAAACATCAATACAAAGAAGCTATCATCTTAACATTTAAAATTGCAGATATTTACTAAAAAGTGTTTCACTGAGAATAATTTTCTGACCTTGCGTTTATTTTAAAAATTATATATACCTACATGAACATGGACCTGTTAGATCACTACAGTATTTGAACAGAGTCTAAATGCAACAGGAAATATAGAGAGCTGTAGAGTATGTGTCTGTGGCAGAGCCGTGAACCTCGCACATGGGCAGAGGTGACTGACCTTGTTGATGACTAGGAAGAGAGTATAGAGAAACATCAGCTGATGCTTTTGCACTGGGAGGATGTGACTCTGCTGCAGTGTGAAGACGACTGCTCCTATCAAGGTGACCTTAGTGGCACTGCAGACGCAAAAACACAGAGGTCAGCCTTGCCTTCGCAAGAATCAAATATATTCAGCTATATTTTCAATTACCATTCAGTTACCTTCTCAAGAAAGACAAATAACAGAGGAAAACGCATCTAATCATGTTTGATTAGTACCACAGAAATCGTTATGTACTGTAGCCAAAAATATCTCTATATGTGTGTTTTTTAAATCACTGGTGAATGCATTCCCCTCACGAGATCATAATGCAACTGACGTCCAGAGCAAATATAAAGGATTGGAATCAGGGCTGGAATTTTTTATTGTTCGGTATCGATTACAGCAGCCCGATCGTAAGCCCGATCTGTTTCATTTCCCACGTCCGCATAGTTTACGTCAGCTTCACGGATTGTAAAGTTCCGTCACACGCTACAGTATATCTGTGGCTTGAAACTACAAACCATTGCAACATCGGCCGTGTGGAAATTCTTCGAATTGGAAACTCAAATAAGAAATGCTTGCAATGCCATCCTTTCAAGAAGAGGCAGTAACTGAGCTTTGTAAATACAGCACATCTAGTTAGGCACTTGCAGAAACATTATAAAATGAATACTGTGAAGCGTACTCAGATGAAGAATGTACGTGTATGTATACTCAAATATTAATTGAAAGATTCAATCTGAATCAGCAGATAAAAATATTGGATTGGATTGGATTGGATTGGAGACCAAAAAAGTGGATCAGGACATCCCTACATAATACAGTTGATATAATATATAATGAATTACTTCATTGTACTTCATTATGAATTAAGATCTATACAAGTACTGTACCATTATGTAAAATGTGTAAATATTCAAGTAATATGCATAAATACATAGTAATCTAAAGGAGATGTACAATCTCAGTAATCCAAATTAGTATCCAAATACTGTGTTATTGTAAAATTTTATTTTTGAATTTTGACAAGAAAAAACAGAATAATGGTACAGAAATGGTAAATTGTTTTTTTTTTAATTCATGTTCTATTTGCCTCACTTATACCATCATTTGGACAAAAGTGTTTGTTAAATGAACAAATCTAAATAGATGTAAATGTAAATAATGCATAAGTTAGCTAACTTTATAGGTACTGATAAAATATAGAGAATTACTGAACATCTTTTTATTGAAAATCAGTCGCTTGTGTTTCAGGTTATATGTTTGTTTTTATAACTGACTCACTATGACATTTTGAGAAGCTCATTGGTCTCGGGCCTCCATACTCCACGAACCAACTGCTCAAAGTTACTGATCAGCCCATGGCCTGACCCTGGAAATGGAAGAAGACAGCATAGATGGGGTCTTCACAGTCAAAACGTCACCTACATCTCACCTGCTACCTGTGTTTGTTCACTGCCCACATTGAGACTTGTGCAGGCAAGGATCATTCTCAAAATTAATTTTAAAACCCAATGTAAGAGTATGAAATATGGGTTCATAAGACTGCTTTTTTTTTATTTATTTCAATTTCATTTTCAGACTTAAAACTAAATTAACTTTCTTTAAACGTATATGTAATAGCTTTCTTTATTCAAAATAACATTTTTTCCTGCTAGATCATCAATGATAATAAAAAGTCTTCATAATACTTCATATCTCCATACGATCAAAGGTGCTTCAATAATACTCCAAATAACTATTTGAATGCCACCTGACTGGTGTCATACGGCACTGAAGCACTGTTCCATATCAGAGAACAGCAACGTAGTGTACTGCAGTACACATACCAATAATCTATAACACCATTGTACATATACCAATAATGTAGTACATCGTCGTACATATACCAATAATGTAGTACACCATTGTACATATACCAATAATGTAGTACATCGTCGTACATATACCAATAATGTAGTACACCGTTGTACATATACCAATAATGTAGTAAACCGTTGTACGTATACTAATAATGTAGTACACCGTTATACATATAGCAATAATGTAGTACACTGTAGTATCCATACCTTTGGCCCAGCCAACAGCAATCATTACTAGCAAGCTATTCTGATACTTTTTCTGGGCTTGTACAACCCCTCCCAGAACCTTCCATGTACGAGTGACCTCCTTCATCCCGGACAAAACTAATCGCACAGGTAGGAGGGAAGCACAGCTGTAGACTAGATCCTGGGGGCAGTAGAACATCAAGTACCTGAAAAACCAAAATGAAATAGATGAATGACGGATAATGGGGCCTTTTACATACAAGAATAAATGGATTAAATTTTAAATATAATAGTACTACTATAATCTTTTAAGACTGTATCAGTAGGTAGTGCCATTTCATAAACATTCTCCTAAAATTTACATTTGAAGGGCCTGAAATTCACGTTGACAACTAAAACAGCTCAATTCAGCTATTACAATCAGAAGCACGACCATAATAGAACCGTGATAACCAGCATGACAGTACAGATATAATATCATTAAATTCATTAACTAAATGGAAACAGGAACATATACAGAAACCTTATTATTTTACCTTAGGAAATACGTAAATAGGTTCTCTTCTCTAAATGTAAAGAATACAACAGCTACCTTGTATTTTGCCAAGCTAGAGGATTAACGTTTCTCTGTGCTGGAGTTAGACATCCTTTCATTATGAGAGAGCTGTTCTCTCACATTATTGTTAAGCACAAAATCTTTGCTTGGCTACTAAATAATTCTGCCCCAACAGTAAAGTGTCCTATTTGAATTCTGTAATGCAAACTGATCACAATAAATAGAGATGAAGCAGAGTACCAGATCAGGGAGGCCACCAACACATGGCTGTTGTCGGAAAATGGTTCTACAGGTGGTTCTGCGAGCAGCACTGCAGAGAGAATGGCCCCTCCGAAGCAGTAGAGCATGGAGCTGAACCAACATGCAACGGGGCTGCGACATGCCACCTCCACTGCCCCTGCAAGCGAGCGGCCGCTGTGTCAGTCATGAGCATCGCTATCTCAATCAGCTTCCATAACACCCATCATCCAGTGCATGAACAGGCAATTCAGCACTGGCTCGCATAGCGGATATAGGCAGATGAGTATAAGTGATGCCGACATACTCAACAAGTATAGTAAGTTATAGTAAGTAGCTTCCAGGTGTCATATTTTATTTAATCTTAATACAATCAATACATCCATCATTCATCCAGTACACAATCAAACGGCCAATTAATACAAATAAGTTTAGTAATTACTGAGTAAACCAGAGTTTCAAGGTTAATGCTTCCAGAAATGTTAAAAGTTATTTGTTAATTTGTAGTGGATATTAAAAAGCAGACAGAAAAATTAGCCTTAAGCTGCCTAATAAGAATGAAGTAAATGTTTAGTGGCACAAATTACACACAAATGCTGAGTAAATGCATGTTTAGGTCTACAAATAATGTAATCAATTCTATTTTTCCAAGAAATGTAAACTATTATTTTTCTACAGAGAAGCATAAACAAAAAGAACAAAAAAAGATGGGGGAAAAAGTAATGTTCTTAAAGAATGTGAATACAGAGGTCCAGCTCAGAATGACAGCATGAGAGCGCAGCTTTGGTTTACTGCAAGCACACAGAAAGCCCATCGCTTCTTCCTGCTTTCATTTATTGTATACTTACAGTACTACTAACGGCCATTGATTATATCAAATTTTCTAATTATGCATCATTTTCTATCACACAGTTAATAATATATTGAGTTAATGATTATGTATGTGTGTCTAGCTGAAAAGGAAATACTTCTATAGCCTGGATTCATTTACTATAGTGTAAAACAGCTAACCACAACCTAAAGTAGTCCCATGGCTGAAATTATTTTTCAGTGAAAATGCCCGGAAATACATTAGCAAACACAAAAGAGATTTTTTTCTTCTAAACCTAAAGTGCCTGGAAATCACATACGTCGCCCTCACATATGTTGCCGTCTGCTCTCCTATAGCGTTCGGGTCGCATGAGTTTCTGTCACACACAGACACAGGGCCTGATTTTGCCAATACATAAGAGACTGTGTTATTTCCAGAGAACAAGCCACAATAGAATACTTAACCTGAATCGTGTCCTCTGCCACTTTGCATTAAGGCAATGTGTCAGTATACAGCTGCCACACTGCCTTCTCCATACCTACATTACTTTACCCCTAAGTTACTAGTATAATACAGAAATTAGGTTATAAAAGCTCTCTCGGTCGGATTTGCTTTGCCAATTGCCACCAACAAGTAGGGAAATTATTTAAATAGCATAATTGAATTTAATTAATATAATGATATTAGTAAAAGCCCCACCCACAGTGTTTCAAAGCCTTATTTTTCCATCACCAAATCAAAGCTCTACAAAAACAAGATGAAAATCCAAGGCAGTAAGATCCATCTAGATTTATATCTAAAATTCACCCGCTGAACAAAAATTGGTGCTTGACAATTTCAAATAAAAAAATTAAACTTCTGAAAGGAATTATTATTGTACAATCACTGAGACGATAAAAAAGAATAAAAGCACGTCAACATGCAATTCAAGAAAGGATCCATTTTATAACACTCATTATATATATCTCTCAGTTGTGATTCCCATAATACTCAATATTCCATCATGAATTTTGTATTCCAGCTGCATAAAATAACGTACCACTTTCTGTTTTCTTTGCCATTTTCTGTTACGATCCACATTTGTACGATAAACAGATCAGGCAACACAGTAACATTAACGACATCAAACACAGTATAGCTGCAGTAGACACTGCGGATGGACACTGCCACAGAACCACCAATCCGAAAAGAAAAAATAATGAATGAATACGCAAATTCTGCATCACGCCGTTTTACCTATTTAAAACCATTTAAAGCAATAATAAAAACGTGCTGTGACTTGCGAATCAAGTCCATGTCCAATATCCAAGTATATGTCAAAGATACTGAATTTATTGAAGCTTTTTTAAACTAAACTCTGTGATGACAGGAGAAGTTTGAAATAAACTTCTCAGTGCCACAAACACTTGCATAAAGCATGCATCTGACAATGGACAAAAGCTATATTCTGTAAAAGAATCAGTGATAATGAAAACATTGTACAGGAGGGAGTGAGTGGGAGAACATATAACATACCTGTCTAGCAGATGGAATAACCTGAAATATTGTTAAAAGCAATGTATTAATAATCAGAGATGTGTTAAATTAGTCGTAATATTGAAATCCATTCACTCTTTTTAACAAAGCACTTCAGTTCATTTGTTTACAGACAAACCCGTGAATATAATGACTAGGAAACAGCTCTTGGTATAAGAGAAAAAGTTTGTGGAAGTAGCTAGATTTCTGAATGTTCCTAAAAAGTAAGGTGATCTTCATTTAAGTCATAATAATGCAGCCTTGCTTAATAAACAATACTACACCTGCCATTTCACACGTTGCTGAATGAAGTGATTAAACAACCAAGACCACTGATGGAAAAAGAATATCAACCCTTATATTTAGTAACTAGTGGAACTTCACTGGTAATAAGCTCAACCAAATGTGTTCTGTAGCTGCCACTCAAACCCGTGGGCTGTTTAGGAAGTATTGTGGCCCTTTACTCTACACAAAACTATTTCAGTTCTTGTATATTTTTGGGAAGTCATGCTTCAATGGCCTGCTTCAGGTCATGTCACAACATTTCAGTGGGATTGAGGTCATGAGAATATTCTGTATTTTTTTTTGAGAACATCATCTTTCCTTGGTGGTAACCTCCCACAAACTCTACTCTTCAGTGTTGTCTTACGAAAGACCCATAAAGAAACATGTCATCAAGTATAAGACATAGCAGCAGATTAGCTGTCACTGTCTTGTGTTTTGTCACTTACTTGAGATTTCCACTGCATGCACTCGCACTGATCTTCCTCGCACACCCACTTCCAGGAAGAGTAGCAGCACTCCTGAACTTCTTCCTTTTGTAAACTATTTGCCTGACTGTGGACTGACGGAGACCTGAATCTTTGCCAGTTCTGTTGTAACCTTTTCATAATCTTACGAGCTCCAACAACTCTTTGCCCTGCGAAATCTCTTAATTCCAAATATGGCAACATAAAATGTTTTGCTTTGGTTTGTTGAATAATGCGTGCTGAATTATTTCATACATATTCTGATCTAGATGAAGATCAAATCACATTTTAGAAGTCATTCATACAAGAATCCTAGTTCCGCATCCTTTTTTTATTACAACTGTATCCAGTATCATATCCTGTCCAGTACCCTAACAGTATCAGTATACAGTATTACTGAAAGTAAAGCAGTACTCAATACATGTCTACTGCAGTGTATTAAAGGAATGAACATATAAAACAATTTACCACTATACTGATACTAAGGCACATGATGTTAGGTACACATACGTTACTCACAATTAACTGTAAAGGCTACAGCACTTTTACAAGCAAACTAAAGTTATCCGATACATTTAAAATATTGTCAAACAGTTTTCAGGATTCAAAGTACACATACAAAATAGGCAAAATAAAAGTACATGTTTGCAAACATATATGTACATATGCACACATTCAGTCTGTATTCTCACAGATCATTAGCATTTCTGAGTTATTTCCGGTGAAACTTTATTAAAGTGCAGCAAAAATGTATATTGTTTATGCTATACTTCAACTGTGTCTCCTGTCTTCATATATTTAAACACAATGGCAAATTAATTTTTATTGAGCAAAATAATCATAAGCTTATCTTCATCTTTCACTGGTGTTATCTTTACACAGCTGGCGGCCAATTGCACTGTTCATTTTGAGATACGGCATATCGGTCACTAACAATTATTTTCTCTTTCTGAGGTTTCATTATAATGACAGTAAATAATCTTGGAAAAAAAAGACGGAGGGTAACTTTGCAGCTGAACATGTATCCAAAATAGGCTATGACACTACTGAAGAAATAAAGCAAACCTTACTGACTCGCGGAAAGAAAATTTTGGGACACCAGGGAACATCAGAAATAACAAGTAAATATTTGAATTTACAGGCTTGAACAAAGAAACACAGACACAGATCAGGCAGCTCTTAGGGTGTCGGTACACAGGGCAACTTGCTGACAAATGTTGCTCAGACACATTCCCAATGATGTTGGGCAACAAAAATGTCAACTTGAAAATTGACAGTGGGCAACTTTTTGCAATCATCCAGTTCCAGATGAGTTGCCCTTTGTCTCACCTGGTTGGCTGTTGCCTGACAACATTGTTCAAAAAGTTGCCCTATGTATCTTCACCTTTATAAGCATAAGAGTCAATAAATGTTGACCTTAAAACAATATATGGTAAAAATGGACACTGTACTCCATTACATTATCCATTCATTCCCAACAGCATCCACCTGCAGAAGCCAGAGGGACCCGGATAAATGAAAGCCTGCAGTCACACTGAGGCTCCAGGCTGGTCTGCACTTCTACAGATGGAGATCCCTGATGGCAACCGGTCTGGCGGAAGAGCAAAATCAATACTGCCAAGTCATGTGACCACTTGGCATGTGACCAGAAGCACTAGTCATAAAATGCAAAGGTTTCTGGGAAAACAGACGCCGAAACATACAAGACGTTTGTGGCCATCTGCCTTTGTTGGAGATGTTTGCGATCTAAAGTCAATTATTGCTGAGTAGCAGTGCTTATTCTCATATCTTGGTTTATATTTTTTATTAAACTATAGGTTTCCTCCGGGTACTCCGGTTTCCCCCCACAGTCCAAAGCATGCTGAGGCTAATTGGAGTTGCTAAATTGCCCGTAGGTGTGCATGTGTGAGTGAATGGTGTGTGAGTGTGCCCTGCGATGGGCTGGCCCCATATCCTGGGTTGTTCCCTGCCTCGTGCCCATTGCTTCCAGGATAGGCTCCGGACCCCCCGCGACCCAGTAGGATAAGCGGTTTGGAAAATGGATGGATGGATGGATGGATGGATGGAGATTAACTATAAGGCGTGCTTCAGGTGATTCACTGTGCATTCATGAATGTATACATTTAGTTATCTGTATATATTTTAGACCTGAAACAAGTGCTGAGTCACTATCTACCTTAACAAATGAGAGATTTACAATGTTCTAAATATATATATATATATATATATATATAAACACTGTGTATCTAATTACACACCAGGAAACAAAAACAAATGGATCACACCATACTGCAGCAGTAAAGAATGGGCTAAAATTAAGATTTAGTCCATTACTCTCCTCAGTAGACTGTAATACCTTCAATTATGTATTTAATGTGCACTCTTGGATTAACATATCACGGTCTATTAAACTTCACTAAAATGGGAGGATTTTGTGTGAAATTACTTTTAGTGGGACTGTGAGGTAGAAGCTTGTAGTGGAAGATTCAAAGTTGAAGGCTACCAATGCAAGGCTCTTATGTTGAACTCCTGCAGTAATATATTCATTTGCAGAATATCTCCAAAGGCTGTGTGATTATTTCCATCATCATCATCAACATTACATACATTATTATAAACAAATCAAAATACAGAAAACACATAAACAGAAAGAAACCTACTGGATTTATTTAAAAAAAAGATACTGTAAAATATATTAAATATAAAATAAATATAGCTGCTATATACAGTTTAACTTGTGCATTACCAAGGAACGGAGTACAATTTAGTTCAACGGAACCAAGTTTTGTAAAGAAAATATTACAACCTAATAATGCTGTACTACAGTTGTAAAATAATTTAGGAAAAGCGCTACTATTTGAGCGTATATCACATAATAAAGCATTTATCTATCGTTCTCCATATCTTTCTTTGCCAAGAGCAAAAAAGCAAAGCTCCCATTGACTGTCTTAGAACAGCCATAATGTAACAGAATATTGGATACAATGTTAACTTGAAAGAGCCACACAATGATCAACAAACAATGCAGGCTATTGTGGTGTCTCTAAAATAGCTTTCAGCGGAGCTGCTGTAAGCGGCAGGAGAATGAGCGGTTTGCGGCGAAAGGTCACATGTGCAGTAAATATCCACCTGCTGCCACCATCATTATCCGGATGACAGTCACACTTCAGCTGAGTGTTTCGTCCTCCACGCTGACTCACAATGAAAAATAATTTCAATCTAGGTCATGGATGTCCCCTGGTTCCGTGATAATGTGCTTGTACTACAAAAGTAATAAGGAAGATATAGAAAACTCTGGGAGCGGCATGGTGGTGCAGTGGTTAGCAATGTATGGGGTGGCATGGTGGTGCAGTGGTTAGCACTGTTGCCTCACACCTCTGGGACCCGGGTTCGAGCATCCGCCTGGGTCACATGTGTGGAGTTTGCATGTTCTCCCCATGTCGTCGTGGGGTTTCCTCCGGGTACTCCGGTTTCCCCCCTCAGTCCAAAAACATGCTGAGGCTAATTGGACTTGCTAAATTGCCCGTAGGTGTGCATGCGTGAGTGAATGGTGTGTGAGTGTGCCCTGCGATGGGCTGGCCCCCCATCCTGGGTTGTTCCCTGCCTCGTGCCCATTGCTTCCGGGATAGGCTCCGGACCCCCCGCGACCCAGTAGGATAAGCGGTTTGGAGGATGGATGGATGGATGGATGGATGGATGGATGGATAGAAAACTCTGGAAAAAGGGATTTTATTAGAGGTGCATGGATCTGATAATCCCGCTGTGACATCATGCGCATAGCCTTTGATGAAGGGGGTGCGTAAGAACAGAGGGTGGAGACGTGGGGGGTGAAAATATTATATTTATATAGTTATATATTTATATTTATGTCGATCTCATGTGTTTTTTTTAATAACCAGAACTTATTTTGTAGAAAAGAATACACAATTCTGAACTGTAGGCCTACGTGTGAAAACAATTTTAACCATTACAAGCACCAGTGTACTTTAATACAGGCCATTTTAATAATAGTTAGTTTGTAGTAATGTTCTGTTTTACTGGCAGCTCTTTTAAATAACATAGCATTTCTGCAAATGCGTTAGCTGACATGACACTTTAACTGTGCTGTAGCTGCAGTAATAGAAACTTGTAGCGATTTTAAAATACAGTGCTGTGTATAGCGTTAAATTAATGCCAAAAGTCGCGCGCATGCGCTCGCGAGCAGAAAATCCATGCTCTCTACATGCTCGCGATTGCACAGCACTCACTCGCTCGCTCGCTCGGCGTTAAATTAGTGCCAAAAGTCGAACCACGCGAGTGTGTGCGCTCGCGAGCTGAAAACCCATCCCCTCTACGCGCTCGCGTCTGCACAGCACTCGCTCGCTCGACAGGAAGAATTTTGACACTTTGGAGGCGGGAACAGTGGCTAATGGCTCTGCTTCTTTGTTTTTTTTTTAATATTGACTACGATTGGCTATTTGCTTTGGTAGAAGATGAAGATAATTGACCAGTGGATGTGGGATTCACACTGTCATGATGTCGGAGCAAGTAAGTCTTACACTGAGTCCACATCTTTCAGAGATTCTGTTTTCATATTCCACGTTAAGGATTGGAATCGTGTGTGTCTTAATTAAAGCAGAGCTTGAAATTCAATGCGGTATAGCTGGTATCTCGTGCAATATTATTTATTCACAGTCTGCTATCATAATTTGGGAATTTCCCGCTTCGTCTTACCGTATATAAAAGAATGGGCCAATGTACGGTAAATTGCATTGTGAATAACATTTCTTAATACAACATCACAAAGCCAATTTAATACATTCAAATCCTGGGAAGAGCGCTCCTCAGATATTAGTTCTCGGGTTAGTGTTAGCAGACTATAGGCGAAACCACCTTAAGTGCTATCTGTTAATGTTTATTAAATTAGCATTAGAATGGAGAGGTTTTTAATATCTTTTGTCCTTGTAGCTGCTAAATACACTCATTATTAAAGCCATAAAATTGTCTGCCTGCTACATTGGAATCTCCACTGAGTAAGTGTTTTTGATGGATTTTATTTAACTTTATTTGACTCTGGTCCTTAGATCTAATGTCATACTTCTTCACTTATATTGTTTGTGAAAAGGTTTACCACGATCAAACAGAGCAGCCACTACATCATCATACATGAACAAGCACCTCACAAAACAAAAACATTTCATTTTCATAATTAAAACTTTTGAATGGTAGGCCTAGTGTGTGGATGAGAGACAAGATCTTGACACCTCATTAACTATAATTTGTTCTGTGAACAGCTCAGATACCACCTTCTCGAAAGTCTTCTGCATAAAATAGAAATGGGATTCAGCGCGACTCCACTAAATTTGGATTACCTGGAGTTCCTTTGTCATCAGGAGCTGTATCTTCTGCAGGCCCTGTCTAATCACATTGAAGTACCTCCTGCTATCACCCTTGCTTTGCAAGAGCTCTTTGACCTTGTGAGGGCACATCTGGAACGTCCAGCCCCATGTGTCACACAGGAAGTCACTGCCACCAAAGGACGACCCAAGATTTTGATTGAAGAACAACGTTTGAAAGAAATGCTCCATACTCAACTTCCTGTGCCTTGCATAGCCACACTGATGGGTGTTTCAAGAAGAACAATCTTAAGAAGAATGAAAGATTATGAGCTCTGTGTTAGGGACACATATAATTCCATCAGTGATGAGGAACGTGACAATTTGGTTTCTTCTGTCAAGAATGATCTACCAAAATGCAGGCTACAGGATGGTCAGAGGAGGCTGCAGTCAATGGGCTACAGGGTTCGGTGGAGAAGAGTTGCAGCCTCCATGCATAGGGTTGATTCCATGGACATCATATCAAGGTTGTCAAGTCTTGGCTGTGCTGTACGCAGAATGTACTCTGTACCAGGGCCCTTGTCTCTGTTACACGTGGACACAAACCACAAGTTGATGCGGTTTGTATTAACATCAAATTTATTTGAAGTTTGTTCATCTTCAGCCCTGGGTGGATTGGTGTGAGGTGGTGGTGGGGCTTTGCAGAAGATTTCCTGCCGATCAACACTGGCAGCTTATATCTATGTGTCATGGAGGTCTCGGGACTCACAGATATTCAGAGACGTGTGGATAGTTTACCAGTGTTTTTCAGCAGGAAATAGTTATTACTACAAATTGTCACCCTCCCCCCCCCCACAGAAACTGGATCTGGCTATAGTGGGAAAATCTTTTTTTTATTATTTGTGAGAACTTGAAAGCCCTTAAATTGCTTTCAGCAAGGTAAACAAAACTTGGAAAAAATATATGTTCATTCACCAACAGTTTCTAATCTGGGGTCTAAAGTGGTCAGGCTTGCTAGTGTATTTGGTTATTTGTGTATCCTAGCCTATTGCAGTGTATATTTCCTGTATATTTTGCATGTTAAAATGTTGTTTGTTATGTCAGTGCTTAATAATATCATGTAGTCTTCATGAACTTTGTTTTAACCCGACTTAATGGCTTTCTTCATCTTGGCCAGGGACTGCATTTGAAAAGTAGCCACTTGACTAAAATTGGCACGTTTTCAGAAATGCTAGCAACAATAGTGATAATGAACACCCCTCTAACTGACTCTTAGTTGGTTTAGAAAAAAAGACTTTTAAGAGAAAAGAAAGCCTTCCTTTGGTTTTGCATTTTTCTCTTTTTTGTTAGCTGTGCACAACATATCAGAAGAATACATTACAATTAAATTAGTTAAGAAATAGCAGATTGCTTATATACAATATTAAGGTGATAACAACAACCCTCACTGTCTCTAGGTGCTGGTTCAGACAGGGCATTCTGCAGCAGGGACATCCTGGGACATACTTTGATTTGCATCCTGCAAATCTCCCTATCACAACAGCCCACATAAGAGAATAACATTAGTGTATGATTCAGTAGGGCTAGTCCAGGTCTGGAACGTAGTTGGGCCAGATTTTCAAACCAAGAAATTTAGCTGGGCCAGACATTTTCAGCGGCCCAGTAAGCAGCAGGTAATGGCATTTTAAACAAACACAGATCAAGGTACATTATTTTAAAAAGCTACAACTGAACAGAATCTGAGAGCAATATTTATTTCCACTTCTGAAATAAGGAAAATATTTTGGTCGTATCTGACCTAGACACATCTCAAAGTGCATAAAAGAAAAAAAAAATGCCTATTAGATGTCAAACTGCCAGACATAAAGAAAAAGGGAAAAATCGGCCATAATCATCATCCGCTTATACTGTAGTGATCCATTTCACCCATACAGGCATGATCACCATAAGCGGTTTCCACATTATTGTCGAGGTGACTATTCACTTTACCTCTGCTTTCTCCGACATCTTCCTGATTCTGCCGCCAACAAGGGGCTCATAGGGTGGAGACTGAGGGTGTTAAACAGACCAATCTTACTTTTGTCACTGAATGCAACAAATAATGTTGTATTTATCTGTCAAAAGTCCAGCACCAGGAAAAGCAACAGAGCAACAATAGAAACTGCAATAATAATGGAAGTGCGCCGCCCTACAGGGAAGGAGGAGTGATGGGAGTCCAGGTGGTGGCTAAGCGTGCGTGGGGAGAGGCGTCGTACTGTGAGGCTTCATGAACTTCCGATGGGGCAGTGCTGTCATACAGCGGGGAGCCTGAGAGGGGCATGTGGCCGCATGCGAGAGCCCTGGGTAATGAGTTGTAGAGCTGCGCAGGAACTGAGAGCCCAAGCTGTTGGACATTCCACTGGACTGGGAGACTGGAGTGAGCGAGGAGGAGCTCATTGACCACAAACTGGGATACTGGCTGTGTGTGAGCAATGGGGTGGAGATTAAGAAAAGACATTAAATCAGCATGCAGTGTTGCCTAGAAACAACAACAAATATACTACAGTGTAACTGTAATAAAACAATATTAAAATAATGCCTATTTTTGATTCATTTTACTTGTAGAGTGCAAAGTACAAAGGAAAACAAAGAGTAACTATGGCGAAATAAATCAAAGCATGTCCCAGAATGCAGTGATGGGCCTGAATGGATCAGGACAGAAGAAGGTGAAAGACCTGTTAACGAGGTGAGATGATGCAGACACAGGCGAGGATGTGGGTATAGGCGAGAACAAGAGGGAAGACGGGGGCCCGAGACTCAGCATGGGGGCAGGTGGGGGAGGGGAGGCATGGGCTGACCTGGAGCTGCTCCCGGAGGTGCCACTATGACTCATGGGTAACATGCCGGAATGGGACGGCACCCGTAGGCTGGACCAGTTGTCATGAGACGGCAACATAGACAGACAGGTAGACGAGCTGTCTGAATAAGCAGCTGCAAGTATAACGCAATAAATCAAGCAGGTATGTGGTGGGCAGTGTTACAGCGTCCTTAATATGGTCAGTACAGAAAAGGCATGTCATCATGTTATGTATATACTGCATCCAGTTACTTAATGCCTAACTTTAATACATTGATTGATTTGTCTCAACTTTCCTTTCAGACAGATGTAAAGTCCTTTCTGTTTTTGTTCTGTGGAGTTTTTTTTGAACAGCATATGGCTGAATTCTGTTAAACCTCAGACTGAAGAAATAAAGCTGATTCTGATTCAGTCAGAGGGTAATCGTCGATGTGCTGTACTATCGTGGTGACCCACACAGAGAGCTTAGGACCATGATTTCAGTGTGCGCTTGTGTGAGGGGACAGGCAGGGCGGCTGCTCACTGGGTGATGCATTCCTGTGGGTATAGGGGCTGGGATAGGGTGCGGAGCGGTTACTCCTCAAGGAGGAGTAACCAGCCCGTGTTCTGTTGGATCCCACAGAAAGGAAATGGGAATCCCATTTGGATCGGATGCTGACAGATGCTGACAGTTGAAAAAAAACTCATGTCTGTGTGTAATGAAAGAATATCAATAAATGTTTCCGAAAGGGGATGACTCATTTGGTAATTATTTACGGCTTATGTTATGGCTGCCAATGTACAGTCTTTACTGAAGTCTGACTTCTTTCAGGTCACCTCTCTATGCAATGTGCAATACTTACATAGATGGTAAATGTTTACCTGCTTGTACAGGTGGTTGATTAGGTAATTAGTGTAAGTGTGTGTGTGTGTGTGTGTGTGTGTGTGTGTGTGTGTGTGTCCAATCGCATGTATGTCCAAGGTCTATAGTAAATAATGATCAAGAGATGCCCGAAAGTGGATGAAAGAGGACATTAGTGGGTGTATCACTTAGTGTAACGGGTGCAGGAAAATGAGCAGGACTGCTAGCCATATAATGACCCACTGTCCTTATCTAGCTCTTAATACAGTATGCATACAGTGATGTATATACAATGGACAGCTACTATAAGCAGATAGCACAGTACAGGTGCTTAATCTGTATGCTATTTCCATCCATCCATCCATCCATTTTCCAAACCGCTTATCCTACTGGGTCGCGGGGGGTCCGGAGCCTATCCCGGAAGCAATGGGCACGAGGCAGGGAATAACCCAGGATGGGGGGCCAGCCCATCGCAGGGCACACTTACACACCATTCACTCACACATGCACACCTACGGGCAATTTAGCAACTCCAATTAGCCTCAGCATGTTTTTGGACTGTGGGGGGAAACCGGAGTACCTGGAGGAAACCCCACGACGACATGGGGAGAACATGCAAACTCCACACACATGTGGCCCAGGCGGAGACTCGAACCCGGGTCCCAGAGGTGTGAAGCAACAGTGCTAACCACTGCACCACCATGCCGCCCCCTGTATGCTATTTCATTGTATAAAAAGAAACTTACTGTACTGTACAATAAAGTATTTCACCACTGCTTCTTCCTCAGCTCCCACTGTTTGCTAGCACATGCATCTTTTAATTTCTTAGTGCAATCTGTGCTTTATTTTTTTCGTGAAATGTAAGTGCAGTATCGGTTCATGCTCGGAATTGGCAGAATAGCCACATGTCCACAGGCTTTTGAACAAGACTTGAAAACCCTGGGGGCCTCAAGGTAGCAGTCTCTTCACTGTGACCCCCAAGCTCTTGCCTTTATGGAGAGCAAGATGGGGCAAATTATTAATCCTATGGGGCCTCAGCAGAATTACAAACCAGTACAAGGAAAATAGTTGTTAATTTTACATACTACCTTCTGCTGGCCTTATGAGAATATTCAGATTATCATTTTTCCCCATAATTGCAATTTTAACATTAAATTGATGATTTTCCCACGGTCCTGTGGCGCTTTATATGGTAATTATTGATGAAAACTTTTGTGGAAAGTGAAAAAATATTAAAATTGCTTTATTGCGTAAAAAAACTATTTTTGTTTATTAAAATTATGTTTTTTCGCTCTTTATACTGCCGTCTTGTGGCAAAATTTAAATACTGCAGTTTGAAAACAATTGAATGATTTCTTCCCGAAATTGCAGTACCTATTTTTGACCACAAGATGGCAGCAAGAAAATAGAAAAAATATTTTCCCACGGTGTACTGGCAGCTTTGTGTGATAATTGTTTGTATTAAAAATACACTCGACCAAGTCAAACTATTTTAATGAAGAATTAACATCTAAAATGGGCAAAAAAAACACAACCTGCTAGTAGACCGTGGGAAAATAATTTTTAACTTTTCTTGCTGCCATCTCGTGGTCAAACGTAGGTACTGCAATTTCGGGAAGAAATCATTTAATTGTTTTCAAACTGCAGTATTTAAATTTTGCCACAAGACGGCAATATAAAGAGCGAAAAAACATAATTTTACTAAACAAAAATAGTTTTTTTTTACGCAATAAAGCAATTTTAATATTATTTCACTTTCCAAAAAAGTTTTCATCAATAATTACAATATAAAGCGCCACAGGACCGTGGGAAATCATCAATTTAATGTTAAAATTGCAATTATGGGGAAAAATGATAATCTGAATATTCTCATAAGGCCAGCAGAAGGTAGTATGTAAAATTAACAACTATTTTCCTTATACTGGTTTGTAATTCTGCTGAGGCCCCATAGGATTAATAATTTGCCCCATCTTGCTCTCCATAAAGGCAAGAGCTTGGGGGTCACAGTGAAGAGACTGCTACCTTGAGGCCCCCAGGGTTTTCAAGTCTTGTTCAAAAGCCTGTGGACATGTGGCTATTCTGCCAATTCCGAGCACGAACCGATACTGCACTTACATTTCACGGAAAAAATAAAGCACAGATTGCACAAAGAAATCAAAAGATGCATGTGCTAGCAAATAGTGGGAGCTGTGGAAGAAGCAGTGGTGAAATACTTCATTGTACAGTACAGTGAGTTTCTTTTTATACAATGAAATAGCATACAGGGGGCGGCATGGTGGTGCAGTGGTTAGCACTGTTGCTTCACACCTCTGGGACCCAGGTTCGAGTCTCCGCCTGGGTCACATGTGTGTGGAGTTTGCATGTTCTCCTCATGTCGTCGTGGGGTTTCCTCCGGGTACTCCGGTTTCCCCCCACAGTCCAAAAACATGCTGAGGCTAATTGGAGTTGCTAAATTGCCCGTAGGTGTGCATGTGTGAGTGAATGGTGTGTGAGTGTGCCCTGCGATGTGCTGGCCCCCCATCCTGGGTTGTTCCCTGCTTCGTGCCCATTGCTTCCGGGATAGGCTCCGGACCCCCCGCGACCCAGTAGGATAAGCGGTTTGGACAATGGATGGATGGATGGATGGAAATAGCATACAGATTAAGCACCTGTACTGTGCTATCTGCTTATAGTAGCTGTCCATTGTATATACATCACTGTATGCATACTGTATTAAGAGCTAGATAAGGACAGTGGGTCATTATATGGCTAGCAGTCCTGCTCATTTTCCTGCACCCGTTACACTAAGTGATACACCCACTAATGTCCTCTTTCATCCACTTTCGGGCATCTCTTGATCAGTGTATATTATTTACTATAGACCTTGGACATACATGCGATTGGACACACACACACACACACACACACACACACTTACACTAATTACCTAATCAACCACCTGTGCAAGCAGGTAAACATATACCATCTATGTAAGTATTGCACATTGCATAGAGAGGTGACCTGAAAGAAGTCAGACTTCAGTAAAGACTGTACATTGGCAGCCATAACATAAGCCGTAAATAATTACCAAATGAGTCATCCCCTTTCGGAAACATTTATTGATATTCTTTCATTACACACAGACATGAGTTTTTTTTCAACTGTCAGCATCCGATCCAAATGGGATTCCCATTTCCTTTCTGTGGGATCCAACAGAACACGGGCTGACCATCAGTCAACATGCTTTCAACCGTGCAGGACAGGACCCAGTCCAGGCCAAACCTCACGGTGCTGGTGTTGATAAAAAAATGTAAGGAACATGCAGCTGCAGCTCACACACAAACACAGTCCACAGCATCCAGAAAAAGGTCAGGCCTTTTTCTTCTTTAGCTGACTCCGCCCAGACCGCGCCCCCTTTCTGGGCACCTCGCACTATGCCTTTGAACTGGCCCTGCAGCTTGGCCCATTTCCTGTTTCCCAATGTAAGTCATAAGATTCACCTGTAAATGATATTTTGAATCGGAACGATATTTATTACTGTTGTTTAGATTAAATATATAACTGTTTAATGATTGAATATAACTTGATATTGTTGTGTTGTTTAGTTTGAGGTTCTAGTTTCTGTCTTTATCCGCTTTCGTTTCAGTAGGCAGCTGGTTCATCCCAGGCTCAGGGTTTCTCTGCTCTTCATCAAACCCACACCCCCAGTTTGGGAGCACCCTCTCCCTCTCCTCCCCCCACGGCTGTGACTGTTACTCCTCCTTGAGGAGTAACCACTCCGCACCCTATCCCAGCCCCTATACCCACAGGAGTGCATCACCCAGTTAGCAGCCGCCCTGTCTGTCCCCTCACACAAGCGCACACTAAAATCATGGTCCTAAGCTCTCTGTGTGGGTCACCACGATAGTACAGCACATCGACGATTCCCCTCTGACTGAATCAGAATCAGCTTTATTTGACCAAGTATGTTCACACATATTGGAAATAGTCAGACATTTAATCAAAATAATTAAGACAAGACATAAACATACAGTTCTGTTGATATGCGACGCATATAACCTCTGCATTCACAGCACTGCTTCAGTTACCGATTAAAGAGCAAATTTCCAAAACTCACTCAGTCCGATAACCTAAAGTAATAAGTCATAATCCTCTTCATACATTGCAGTAATGGGAATGAAATCTCACTCAGTGTTTATGTAATCGAGCGATGGAATTTTGTGAAATTTCGAAAAGTCCACAGAAATCTTCTGAAAAACATTCCTGCAGACTGAGTTTTTGATATTTCTTTTTCAATTAACACAATTTTCTTCAGTCCGAGGTTTAACAGAATTCAGCCATATGCTGTTAAAAAAAACTCCACAGAACAAAAACAGAAAGGACTTTACATCTGTCTGAAAGGAAAGTTGACACAGGCTACAGCAGTGAACAAATCAATCAATGTATTAAAGTTAGGCATTAAGTAACTGGAGGCAGTATATACATAACATGATGACATGCCTTTTCTGTACTGACCATATTAAGGACGCTGTAACACTGCCCACCACATACCTGCTTCATTTATTGTGTTATACTTGCAGCTGCTTATTCAGACAGCTCGTCTACCTGTCTGTCCATGTTGCCGTCCCATGACAACTGGTCCAGCCTACAGGTGCCGTCCCATTCCGGCATGTTACCCATGAGTCATAGTGGCACCTCCGGGAGCAGCTCCAGGTCAGCCCATGCCTCCCCTCCCCCACCTGCCCCCATGCTGAGTCTCGGGCCCCCGTCTTCCCTCTTGTTCTCGCCTATACCCACATCCTGGCCTGTGTCTGCATCGTCTCACCTCGTTAACAGGTCTTTCGCCTTCTTCTGTCCTGATCCATTCAGGCCCATCACTGCATTCTGGGACATGCTTTGATTTATTTCGCCATAGTTACTCTTTGTTTTCCTTTGTACTTTGCACTCTACAAGTAAAATGAATCAAAAATAGGCATTATTTTGATATTGTTTTAGTACAGTGACACTGTAGTATATTTGTTGTTGTTTCCAGGCAACACTGCATGCTGATTTAACGTCTTTCCTTAATCTCCACCCCATTGCTCACACACAGCCAGTATCCCAGTTTGTGGTCAATGAGCTCCTCCTCGCTCACCCCAGTCTCCCAGTCCAGTGGAATGTCCAACAGCTTGGGCTCTCAGTTCCTGCGCAGCTCTACAACTCATTACCCAGGGCTCTCGCACCCGGCCACAGTGCCCCTCTCAGGCTCCCCCCTGTATGACAGCACTGCCCCATCGGAAGTTCATAAAGCCTCACAGTATGACGCCTCTCCCCACGTGCGCTTAGCCACCACCTGGACTCCCATCACTCCTCCTTCCCTGTAGGGCGGCGCACTTCCATTATTATTGCAGTTTCTATCATCGCTCTGTTGCTTTTCCTGGTGCTGGACTTTTGACAGATAAATACAACATTATTTGTTGCATTCAGTGACAAAAGTAAGATTGGTCTGTTTAACACCCTCAGTCTCCACCCTATGAGCCCCTTGTTGGCGGCAGAATCAGGAAGATGTCGGAGAAAGCAGAGGTAAAGTGAATAGTCACCTATAATGTGGAAACCGCTTATGGTGATCATGCCTGTGTGGGTGAAATGGATCACTACAGTATAAGCGGATGATGATTATAGCCGATTTTTCCCTTTTTCTTTATGTCTGGCAGTTTGACATCTAATAGGCATTTTTTTTCTTTTTATGCACTTTGAGGTGTGTCTAGGTCAGATACGACCAAAATGTTTTTCTTATTTCAGAAGTGGAAAAAATATTGCTTTCAGATTCTGTTCAGTTGTAGCTTTTTAAAATAATGTACCTTGATTTGTGTTTGTTTAAAATGCCATTACCTGCTGCTTACTGGGCCGCTGAATGTCTGGCCCAGCTAAATATCTTGGTTTGAAAATCTGGCCCAACTACTTTCCAGTAGCCCTACTGAATCATACACTAATGTTATTCTCTTATGTGGGCTGTTGTGATAGGGAGATTTGCAGAATGCAAATCAAAGCATGTCCCAGGATGTCCTTGCTGCAGAATGCCCTGTCTGAACCAGCACCTAGAGACAG
Organism: Brienomyrus brachyistius; assembly: GCF_023856365.1. Classification (NCBI taxonomy): domain Eukaryota; kingdom Metazoa; phylum Chordata; class Actinopteri; order Osteoglossiformes; family Mormyridae; genus Brienomyrus; species Brienomyrus brachyistius. Next base: position 18,280,418 of record NC_064539.1, on the reverse strand, counting down.
TGAGGGTTGTTGTTATCACCTTAATATTGTATATAAGCAATCTGTTATTTCTTAACTAATTTAATTGTAATGTATTCTTCTGATATGTTGTGCACAGCTAACAAAAAAGAGAAAAATGCAAAACCAATGGAAGGCTTTCTTTTCTCTTAAAAGTCTTTTTTCTAAACCAACTGAGAGTCAGTTAGAGGGGTGTTCATTATCAGTATTGTTGCTGGCATTACTGAAAATGTGCCAATTTTACTCAAGTGGCTACTTTTCAAATGCAGTCCCTGGCCAAGATGAAGAAAGCCATCTAGTCAGGTTAAAACAAAGTTCATGAAGACTACATGATATTATTAAGCACTGACATAACAAACAACATTGTAACATGCAAAATATACAGGAAATATACACTGCAATAGGCTAGGATAGACAAATAACCAAATACACTAGCAAGCCTGACCACTTTAGACCCCAGATTAGAAACTGCTGGTGAATGAACATATATTTTTTCCAAGTTTTGTTTACTTTGCTGAAAGCAATTTAAGGGCTTTCAAGTTCTCACAAATAATAAAAAAAAGATTTTCCCACTATAGCCAGATCCAGTTTCTGTGGGGGGGGGGGGGTGACAATTTGTAGTAATAACTATTTCCTGCTGAAAAACACTGGTAAACTATCCACATGTCTCTGAATATCTGTGAGTCCCGAGATCTCCATGACACATAGATATAAGTTGCCAGTGTTGATCGGCAGGAAATCTTCTGCAAAGCCCCACCACCACCTCACACCAATCCACCCAGGGCTGAAGATGAACAAACTTCAAATAAATTTGATGTTAATATAAACTGGATCAACTTGTGATTTGTGTCCACGTGTACCAGAGACAAGGGCCCTGGTACAGAGTACATTCTGCGTACAACACAGCCAAGACTTGACAACCTTGATATGATGTCCATGGAATCAACCCTATGCATGGAGGCTGCAACTCTTCTCCACCGAACCCTGTAGCCCATTGACTGCAGCCTCCCTCTGACCATCCTGTAGCCTGCATTTGGTAGATCATTCTTGACAGAAGAAACCAAATTGTCAAGTTCCTCAACACTGATGGAATTATATGTGTCCCTAACACAGAGCTCATACTCTTTCATTCTTCTTAAGATTGTTCTTCTTGAAACACCCATCAGTGTGGCTATGCAAGGCCCAGGAAGTTGAGTATGGAGCATTTCTTTCAAACGTTGTTCTTCAATCAAAATCTTGGGTCGTCCTTTGGTGGCAGTGACTTCCTGTGTGACACATGGTGCTGGACGTTCCAGATGTGCCCTCACAAGGTCAAAGAGCTCTTGCAAAGCAAGGGTGATAGCAGGAGGTACTTCAATGTGATTAGACAGGGCCTGCAGAAGATACAGCTCCTGATGACAAAGGAACTCCAGGTAATCATGACAGTGTGAATCCCACATCCACTGGTCAGTTATCTTCATCTTCTACCAAAGCAAATAGCCAATCGTAGTCAATATTTAAAAAAAAAACAATCAAAGAAGCGGAGCCATTAGCCACTGTTCCCGCCTCCAAAGTGTCAAAATTCTTCCAGTCGAGCGAGCGAGTGCTATGCAGACGCGAGCGCGTAGAGGGGATGGGTTTTCAGCATCGAGCGCACACACGCTCGTGGTTCGACTTTTGGCACTAATTTAACGCCGAGTGAGCGAGCGAGTGAGTGCTGTGCAATCGCGAGCGCGTAGAGAGCATGGATTTTCTGCTCTCTGCGCACTAATTTGGCACTAATTTAACGCCATAGCTGTGGATTCGTCGTTTAACTAACAAATGTAACAAATGTCCCATATGAAGTCTATTATATCATATACGCCTGGGGAAACATAAATTAATTGAGATAACTATCATTAGTCAGATAATCATCATCTCTCTTAATTGTCATGCATGTGCAAAAAATACTCACACAAAAGAATGATAGGTAGTCAAAGACCACAACCTGACAAGTATGTTTAATAATAACTTTAACGTGGCTTACCTGGCTGTTCCTTTAGAGACATGACTGACACGATATAATGTGCCGATTCAAACAGCGGATACATGGACATCTGCGACATGACCAGGGCAAGTTCGTCCAAATTCAAAAATGACAACAGCTCCATTCTTCATTAAGCTCCAAATACTATCTTGCTATTGTTTTTTCTTTCTTCTTTTTTTCCCATTAAGTTTTCACAGCAGCCGTGCAGCCGTCATTCAGGTAGATTACCGTAAAAACACTCGCCTCCCGCTAACAGCTGTATTTAGCGTCTGGGTGGTAACAGAGGTTGACAGCTGCCCCGCAGCCGTCTCCGCTTACAGCCGATTGTCTCCGATTGCAGCCGGACAGCCGAAGCCCCTTCGGCCGGGGAATAAACGCAGCGTGTCCGCAGGATGTGCTCCGCCAAGATGGCGGCCGAGCGCCTCTCATTGGGCGACGCCTGCCTTGCGCAGACGGATCGCTAAACCGGGGCCCCCTTCATGTTATAGCACGTGCGCATATTTATCATACCTATAGACGCTATTTTATTAAATATGACGTGGAGTTGTATTGACAATTTTGATGCCACGTAACACAACATAGGAATCACCACATTAAGGGAAATTTTAACCAAAATCGAGACCGAATGAATTTATTTAAATAAGATATGCAGAAATGCTGATGATTCCGGAAGGACCTTAGCAATTACTGTTGTTTTTCTGTCAATTGTTTGCAAGCCTCGGCAACCACAAACCAGGCAGCCATACAATACATATTGCCATTATTAATGACGTTGTATGCATCAAAAAAAAAATCACTTCTTAAGCGTCATTACTTCTTAATTGTAATACAACAATGTTTTAATGACAGCGTAAGGAATGTTGACTGACGAAATATTTTCAAAACATTATTTTATTATTTTCAAACTGGGCGCAAGGTGCAAGCAGTCCAATGCCAAAATGAGTCCAGTCTGAATATTTCAGGCAGTAACTGTTTGACTCATAACTTAAGGTAAATACACGGTAGATTTAAAAAGGTTTTACAACTATCCTTAGTTTAGATCTGCTCTTCCAAATAGTCCTTCTTCTGTCAAGGAACATTGTATATTTTCTTATACAAACTCAATGGTTGTAAAAGATTCATTTTGTACAAAAAAGTGGATTAAAACGATCCCACAGCAGCTAATGGATGTATATGGTTGGGAGATATCTTACTAAATAAGTTCTTGTGAGGACAAAAAGTGGTAATATAGCAGACTATAAATAGTGTTGTTGTACATCTGTGTTGGAAATAATATCGTATTTCTATGGAACCCTTTTCAGTAAATCATAATCACTGTACATAATTCAGGATAATTCATAATTTAGGATATTTTACATTGTTACGGTTCTCTAAGCGTTGGTGTTTACACATTTTCAGGTTTTCCTCAGTGAGTAGCGCTGTGTCTTCAGGTTTCCATAGATACTGCTTTACTGTTTGATTCCATTGGTTGGCTCTCTGAGTGACATTTTTGGGTTAGTCCTGGTTTCCTTAGGCCAAACACATATGCATTCAGTTATGTATTTAATGTGCACTCCTAGACTAACATATCATTTATTACATATGCCTCTAAATTGCTATGTTATTTTTCCTTCCTGGTGACCCTGCACTTCCTACCACAAGGTCCAGGCTGCTTGTGAATTGGATAAGTGGTTCTGGAAGGTGAATGATGTTAAGCTTACCTGACTAAAGGACAGTGGGTTTGGCTAAGAGATACCAACTCGATTTTGCACAGCTGCATGCTAATGGCAGGATGTACATTTAAACGAGTACTCAGAAATGGATCTCTTGATGGCCTCTGGGGGGCGGCGTGTGGCTCAGTGGGTTAGGACTGACCGGAAGATCACCTGGTCAAATCGTGTGGTCGGAAGAATAGTCAAATTAGTGCCGTGTCCTTAACCAAAAAAGTGCTTTGGAATGCGGGATAAACGCCTGAGCCCCACACACTGCACTTCTCGGCTGAATGTGTGTGTGTCCAGAGCTGTGGGACATGCCATGGGCTGGTTAGTGGGATTTAAACTTATCTTGGATAATTACATTCTGTTCTGCATTTTTAAGATCCAAAAAATCCAAGTCCAGCATTCTTAGTAGTGTTTCACATGCAATGTCAGTCCTTCACAGAAGAGTTTTTCTGCGTCTTGTAATGCTGTACTGTGGCCAATAGGTGGCAACAAAAGGATATAGAGTATATTTATGATGCGTTTAAAGTCACAGTGTTTGGGTTATCAATCCATCTTCCAAGCCGCTTTTTCCTACTGGGTCGCAGGGGGTCCGGAGCCTATCCTGGAAGCAATGGGCACGAGGCAGGGAACAACCCAGGATGGGGAGCCAGCCGATCGCAGGGCACACTCACACACCATTCACTCACACATGCACACCTACGGGCAATTTAGCAACTCCAATTATCCTCAGCAACATTTGTCAGCAAGTTGCCCTGTGTACCGACACCCTAAGAGCTGCATGATCTGTGTCTGTGTTTCTTTGTTCAAGCCTGTAAATTCAAATATTTACTTGTTATTTCTGATGTTCCCTGGTGTCCCAAAATTTTAGTTCCGCGAGTCAGTAAGGTTTGCTTTATTTCTTCAGTAGTGTCATAGCCTATTTTGGATACATGTTCAGCTGCAAAGTTACCCTCCGTCTTTTTTTCCACTAAACATCTGGTCAGCAGTAGCCACTGACACAAATACTGTCCCCTAGGTGGCAATGTTTCAACTAACAATCTGATAGAGAACATACTGATATCTCATAGGCCATGATTCATTCAATTTCGACTCTTCTGTTTCCTACTTTAAAGGACTTCTAATTTTTCTGTTTAACTTCGCATCTGCAGAACTAATTATTTTGATAATAACCAAAATATTGATGCATAATTTTTATTCGCTCCGGGTAATCTTGTAGGATTTATCATATTTATATAAAATGTCCAGTAAAGTATGGCCCTGAAATATTGTTAATAATTGAAAATAACTGGTTTCCAACAGCTATACCTTTCCAAATATACAGAATATCTGAAAATGTAAACAAAAGCACTGAAAACAATGCAGTTTTTAATATACAACGAAGCTGGCATATGGTAGGGAGTGTGACTCCCAGCCGTATCCCTGTGCATTCTAAGATAGACGGGGAAGTAAAGTCTTGTTGGAGATAATTTTGTGGAATAAAGTCAAATTTAGCAGCACAAACCCTAATACCAACACTAAGCCTAACGCTAAACTTAATCCGATCTCTAACCCAATCTCTAACCCTAATGGCAAACCTAACCCTAGCAAAAAAATTCTCCCTAACCTGATATCAACCCTAACCCTAACTTTATACCTATTAGCAAGCCTAGCCCTAGTATTAATCCTAATATTAACCCTAACCCTAATCCTAGCTTCAACCTGTAAGTCAACCTAACCCTAGCTTTAACTATAAAGACAACCATAGCTGTAAGCCTTAAAACTAGCCCAAATGCTAAAAGGAACTCTAACCCCAATCCTAGCCTTAACCCTAAAGTTAACCTCAACTCTAAAAGTAGCCCTAATGCTAATGGAATCCTTAAAATAATCTCTTGTCCTAACTCAACAGACCAACGCTAATCGTTTCCATAGCCATAACCCGAGGACCAGCCTTAATTCTTACCCTAGTCTTACCCCTAAATCCAACTCCAACTTTAACCATAGGAACTCCAGTTAATCCATATGCAGGTCTTTCCGAAAGGAAACTAACACAATGGTATGATTCCTGTTAAGTATCCATTAAGCAATGGATAGTATCCATTAAGCAATGATGATCTGATATTTCCACTTCTTGTACACTGAAAGGTAAGATACATGCGGCAAAGATAAAAATGAATAAGAGAGGTTAAATGAATCATGGTATCACACAGCTTCCTGCTGGGACTTGTCAGTTCATTTACTGGAGAATGTTCAACAATTTTGTGAACCTCTACCAACTTTTTTTTTGTTATTCCCAAAAAAAAACTGAATAGCAAATTTAATGAATACGGTTATTAAAGCTAATGATAGTTCAGATGCTGGTATTTATACAACCTTGTGATGACAAATATGTTTTAGAGTGTTTAACTAGTACTACCGCTTGCTGCCCGGGATTTCTTTATACTAAAACACAAAAGAACATTTTTTTAGCCTAAAACATTTATATGACTTTAACCACAAGTGTTTTTTTTTAATATAGATGAAAATTATTTTTTTGAACTTCATAGGCATATAAGAACTATTTTTAGCAATAATACAGAAAATAAACATTAACATCTGCTAAAGATGTTCTGTCTTGCTTGATCAGTATAAGTGGGGTCCTTTTTAAAAAATACTCCACATGCATATGAAACAGCTGGAGTTTTGGTTGAGCCTTTCACACCACAAGAAAGCTACTGCACACTCCTGCGTCTTAATCGGTCCCAGGCTTGTTAAATTCCAAATGCTGAGTAAACTGCAGATAACTACAAAAATTTGTTACCAAAAAAAGCCGTTTTTAAAACTGTGAAACCATATATTTCATACATAAATAAAAGTCTAGCAATGTGTTTTATCTCCACACACTGTTCGATTACTGGCCTGTGTAAACTGAGACATACCAGAAGTACTGACATTCTGATTTCCGGTCGGGTTAATGTTTACCAAATATGATTTCTGAAATATTACAAATTAGTGTAGGTGTGCAGGAAAATGGCATTTCTTCAGAAAATGGCAAATGAATGGTTTTCATGTAAATTTAGAAAGAGGAATGATGTCCCTCTTGTAAATGGGCCATTACTGGTTTTTCCAAGTACCAAGGTGCTCATCTGATAGTGGGATATTTATCTCTCCCTGGCGCCCCTCCCTGACTGGCTTTCTTGTACTCCCTCAGGCATTTTCTACTGGTCTGATAAACCTGCTCTATACTCTGTAAGTATCAAAGGTTGAGCATACTGAAGCTACGCGAGGTCACGCTCTCCGGCTTCAAGAAGAAAGTGAATTTCGGAGCATCCATCTAATGACCTGAGTCCCGGGGAGCAGCAAGAGGCGGATTATTCCTGCTCCCATAAACATCATGAAGGGACAGACACGAGTGATTAAACACCGTACAGCTCAGAAGCAGCAAGTTGAGAGAGTGGAAAACTGTATTTGTGTCTAGAAAAATTGTCGGTCCAAGTTCCAAGGGACCCGAAACTAAGAAGGAACCCGATTGGGGTCCAATCCACCTAAATCACATGGTATTAAAGTGTCGCATAAGTAAAGCAGTATAGAATGAAAATGATGTGCATATTCAAAAATGACATATTGCTTTGTAATATGTTTAAAATGGTGCCTCAGTTTTTTTAGGCCCTGATAATTGATTTAAAATGTACAAGACTCGAACGCCACAGATAAGCCTTAAATGCGTTCCCATTAAGCAGTGTTCTTATTCATATTTAAGAAGGGTACAAATACAGGGCTTATTCTATTCTCACACCTATTGATCATTATCAGCTGCCTAACATCTCTGTCGCAAATCCTGACCAACTCAGGGCAAAACAATGCTGTATTTGTTTAATAATGGTCAAGCAAATGTGTTGGGTTTAATTTGGGAATTCCGAGTGATTCAAATCCAAGGTTGTGTTGCTTGTGTAGGGCGGAGAGAGCAGGGTGGGCAAAAACCCGGATAAACCCTCCCCTGAATGTGCTCCTTTGAAAGTGTCTTTGCCCCAGGCTGCTGAGAGCTGGGAAGGAACACTGCATTCTTTGCACTCTTACCCATTGGTTGCATTCTATCCTTTTCATTTTTTTGGGGGGTGGGGGGTGGGGTGGGGGGTAGTACTGGTTGGATTCTGGTCAAATTTAGATACTGCTATCAGAGACACATTAATTCGGGCGCTGCTATTTTCTTTGAAAACATAACTGGGGGCTGGCGTGCATCGATATGAGCCAGTGCGTTGTAAGTTCCTCTAACTGCTATCTTCGCCTTATTTGCAATATGGCCAGAGCAAGGGTCAGTTTAAATTTCATTCAGAAAGGAGAAACTACTGTGCATGATTCACTGCAACGCAGGAAGTTTCTTTCTTTGTTTAAAACTTGGCATTTGAGAAGCTGAAATGTTTCCATGCAGCCACTTCTCTGGTCCTGGGCCATGCGACGCCTGGAGCCCCAGAAGTCCAGGACGCATATTCCTCAGCTTCAGATAAAGTATTCAGCTACTTAAACATCATTTTAAAAATAATGTCTTACATTACACAGTTTCAAGTGTGAAATTTGAGTGTAGTTTTTGATGCAGATGTTCCAAAACAGTGTGATCTCAAAGTAAAAAAGTTATTGACTTCACATTATTATTATTATAATTATTGTTTTTCTAATTTATCTTATAAAATTGTCCATTTTTACCTCGGATGTCAATGATATAAATGAAACAAAGCTCCTAGATTGAAATTCTAAAAGTGTATTATGTATCACTTGCTCAAGTTAATGTTTCAAAATAGACGTCACCCTATACTATCCATACTCGGGTGCTTAAATGTTCGTTCCCACAGAGAAGGGAAGGTTCGCTGTCTATTTCTGCACACAAATCACCTGCTAGGCTGAATGATGACATGTCAATATGGAAGTGATGGCAGCCTAATGTCAGGACCTGCAGCTTACCGCCCGCAGTAAATCTGTCCCCAGGAGCACTGGCTGAGCTTCCCTTTTAGCCCGATGCTGCCATATCAAAGCATATCTTCAGTTGTGAAAATGAAATTGGACCAGGGGTTGCAGGGGAGGAGGAATCCCCACATAGACACGTGTTTGTGTCTGTGAGTGTGACATGGAGGGGGGGTTCTCACGCCTCAACGCAGGAAAGACGCCTTGATTTATACGTTGCAGGTGGCTGCAGTGACTCGAGAAGTAAGGCTGCACTTTGTCATTTGTCTTCTCGGGGAATTTATATCATTGCCCTCCCTATACGGTCTTGAAAGATTAACAAAAAACGCCATTCTTGTATACCTTAGACTGTCTTAATCTATGCAGAATCGCTTATAGACACTACTTAGAGATCTTTCAAAGTTTTTTAATTTTCTTTTTCTTTAGTTTTTTTCTACACTCTCATTTGTACCTACCCTCCTCATACACAAAATACTTTATTAACCAGTTGAATATTTTATTCAACTATTACCAATTGTCTTAGAAATGGTATAAATTGCCTTTCATTTTGAATTTTAATCAGAAATCAAAACTTAATATTACACTGAAACAATTGTTCTCTGCCATAGGAAGCAAAACTTAACAAGCTTTGCAGTTTTACTAGGGTTCCTTTTCAACGTTACTTAGTATCTGTTTTAAAAATCAGCCTAGAATTTACCCCCCCCCCCCCCCCCCCTTTATTTGCATGAGCTTTGCATGCACTCTCCGAGCCAATTATAATAATCATTTTCCTTGCTGTTTGACTAATGCTGCGTTCCATTTACCTCAGAGGTCTCAACTAGGAATGACGTCACACACAAGTTAACAACGTTCCAGCACAGGAAAGTGAGAAAGGCATTTAACAAAACCAGGGACCTGTTTCAGAAAGCAAGATTTTTCGCTTACACAGATAACTTGTCGGATTTAATTTACCGCAGTTTAAATGGCCTTTATCTTCACTTAAATTTGACCCAGACTGCCTTAAATCCGAGAAGTTAAGTAAGAAATCCTGTTTACTGAAACTGGCCCCAGTTCCAGCCCAGTTAATTGTTCACCATCGTTAACAATATCAGTGGATAACAACGCAATGTGTAGTATTTTGCCCATAAAAACACCGTAGCAACAGATAGCGGTCGGACAGTACTGTGTGTGTGACCCATTTAATGAGTCACACATAAGAAGAAGAAGTGCTAATAAAGAGTATAAAGTTACAGCTTTAACTTCTGTTGATAAAGGGCGCAGCCATCTTGGATTCTGAGCATGGGGTCGTGTCGATTTCTCCAAGTTCAAGAGTCATAATTCTGACTTCGTAGGGAGTTCTAATTGAAATTTCCGACTAAGAACTCGGAATTTCCGAGTTACGAGTTCAAATGGAAAGCAACATTACTGATAGACACTGTGGCATTGTTTGTGAGAAATTTAACGGAAATGAGTGAGGAAGAGAAAAGCAAACAAGAAGTGTTCACCAAAAGACATTCATCTTCTGCTGTGTGGAAATATTTTGGATTCCACAGAGATGGTATTTTGTAAAAGCAAATGTGTTTGTTGGCACAATTGGCAGCAATACCACCAAAGTATCTGACAGACTATTGGAAGATAATAAGAAGTTCTGTTGCGCTTTAGTTAATTTTGGGTACATTTTCCAACTCCTTTTTCATTTTATAAATATCACAGTATTTGTCACCAAAACTTCAAATATCACAATCTAAACCTTTTCTAGTGTCATTCAGCCCTACTGAATACACAAAATACATTCACAAAAAGTTAATGTTATATAGTTATTATGTACGTATGATTTATCATGTAAGATGATGCAGCTATACGATGGGGTTATCCTTCATTTTAGCAGCAACTGTCTTGAGATATAAAAGTGGAAAGTTATTCAAAATGATTAAAAGTGAAGCAATGACAAAGATAGGTTAGTCTACTCCGAGAGGCTGAAGGACACGTAGCTTAAACTGTAGTTATCCATGAGTAACCTCATATAATTAGGCGAGTCCCTCAAATCTGAAAGCTTAATAGTTTCAGTCCTTCCTGGAATGCTGTCATACAAGTCCTGAATTGTGCATAATGGGATAATAGACCGTCCTTCAATAAGCAAACCTTCTGGTCCTTTGAGGAATGTAGGAGATGGAGACCTACTTTGACCTTTGAGCTCCAGAACTTCACATAAAGCTCCAGCAATGTTTAGGTCAAGTGATATAGGCCATGGGAGACCTGTGACTTTCTGCTCTTATTGCACTGACACCCCCGGCGCGACTTTTGCATGTTAAATATATAAATACTGAGTGACCTAAGCAGATGTTTATTTATTCATTAAGTTTATTTGACTCGTGCCAAATTAGGCTGCCAATAAAGATAGCTCTGGCGGGTTTTAATGTCAAAAAATTGTGGAGAGACGACACGACACGAACGCCACAGAGAGACTGTTAGTGAAGGACATATGATACATAGTTCAAGAAAATCCTGAAAAATAATTTAAAAAAAGAAAATATATAGCTAAACACTGCTGCATGGTGTTTTTTCATAAGTGCCTTTACCCAATTATATTTAATGTCTACTATCAAACTACTACTGTGTTTACAAATTACAAGTACAAATTTCATACAAAATTAATGACTCAATAAGTATGACATAATCAAAGCTGAAGCAGAAGATAAATGCCAGAGTGGACTATTGCGACGTTAAGTGGTCAAAGCACTAATGTGATAACTGTTGACGTGTGTTTGCATGCATTTTACAGCTCATATTTTCCTAGGGGGAAACAACTTTTCCCATCGCCGATAAAGAATCTGAGGGAGGCTCTCTTACACAAGAATGGCACTGCTAAATGGCCCTTTCTCCTCACTTCCAAGACCATTAAATCACACTGGCGGTAAACACAGCAGATGATTTAAACAGATGTCGTCAAAAAAGGGTTAAGCACCTTATATCCCTGCAGTGAGGTTTGTTTATTTCCTCTTTAAAGGACCCTCACTAGCCAATTTAAGGACAAAAGTCCTCTTCAAATGCCTCACCTCTCACTCCACTTGTTTCTATACCTGTAAAACAAGAACAATATTGGATGAGTTGAACTCATGCAGAGGGGAAATAAATTAGGCAGACTCCGCCTTCATCTACACATTTATAACATTATACGGTAAAATTGCTAGAAACTAACCTTTTAGAAGGTAACAGATTATATGATAGTATTTTAGCCTGAAAGTGTGATTCTCAACCCCAGACAGTCCATGTTTTTGCTCTCTTCCAGCTCCCTGCCAGACAATCCACATTTTCACTCCCTCAGTGAGCTGGGAAGGACCAAAAACATGGACTGTCTGGGTGTGCCCAAGGGCCGGGTTGAGGAACAAGTATTTCATAATGGCCTCCATATCTCAGTAGAATGTAGTTGTCAAGCAGCAATGAGTAAGTAAGTATACAAATGACATTCTGATACGCAAACAGAACTGAAAATGGGGACCTTATAGGTGACTAATTTATATTATCTGAATCCACCTAAAACCTCAGCCCCTGCAAAGTCAGTGCCCACGGGACATTGCAGTGATTCTCAGGATATTTAGGTATCAGATTTCAGGAAACTCTCTCTTGTGGGTCACGGTGTTCAGTGTTATCTTTCTTTAAAATGAAAACTTATTTCGGCTGACGCTTGTTGATGCCTCTGAGTCCCAAAAGGGATTTCCTGGGTAGAGAGGATGAGTGCAGAAAAAATAAATAGAATTAGGTCATGATTTATCTTTCTTTCTAGGAATAAATGAATGTAACTCTGAGGATACATGCAGTGTTATTACGGCTTTGCCCTTGAAGATTAACGGTACCGCTTTACAATAAGACTATCCTTATAGCGGGTTTATAGATGATTCATAATCAGGTTATTAATTAGGTTATAACACTTTGTAAATCATTAATTGACATTATTGAATAATAAGCTAGTTATAATAGACGTTTGTTATTAATGAGTTATTGCCATTTATGTGACAAAAGGGAGCATAAATATAACATTTAAACCTTATTTACTTGAAGGTTCTTTATGGTTCTTTACTAACGTTATGTTCAAGAATTAATTATAAATATAGCATCACCCTAATAAGGGAGCTGGATCCAATCTGATACAAAACAAGGCACGGGGCTGGGGCTCACCCTGGACACGGTGCCAGTCCATTACAGGGCACGGGGCTGGGGTTCACCCTGGACGGGATGCCAGTCCATCACAGGGCACAGGGCTGGGGTTCACCCTGTATGGGATGCCAGTCAATCACAGGGCACAGGGCTGGGGTTCACCCTGGACAGGATGCCAGTCAATAACAGGGCACGGGGCTGGGGTTCACCCTGTATGGGATGCCAGTCAATCACAGGGCACAGGGCTGGGGTTCACCCTGTATGGGATGCCAGTCAATCACAGGGCACGGGGCTGGGGTTCACCCTGGACAGGATGCCAGTCAATAACATGGCCCGGGGCTGGGGTTCACCCTGGACAGGATGCCAGTCCATCACGGGGCACGGGGCTGGGGTTCACCCTGTATGGGATGCCAGTCCATCACGGGGCACAGGGCTGGGGTTCACCCTGGACGGGATGCCAGTCCATCACAGGGCACAGGGCTGGGGTTCACCCTGGACGGGATGCCAGTCCATCACAGGGCACACGCACACACACACACACACATATTATCATTCTCTATGGGTAATTTCGGCAGCAGTCATTGGGAGGAAAACCACAAAACACATGGAAAACATGCAAATTCTATACAGACAGAGAGAAGGAGGGATTTGAACCCCCAACCCTGGATATGTCAGCCACTGCGCTGCCCATAAACACAACAAGTTATATTTAACATCTCCGATGTTTGTGTCAGAAAGTCTAAAGTAAAACTGAACTCACTGAGTCTACAGACAGACAGACAGACAGGCCTTACCAGCTAATGACAGCATGACTGTTATTGTACAAGCTAATGTATTATTATTTGTCTGCAATATACTTTTATTATTTTAATCTTTATTTTATTGTACGGAGAAATTTGTTGGCCACTAGCTGTGTGCCAGAAGGCTGCGATATACAGTAAGTACATCAATATATACATAATGGAAGGTTCCAAAGATACTCCACACTGTAATAATATAGTACACTCAGTACTGGTAGCTACCAAATGACACCAAAGTCCAATTTAATTAGATTTAAAGGATTAAAGGGAAAAAAGTATTAAGAGATACAATCTAAGACCACAAAAAGAAGTTTATGCGATACCTTAAAGGTCTTACTCTTTGGTCTGTGAATTAGTATGATTAACAATATCAGATGCTGCACCGAGTCCAAAACACATGCGGTATCAAGAAACAAAAGACTGCATTAGTGTTTTGTGGACAAAATGTAGCTGGAGTTAGTTTTATTGATATAAACAGACAGAAAAGTACAAGTTGAGTGGGAATATATGGAGAAACTCAGCTAGCTGTCAATAGCTGCTCAGAAAGGACTGGAGGAGGGTCACCAGGCAAGTGGGCTGAAAGCTACCTTTAGGTTCGTCACAAGAAGAGTTACACTGGTACAACCACTGAAGTGAAATGTCAATGTGAATTTAGTGATGAGTTGTGATCTTGAAACTACGAACGGCTTTACGATGTGTTATGGAATTTCTATACAAAGATTAACATGGTTTCTGAAAATGATGCGACAAGTGAAAAGCAAATTTGTAAGACGGAAGACCTAAAAACAAGAGAACAGGAGCTATTGAAGTGATCCGATGATGGTAAGTTTTACATCACATTCGACTACAAAGTTATCAAACATAAACGTGGAAAGATCTTTCTGCAAACGTATTTTTGGTTTATGTTTTGTCTTTCAGTCTGAAGTTATTTTGGTGAATCTGATTTGCGAGGGGGACACTGTGGTGCAGGCCAACAGAAAGGGGCAGGGATCCAGTCGTGCCTGTAACCAGAGGTTTTACTGGATGCACGGGAGCGAAAGTACAGGCAGGGCAAGTGGAAGAGAGGAGTCGAGGTCGAAAAGCCGAGAGGTCTGTCCTACGAGGAGACACAAGACACGAGAACACGGGGTGCGGGAAGCAAGAGGCGCCGGTCTCAGCGGGGAAGACGGTTCAGGTACGGGAACGGGTCTGGGGAGAGGAAGAGGAAGAGGAATGGTAAGTACACGGGGAAAACAGAGCAGGGAGGAAGCAATGGGAAGACGAAGGACGATAGATCGCTCAGTAAGGCACACTCGCATGGCTCAATGCTTCGCACCGTCTCGCTCGTGCCCGGTGCCTATAACTGTTCCCCTATCAGTCTCATGTGAAACACCTGGCGAGTCCCGCCTATGGGGCGTGGTCGAGGCGGAGCCCCCGGCAGAGTCCGTCAGTGTGGGCGTGACAGACACAAAACTAAACTGTTAAAAAATCATACAACCACTAAAATAGCTGCTCCTGGCAGCAGTTTCTCCAACAACCAAGAGACCAGACACCCATGATTTCAGAGAGACAGCCTGGGAGTTTCTGGGCAGGTTTTATGGCGGCTCGTCATTGGAGGGGCTCGTCTGGGTTGCCTAGTCATAGCATGATGCACCTTCACTCGCACACCGAATGTCTAAATGTCAGGTATCGGACAGCATTTAGATGGTTCTGAAAATTTTGCTTAATTTACACACTTCAGTTAAAATATTTTATTGATCCTATGCACTTTGGTTAATTTTATATAGCTTAATTCACACCCTTCAATTAATTTTTTACTGACCTTATATAGTTCAGTTCATTTCAGAAAACTTTCCTTGACACACTAGAATAAACGTTTTTTAATGACCTTATACACTTCAGCATAGTCTTTACACAATGTCGTTCAATGTTTAATAAGGTTAGTATCCCTTTTCCAAACTCTAGGACTCTTCTGTGATGCAGTGTCTCCTAATCCGGTCCTTAGGACTTACAGTCAGTCCACTGGCTCCTTCCCAGCTCCCGGCCAGACAGTCCTACTGGGATCTGGGAGGGAGCAAAAACGTGGACTGTCTCTGGGTCACCGAAGGACTGGACTGGGAAACAGTGCTACATCTGCAGCTGCTACCCTTGCAGTACATCGTGAGAGACCGTGGTGTAGGTCATGCTGGGAGATTGATAAGGGCTGGAATGGGTGGCCCGCGACCCAGTAAAATAAGCGGTTTGGAAAATGGATGAATGGATGGATGGATGGATGGATGGATGGAATGGGTGGCTGTAATGAGTAGTGCCATTAGAGACAGGAAGGAAAATTGCTACTTTAGGACTGAGTCACCATTTCCATGGTACAGCTTGGTATGGGGGTGGCATGGTGGCTACCATTGTTGCCTCACATCTCTGTGACCTGAGGTTCGAGTCTCCACCAAGGCTTGTGTGGTGTTTGCATGTTGTCCCTGTATCATCGTGGGATTTCCGCCAGTTTCCCAGCAAACGCGTGCCGAGGTTAAGTGCAGCTGTCAGATTGTGCATGGTGTGTGTGCCCTCCCATGGGCTGCCATGCCATCCTGGGCTGTTTCCTGGATGCAGAACAGCAGAGGTTTTCTAACCCTGGGTTTGGTGTTCAGTAGGAATAGAGAGCTGGTGAGAGTGAGCATTTCCTGCGCTCTGCCAGGTCAAAGTAGGGCTGGTGATTCAAATCTTGTCCCATCACTGTGTGTGTAAAGTTTACATTTTTTTGCCTATCTTGGCATCACTGTCTTCCCACAATCTATAAACTTCCGAATTCACTCAAAACTCCAATTTGTTTTTGAATGTATGTGTGTTGGATGTACTAAATTCTCTGGGGGGTCCTATGCTGATATGGGTGGGGGAGCCCCTAAGTGGGCCATTTTAGTTATTTAAAATGGAATTTAGATGGAATTTAAAATGATGGAATATCAATAATATGCTAATCAAATGCCAGGATGCCAGTGGGAAAACTTAGCGATCAGGGTGGGGGCGAGAATGCTGTCATAAATATTCACTGATCGGGGGGAGGGATTGGCCAATTTTAAGATATATTATTTTATTATAGGCTATAATATTTTAATCAAAAGTGTTATATAAATCGTTTGAGTTGAGTGAACATTCGATCTATATGTTTTCTTACAAAAAAACAATGGAGACCAGCAAGGGGCCCCCTAGAGCATGGGGCCCGGGGCCACTCACTCCTGCTCCACCCCCCCAAGTCCCACCCCTGGTGTCCAGCAATAAACAGAAACCTCATGCAGGACCCTGCCTGTTAATCTCCAAGCTCACTGCCATAAAGTTCCAATCATCATCATCCTAAAATGTATAAAAATGAAAATGCGTGACTTTAGTAATATCTCCCAGATGGAATTAGGGTAGCCACTGAGCAGAACTGAGGTTACAAGACTACACCCAATGTTATCTATGAGCCTCCTGCTCACACTGCTTTTGGAAGGAAACCAGGTTTCAGGGTAGCTCACCTACTCAACTTCTTTCGTGCCAAATGTCAGCTGATTCATTTCCCTGGAAGGCTGGCTTACGTTCCATCCATCCATCTGTCCTCCAGTCACTCATCATAGTCAGCGTCCATGGTATTCTGCGCTAAGTCACAGTAACTCTTCACAGCTTGGTGGTTTACGTTAAACATTATAATCTAGTTGGGCTAAACCCTCACCATAGGTAAGAGTAAGTCGTCGAGTTAGCACCTGACAGGTCATCAAAGCACAATAAGCCACATTTAAACCATCTGAATTCATTTGTCTTTTCTAGGTAGGATAAAATCACTGTTACAGAAGTCTAACGATAAAGCTTAATTATTCTGAAGCTCACGAAAATGCCCTTGACTACCGAATACATTCAGCCCGCATCGTATGTGTTTTTTGATAGTGCGGTTTAGAATAATCACAACTCTGTTAGGTACCATATTGTACTGTGTGTGTGTGCAGTTTTTCCCTAAACAATGCATTAAATCAAGTACTGTACTGTTGTTACGTATAATTTACATTGTATGGGTACATTTCTGTAATCTATGCACGATTTGAAGACCCTTTTATATAAGGGTCTTGAACATACGAGGTTTTGGAGTGTCGTGCTGGGTTGTGGAACCAATTGCTTGTGGAAGCATAAGATGCAAGAGCACTGTACCCAGGAGCAGAATTTAGCAGAATTTTCTTGGCAGCTGGTCTTATGTACCAGGTGCCACGACAGGCAGGTCAGTGCGTCTCAAAGGGAGCACGAAATCCAGGGGCAGTGATTCAAGCACCATCTGGAGCTCGGCAGTTGACCCACACAGAACAGTGACGGCAGTAAAACCCACAGCACCTGGGCACCCATCACCCGCAGGCACTAAGCTCTACCTCTTCAGCACAGGTGGCTGTTGGGGGGGGTCCAAGCAGTGACGCTGGGCTCCTGTACATCACCAGATGTGTCTCAGCTCCTCTATAACCCGGTGTCCAAATAAAAACCCAGTTAAATCAAGCTAATTAGAGGTCCTCCATGCATGAAAATTATAATACTGCAGAATACTAAAAGTCAATGCAGTTCATCAGAGTTAAAAACATCCTCAAAAATACTGATTCTAAGTGCTACACAGGGCTGATGAGCCATCTGTGAAAAAGAACCTCAGCAGGTTTACACAGCTGGTGGCAAAGGATGACTCAGCCATGGCTACGTCGACACCAGCCCAATGAGGTCATGATAAGAAGGAAAATTTATTGCAGCATATTGCACTGCTTAAAGGGTGAATAAAACGTAAGCTCTGTACTATATGTGGTTGACCAAAAAAGTCGATCAGAGGAGCAACTGTCTGCATTAGACTAGTGTGATCCTTTTTATGAGGCAAGTCTTCATCAAGTTAGCTTGTAAAGAAGGACGGAGAGCAGCAATTATAGGATCATGTGGTGCCGAGTGCCTAGACAATCCCAAATATACAGCCCTACTTGCTGAAACTTGTCTCATCAATTTCGATTTCTGATGTCATTAACACCCACTGTTTTATTGCGTATGAAAACTATTCAACTACTATGTTTTGAAATAACCTTACATTCAAACCAAAAAAAATGCCCAAAAAACAAACTCAAAACTTACAATAGGTATTAAATGCAAGTGAGATAACATATTTTGGACGTCTTCAGCCCTTATCTGAAGCTGCCAATTGTGTCACAGCTTAATCGCTGTAGATTTATATGCCGATTTGCATATATAGCAAATCTACAGTGTATGGACAAAAGTACTGGGACGCCTGGTCATTACACCTACAGTGACTTTTTTGACATCTCATTCTAAATCCTTAGGCATCAACATGGAGTTGGTCCCCTCTTTGCATCTATAGCAGCTGCCACTCTTCTGGGGAGGCTTTCCACAAGATTTTGGAGCAGGTCTGTGGGACTTTTTGCCCCTTCAGCCAGAAGAGCTTTTCTGATGTTAGACGTGAAGGTTTGGCTCACATTCTCTGTTCTGGTTCATCCCAAAGGTGTTTGATGGGGTTGAGGTCAGGGCTCTGTGCCAGTCAAATTCTTCCACACCAAACTCACCCAAGCCTGTCTTTATCCATCCATGCATCCATCCATCCATCCATTTTCCAAACCCTACTGGGTCACGGGGGGGTCCGGAGCCTATCCCAGAAGCTATGGGCACGAGGCAGGGAACAACCCAGGATGGGGGGCCAGCCCATCGCAGAGCATGTCTTTATGGACCTGGCTTTTTGCACTTTAAAAAGGCTATAGAAGACTGTTCCCCCGATATTGGAAGCATAGAATTGTCCAAAATGTCTTGGTGTGCTGAAGCATTAAGAACTGCCTTCACTGGAACTAAGGGGCCTAGCCCGACCCCTGAAAAACACTCCCATACCATTATTCCTCTTCCACCAAACTTTACAGTTGGCACAATGCAGTCAGGCAGGTAACATTCTCTTGGCTAAAATATAGTCTGCATCTGGATTCATCAATCAGACTGCCAGACAGAGAAGTGTGATTCGTCCCACCGCAGAACACGTTTCCACCGCCCCAGAGCCCAGTGGCGATGTGCTTTATACCACTCCATCCAACACTTGGCATCGTGCTTGGTGACGTGAGGCTTGCATGTAGTTGCTCGGCCATGGAAGCCCATTCCATGAAGCTCCTGGTGCAGTTTTTGTGCTGCGGTTAATGCCAGAGGAAGTTTGGAACTCTGTAGTTATTGAGTCAACAGATCACTGGTGAATTTTCCACATTATGCGCCTCTGCACGGTGACCCCACTCTATGACTTTACGTGGTCGGCCACTTCCGCTTCGCAATAACACCGTAATCACAAGGTGATTAAAAGGTGTGTCCCAATACTGCCCATGTGGTGTACATGCTATTCTTTATTCACTGTGCTTTATTTGTTTATGTTTATTCACTAAAGTTAGATCCATACACAATGTAAAGAGCCGCTATACCATCCACCTACACATTCAGTTTATTATTATTGCTAATTATTTTGGTAACTCAGGCTTGTATGTTGTTGGCCAAACCATTCATCTTCTAGCCACTCACTGTCTTTGGACCATGAGAGGAAGCTGGAGGTCCCTGCACAGCACAGGAAAACCACGTACACCGAACTAACACTGAGCAGACGTGGGATCAAGCCCCCAACCCAGGACGTGTGAGGTAATGGCGCTGCGCTCCAAGCCATCTTAAATTCTACTTTGAAATAAATCATACAATGGCACTTTTTATAATGACCCCTCTACAGACAATATGATTTATCGTTAGTCATCATTACGTGTTTTTCTAGAATGAAATCTCAGACGCATCATAATTTGTAATGCAGGACTTTCAGCTGAGAATTACATAGAGAATTACGAGCTCCGGCATTACGGTGTTGATGGAATGTTTGTTGTTTTTGAGGACAAAATTAAATGTGGATCCAAAACAACCCAATAGCTCATTGGCTTTTTCAAGCTGCCTCAACCTGTATTTGAGAATATCAGCGGATAAACAAAGGATTTACAAACAATAAATTACTACGGTGGAAGTGGTCATTAGGAAGGAATGCAACTCGGATCCATTTTTAACTAGATGATGTTTTCCGATGCTTATCATTAAATGAAACAATTTAGTAAGAAACCAGTGTTCTAAGAATGAGCCTTGAATGAGCGATTGGGAGCGACGGTATTCCCGGGCAGGAAGTTGAACATTTACATCTTCCTATTCCTCTCTCCTTCTGCTGAAAACAGGATGAAGACATAATAAGGGTAAAGCTGTCAGGAACCTGCCATACTGGAGAAGAAAATACATCAGCGTAAGATAAGAATTAGCCTTTAGAAAGAGCCGCAAATTCAAGGTTGAGTCAAACTGTGCCCTTGAACAAGAACCAAGAAATGCTACACATGAGCAGCACAATGAACTTGTAATGCACTGTGTATGCGGCTGAAAACTGAAAAGGGACACTTTTCCAGCCTGCTATACTGAATCTACTTGATTTATATATTTTTTTTTATAGTTTCTCCAAAAATACTAAAATGTCTCTGAATATTTTACGGAGGAGTTTGGAAATGGAGAGTACTGGAGTAATGGAGAGTACTGGAGTAATAGAGAGTACCGGAGTAATGGAGAGTACCGGAGTAATGGAGAGTATTGGAGTAAAGAAGAGTAGGGGAGTAATGGAGAGTAGCGGAGTAATGGAGAGTACCGGAGTAATGGAGAGTCCTGGAGTAATGGAGAGTACCGGAGTAATGGAGAGTACCGGTAGGACTGCATGCGTGCTCCAGTGCCTCAAGGTTGGCTGAACCAGCAGAGTTTGTCACATGTTCTGTCCACGTGTTCAGAATAACAAAACGTGAGACATGCTTTTTTGCATTTAGTAAAAATAAATATTGAAAATATAACGTCATAACAATCATAATCCTGTGTTCTTCACTACCGGGCCCCAGTCGACTGATATGAAAAAAATTATTGTGAAAAATATTTTACCATGTCGATTGGCTGTATGCGGAGCCCTGCTGTCATGACCTGCTCGTCGGCTCCTCATGTGTGCCACGCACCCTGCTTACCCACGTGTGCTTCCCTGATTGTATCCAGCCCCGTCTGATTATGTTGCTCAGTCCTGTCCTATTTAAGTCCTGGTCTTGCTTGTCTCCCCTGTCTGTCATTGATGTTACCTGGTGTTTGTCGACCCGTGATCCCAAATAAACCCCAGTTTGCCCCGTTTTCCGCCTGCCTGCTCGTTCCTGATCGCTCGCGCTGTCTCTGATCTTCCGTCTGGCGTTTCGCGTGACAGAATGACAGACCTTAAAAAGACAAAGAGGAAGCAGAGGAGAGGAAAGCCCCTGCCTGAGCCCATCAGCCTGGGCACATGCTCCCTCGCCAACTCCTGGTCTCTCGCGGAGGACGAGAGAGAGGAGCTCGTTCGGGGCTCTGACTCTGAACCGCTCCATATGGGAGCTTACTTCCTGGCGAGGCTCGGGGCTTCCAGCGACGACGAGGAGGGCACTCCCTTCTCGTTCCCGGAGCTGTAGCCGATCGCTCTGGATCAACTACCGCCCCTGAAATGGTATGATTACCGGCCCTAACATCTGGCGAATTGGGGAGGTATCAGGGCTGTTAGGGACTCGATCCCTCGAGTGCCCCGGGGTCCCGAAGAGGACCGCGCCCGTCTCCCCTTCCCGGGACTTGCCAGTCTCGCCTCCAGCGAATGTCCCTCTACAGGCGCTCCCGTTGCCCTTGCCAGAAGAAGTGACAACTCTGGCAAACAAATTCTTCACCCTCCAAGGGCTCTATGTGAGGGTGATGGACGACACAGCGGCGCCAGAGGGACCTGAGGCTGAGCAGCTCATCACTCGACTAAACAGAGGCTTCGACACTTTCACTCCAGCCTCTGGTTGGGCGGCGCTCGAGAGCCTCACCGGGGACCTACAGCAGTTACTCCGGTTCTGGAGGGCTGCGGACCCCGCGCCGGAGCCACCGCCCCTGCCTGCGGGACCCGCTTCCGAGCATTCGCGGTCACGGCCGTCTGCGCTATACGCACAGACACCACCTCTGCAATCTGCGCAGCCGGGACAGCCGCCTTCGCTGTCCGCCACGCTTGTGCAGCTTCCTCTGCCCACGGCTGTGGACTTCGTGCTGCCGCCCAGACCCGCGGTCCCTCAGCACGTACAGCCTGCAGCTCCCGGGCCGGCGCCCCCTCCACGACCTGCCTGTGTGACTATGCCCCCTGTGACTCCTACGCCCTCATTCCGGCGGACTCGACCCCGACCGAAGGTCGTAATGTCTGTGTCCCGTAAAGGGAGGGGACACAGACGCACGGCTGGGGTCCCGCCCGCCCTGCCCCCTGGCTCGCCCTCCCTCGCCTGCACTAGGGCTCGGTTGGCGCCCGCGGGTCCTGGCCCTCCGGGTCGGACGTCGCCTGCGGGTCCCCCTCCGTGGCCTCGTCGCCCTGCCTCGCTCCCCCCCTCCAGTGCCTGGTCGGTCGCCTGCGGGCTCCCGGGCGGCGGCTCCTCCGTCGCCTGCGGGTCCACCCGCTCCTGCGCGTCGGAGGACGTTGCCGCCTGCTGCGGCTCCCCCCCTCTCCTTGCCCTCGCCAGGGTCCCCTCCTGCTCCCTCGTCCCCTTCGCTGGTCCCTCGCCCTGCCTCCTCTGCCCCTCCGAGGTCCCCTTCTGCTCCGGCCTCCCGGCCGCCTGTGGCCCCTCCGGCTGCCTCCCGTCGCCCGCTGGGGCTCCCTCGGGCTCCCCTTTCTTCCCCCTCCTTCTCTCCCTGCTCTCCTGCCCTAGTCCCTCCTTTGTTTGCTCCTCCTGCCTTTGTCCCTCCTGTGTTTCCTCCGCCTTTTGCTCCTCGTCCCCCGGTGTTCCCTCCGTTCACTCCTGCTCCTTTTGTCCCGCCTGTTCCCTCTGTTTCGCCCTTTCTAGTCTGTCTCTCGGCGTTCCCTGCCCTTTGTCACGTCCTGTCTTACGTCTTGTCCCTTGCCTTGTTCTGCGTCTCCGTCTTGTTCCCGGTCCTTCATTGATGGTTCTGTTTTTTTGGTTCCAGGTCCCGGTTCCCGTGTCCCGTCTGTCGCCTCCTCCCTGGCGTGCCCGGTGCAGCGCGCCTTTGGGGGGGGGGTTCTGTCATGACCTGCTCGTCGGCTCCTCATGTGTGCCACGCCCCCTGCTTACCCACGTGTGCTTCCCTGATTGTATCCAGCCCCGTCTGATTATGTTGCTCAGTCCTGTCCTATTTAAGTCCTGGTCTTGCTTGTCTCCCCTGTCTGTCATTGATGTTACCTGGTGTTTGTCGACCCGTGATCCCAAATAAACCCCAGTTTGCCTCGTTTTCCGCCTGCCTGCTCGTTCCTGATCGCTCGCGCTGTCTGAGCGATCTTCCGTCCGGCGTTTCGCGTGACACCTGCTCATGACCTAAAGATAAAATATAGATATTTTATATCTATATTAGATAAAGTATATATATATATATATACACACTGTTTCATGGTCACGTTTTACTAATTTGGTTCCACAATGTATTAAATCATTGCCATGTTTCACTCAATCGTTCCCTTCTTTTAGTTAAATTGTGGCCACGTTTTATTAATTCATTCTCACAATATATTACTAAATATGTCAATGGTAATTATAACTTTTTGAAAAGACAGAATATTTAACAGCATAAACAGAATTAGAACATGCTTTAACGTTATGTCTGCAGTAAATTCAACTATGATATACGTCTGAAAAAATCCAAAACCATCATTTCATATGTTACAGCGTCATTGCTGGTGAGAGTTCTACATTTCACAATGTCGTATTCATTCTCTAGATTAAAATGGATTTTCTTTCTTTGTGTCACTGTGTAAAACAGTGAATGAAAGGAGCGCTTGCTTTGATGATCCTATGAGTAAACTGAGTGTTAGTAAGCAGAGAAGATTCTTCATTAATGGATTCACCCAAGAGAAAGGGCACATTGAAATGGCACTGACTGCCTATGGATTAGAGATTGAGGAATTGTAGTAGCATTTACTCATACTTCACAATGGAGAAAACACCTTGTTTCGCGAGTCATAATTCAACTGCTCTGTGACACAGATGCCTCACGCAGGCCTGCTGGTGTAAACAAAGACTTTCCCGAATTTCCATTACCTTCCAGCAGATTCCTGCATATTACAGACTGCAGAGAGAGAACGAGGCACACAAGCAGGTCACATTCCTCAGGAGTGACACCACGACTTCTCTTAGGGCTTCCCTGACGACCCTCAGCACCAATGAAGTGAAAGCCAGCCTTTGAGAAGTGATACCATGGAAACGCCTGCACTGATTCACACAATGTAAACTTCCTGTTTTATTCTGTAAAGAAGTCACAAAGGTGAGGGAATACTCACAGTCACATTGCTAATTGGCATCTGCCTGAATGTACTGTGCCAGAAATTGTTACGCATAACTACACACACATAACACATTGTTGAAACTGATTAATAACGTAAATGGTATCTATAACCAAGTCTCGGTTTTTAAATTTCAGTTTAAAAAATTTCAGCATGGCAAAGACATTATCTGCTGTGCTCATATATTTTTGTTAAATGTTAAATTGTGTGACAGACATTCTTCACGCCAGACACAGAAATTCACAATCGGTTTCCTTCATCCATTTTCAGTCATGATGCTTTTTCATTCATTCTAAAGGTGTTTTTCTTGAACACGGCCTGTCTGCAGCTCAGAGTGTTTGCCGGCATTTGCAGGGATACGGGCAGAAGGAGCCCATAACCGTGTCTCAGTTGGTAGTTCGTAACTTCTTAGGATGGGGGTTTAAATCCTTCCTCTTCTCTGTGTAGGAGGAATTCGCATGCACCCCCCCCCCATATTATGGGGGTTTCCAGACAAAAGGCATGCCGTTAGAATTACTGGCGTCTGTAAATTGTCTGCAGTGTACTTGTCTTGTGAGAGTCTGTTCTCCAATCCTGGCCATCCACCTGTATTTTGACAACCTGTCCAGGACAAGTGGAGGGATGAACAGAAGCTACTGAAGTTCTGGGGCGAAGATCCCCTGCATTTTTTCAAATGCAATTTCTGCAAACAGCTGCCACTTGTGTGGGACAGATCATCAAAATAATCCCAGCACGACTCTCCAAAACAGGCCCCCACACTTTCGAGACATTCTGCTCCACATTCAGCGCAAGACATTTCCTGAGAGGCCACTAACCACACGTTCCCATGCTCTCACTCCCACTGCAGTGTAAATACTCTCAGACAGACACTTTAATCTCCCTGCATCTTGATTACGTGCGAGAGAATACTGCAGCCTTTCCATCTTCAGGTTATGGACAATAAGCATACAAGTCAGAGGCAAATCATTACCAGTTTCCAGTTCCTCAAGTAAAACTGGTACTGGGAACTGGTCATGGTATCATGGTGGTCTGGTCCTGCAGAGTCTTGTCCCTTCGCTGCATAACCCAGCCCAAGGACATGTTTTAGCAATAGTTGAGTCTTGGCTTTCATTTGTCATAGTGTCCCATATTTTCCATGGGCTTATTGCAAAGGAAATGTGCAACTCACCTTCCAAGAAGGATGCTTGTAATCTTAAGGTATTATATGCTTTACAGCACAATAAGCTTTGGAGCAGTCATGCTTCGCGAGACTCACACTATAGAACAGTTATAACACGCCAGTGTTTCCCAACCCGGTCCTCAGGATCCCACAGACGGTCCACATTTTTGCTCCCTCCCAGCTCCAAAAACCAAGTATGCAGGTCACACTGCCCTGAGGCAACACCAATACAGTGCACTCAGACTTGGGCACAGATTCCACTCTTTATGTTTATAACCTAATGGGATAATCAACCCTTTTCCTTCTAACCTCCGTGACTTATTACACATTATCATATAAATATATTTATAATATAAACGCTTGGTCACCTGCATTCTGTCACTGTCAAATGGAGGCCATGGATACAAGAGACAGACGAAAAGGTCTGGACAAGCAATAATTATCAAAGAATTATACTTTCAACAATTAACTGTTTATTGTCATATTTATTAGTCTGTCATTATTGCTATTAGCGACTGACTAACTTCTACCTATCAGAGAAATGTTGGCATTCATTGGGTCGCATCACTGTATCATCTACTGACCGTTCAGTGGTCTGAAAATTATGGTGCTCGACCACGTGCAAGTGCTGTGTCATGATGTTTCGGAAATGAAGAATTCACTAGGGAGAAGTGCGATGACTTCATGTTTATTTTACGGCTCCTGTTCAAATATTCTGAGCTGGATAAAATCTAGCGCAAAAATGGCTGTCTAGAAAGAAAAGTAAAATCTTCTTTGGCGTTTTTGATTATACCAATTCCAAAAGACAGACATGCAACACTAACATTATTCAGTGTAGTTTGGCACCATCTTCTTCTCTGTGATGAAAGACTGAGACTGCATGGTGCCCCCCCCCCCCCTAACAGTGGGCGTGGCCCTGTCGCATTCCAGGGGCTCCTCTGTTTGACCTGGCTCTGGCCCCTCTGAGCTTTGATTTCCTTTTCAAAGGCCTGAAACGGTGCTGTTGTCATTGTAACACCTTTCTTTGTGCTTCCATCAGCTGTCAGTGTTACACCTCATGAACTGAGGTGTCGTCCCGTGTTTAACTTCCTACTCCTTCACTGGCGCCATCAACACACACCGCAGATGTACAAGACACATCCAGCTTTGGATTTTAAATATCTCTGCATGTAAAAGAAATATTCAATGAAGTCATCTGTGAGTGTATAAATAATATTTTGCAGGCGTGTGTGGAAGGGGGGGGGGGGCGTGTGTGTGTATATATATGTGTGCGTGTGTGTGTGTGCGTGTGTGTGTGTGTGTGCGTGTGTGTGTGTGTGTATGTGTGCGTGTGTGTGTGTGTGTGTGTATGTGTGCGTGTGTGTGTGTGTGCGTGTGTGTGTATGTGTGCGTGTGTGTGTGTGTGTGTGTGTGTGTATGTGTGCGTGTGTGTGTGTGTGTGTGTGTGTGTGTGTGTGTGTGTGCGTGTGTGTGTGTGTGTGCGTGTGTGTGTGTGTGTATGTGTGCGTGTGTGTGTGTGTGTGTGTATGTGTGCGTGTGTGTGTGTGTGCGTGTGTGTGTATGTGTGCGTGTGTGTGTGTGTGTGTGTGTGTGTATGTGTGCGTGTGTGTGTGTGTGTGTGTGTTTGCGCGCCCCCTACATCAGACTGCCATGAGATAAGCTCCAGCTTCCCAGAAGGTTCGAATCCCATGACCAGCAGAGTAATAAAGTCTCCGTGTACCCCTGAGCGCGCCCCCTTCCCCCCGCCCCATTCCACAGACGCTCTCTAAAGCTGCTCTGTTACCCCAAGCTCGTTGTCCTCCTGCGTATGTCTCTTTAAACAGAGCTGTGCGCTTAATAAATAAGTGTAGTGTGAAATGCAACGCCGAGGCATATTTAGCTTGCCTAATTTTAAAACAACACTTTCTAAGTAACGAAAGCAGGTCAGTTCATGAAGTACGTGGAGAGGGACCAAGCAGCGTGTACAGTTTTATTAAGCATACTGTCCCTTCATCCATCCATTCATCTTCCAGACACAGATCCCAGGGGGAATCGCAGGGGATTCTGGGGCCTATTCCGGGCAGTGCAGGGCACACCCTAGGTGGTATGTTAAGTATAATTCCCTAAAGGAAACTTATGCAGCCCTTCCACCCCCATGGGGAAAATGGTGTCATGAGCAGGAATGCGCTGTGTTCCTTAGATACGGTCAGTGACCTTTTTGTCACGATGTGTCCCGTTGTAATTCTCCCCTGAGTCATTTTTCCTGGACATTGAACAGCATCCACAAGCCATATATAGGAACAAAGGGATCGCATTAGCGATTAGCCTGCCACAAAGCAGCAGGGCGGTCAATAAAGGCAGGTTTTACTGGAGGGGTACAAAACGTTCATGATTATCAAGCACTGCACATTGCTCCATCATCAGAAAGCAACCTGACACAAAGCCCACACCCCAGGTTTATACAGGAAAAGCCGGAAAGGGATGGTATAGGCAGCGCAGTGAAAAGACCATGGTACACTTCCCATCCTGAGCAGGGTGTATGCAGCCAGTTAACCCGATACAGCCATAATTATTCAGCATCTTCATTTCTGCCTGCTTGTATAGACAGTTGGACATTGACCTAAAGCAAAGCAGAAATCGCATGTGGAAAAGGGGAAAGAGCAAATTTCAGTCCACGGGATACATGTTCTAGAAAATTAATAGAAATTTAGCGAAAGTTCTTTGTTGGATTACGTGAGGACTGAGTGAGGATTGGTACTGTAATATGCTTGGCTTTGGGTCATTGGTGCGCTCATCTCAAAAAGGACAAAAAATAGATGGAGTGAGGTTTGCAAATTTGCATTTCGATTATTCTGTTCTTTATTTATTTGCTACGCAGTGCAAGCTTAGCATTCTGGCAATGGGGGGCTTTTAGAGGTCACCAAGTTTTTTGATGTCATTGGTTTCGCAATCCGTTTTTGTCCCTATTTCATGATTGACGGAACAAGAAGAAGATGAGACAAAAGAATGATGGGGTCCAGGTCCTCCGTGCGCTTTTTGCTTAATGTGCACCATGTTTGCAAAACAAGGCATACATGATTCTGATGAAGAGGAAGGTGAGCATTTTGCTAAGCCTGAAGAAGCATCGTGGAATTCCAGACAACCAGCTCAAGCTCATAATCAACATCTTCAGCAAGACCACTTAGACAAACCCCATATCAGCCAAGTGACAGTATAAATTAACGGTAAAGGTTGTTCTTAAAGCTACTGGCCTGGGACACTGATGTAAGGTTTCGTTTCTGCAGTCAGGAGCATCACTAGACATTTATGAAAAGGGGGCCTAAATTCTAAATGTATACTAGAGGCGTTCCCTAATGTGAACCTTATTGTATAAGCTATCACATAACAATTATTTCAACCTGAATATTTGTATAGCACATCGTCACAACATTACATTGTCTCAAAGCGATGTACATTTTCCTAGTTCCACGGCCCCCAGTGAGAACCCAGAGGCGACAATGACAGGGAAAAACTCCCTAGAAGGAAGAAACCTTGGGAGGAACCAGATTCAAAGGGGGAGCCCATCCTCCAGGGGCTGGTGGAGGAAGTCAAATGGGCAAGTCCCAATTCACACTGTCCCAATTTTAATATTTAATATGTCCCAAACAGTGTTACAGCAGCAGTGTAGGCAGGAGAGATGTCACAGGCAGTAGGGCGAGCAGGCCGAGATGAGACCACAGGTAGTAGGGCGAGCAGGCCGGGAAGAGACCACAGGTAGTAGGGCGAACAGGCCGGGATGAGACCACAGGTAGTAGGGCGAGCAGGCCGGGAAGAGACCACAGGTAGTAGGGCGAGCAGGCCGGGAAGAGACCACGGGTAGTAGGGCGAGCAGGCCGGGATGAGACCACAGGTAGTAGGGCGAGCAGGCCGGGAAGAGACCACAGGTAGTAGGGCGAGCAGGCAGGGATGAGACCACAGGTAGTAGGGCGAGCAGGCCAGGAAGAGACCACAGGTAGTAGGGCGAGCAGCCCGGGATGAGACCACAGGTAGTAGGGCGAGCAGGCCGGGAAGAGACCACAGGTAGTAGGGCGAGCAGCCCGGGATGAGACCACAGGTAGTAGGGCGAGCAGGCCGGGAAGAGACCACAGGTAGTAGGGCGAGCAGGCCGGGAAGAGACCACAGGTAGTAGGGCGAGTAGGCCGGGAAGAGACCACAGGTAGTAGGGCGAGCAGGCCGGGAAGAGACCACAGGTAATGGCGATGTTGCAGGCAGCGGGGTAGGCAGGATGTCTTGATAATTTAGAATATCCTATTCAATTTTCAAAAAAAATATGCCTAGAAAAACTGAATGTCTTATAAAACCCATCTATATTTCAGTCACTTATCTGGTCAGGGGGGGCTTGTTTTGCCTTTTTGGCAACTCTGTTAAAAAAGTGTCAGAGGCAAGATTGTATCTAACTTGGGAACGGCCAAACCACAGGGACATGTCTAAACCCAGATCTATGAGAAACTAAGGAACTGTGGGAAATGCTGCAATGTTCCGGAAGCCACTAAGTCACTGCGGCCCACATCAAGAGGAGCCTCTGTATGCGCTAATACTCAGAGCCAGCACATGGTCACAGTGCTCATTGTATGTAAGAGACAGCTCACTTCACTGTGGGATAGGGAGGACATTAGTGCTGCAGCCCAGCAGACCAGATCTGAGTCAGAAGATATGTGAGACAATGTAAACAAGCAGGGAAACATGCTGGTATCTTTCTCCCTGGAGAAATTAGATCTGCTTGGTAATTATAGATATCCTGCAGATTTTGGGGAAGAGCATGCAATTCAGAGCTGTAATATACATTGTTAATCTAAATTTTACACCGGTACTAACAGTAGATGGGGGTCAAGAATCTGAACATGTATCCATAATTCCATTGTTTTATTTTCATCGTGCATTGGCGGTGTTTGTACATCCACAGTCACGTTATTGAGCTTGACTGACTTAAACATTTCAGATGCATGTACTGTGAAGAGAATCTAAAAATGTGCCTGTTGCGAGGATGGATGATGGCTCTTCCTCTTTTTGTGCTGATTATTATTATCTCAGGGATGCTGCAGAGGAAGTGTCCACTCAGCTGCCTTTTGTTCTATTGTTCAGCGTCTGCAATGTGTGAAGCAGAGGAAGAGGGACGTGGGAGGTACAGGGCTCTGTCAATGCTCACATCTAGACAAGAGGTTGCACATTTTTCCAGTAACATGGTGGATATCTTCGCAGGTTGCAATCCCTGCTTACCAGCTTCATTTGGGTTCTGTTTATTTAAAAAGAGCATAGAATAATGCCACACAAAAATGAATGCATGGCAATGCTACTCCTTGCTAGCTTAGATTCATTCATTCCCAGTACCTGTTTGTCCTATTCAGGGTCACAACCCAGGAATGGAGTATCAACCCATTGCAAAGTACACTCACAATTTAGTACCTCCAACTCATGTTTTTGTTCTCCACTATGAGGAGAACATGCAAACTCCACCCAAACGGAGCCACGAGTGCTGCCCCCAGAGGAGTGAGACAACAGTACTAACCACTGGGCCACCACACCTCCAAGCTTAAGCTTACTGCTCTCAAAAAGAATACTGGCACTGGTTTCTGTTTCAATGGAAAGCAATGGACCGTTTCATTATGTGAAACATCTCTCCACGAAAAATGTGAAATAGTCCATCCCATGGGACTTTGCTACTATTTCAAGTAATTATTATTATAGGAGAAACTAAGGAACTGAAATAATTTTTGTGTTACATTTCCAAACGAATGATAATTAAGGTTACAGATCAGGAATTGTGGATTTTATTAGTATTTTTTCTAATCATTACCTTCCTGATTAACAGAACTAATGAAAGACCTGAGACTCTACTGCACCCGAGACTGAGTGTCTAATTCTCCAGGCGGGGGGGGGGGGGGTTTCCTGCAATGTTGATAGGAAACCCACCTGTGCCCCCTCTGTAAAAAAGTAGAAAGCATTCAAGGAACCTTCTGTCAATTATCTTCAGAGAAGAATAGCTTATCTTCAAGACTTATGCCTGTTGAGGGTCGAATCTCCCCTGTCAATGAGACCAGTGTCCTTCTTAACGTTTTAGGTCAAAAAGTCCAGCATGCTCTTCATTCCTATACCAATATTTCATGTCTTTCCTGATGCCAGGAGAGACTGCACACATAACCGTAGGATAATGTGACAGGCTCCTTGTGCTTCAGACCACCCACAGCTCAGAGATAAACCCCTAGATTAGGCCCCATTCCCTCCTTAGCGTGGTATAGTGAGTGCTAGTGGTGTCTGGTAGCTTGGTAACATGGACTGGACTGAACCTGGGCAAAACAGCTCATTAATGACTTAAGGAAGACTTAGAGAATACTACCCTACAATGCTTTGCTTTTTAAAGGCTTCTCTTGTTTAAGCAAAATGCCTAGACAGTTTATAGTCTGATGGGGCATGTTTTTTTTGTCAGGGTGTGGCAGTGTAACCTGTGGTCAGCTCTGGGAGCCACATACTCACTTCGAAGATGATTCTCTCTCACCATTTGACATACTTATAAGACAACTGGTATAATTCATTATGAATTTTCTTAAACGTGAATTCATTTTCCAATTTCCCGTGAGGGAATACAGATATATGAACCATGAAAATGTTTGTTCTTAGTGCTCGATTACTGCTTTTACTGTCCCAGAGCCTCCGCAAGGCCATGTAATATGATTTCTGGAACTACAGTAAGTTACACCATGACCTTTCAGATGGATCAAACACATGGAAGGGCAGGGTTCCACCGATGAGCTGCCTTAGAATTGTGTTAGGAATGTCACATCTTGTCACCAAGTCAATAATTTCCTTTTCATGTCAGCTATCAGCAACAAAACAATAACAAAAACAACAGTAACAATAATAGGTTGTTATTGTTCATTTAAGATGGATTTATAACGGCATATTGTCATTCTCCAAGTATCAGCTTGTTCATATCTTGTTATCTCTTCAGCTATCACATAACAATTATTTCAATCTGAATATTTTATGGATTTGAACCACAAAAAAAATTGACAGATAGAACAAACCTTAATGCGTTGAGGTGGAGATATTATGTATTAATCTGGAGGAGAGCTTGACTGAAGGGGAATTTGGAGATTTAGAGCTGTTGAGCAAGAGCTGATTGGAAGGTATCCACTTGGCTGCAGATCAATCACTTGAAGAGCTAATGCACCCACAGACCCTCCTGCTGCATAATGGATGAGAGAGCAGCTGCTCTACCTTGGGTTTGTCTCAGCAATTAGAGAAATTGTCCTCCACCTTTGCTGCTAATTTCTGACCTGACTTTCTTGCCCATTACTGTATCCTAAGTGGCACATCTGGGTCAGATTTAATGCTGCTCTGTCTAATGCCATCTTTCAGTAAATGTTTTCGGCGGAAACTGCCGCTGAATATAAACAGCTAATTAGATCATCAATTGAAGTTTACCAAATATATAATAAATAATTATATAAATGTATAATGGAACTCTCAACATATATAAACTGTTTATGGTAAATGCTACGGTTTTGATTTAGTTAGCATGTTAACTCTGGAGAACTTAAAACTATGTAGTGGGAAGTGATATTCAGTAACAGAATATGAAGCAAGTAGCAAGAGGGAGAAATGGCAAATTCCCGGCTTGCAGTGCCGTCAGATTAACACTGGAATGCCTGTTTTTATGTACATGCTACTACAAGCACTGAAATGTGATTTTCACGTGTGTGTTTTTTTTTAAGCGTGCAGGTAGAAAATAGGGCTTTATAGTCAGCCTGCATCAGCATGAATGGCCAGCTAACAACAGCCCAGAAATAGTTCAGGGGGAATTTTTGCAAGTCACACAACGTTTGTTTGTCTACAGACAAAGCCCAAAGAAGCCGGAGTGTTTTAATTATCTCGTAACGTTTTTCCTAACACCTTAAAACAAACCCAAGATTTAATTCTGCAAGAGCGGCGTTACAAGTTAACGTCAAAGTAGCTAACAATGTTACATACACTTACAAATACACAAATTAGAAACTCTGACAAGTCCGTAGGGTAGATGCCATCAGAATTCCAGGTAAAGTTTGAATGAATTTTATATGTAGATGCTTCTTTTACGCATATTTAGAGGACAAGTGATACCACTTAGTGATCTTCTGTGTTTCGGGTTTTAAGTGCTTAGTGACCTTTAGAGGTCCTTGTCGGTAAACAGAAGAGAAACTGCGATCGCATTTTTATTCGCGTGAGTCACACACAATTCATCCAAGGAAGTTCTCACGTGATCGACACGCTTTTCTCAAAATCTCAGTGATAGAGACATAGACACTCTGACCTAAGGGGCCAAAATAGTATATTTCACTCATCCCTTAAGCCATTTTTTTTTCCTGTAGCTTAGCTTATCTGCGTTCCCAGGAGTGGAGGCTCGGGGGAGACCCTGGATAACCGAAGCGCAGTGACTGTGGAGCTCACACACTTGAATGACCCCTGTGTTTCAGGCAGGGCCTTGACGGACAAACACAGGTGAATGTCCAAATGTGATACAATACATCTGTAGGAGAACAGAACATCAGAATGATATACAAGTCAATTAAAACATCTCACAAGTGGTAATAAAGTTTATTAAAGTGCTCCATGTTTAACCTTTTTATTGTTTTGTATTTCATGAATAATGTATTTCATTATTCTTCAAGGGGAATCAAGTAAAAGAATCTGAAGGGATTAAAGACTAAGCGTCACATCTCATGTAAACTACCATTAAACTTTCCATGCATTCCCAAATGTCAAGCAAATAATGAGAAACTCTACAATAACACAATCACCACATAAACGCAATACCCACTCTAACCAACTGTGATCTCATCTAGAACTGAGCTTGGCAGCTGCTTTGTTCATCTTTAAACTGTGAAATGCTCCAGGCTTACTGCCCCCCCCCCCCAAACAAAAAAATATCCCACTAATATTGTGTGATTTAGACTTGTTCCAATATGTTAAATCAGCTATAGACCTCTTGACGCACGGAATAAGCTGTTTTTTTCTTCCAGCTATTCTCTTAATTACACTTAATCGTGGTATAAAATACATTCATCACATGATTCAAATAATACAGTGAAACATTTTACTTGAGGACGTCCAGTCTGTTTGCCAGTGAACAAGCTGCATGCGATTATTCTACTGCATACTCCAAAGGCACAGAAATGTGACCTTATAAGCCAAGAAAAGAAAACCTTTTGACATTATATGGATGAATACAAGGTACATCACAAGTCGCTGCTAACCGAACTTTAGTTTTAGATTCATGCAATCAAGTGTTTTTACAAAAGTTAAAAAAGTCTTATTCTTTACGGGCAACATTGAATAACATTTCCAGGTGTACCGTATGATGCGGTCCTGGGCTCGGTCCTGGGGTCGGTCCTGGGCTCGGTCCCGGGTCCTCTTTGTGTAGAGTTCACACGCTCTCCCCGTGTTCATGTTGATTCTGGCTGTGGGCTCCGGTTTCCTCCCACGATCTGAAAGCGGGCAGGGCAGGTTGATTGGTGAGTCTTAATTGGCCCTGTAATTGTGTGAGTGTGAGTGTGTGTGTCTGTGCCCTGCGGTGTGTTGGCGACTGTCCAGGGTTGGTTCCTGCTTGTGCCTGATGTTCCCAGGATAGATTCTGGTTCCCCCCGCAACCCCGGTGGGGATTAAGAGGTTTCAGAAAATGGATGGATGGATGGATGGATGGATGGATGGATGGATGGATGGTGTATGATGCTTTTAGACCTTTGCGAGTGCTGAAATCTAAGATAGAAAAGCAGCGATCAGCACTGGACGCCACGGATCCTACACATGCATAATAAATACAGCAAATATTAAAAATATAGGGAACAATGGAAATTAGCTAATGCATTTAAAATTATCGCAAAAATGATTGACCAGTGAACATTTTGATGAATTATGGACAGAAAAACACTGCATTCATAAAACATGGGAAGACTGCAACCAAAGGGAAGACTCTTCGTTTTCGACACAGAGTTTGTTTGAACCCTATTATCTATGAGGTCTGCCAAACAAATAATGTAGTGAAAGTCATTTCTTCATAAGAAACTAAGAAGTTGTTCTTTAATTTGATCAGTTTTTCCAACACATTCACACTCTACGCAACGATTGCACAAAATAATAGATGAATAAATGAAAACTAATATGGAACAGCAGTGAAAGCAGCATAACATGTGACTCAAACATCTTCATTTTGTGTTTTTTTGGCACTGCCATGATGGGGCAGATTTCCCCCCCACCCCCGCCTCCTCTGAAATAGCCACTGAAGGGGAGGATTTGTGACCCCTGGGGCCACCCGTTCAAACTCGGGGGGGCACTTAAAGCCATTAGCAGATTCTAGGGCCCACATGGTTCTCTGGCATCCTGTCATACTGATGACTTCAGCAGATGGCGGCGTGATTAAGTGCAACACCAGAGCATCTCATAAAACATTAAGCAGGATGTGCAAAGGCAAATTATGAAGTCATGGAGCCAGGATAAGGATTACAGTCATAAGCAAACATCTCCTAGGGGACAGCTGGCCGATTATTGTAACACTGCGACTCCACAGTGGAGGTTGGGGGCTCCCAGACACAATGTTACTACTTCTGTAAATATTCCATAGTAACACTGGAATCCAGGGTCACGATTTAATGTCACAATTTAAGTCTTTTTTGTGCCAACTGTTTAAAGGAGTAGGTATGCAAAATGCTGTAGTTATATATACAGTTTTATTGTATATAAGCCAATTGTTTAAAGATTTGTAGGCCAAGGTGAATAACTTGCCTAAGCACACTTTGTGAGGACACTTTAAGAATGATGCCATGCAGTAATAAATGCTTGGGTGTCTGGGTATGTCTGTATGTACAGCCATAGCTGAGGTGTGGAACATCGGAATGTTATCTCTGCATTCCTAGCAACACCCAACCCATTTATTTTGACGCTATGCTGCCATGGAAACCCAGTCAGGAAAAAAAGGCATTGAATCTATGGCCTTCTACTCACATCCTGTCAGCCACTTGAAGGGCTTTAATTTCTGTTTTCATTCTCCTTCCACGGCACGCCATCTCGCATAAACGTGCTCATTAGGGAAGAACCTGATGCAGCAGGTGTTTCACTGCTTGCTCCTCAAAGGCTTTTCTAGCACAACGAAAGTCACCTGCATAGGTGCACTATGATAATGTAGTTTCCACAAAATAAATATTTCTATTTACATTATCAGACACTAAGGAGAACAATTGTTGAAACCTGTCTATTGGATTTGCAGTAATTGAGAAAGAAAAACATGCATCGGTTTAGTACCTACTTGTTTTTGGTTTATCAAATGATCAGAGGTGGCAATTTCAGATGCAGAAAGTAAAAATCCAGACCATGATTTTGTTGCAAGTAACCAGTTGAGTGCTCTGTGACTGTGACTCTTTATGCTCAACTGGTTGGTTGAAATCATGGTCAGGATTTTTACCTTCGGGCCCTGAAATCGCCACCTCTGCAAATGATTATTTTGATATATATGTTTTGAGTACGTATCCTGATATTGGTAAACTTTCATGTGCATAAACGCTTTTTTGTTTCAGAGTTTAATAAACTGTGTCACTGCTTAGAACAGGGCTAATGGGTCTGAAGCAGGACTTGAAAGAACTTTACACGAGATTATAGGTAATCAGAACAGTCTCTGATGTATCACCTAAAACGATTTCATGAAATCCAAAAAAAGTAAACAGTTTTAAACTAAACACATCTTCCATCTTCCAACAACGTCAGTGAATGAAATATCACGGTATGTTAATTAGCTCCATGTTTTGCTGACTGATTTGAATCGAATTACCCATTTTTTTGGTAAGAATTGCATCATCGTTCTTTTCTCAAATAATGCTGACACTGATGCATAAAGGCACCTGCTTAGCTTTTCGAAAAGGATTAGACTGTGTCTCATTGACTTTCTTTTGAAGGTCAGCCTCCTAATGTTTGCTGTTAATATCATAAAGGTCACTTTAAGTAAGTAACATCTCCAGCTACAGTAAGATAAACACACTCACATCAGCTGGAAAACATGCTGAATGTATCTGTGCTACTTTATATGAAGACATTGTTCCAACTAGTAGCACGTGAATTGTTGACGTTCGATATTCTCTCAGTGACAGATAAAGTACAGGCTATCTATAACTTTCCTTAGATTCCTCTTACTTCCCTGTTCAAGTGTGCATACGAAGCACTTTTTCCTTATTTCCCACAATCTCAGTTGTGAAGGAACTGAAACAGTTGCTCACTACAAGCAGTTCCTGTGATTAAACGACAAGTTTAATCAAAGGGTGACAACTCAGGTCCACCGGAGAAACAGTCACAGATCCGAGGCCCAGATGCATTTGTCGCGTGGACGTTATTACAGACATTAAAATCCTGCCATCAGCTTCTACACATTACATAACAGTTATACTTAAGGTAGTCATCCAACTAAGGGGAACTTGTGCCCAGGGCTCCAAGGGCTGCAACTATTTTGCCTTCATTAGTTTAACAAGAAAGGATCCACCTCACCTACTTTCTAAGGTGTCAGGTCTCACTATTGCTGCCTGCCGTTCTATTTCCCCCCTGACTCTGGCAACCCCCCCGTTCAACCGAGAGAACAAATTGAGAAATTGTGTGGTGAGAGTGGAGATAGGGGTAGGGTGTGGGGGAGGTGGTTGAGGGCAGGGCAGGCCAGGGGGGGGAGTGGCTTGTCAAGTCCCAGCAATGCTAAAATAAAAAAAAACAGACTGGTCAGGCAGATGGGTCTTGATTCGGCTCCCGCTTCAGACCCATAGACCTGTTCTGTTGTTTCCACACCATTGGGTGCATGAAGGACCACGAGTCAATGGCACTGATAAAGAAAACTAAGACAATGAAGACACTGTGCTTTCAACACGATCCAAGCCATAAAAATACAGGAAAAGTAACAGACTGAAGAATAAAGTGATTTCGGTTACTGGTCCCAGTTACAGCAGAACTGTGGGGTGGCACAGTGGATAGCATCACATCTCAGGGACCGGAGTTTGAGGTGCCGCCGTGGTTCCGTGTGTGTGGGGTTTGCATGCTCCCCCATTGTCATCAAAGGGTTTTCCTCTGGGTGCTCTGGTTTCCACCCAGAGTCCAAAAAATGTTCTGAGGTTAATTGGAGGTATCAAATTGCCCATAGGTGTGTGTGTGAGAGAGAAAGACTGGTGTCTGTGTGTGTGTATGTGTGTGTGAGAGAGAGAGAGAGAGAGAGAGACTGGTGTGTGTGTGTGTGTGTGTGTGTGTGTGTGTGTGTGTGTGTGTGTTTGTGTCAGTGGCATCAAAGCTTTTTCTGTTACAGAGCACATTCATCTTGCCCTCGTAAATGAGATTCCTTAATTTCTGATTTGCTCTGGGATCAAACAGATGTTTAATAATAATAGTTAATTGATTTTATCAAACTGAATCATGATGGAGAATTAGTATTAAAACTTCTGCCTAAAAGATTCAACCTCCCACTGTACATTCAAAAACTCTTATAAAGATTAAGCTATAAAACAGCAAAAACTACTGTGGCTGACTGGTATTCCGCCTATAATAACTGCCAATATCAGGTGCCAGGATAATCCATGTATCATCCAACTGATTATCCGCGTCTAAGTGGGGCCTGGAGCCTATTCCTGGCACAAAAACCCCCTGAATGAGATGCCATTCCATCACAGCGCGCACAGACAAACAACTGAGAGACTCCAATTAACCGAACTGCATTTATTTGGATCGTGGAAGACAACCAGAAGAAAGTCACACAAGGAGAATATCAGAACTCCACATAAATTAAGCACAGGGTTTCCAACATTGGTCAGCTGGCTGGAGTGAGATTTTCAATTCAAGACAAGTCTGCACACACAAGCACATGCATTTATAAGTATGTAACAGTTTTATTACCTTGTAAATAGTCTGTAAGGTTCGCAAACTACGGCGATGCTTTTGATGTAGCTAATTTTAGGCTTATAATGGAATAATATGCAATAGATTCGCCATAAGATTTCTTGCATGAACCTGGGAGTCTGAGAGCGTGTTACACCAGATGCATGAGAGTTGACAACCTTGAAAGCGGAGATGGGATCTGAACCCCAACTGCGGAGGCAGGAGGTGACACTGCTACCCCCTGAGCCACCAAAATAATGGACTGCTGGATGACCCGACCACAGTATTTGTGTAAATGCATAGCCTTCGAGTCTTTGGAAAGAGAGGCAAATGGGGAACACTGAAGGGAACAGGTCTCAGATAGAGTAAAACTCAGAAAACAGAAGTCAGGAAAGAAATGTGAAGCGGGAAGACTAGCTTGACGCTTGACTTGGGCAGAAACCCGCAGCTCGAAGGCCACTTAAAGGACAGACTGCTGGGGAGCTTGATGGAGTTTGGGCTGAAGTGCGGCCACTCAGTGCTCACAGCCAAATCGGGGCTGCTTAGGTAGAATGTGCAGTTGCTCTCCTCTGTGTGGGCCATGACCGTGATCTTAGCCCTTTGGGCTTCGCCAGTCACTTCCACTGGGCTCTGCTGGGTCTGCCTGTCGCCCAGTGGCGCCCTCTTCCTTTTCGTACTCTCTGCATAAATCGGCTCGGCACTCGCCGACCCGTTTCCTTTCTCCGACCACGAACTGTCTGGAGACGCCAAACTTTGGCGGCTCTCTGATGCAGATCGTCGAAAAACATCCAGTCCCTGTGAACACGTGAGTGAGTCTGTGCTGCTTCGGTAAGAGCCGGAATCTGATAGGCTGGTGGGCTTAGACAGGAAGGAAGAAGATCGTCCACAAGGACGACTGATCGGCAAGGCAGAGTCTGGAGTGAAGCTGGAAAACGCGGAAGTGCTTGATGGTTCATGTTCAGCCTTATTTGGGGCATGAGAAATAACACTGTTAGCCGGGTCCAGAGGTCCGTTCTGCTCCTGTGTTGATGGGCCTTCAGAAATATTATCATTATAGGCGTCGCTGTTTGATCTCACCTGCAGCCTCTGGGCAGAATCTCTTGGTTGGCGTGAGCCGTTTCTCAGACTAGTGATCTTGCTTTTCCCGGTGATCCGGTGGGGGTAGGCATCTCCGGTGCTGTTTTGTCCGACACTATTCAACCCACGGCCCCCAAAAATGTTGCTGACTGACTCCTTCTGCATGTCAGTTGGAGACAGAGCTCCTGGTGGAAATCTGGCAGGAGAGTCTGTCTTAGCCAGTGCAGCACTGACAATCACGGCCTCTTTCAGCACAGTGCTGCATCCATTGCTGTCCGTAGAGAAGGACGAGATGCCCATCAATTTCGTCAGGCTGATTCTGTCTGGCAAATTCTTCGGAATATACTGAAGTAAAAAGAAAATATGACCATATCTGGTTTAAAACCCCATATACAGAGTAACCCTATAATATTAATAATAATGAAGCATCACCAGGAACATTTTCAAGAATATTAAGACAGTCGCATAATAATTAAAGATATGAACTCATAAAGTTAAACCTTTTGGTTCATATCCGAGGAAAAACCCCAGTAAGGTCACTGAAGATATTCTACCGTTATAGTATTCGGTGTGGCAAACATAAATTCTGGTGAAAACTGCGTTAGTAAATTACTTGGCTAAGCTGAAGGTGTTTTGCAGCAAGTAATTCACAAGAAAATCACCTTTGATTATGTGGTACTTCGTCAGTGTCATTTTCAGCAGGAATCAAGTAGTTAGCTGCCTATAAGCAGCTGTGTATATTATTTTTTGCCCCTGCCTTTCTTCAAGCAAAGTATAGTTTAATGCGTATAACTATTCTATATTATCCAGTTATTTTACTAACCAAAGTTATGTAACTTTCTTTTTTCTATTCTCTTATTCTTTGGCATCCCATGACACCCATGTCTGTGAAACTGTGGCTATTAAGACCTCTTAAGCGTAAAACGGGATACAGAACTTTAAGATGGCTGAGGAAATAGTGTTTTGATGGTTGCTTGCTCGTCGCCCACGACATATCCAGGACATCCACATGTGAGCCCAGCCAGGCCGGGTGTACTGCCTCCGCGCCCGGCTCCTCCCCCATGCCGCCCTCCCTCTAGTCCCGACCACGTTTACTGCATCTTCCGCAGATCGTTTCGCCGAGCCCCCGGGTGGACGCCTGTGCTTCCTACCACAAGTACTTGTTTTCTCTGTAATTCTAGTATAATAGCACTGTTGGATTTTAAAAACCGAATGCCAGTTTTGGAATTGCCTGTTTCTCGCAGATCTCACTAATAAGGACGCTTTGATATTGAAAAGCTGGCGACGTGCAGGTAGGTTTTAAGCAATCGGGTTCTTTTCAAACTGTCATATATACCTTTGCTATGCTATAAATGAAGACCAGCTTCATTTTCCATCGCTGACTCGTTTTCATATGGCATGCAACATAAATGAGCCTGGGTATTTTAGCTACAGTATTCATAGCTGGTACGTATAGGTTGTGCATTTCCATAAACGTTTCTTGCGGCTCATGTGTATTTGCAGAGTATGTTGGGCTGTTTTTATGGGATTGAAGATAATGTCACAGGTGAGGCTTGCAGACGGTAATCGGCCACCACGTTGTGTCGCTTATGTTAAAACCGCAGTGCCGTTGCTGTGAAAACCTGATTTACACGCATTTACTGTAGTAACACGTGTTACGGGCTGTGCTCCAGCATAAAGCGCCTTTGAACGTTTTCGAAACGTCCCGAAAGTGAGTTTAATATGAAGAAACAGACAAACCACTGGGCTACATTAGAAATCAACATCATGTCATATGATATCTGAAAATTACCGAAGGATATTTTTAAAACGTTGATCTTGCTTTCAGACGTTAAAAGTACTTCTCCAAAATAAATCTGACAGTTTCCAGTAGTTTTAACTCGTCCAGCATCGTTTTCGGGACTCATCGTTTTTCTAAACTGTGTCTCTGTCTTCATTGTCCATATTGACGCATTAATGATGGATGGATTTCCAGCAGACTTGACCAAAGTAAATGTAACTAAAACACCTACGATGTTACTCAAAAGGCTTCATGCTGATGGAATAATTCGCCCTTCATCTCAGATAAACCGGCATTTTAACTAACTACTAACTATACCTTCACATACACGTTAGCCGCTCCTTCTAAACTTCATTTTCAGGTCTTAGACGATAATTAAGTGTATGATACCGTTTTAAAGAGCTTGTTCATTTTCCAATCCCCACTGATAGATTACGCGAAAGAGAACTATGATTGACCGTGAAAAGTATTGAGACTATAAGATCATAAGTTTTCATATATGTTAAATGTTTATGTTTTCACACCTGACTGGGTAACATGAAGTTACAGGTCACAGTATCCAAATATAACATGCGGCTTGTTTACTGTGTTATTTTCAACACAGTGAATTTTTGGTTCTTTTATCTTCATAGAAAACATTCGATTAGTTATTTTATTGACATCTATTATTGTCATTGTTTGCTCTGCATGATAAGAAAAAATTTATCTGATGGTAACTATTTTGCATTTATAGCTTATTTTGCCGCTGTGGGTGTTTGTGGAGCCGTGTTTCTGACAGTCTGACGCGCACTTTTTGCGGCGTTTTAAGAATAAATGGATCTGGGAAATGAATTCCTGTCCAGTCGGTAATGAAAACGTGCTGGAATGATCTCCCGTGTCTGTCAGTCTCGACTTGTGAGTCTGCTGTTATGGCGCAGCCTGTATTGCAGTCAGCCCACCTGATCTGGCTTGACCGTATCCTGTAGCTGCAGTTTTCCCCCTTCAAGGCAAAGGGAAGAGGAACAGGAAGGTAGTAAAGCTGAGCTCGTACTTGCCATTTAAGACAGGAATGACAAAACACCCGTTTTGGGCTTATCGCAGGA
Organism: Brienomyrus brachyistius; assembly: GCF_023856365.1. Classification (NCBI taxonomy): domain Eukaryota; kingdom Metazoa; phylum Chordata; class Actinopteri; order Osteoglossiformes; family Mormyridae; genus Brienomyrus; species Brienomyrus brachyistius. The sequence goes on along the minus strand of NC_064539.1, from coordinate 18,236,575 downwards.
ATCCCCCGTGTCGCTGAGATGAACGTTGTTCTCTGGATCATGGTGATGGATGGTTTTTCTCTTTACTGTTTTCACTTGTCATCTGATAAGTAAAAGGAACCATCTGATTGTTGTTTTATTTATTTTTTACTGCTCGGAGTGTTGCAGGTGTTGTAATTTTGTTATTCAGCTGTTTAGAAGATGTTAGAGGAATATGTGAATTTTCAGAAATCTGTTGTCCCCTTACTTTAGGTGAAACCCATTAATGAAAGCAGAATGTTATTAAACTTAATTCGCGTTTAATACGACTGGAGGCTGCAGGCACATTTACACATGAATGAGCCGCTGGTGACTGAATGGATGTTTTGAATAGAGGCTACAGTGTTTGCATCATAGCCTTTCAAAGCCCCAGTCCTTTGTCTTACACAATTATGGTTCTCAGTCCAAAAATACTTTTTAAAACGGTATGACTGAAATTTCATGTTATGAGAACCCAGATAATCAGCCAAATTGCAGGGGCTGTTGTGATTCACTTTCAGTTCTGTGTTTTGAATCCTTCATGTTCCAACTAGCTACCAAACCGTCTTGTAACTGTGAGGCAGTTACTGTTAACAATCTCTCTTAAAAAGGTCATTATGTTTTGGACAGCGGAACTGTACAGAAACTCTGGATCTTTAAGTCTACAGCCGACTACTTTCCGAAGAACTTATGATTAGGCTGAAACCAAAACGTAACACTGGTCACCTTTTACTACCTCGCCATTTAATTGCAGTGTCATCTGGTCTCTTATGTCTGATTTCACAGTTGTGGTTATTTGCTATTCGGGAGGATGTAGTCTATGATGGCTGTGCTGATTTTGGTTGCGGCTGCTTGGTATCGCTACTCGTTATGTGAAAATTCCTCGAGCGACATTGAGATATTTATTCAAAAGAAGATGAAATTACCTGTGATAAACTCTAAACAGAAGTTTATTTACCACCAGGGTGTGTCAAATAAGTTGACGGTGTTGCCACCAGTTGTGTCAACAGATACAATGCAGTGTCGCCAAATGCAATGTGATCACGGATGCGCAACACTGAATGTTTGCCGATATTTGATAAGCTGATATTTGGCCACTTTTGCCGATGTTGGTACCGATCACCTTTGGGTGATCACCACAATATTTCGTAGCTTTATCACATGGCTGAAGCAGAGGCTACTGGTAGGTTTTCGCTGGTGCTGAAGTTTGCCGTTTCCTACTTTTAGAAAGTCTTTGTGCCGTTCAGGATGGCGACTCTTAAGATCCGTCACAATATTGACCTTCCTCGCATTACTGTTTCTTTACAAGCTTTGCAAATAGCAATTTTGGGTAACACTTTACTTGACAAGCTTCGGGACACAAATAATATAGTATTATGCTATTACTTATATATTAATTAACCACAAACTAAGTCTTAGTTACATCCTGATCTCTTGTTAATTCATCATTAATGAATCGTGATGCATGTTTTATCTCAAGCAGTTACTATATTTGTTACTATATCTGGTAATTCTGTAAACCTTTACTGGAGGAACAAGTCACAAATAACACAAGTGGAATACTGATCTCATGTTTGTCCATCATTAATGAAACACGATGTATCTTTTATCACAAGTACCGATTATATTTGTTCATGATTTGTACTTCAGCAGCAACTGAGTTATTACTAAATGTTTGTGCCCTGTCAAGTAAAGTGTTACCCAATTCTGGTGTCTGTTTTAGAAGATACTTCAGAATACTTCCATACAGCCGGCATGTTGAAGCTTGCTGCTTGGGTTCATAATTGAGCATCGTTGCATTATCGGTGTATAGTTATCATGTCACCTTGACGGCCTGACTCAATGGAAAAACAATTCATATCTGCTGTACATTCCTAGATGTCATTATTGCACGTGCATGCGATATATCCCGCAGCCCTAATTTTGGTGCTAGATTAATTGCCACTTATTTAGAGAGCTTGGCTGCAAAGGAAATTTCGATATAGTTTGCACCTGTACTTGGATAGAATTTTAGGTCATTCTACCTTATGATAAACATTTTGAAACTCCCCTTAGAAACTGCTTCATTGTCACATACTGAGGTGGGGGGGGGCAGGGAATTGCATACAGTGTTATCAAAACAGTAATTGCGTTTGTATGTGTATTTCATGCTGTAGCCCATTTAGTTACAGGATTTTGGGTGTTTACAGTGACTGGAGTGTTATAGTGTGATATTGTCATTACATTTTTATTGAATGTGGATAATTTTTTTTGCTTTTACAGATTTCTGTGTTCCTCTTGCTTAAATTGGCCATTTCACAGAACCCACAAACTGGCCGATTCCCACATACTTGACTGAGGGTCAAGTATATATTGTCCACAGATTTGTGTGCACAGATGGTAACGAGTGGGTGTTTTTGATAATCATGGAACTGGACAGATCTGCTGCCTGTATTGAGTGAGGCGATGTAATGGGTTTGAAATGACAGTTGTATTTAAGTCAAAATGTATCTTAGCTGTTTTATTCTGTGTTTTGTAACAGACACTGGTTAATCATTGACACAAATGGCATTTATTTATTAGGACGCGCCGGATATCCTTCGTGCTCGCTGACTCTGTACAGCAGCATTTCTGCTGTAGCATCGATTTACTTGCATTGCATTGTACATTCTCAGGGCTGTTTTATTCTGATCTGACTCCTTTCTCTCCTCAGCAGGTCATTGCCATTGAAAATCACCTGATTTAATTTACATGCCATGTCAAGCTTAACTCTGCCCCGTGGACCTCGGCTGGTTTGGCTGTGAGACGGACGCGTTTGAAAGATGTCGGCGTGTGGCGAGTTTGCTGAACACGTGTGGAAACCAGGCTCCTGTAAAAATTGCTTTCACCCCCGCAATGCCCACGGCTCCGGCGACAACGCGGCTAACGTCAGAACCAGTACGGCAAGCGCTGAGGATGACGGTCTAACCTTCTCGTCCTACTACTGCAAGCCCACCATTGCCGTCCGGCCAACCATGATGAACCCAGAGAATTCTGACATATGGATGGATGTCAATATGAACGCGGAGCCAGTGAGTTTTTCACCTTCGAATAAAGTAAACTACTCAAGGAAAATACAAGCTGGTTCTTACTTGGATCAGAAACAAATGTATTAAGTTTCGCTTCACGTTAACTGCACCTTCATAATGCATTCATTATGCATTCAAAGCACATTCAGTGCACCTTCATAATGCATTCATAGAACATTCATAAGCAGCATGTATGTATACCTTAACATCCTAACATACCTTAGCAGCTGTAATATACGTTAATAACAAACATTATATGATAACAAACATTGTAATTAAATAATATTGTAATATTGTTTGTCATTGATGTACAGTACTGTGCAAAAATCTTAGGCAGTCCAAAGAAATGTTTAAAGCTGTTTATCTGGGTAGCAAGTGCACTTTGGCTTAGAACACAAACACAATTTAACATTAGAACATGTGCAAATTTAAAGTAACACAATAAAAACTAGTAATAATTTCTTCTGTTTTCTAAAAAGTTACTGACATCTAGTTGGATGGCTAGATGAACAGCGCTTTAGTTCCCAAACTTCTCCTCCGGGGCACCTCAGCCGTTCCATGATTTTGTTAAATTTCACCAACAGCTCAGTTAAATAATTAAATATATTGGTTTATAAAGTCAGTGACAGATTGACTAGCTGTATGAGGTGTGCTAGTGGCCAAGTCAGAAAATACATGGCTGCACTGGACGGTCGCTGCAAATACTAGGAGGATTTTAGCAGAAGTTCTGAAATGGCGAAGCTGACACACTTTGACAGGCATGATATCACAGTTTTACACCAACACGAGGATAATCTAAACCTCATTTTCTTTGCCTGCCTAAGACTTTTGCACAGTGCTGTATATTAAAGCTGTTAATGTGTTTTAGGATGTTAAAATTCAAATTTATTTGTATAGCGTATTTTCACAATACTACATTGCTCCTGTCCAGCGGTATATCAGAACAGTAGCATGTGGTGCTCTCCTCTAACTGAATTTGAGAAACACAAAGATACAGTGGATTTTATACAGATTTCTAACTTGGGCGTCACAATATGCATCTCATTATTATTGTAGGCGTACCACTATGCTTGCAAAAGGATGGAAAATTTTCTGGAAACTTTCCAGAAACTTTTGATTCCATGGGAAGTTAAGCTGCGGAATTTTGGAAATATTCCAAGTTGGGAACTTTCCATGGGAATTAATGGGAATATGAAATCTTAATATTAAATCACGATGTTTTATTGTGCAGCTCTAATGCAAAGCATCACTCCTAATTATACAGCTACTCCTGCATTCTCTTATATAAGAAACATCCTTAAGCAAGAGTGGTATATTTTATGACCAACATGAGTTAAAATGATTGTTTTATGGGTGTTTTGACTAGTCCCAAACATAGTCCTGTTTTCTTTTTACTTCAGGATATTCCGAAGAATTTGCCTGACAGAATCAGCCTGACGAAATTGATGGGCATCTCATCCTTCTCTACGGACAGCAATGGATGCAGCACTGTGCTGAAAGAGGCCGTGATTGTCAGTGCTGCACTGGCTAAGACAGACTCTCCTGCCAGATTTCCACCAGGAGCTCTGTCTCCAACTGACATGCAGAAGGAGTCAGTCAGCAACATTTTTGGGGGCCGTGGGTTGAATAGTGTCGGACAAAACAGCACCGGAGATGCCTACCCCCACCGGATCACCGGGAAAAGCAAGATCACTAGTCTGAGAAACGGCTCACGCCAACCAAGAGATTCTGCCCAGAGGCTGCAGGTGAGATCAAACAGCGACGCCTATAATGATAATATTTCTGAAGGCCCATCAACACAGGAGCAGAACGGACCTCTGGACCCGGCTAACAGTGTTATTTCTCATGCCCCAAATAAGGCTGAACATGAACCATCAAGCACTTCCGCGTTTTCCAGCTTCACTCCAGACTCTGCCTTGCCGATCAGTCGTCCTTGTGGCCGATCTTCTTCCTTCCTGTCTGAGCCCACCAGCCTATCAGATTCCGGCTCTTACCGAAGCAGCACAGACTCACTCACGTGTTCACAGGGACTGGATGTTTTTCGACGATCTGCATCAGAGAGCCGCCAAAGTTTGGCGTCTCCAGACAGTTCGTGGTCGGAGAAAGGAAACGGGTCGGCGAGTGCCGAGCCGATTTATGCAGAGAGTACGAAAAGGAAGAGGGCGCCACTGGGCGACAGGCAGACCCAGCAGAGCCCAGTGGAAGTGACTGGCGAAGCCCAAAGGGCTAAGATCACAGTCATGGCCCACACGGAGGAGAGCAACTGCACATTCTACCTAAGCAGCCCCGATTCGGCTGTGAGCACTGAGTGGCCGCACTTCAGCCCAAACTCCATCAAGCTCCCCAGCAGTCTGTCCTTTAAGTGGCCTTCGAGCTGGGGCAGCACACAGCCGGCTGTGGTTTCTACCCAAGCCAAGCGTCAAGCTAGTCCTCCCGTTCCTCCCAAGAGGATTTCAAACTCCCCAAAACTGGGGACTTCCAGCCTGGGTTCACTTCTTCCCTCAGAAGTTCAGTCCTGTGTTAACGTGAACGCAACGTCTTCTACAGCCACTCTGGAAAAGCTCCAGGAAAATGCTGTGAGTTCTTCGCCCACTATGGTCTGCTCGGAGCGGAGACACAAGCTGTACAACACCCACTGGAACTGGAAGACTTGTATCGAGGAGGAGGAGGAAGGAGGCGAGGGGACCGTGCATCAGAGCATCATCAATGAGGCTGCTGTGTCGCAGAAAGGGGCCTGGAGCCCCATGGTACCCGTCGGGGAGATCCTGCTGCCAGGCACAGCCGACAATGGTGCCAGTCAGCAGCACCAGGGCAGCGCTGTGGAGACCGACAGCCAGAGGAGGAAAATGCTGTCACAGGCCACGTCAGCCACTACAGATCTGCCAGCGGGGCTCAGTGAAAACCATGATCCCTCTCCACCTCCACCTCCACCTAAGAAACACCACAGGTAGGTGCTTCTTCTAGTTTATACTTATTAATGGAGAGCTACCATCAGAATTACTGCCATGTAAAGTCACGCTCGGTGTTAATTATTCGGACTTGTGCTAGTAGTGTAAAATGTTTTTTTGAATGTGATGTTTTTCGCCATAACAATATGGCTTCGAATCTTATACAGTGTACGAGGATGCATTCTAAATTGCGTTTTTCCTTACTGTCAGAGTGAGTATATCACCGTAACATATAAAACATGCCTGTAAATGAGTCTTCAGTTAGTTCATGTATTTTGACTTTCATTCTCTTAAACCCCTGTCTGAAGGCAGTAGCTCAGTCTGGGGTTAAATGCCATGGTGTGAGTGCTGGACCTTCTGTGTATGATCCCTTTTCATGTCTGTCCTACACCATCCTCTGTTAGGATTCTTCTCTAAAACTGTTCTGCCTTTTCTGTTAGACAAGGTCATCAGTAGGAATATGACTGAATGGATGTAAAGTGTTTCGTGGCTATTATTTAACACAAAGGGCAACTCAGGTCTGGTTTGTCAGCATTATTTTCAATTTTGACTTAAGAGCAATTTGCAGATTTCTGAGTGGTGAAATTAAATATAGTAATGCAAACTTCTGATCCTATTTAGTATCATTGTTGCATCAGTTTCATTTAATTGATTTGAGGTCAGTTATATGAATTGTGGTGAACCCCAGTTCTGCTTTCGTTGGTGCAAAAAGCCGTGGTTAATGTCCCCACGAAGTGTCAGTCCGGCGTCTCATAGCAGTCCGGGCTTAGCTGGGCTCTTACTTTTGTTAGATCTGTAATTTTAGCAAGGCAACACAACTTCCTCTTATATCTGCCCCAGCATAGCGCAGCGGTAAAAATACACTGTTTGGGCGTATGTCTGAACATGTCTGAGGCCAGAGCTGACCGTTTTGCCGCTTGTCACTGATCTTTGCTGCTGATGCTTGCTGTATTATCATTGTTTCACAGGATGAAACTCAGAAATACTCCATATTTTTATGGGCTATGCAAAATGTACTTGTTTTGTTGCCGTCATTTAAAATCCATCTCATGTGCCGGATCGTGACCAATTGGAACCACGTAATGTATTCATTATTCCTCAGTTCAATTCAATTTTATTTGTATAGCTGATTTTCACAACACTACATTGTCTCAAAGCGTTTTACATTATCCCCACCTAGAGCTCCCAGTGAGCAACCCAGGGCGGACCGTGGCACGGAAAAACTCCCCAGAGGGAAGAAACCTTGGGAGGAAGTCAAATGAACAAACTGGCAAAGTTCCAATTCGCAATTTTAACATTTGAATCTCAAAACGGGGGGGCAGGAAGGTGATGGCAGGCAGGTGCTGGTGCTGGTGCTGGCTCTAGTGCTGGTTCTGATGGCAGGACCAACAGCGTTAAAGGGGTGCGGAAAATAATAGGAGGCTGTCAATAATCATTTAGAGCACAGACGTTTTGAAATCTATCTCTTTCTAAAGCATGATCATCACCACCTATAATACATCCCATCTCAGTTTTATTTATTTATCCTTTATGTTCCACTGAGATACTGTATCCCATCTTCCAGGACGTCCTGGCCAAGACGGCAGCATGTAAGTTTCATATACATACATACAGAGATGATTAATATCAACTCAAACTAAATCACATACAAACACTCAGACTCTCCAAAAATACACAGGATAAAATCAATGAATGTGAAACAATGATACTGTTCTTTAAGCTTAGAGTTTACAGTACATTTCAAAAGCTTCACGTGGTATTTAGGGACGTGTCTGTAAGCTGGAGCCTAAACCGCTCGTTTCTGAGGGGAGCGTTGGAGGATGTGCATGGCGGCTCAGTGGAGCAGATTGTTGCCCCCAGCAACTGGCCCTCTCCTCTCAGTCAGGATAGAACATCGTCCAGATCCTCCGTTCTCCACGGCTCGGATTATTCCTGCTGGATGACCGAGAATAGATAGCATCTTGTCGACGAGTAAAAATAAAAACCGACGTGAACTGCGGTTCTCCAGGGCGCCCACGAGCTGGGTTACTTTATCCTGAGTCAGCTATTACTTGTTAACACATGAGCTTTCGTCACTGTGACCAAACAGGACAGTTGTCCAGGAGTCTTGCTGGGCTTGCTGCTGGATTGTGAAGGGACGTTCAGTGCCTACAATGTATGAGTCCTATTTATTGCATTCTTAAAGGGACCTTCATGAATGGATGTTTCGAACAGAGGTAAGGTTGTTGGAACATGTAGCTATTTTTGGTTTTAATGTTGACTCCGGTGTGAATCTTATTTTGTGTGTCCTTGGTATATTCACATCCTGTTTGTCTGTACCAGAAATCAATTATTACTTAAAAAAATATTTTGTCTCCCTTAACTTTTAACATGGGATGTTAACTCAGCGTTTTCCTCTAAGTTTGTCTGTTTTATTAATATTATTTATATGTGTGCTACCTTTATGTTGATGTTTGTGAAAAGGGGGAAAAGCACATGTAGTGCAGCTATGGACTTAAAATAGGCATCACCAAAGGATTGGCTTGTAAATGTAAAGCAAGTGCTGAGCATTGGTGGCTTTGCAGCACAATGCACTCCCTCATTAGCTCTAGAACCCAGGTAAGCAATGCAACTTCTGCCCTTATTAAACAGCCCATCCTGCATTATTTATTGACATCTGTGTTTGAAATCAGATCCTCTTGCATAAAATTGATTATGTGAGGATTCTCTGTTGCAGATGAAGCAGTTTTAGTAAAAGAGCTTAAAAGACACTGTGGGTATTGAGAAAATTAGCGTACAGTTTTAGTTTCATGCATAGCAGAGGTGGATAGTTCAGGTTCAGAAAGTAAAAATCCAGACCAAGATTTTGTTTCAAACAACCAGTTGAGTGGTTGGTTGAAACAAAATCTTGGTCTGGATTTTTCCTTTCTGGACCTGAACTGTCCACCTCTGATGCATAGCATACATAGTCGGAGCAGGTGGAATTTCAAACCCCCATGGGTTGTGTCTTTTGTGGGAGTATCTGTGCAGATGGAAATCTTGCATCCTGCAGATGTGTAAACACTGACCTGTATCACCTATGTTGATTCTCTCCTTTTATAATTTTTGTAGCTCTCTTGAAATTAGCTTACTGTGCTTTTATAAAGACAGCCAGACATCAGTTATGCTAATTGTTGTTTTTGTTGAAACCTGCAATATGTCAGATATACAAAATACATAAATATAACAGTTGTATCCAGTCACCCATGGCCTGTAGCCCTACGGATGATGTTATCTCTCTGATTTGCTAAAAACATTAGTTGGCTAAAGACCTTTAGTAACTTTTTAAAAAAATTATTTAGATTTGTCTCTGTCCTGTTTGATTAGAAGTAGTACATGCTGACCAGTGCATTATATGGCTTAAGGATGTGTAGCACATATAACAGTGCGTTGAAGTGTTAGTCCCCGTGCATTATATGGCTTAAGGATGTGTAGCACATATAACAGTGCGTTGAAGTGTTAGTCCCCGTGCATTATATGGCTTAAGGATGTGTAGCACATATAACAGTGCGTTGAAGTGTTAGTCCCCGTGCATTATATGGCTTAAGGATGTGTAGCACATATAACAGTGCGTTGAAGTGTTAGTCCCAGTGGCTGCAAACTGTCAGGCTTGGGATTTTTGGGATTTACTGCGGCCATAAGTTATAAAAGGCCCATGCCTTTGGTCTGCTGATCATGTGACTATGGATTATATGGGTCTTTAGATTTGCATTCTGCCGCATTGGGTTGTATTTGAGGAGAGGGATAGTGTTACTGCTTTGAGGGGGTGTGGAGAAGGATTTTGAAACATGAATTCGTGAAGCTGGAATCTCCGCCGTGGACCTTTGTTAAAGCCATTTGCTTTCATCGCATGGCTTTTGTTGTTCTGACATGCCAAGTTTTCTTTAACAGGAATAAATTAGTAATGTTACTTGACTGAGTGAAAGGAAAGTGGGCAGAGGAGAAGTACAATCCCAAATGTCGTTTCCACTTGGACCTTGTGTTTTGGAAAAGGGAGAGAAGAGTCAGTCATTGATGAATATTTTTCTTCCGGTGACGGATAACTTTATTTGGGCAAATGAACTTTATCTTTCAATCCTATGAAGGCCTAGTTTGAGCTGGAAGGTTTATTAAAACGGTAACTATAATTGCATATAATATGCAGTAAACTCTAAAATGAATACATTTAAATATGAGCATGAATTAATACATTTAATGTGTAAATAACATTAGGTATAAAAAATGCAATCACGGATACCATGCAGTTCCTTCTAACATGACTTCTGTTGTCTATGACAAAGTTGACAACCCATGATCTCAGTTTTATTTAAGGGAAGCTGCTGTTCAGCATTGAACAAAGATAAGTACTATGTGCTGTCTGGTACTTGCCAGTCTGCCTTTCTTTGAGATTCTGTTCATATATCTTTCTGAGAAGAAAAAAAAATGCCATTCCATTCCTATGAGTCCATGGTAAGACATGAACCAGAATCTCGGAAATATTAATACTCAGAATAAATGGCAGATTCTTTTATGGTATGTAATGCCAGGGATACCTGGGGTTGTGGTGACCCCAGCATCAGACCTGGCCTGATACACACATGGTGTCTTTCCTCACTCCAGTTGTCGGTATTAAGTGCTTCTAGTATGTAGCTTTACCTTCACGACTCCGGATAAGGGGCCCCCAGCGGCAGCAGCCCGCCAGGAAGGTCAGACCCAAGCTCTCCTTCCATGGCCTCTGGCTCGAACGCATCCTGGGTGATTCCTCCGATATTTCTATCAAGCCAGTTCTTAAAATATACTTTAAAACAGGAGTCATATATGTGCTTCCTCTTACAAATCCAGCGTTTAAACATTGAAATATTCACAGAGAAATGCTAGTTATACTTTTAAATTAGCTAACATTTAAGTAGAAGTGGCTTTTCGTATTTTGTCACATGGTCATGATAATATTTAATCACTAGGCAGGGGTATTAGTACAAAGTTAATAAATCATTCTATATAGGGGTAGTCCTGTAATTGTCACTTTTATTTCTTAACTTATGACTAGTAAGTGCAGTCAACACCCCAGTCCAAGTGTCTGATTACAAAAGGAGGGGAAAAAATCCTGGACAACTACTTCTTATGATTGGCTCAAAAGTGTTGTGTCCCCTCCCTCCTTTACAGGTCATCCAGTAAGATGAGTCAGAGCAGCTTTGACTCAGAGAGAGCCAGTCGTCAGGGGTCCATGGAGAGCCTCACCCAGTCTCTGAGGGCACTGAGCGGCAGCTTGGCCTCGGCGTCCTCCGACAGCCTGCACTGTGACTCCAAGGTTTTTCCCGACGGGGGTGAGTGTGGCCAGCGTCCTCCTCGCATGCATGTGACAGTGTGAACTGCATTCACTCAATGCCACCTGGGTGCAGTTTAATGGAACGCAGTGACAGGATTCTGCATAGACAGCTGGAAATTTTTTTAAAAAAAAACTTAATCTTAATTTCTGTAGCCTGCAGATCATATCTTGTGAAACCTGAGTATGCAGCTGTGCCTGATAGACACATTAGTTTTGGTTAATAGCTTTGACTGTTGTTTACATATAGCCCTGGGGTAGAATACAAGTTTTGCATATAATGACTTATGTAATATATTATTTATTTTACAGGTTTATTTTGCAGGTTTAATATTTGTAGCTAATTTGAAAGCAGATATTATTTGGTTTTGGTATACGTACTTAAAGGGTTACAATATTCTTATTACCATATAAAAACTGTAATTCACAGAATTATAAACGAGGAAAATACAAGCTAATTATGCCTGCTTTGCTGCAAGCGGACTCATCTCTTTAATTTAACAGACCCACTAGCTACTGTAGATATTAGGTACCAGTGTGTATCTTTGCCACCCAATCAGAGGAGAAATGTGAGTCTGTAAATCAGTGAGAAATAAAAGCCTAACCAGTGAGAAGTTAATACTTAGCTATCTAAAAGTAATAAACTTTGGCGGTACATAGTAACAACAACAGAATGTAACAATAGCAAATGCTCAAATAGCTATAGAATGTAATAAGAGCAAATGCTCAAATAGCTATAGAATGTAATAAGAGCAAATGCTCAAATAGCTATGTAATTCTCTAATGCAGGGTTCCCCAATTGTGGTCATGGAGGACCAGAATCCGAAAACCAGTTTCTGCTCAAACACACTTTAATCAGCCAATTACCAGGTATAGTAAGTATATTTGAGTGGGGAAATTTACAAACTGTTTTGGATTCTGGCCTTCCAGGACCGCAATAGGGAATCCTCCTCGGACAATACAAAGTTGTGGTAGTTACCATTCAGGTTTTTGAAAGAAACAAAAAAATCAATACAAATAATTTAAAAATGTAAATCACCTTATTCCTATGTGAGTAACATGCACATTACTCAAACTGGCATCCAGTCCAGGCTGTCCCCCAGCCTTGTATCCCACAATGCCTGCAACAGGCTCTAGGCTTCCGCGTGACCCTGACCAGGATAAACATTTAGAGGATGGATGGATGGATGGATGGATGGATGGAAAAGAAATGCAAAAATGTGAAAATATGCCAGTATCAAGGGAAATTCTGATTCTTTGCTTGTCACTGGTTTTTTTGTGTAATAGAGATTCAAACATGGACTGGAAATAAGAAATGAATACCAGTTAGGATGAGAATTCCTGCTTGTTTGAACATGTGCTGGCTTTGCTGACGCTGGCTGCTGAAGAAGACCCCAGCCTTGAAAAGTCTTTTGATGTGGGCTGCAGGTTTCTGCTTTAGCTCGAGGTTTAATTAAACCTGAAGGAGAGGCTACAAAAAGCTCTTCAAACACATTAAAGAAAAGCTGCGAGTCCTGGTGTTCAGTGCATCTCAGCTTTATTGTTATTTAAGGGTTCCCTCTTGGAAACAGACAGCTAGAAATCGTGCCATGTCTTCTGATTTGTTAGTAGCACTGTCGTTTTCATTAAAAAAAAAAACAGAGAGAACGTACGCACCATGTACTGTCATGTTGGTTTCATCAATTCAGTCACGATAAATTTCCTGAAAATGCCATGAAGTTGGGATTCTCAGTTGGTGTAATTGAAGATATTGCCAAGGAATACATCTACATTTTTAGCAGACGTGTTCATCCAAAGTGACATTTGGGGTTAAGGGTCTTGCTTTAGGGAACAGCTGTGAAATCATACTGCCAACCATGGGATTTGAACCAGCAACCTCCTGATTATAACTACAGGATCCTAATCTGCAGAGTCACACATTGTCCCTAATACCACATAGCTGGTGTACTGACTCTGCAGATCATTTACACAGAGCTCAAAAGTAGCATATGTTGAGCGACATAAATTTTTTATTAGGGAGTCTTTGCCCAGAACAAAATGTGTTGGAGGGAATTATTTTCAGGAAGGGAATGAAAAACAATGTGATATACTGACGTGGTGATTGGCTGATAGCTTTCAGGAAACCTTCTAGTCAAGGCTGTCTGCCACAAGCATGCGGCGCGCTCGTTTGACGAGACCTCGGCCGCAGCGGATGTAGGGTGGCGGAGCACAGTGGGAGTATTGTCAGAGGTTAGAGAAAAGCTGTAATTGGCTTTAGCTGTGGGTAACAGTCAATGGAGACCAGCCAGCAAGTGAAAAGGCCTAGAATGCTTAGTTGTCGTTGTTTAGCATGTGTGACAGTAGGGTGAAGCAGGGAGGCCTCTCATCGACCAGACAGTCCTCTTCCTGTTGCCCTTTACCTACTTTTCCTACTGATTTCCAGCATAAGCCTGGAAATCCCATGCAGGTATTTTCCAGGGAATATTGTCTATACAAAATATCAGTGTCGCATATAGAATTGCCAATTTTAAATATTGCCATCTCAGATCACCTAAAACCTTTTGAATTAGATTTGAAGCATTCTATACAGACGTTCCTCTACTTATGAACTTTCAGCTTACGAACTTTCAGACATACGAACAAAGAGGACTCTAAGTCCAAATTGTGTTCATTGGGCTCCCGTGTCCGCCTAGTCGCTAAAGCAGCGTAGCGTGCGTACTCCCAGCATCCCAGTTCTTAGTACTTGTGTATACCCTTAAAATGATGTTGAATAATGACTTACGAACATTTCAAGTTACGAATGGCTGTTTGGAATGTATCTCGTTCGTAAGTAAAAGAGCATCTGTATATTAATTTTAAATGTTAGCATATGCTGGCATCCATGGTTGCCTGATCTAATTTACTTTGCCAATGCCGTTCTAAGTTGATTCCTTTACCTGATTGTTCAAAAACTCCATGAATTCATTTGAGAGTTTATAGTAATCTTTTGTTTTGCAAATATTTGTGAGAGAGGACACAACAAATCAGTACTGCCGATGCAAGCACATGGTCCACTGACGCCTCTCAGAAGAATTCTTACGCAATTAAAAGTTTAGCTTGTGTTACAGGCGCCTCCAGGTAGTGAAGTTTGCCTCCATTGTATTTGGTGTTAAAGACATTTCCATGTGAAAGGGGAAATACTTTCACCGTACATGTAGATATATGAATAATTCAGAATAATTCCTGCCTTCAAGCGTGTGCTCTGCCTTACTGAATAGCTCCGATTCATCAGGACCCAAACTAGATAAGTCACAATAATTGGATGAAATGAATGCAGTTTCCACACAAATATATATGTTTACTTGCTTTTCTGACGTTTTCCCATGTTATTTTAGCCACTTTCCTTTTTTATAGGATGATCTTAGTTAACTCAATTTCTTGAAAATTTCAAAAAAGTATTGATTTCTCTTTTTTCACTGTCAAATCCCAGCTGTATAAAAAAGCAAAGTATATCTGAAGCAATGTGTATGTTTTTCTTTAGGCTATCAGGACTCTTCAAACAGTCCCCTGACCTCCTCCCCAGTGTCCCTACATCCTGAAGCTTTCCCTGGCCTGGTTCTGGATCAGATTCAGCCGCCGCCACTTCCCGAGAAGAAGCTGCTGAGTCGCGCGGTATCGGCACCTGGCGGTCCAAGCGGCAAGCCCATTCCCCGGGGACGTCCACGCTTCCCATTTGGAGGTTCCGAGACCAACGTCGCCCATCCCGAACGAGCCCAGTCTAGTCAACCCTCGAGTCCAGTTGATCCACGGCACCAGTATTCCTCCAGCGAGTCCCTGGAGTGCTACCCGTCGGTGCTCAATCGCTCCCAGACCTTGGATGAGCCACCCACTAGAGGACGGAGCCGGTTCGGGGGTTACCTACGTGGGGGTGTGACCTCGTCATCGTCCCCACAGCTGAGCCACCCCCACCACTCCCACTCTGCTGGCTCCAGTTTGCACCTGCAGACTCTACTCAGCAACATCGACAGCCGCGAAGGCATCTACTCAAAGTTGGGCGGTCTCTACGCAGAGTCGCTTCGCCGTCTGGCTCTCAAGTGTGAAGAGCACTTCACCCGAAGCCAGAGAAACCCGCTACACTTCGACGAAAGCAACTGGTCCCTGTTTAAACTCACCTGTAACAAGCCCTGCTGTGATGCAGGCGATGCTGTTTACTACTCAGCCTCCTGTGCATCTGACCCCAAGAACTCCTATGCCGTTAAGGTACAGCTACCGTTTTGTTTGAGTCTGCAGTTACCCAATGTATTGTTTCAGTTTAATTATACTTAGTGAATAGGCAAGTGAGTGGAAAGGTAGTCATGTTAATCCAAGTTATATTACATGAATACTGCTTTGAGAAGAAGACCTTAAGATAGAGGTAGAACCTTCTGATAGGATAATGTGTAACTACCCATCAGTCATAGTAAAATTTCATGTTTCTATAGACCTCTCTCAAATAATTTGAAGGAAACTGTGACGTCTATTTAACCTGTAACAATAGGTTGAAGTAAGCACATTCTTCTCGTTTTAAGTAAACTGACACAGTTCACTTTTCCCAGGGGCTTGTCCTGTGTAGTTTGTTCTAGAAGGGTGTGTATTCATGCAGAGTGACCTTTGTCCTGAAATCATTAGCATGACATACACCCTAGCCACGCCATGGAATGCCACCGAATTGGGCCGTTGCGTTCCTGACGGAACCTTACGCATTAAAAGAGGCTTTGTATAGAACTTTGTCACTGCGTTTGTAGTGTGAGTTATATATTAATCACCAGCCATAAATCTGCCATGCCATTACACTGTAGACAAACACAAACATGTTTCTCTCTTTATGAATTGTCTTTAATGCTGTGTATCGATTTTGGTTCATAGAAAAATTGAAAAAAACTGTCTTCTGTTTTGTCAGAATTACACTTCATATCCTGGAGCATCCCTGCACTTTGTGTTGTCATCTCAAAGCCCTAACTGTACTCTTTAAGGAATAACAGGGTTTAATAAAGTAATGCGTGTAATGTGAGCGAAAACATGAAGTTCTCTAAAGAGGACAAAAAAAACGGAAGTGAGGGCTGTGTAAAAATACTACAGGTTTATGCTTTTCAAACAAAATCTTTTTTATCCAAGGTTTCCAGGAAAAAAACAGCACATTGGTTGAGGAAAATGTTTTTGTTATAAAAAGGAAAATGTTTCTGTTATAAAAAGTTACACTAACATGAGTCTGTTGTCCTGGTGGAAAAAGCTCCACTCTGGAGACATTTCAGCATGGATTCTCTCAGATCTAAAACTGGGCTCATTGTGTCTATAATTCCTTTGCTCTCCTCCTAGATCTGTAAGAGTCAGACTTCAGACAGCAAACAGGGCGACATCTACGGCTTGTCGGTGCAGAAGAGCATGCCGCCGCATTTCAACCTGCAGCAGGACTGCGGGCACTTCATTGCATGCGTGCCGCAGAGCATGCTGCTGCAGGATGCGGAGCCCAGGTCCCCGGGGCCGGGCGGCCAGGAGCGCGTGGTGGTGATCACGCGGGAGGTACCCCGGCAGACCGCCGCCGACTTCGTCCGCGGGTGGGTTGACTTCCACCGGGCGCAGCCAGAGACCTACGAGCGCCGCGTCTGCTTCCTGCTGCTACAGCTGTGCAACGGCTTGGAGCACCTGAAGGAGCACGGCGTGAGCCACCGCGACCTGTGCCTGGAGAACCTGCTCCTGGTGCCTGGCCGGTCGGTCGAACCTGGCGCTGAGCAGACCCACCTGTCCCGCCTGCTCATCAGCAACTTCGCCAAGTCCAAGCAGCGCAACGCTGAGGACGCCTCCGCCGCCGACCCGCGCCTCAGGAAGGACCACGCCCGCCTGGCTCCTGAGATCGTGTCGGCCTCCCAATACCGCAAGTTCGACGAGTTCCAGACGGGCATCCTGATCTATGAGCTGCTGCACCAGCCCAACCCCTTCGAGATGAACCCCGAGCTGAAGCATCAGGACTATCGCTGCGAGGAGTTACCTCCCATCCCGCCCGTGTCCATCTACTCGCCGGGCCTGCAAAGACTGGCGCACCTGCTCCTCCAGCCCGATCCAATCAAACGGATCCCCATCCAGGAGGCGAAGCGAGTGCTGCAGTGTCTGCTCTGGGGGCCACGCCGGGACCTCATGGAGCAGCAGTGGGACCGTCCCGGGGGCCTGGCCCGCCACGACGGGCTGCTCAACTGGCTGGATGTGAAGCGCGCCCTGCTGATGATGAAGTTCGCCGAGCGCTCGCTGGAGCCCGAGCGGACCGCCGAGTTGGAGGACTGGCTGTGCTGCCAGTATTTCTCCAGCGCCCACCCGCTGTCCCTCTGCCACACCGCAGGGCAGCTGTACTCCCGCAAGTAACAGGCGGCTCGCTTCTGCTGCGTCCCACTCTCAGCGCGGCCATCCTGTTGCCAAGCCACGCGTGATCATGGCTACCGATATTTGGCGCCTCTGGTATTCCTAGATGAACGGAAGCTGGCCATCTCTGGCTGGCTCTTAAACGAAGAAGCAGGGAGTGCGTGAACAAAGATTAAAGAGGTTCATGGCACTGCCAAGAATGGAACAGTACAATTATCTATTGTTCTCCGAGATCAGACTTCTTGCTTAACTTGGATCTCAGTATTAAAGGCAGAAATGTACACTGTTGATATCCTAGCGTGCGACGTTATCTGATATGCCTGACAGGGAAGAGCAAAGCTGGGGTTTGGAAAGCATTAACCATCCTGCCATACAAGTATTTTTTATTACTTTGTATTTAATATTTTGAGGAAATATTACATCAATTGCCAGAACAAGTGCTTTGTAAAAGAATGACGTCCGGCTTTGTTTTGGGGACAAGAAAACATTTGGTACTGTAAATTCTGTGTAGCTGACAAAAAAATTAAACATTTAGGTTTATGATTCATAGATCAAACAGAAATATATTGTACTAATACCCAAATATTCTTGAGTATGACCCATATTTTTACTTATGTCGTAGGTTTCCATCTATACACATCTGTAGCAGATATATAAACTAGTCAGAACCAAAATTGACAATGAACATGTCTTTTCCTCCACTGTCCACTTGTCTAATTTGGTTACATTTAGACCATTATTGACAAACATAATGACATTGCACTAACCAGTATTTATCATATTTGCCATACAGTTATGTGAATGAAAGAAACAATTAATGTGAAAATACGGTAACATCTTAACACATTTCCAGGGAAATTTAAAGAATATATTACAATTATTTTATATTTTGAAAGCACATGTCCTCTGTGAAACGCTTGGTGTGCATAAGCGTTAAGATGTCACAGTCATCCAGTGAACCAACCAAAGCACTTTGGTCTGTTAATTAGCCCATGTGACGTCGATCGCTGGGGAACGAGGACAGAGCTTCGCTAAGCCTTCGTGCCACTCTGCTTGGGCCACTTGCATCTTGCTTCTCCTTTTTGAGTTTATAAAGCTACACTGCCTTCGGTTACTCCTGCATTTTTAAGCAGCCAATAAATTCTATAAATACACAGTTTTAATTTGAATCCTTATTGATATTTGTATGTGAAACTGGGGTTTCAAGCAAGCCCTTGTAGAATAATTAAATACTGAGCCAAGCAGGTCTAAATTGCAATGGATCTGATCCGTAGGAGAATATATTTATAGTTTTAATTAGTTTTATTAATTAGTTATATTTTTCCTGGAATTCGTTTGAAAATTTTGACAAATGCCAATCAGAAATGTTTGTTCTGTCCTTTCTTTATATATTTTGCTCGTGAACAGCTGTGTTGTCCAGGTTTGTTTCTAATAAACAATCACTGGCTCTAGCGCTGGATGGCATTTTTAATATATTCCTTTCTCGTTATCGTTTTTTTCAGTGTATATCTGTGATGATGGCTTGTGTTTCTTTTTTGTTGACTTATTTAATAACATCTAATAAAATTGTATATATGTTTTCACGTCATGGATTTTTTATTATTCTCAATCGGAGTGGTGTCTTGGTGTCATAATGAGGTTTTTGTTATTGTATCTGTCACAAAGACGGTTGTCAAAGTGTCCCTTTTTCTGTGATGAAGAAGCACCACAAAGAAAAATTGTTCAAACATATTTTCCTACAACATCTGTCTTTACAAGCAAATTTAAATATATCATGGAAAATTTTTAAAGCAATTTTAAATATGGATGTTATAAATTTAAACATGCACATACTTCAAAAAGCTACATCTGAATTGTTCTAGACAAAAGGGACATTATTGTTTGACAGTTACCTGGTCGTCCGGTGTATCCTACTTAGGGAGCGTCCAATGTTAAACGAAATGTCACCAATCATTACAAGAATACCTGATATGGGCAGAGTGCTATCTGATTATCAGAGTATCAGGTTTGCTCTACTCTAAGCATTTTAGTCTTGAAAGCCTACACTTTGCAGATGGCTTTTAAAAAGTTTCACTGCGAGGGAGAACACAGGAAGTCGACAAGCCAGTGCTGGCCTTTTTTCACCTCGCTGAGCCTCCTACAGCAACATGAGTGAGAATACAGATGTTTACCACATAAAAATAAATAGACTGACCTGCGGAGCTGTGCTATGACTGAAACCAATCGCGTTTCATTTGAACAAGTCACCCCTCACCAGTAACAAACCTTTTAGAAAAAAAAATAATGCAACAATACTAACCTTTCATGCTTTGGGGCAAAAGCTGACTTTATGTTAAGTAATATTATAAATAATGTTAGAATTATTGTATTTCACCTGCAAAGAATGAGCTTCTATTGGTAGTTTCAAAGGTAGGTGTACAGCCTGAAATCCAATATATCAATTACTTGAATTTTTGTGGACACTGAATGCTCACAATAAGCCTAGAACCTAACCCAGGAAGGAGAAGGACTCAAGGTGCCAGGTCTGTACAATAAGAGCAATCGAGAGACACCAGTCAGCTAAGCCACATTTAGGAAAGCAAACTCATACAAAGGTAAGGAGAACATCTAAGCTCCACAAAACACAGAAGCAGACGCACAACCCTGAAGGTGTGACCGCTAAGTCAGTACAACACCCACAGAAGAGGAGTATCCATTCATAATCTAACAGCTTATTCAGCACATGGACACAATGGAACCAAACCCAGGCTGCAAAGGATACAAGCCAGGGGAACAGCCCTGTATAAGATGCCAGTTCTTTGCAGACATACTCATAATCATTGTGAAATTTAGAAACACTAATTCACCTATAGGCACCTTTGGACTGCAGGGGAAAGGCAACCAACCCCAGGAGACCAGGTAAACCCCACACCTACCGAAGAGGGCTTTTGATCCACGCCCCTTGCAGGGCGAGGACTTCCTGGTAGTGCAAAGCATGCTGGGAGCAAAAAAGGTTATGTTATTTAGCAAAACTATTTGTGGTAAATGCTTGTTTTCTCTGTTGTGTTTTTTATAGTCTCTCTGGTACTAGTAGTGAGACAGCACACATAGTTATTTTTATGAGGGTAAGATTTAAACACAGTTGGTGAACAGGCTAGCAGGTCAGAGCTTGGGGGGGGGGGGTTCCACTATGCAGTCTAATTGGGTGTGTGTTACCAATGAAGTTTATTTGCTGTGTTAAGCTGTACTCTGCTTAGTACCACTGTCCTAATGAATGTTACAATGCTATGTTACAACTCTGGCGGCATCTAGTGGTCATCGGCATTTCTTACAAAAAAAGGCAACGAAATTGCAACGGAGAAAATGTTACCAAGGGGTTGTTACAAAGAACGACGAATTGCATGGCCTCGTGTTATGCGTTTCCCGAGTTTGACTGTATAGTCACTGTGACTCTGTATTAGATAAGCACTCATGCAAATGTTTTTATGAGTGGATACACACCAAGTATTGCAGGACCGCAGTGTCATCCTCCTTCTTAATGAGGAGAAGCTACTGAATTACTGGAATATGACACCACCAGAGAGTATCAAAGCTTGAAGACACCTCAACAACAGATAATCGATTTAACTATCACGTTTTAATGCAACAATACCTGGTGATGAATTTTTAAACAAAGTTAGCATTTGGTTTGTGTCTTTTGGCTATGTTATATTGCGTGATAATGCTGATATCGGCAATTTTATTTTGTGTCGTTAAACAATCCTTTATTTGTACTATTGTTTACTGTTGGCATCTATGTCTGTGTTTATTATTGTTATTGGGACATTCATGAAAAATATGCTTTAGAGGTATGACATTGTTGGTATCAATACATTTTAATCAATATAGTCATTTTACATTATGTCTAAGCATTATCCAATATGGAGAAACAAATAATCAATCAATCAATCAATCAGAATAAAATCCATCCTACTATGATCATACATGCTATTTTCTTGCCACCTTTCCTGATGCCTATGCTTGTGTTTCGCATTTATATTTACATTTGTATGTTTTGGAGTAGGAATTAGTAAAAGAAAGTTAACTAATACTTATTATTTAAATGATAAATAATATGATGCATCATAGTAGATTATGATTGAATGTTACGTTTATATAGCACTTTTAAAGAATCAGTAGGGAGCCACTTCAACCACCACTGTACTTGTAGCCCCCATCTGGATGATGTGACGGCAGCCATTCTGCACCAGTACGCTCACCACACAGCTATGGTGGTGAAGGGGGAGGAGAGAATTCACCAGTTAGACATAGGGGATGGGTCGGCATGGTGGTGCAGTGGTTAGCACTGTTGCCACACACCTCTGGGACCTGGGTTCAAGTCTCCGCCTGGGTCACATGTGTGCGGAGTTTGCATGTTCTCCCCATGTCGTCGTGGGGTTTCCTCCGGGTACTCCGGTTTCCCCCCACCGTCCAAAAACATGGTGAGGCTAATTGGAGTTGCTAAATTGTGCGTGTGAGAGTGAATGGTGTGTGAGTGTGCCCTGCGATGGGCTGGCCCCCCATCCTGGGTTGTTCCTTGCCTCGTGCCCATTGCTTCCGGGATATGCCCCAGACCCCCTGTGACCCAGTAGGATAAGCGGTTTGGAAAATGGATGGATGGATATAGGGGATGATTAGGGGGGCAGATCTGACAGGGCCACAGTGGGCAGTTTTACCCGAGAGATCTGGGTACCACCCCCCTACTCTTTTAAAAGATGACCTCAGTTTTACATCTCATCAGAAGGGCAGCATCATTTTTACAACACAGACCACAGGATGCACTAACCTGGTGGCCACACCAACACCTCTCCCATCAGCAACTCAGCTTTCCTAGTTGGTCTCCTATCGCAGTACTGGTCTGGCCCAAGCTGGCTTAGCTTCAGATGAATTACCTAGCTGGAGCAGCAGGTGGTATGGCTGCCAACCAGGAAATCATAGTTATCACTTATTACTAAATGTGGTTACAGCTTTATTCAAACTTAATATAGGCTTGCACTGCACATGTATAGTGCATTACTTATTCTCTGTAAATATTTTCACATATCAGCCGAATTTTTAAATATAGTGCTGAATTATCCATGAATATTTTCGAAATGTTTAGCAAGACTGGCTTAGTAACCCAAAAATAAAAAATCCTTTTTAAAACTAGACGAAAACAGTTTGGTTTCATTTCCATGGTACCTGCTTTATAACCGGTGTCATAGGTGTCATTCGGTAACAAAAAACAAGTTGTGTTAAAGCAGAATGTGTTATTAATGTGAGCTGGAGTATGAGGTGTGGCCTCCGCTGTTCTGGCTGGTGTTTTATTTTTCAGTAGTTGCACATTAAGCCAGACAATGCGACGGTTATAATGTAACCAAACAATCGGGAGGGCAGGCGAGCGCTCGGATCTCAGTACTTTTCCACTCGGCCCGGCTTCCTCCCCCCCCCTTTGCAGCAGCCAGTGCCGCACGCCCCCCCCCCCCGCCCTACGTAAGCGCAGCTCTCAGTTTTGTGACCGATCGCCAGCTTCCGAAGCCTCATTCTTCATCGGACGATCGCCGTGAGAAGTCAGCCCGTCGTGTACCTCTCCGAGGCCGGATGGTAAAATCCAACCTCCAGCGGATCCTGAATAGTCACTGCTTTGCTCGCGAAAAAGAAGGAAAACACCAGTGTTATACTACAATGGCTGCTTTTAGTAGTAGTATTTGTGACTTGAGTGGCAAGTAAGTGACTGCTAAAAATGTGGGGGAGGGAGACTGCATCTTTATACAGCTGATGGAAGCGCATCTGTGTCATAAATGAAACTCGGCATATTGACGCATTTGCCGATTAGCGTTATTTGATGAAGTTATTCAGTTTTATAATCGATTGCGTTTTCCTTATACGAGCTTTATTATTCGTCTTGTAGGCTAGCGGTATGTAATTACGGCCTACGTCACAGCTCGGCGTATCCCTTTTCCTGGTTTAGCAGTTAGCTTATGTAGCTAATCGCTTGCTGTAAATAATTGTCGTGTAACGCGAATAATTTTAACATTCGAGCTCTTTTGGGATACACATGTTGTTAATCCCGACGTAACCAATTCTGGCTCTTTTTTTCTAAATTATTCTGCGACTTCGTGTAAAGCTGCGTGACGCGTATGACGGGAAGGAAAAATTAAAGGCCCAAAACGACATCAAAACACAACATCGCTGAAGAAATTATCTGTATTGCCTGTACCTATGTATATTTTTAAAACATACTAATTGAAGAATACCTTTTAAATGATTTTTGGCCTAATTTTTGCTTTAAATGGCTAAATATATTGTGGTTTCTTCTCCAAAGGCCTTGCTCGTCGTAGATCCTTAAACTGCTACATCACAATGGTTAGGCCGATTTCCTATTTCTGACGTCACTCGTTTCTGGGGTGTAACAATGTAACGGTATTATTGGGAACTTTTGTTTTAATGTGAATTTGTTTTATATTTTATCTTGGAATATTGTAATTATAATATTTGCAATTGTAATATTACACGACTAAGAAAATATGTATTTTTTTTAAAGTCACAAATGCATGTGATATTACAATTGGTCGTCTTGCGTCAATAGGGCCCGATCCTGTTAGTTTCCCCCCCCCCCCCTTTCAGCTAATTTTAAATTCTCGTTTGCATTTACAAACACATTTATGGGAGAGTCAAAATGTTTCGTCTGAACTGAAGTGATCAAAACAGCACCACCATTATAATCTCCATTATAATCCCTACTCCAAAATTACAAATTCAATAAATGTTTAACACGATTTAGCAAACTGCATTCCCTGCAACTTTGTTTACTTAAAATTACTGACTTCATTGAGGTATGGCCTATTTGGTACAATTAATTTAGTGTCTTTATGTTGATTCTTTACTTTTAGGAGAGTAATCCATAGATTATACATGACAAGAAAATGAAAGCATTATGCACAGATAATTTGTGTACGCTTGTCTGGGGTATGTCCATGCTGGTTCTGCGTGTGACTGTGCTTTCTGGCTGCCGCGTACACAGGCTGCCTCTGTGCTGTAGCAGTACCCACAGCCCAGGGCCTCTGTGGTGCTCCTGATGCCCCTCTCCCACCCCTGAAGATCCCAGGTGGGCGAGGGAATGGTCAATGGGATCACACTTCTTCAGCTCGGCCGCTGCACTCAGTGAGTAGTCCTGTGCTCCAGTTAATATATAACCTTGAACGCCTTTTGGAAAAACCCTTTGGAACATGTTTTTCTGTTTTAATAAACCATGGTTGATGTGCAATACCTTGGCGGCTTCTTCCAGGACAAGAAGCTCACAGTGACGGAGGAGCCAGCAGGAAATGGACGTCCCAGGATTCTTCACTTCAAGAGCTGCCCCACAGCGTCCCGGATGATCCAATGGGACGCAGCGGTCAGTGACGGCAACCTTTATGTGGAGATTCCCCGGGACACCCTTCCTGAGGGCAGCAAAGAAAGGTGAGATTCACAGGAAGTATTGGGGGGGGGGTTCTGGACTGGCATAGGAACAGGGCAATATGAGGTTAGCAGCCAGTTGAGAGAGACATTTTTTTTGATTCGTTTTTAATTATTTACATTTCTTCCACTAGTTTTGCAGCTCTTCTGGAGTATGCTGAAGAACATCTGAACGTTGTCACAGTATTTGTCTGCTTTTACAAGAACAGAGATGACAGAGGTATGCATGAGACGCCCCTGTAATATTTTGTACCCCCTTTATTGAAATTGCATCAAATCATGGTTGTGTGTAAATGTTATTTTTAAAAGTCGTCTTGACATGTTTTGAAGAGTGCTTATGCATGTAGTGAAGTTTATTTTGAATGTATATATGTGCTGTTTTCATCTTAAAATGCCGTTCTCTCTCCTAGCTAAATTGCTGCGCACATTCAGCTTTCTGGGCTTTGAGATTGTGAAACCAGGCCATGCCCCTGTCCCACCTCGACCTGATGTGTTCTTCATGGCCTACAACTTTGACAGGGATTCCTCTGATGAAGACTAATTCAGAACGCCGCCCCCCCAGTGACCCATAAACCCTCAGCTGTCCCCTTGTGACTCAAGTGCTTACAAACACCTACGCTTTTTGTGTTCCAAGAAAGTGCATAGACTTAGGCTCCTGTGAATGAGATTCTGTGGCTTTTTATACGCATCATTTGCCGTTTTTGCTCATTTAGTTTTTAGTATATTCAGTGTTTGAGGGAAGCCAGTGGTCCTGAAATATGTAAAAATTTTCATGAGTTTTGAATAGCTGAAGGAATATGTGTGACTTTGGTGGATGTGCAAGAGTAGGTTTTACACTTGGCTATCCTGTCCGTAATTGGATATAATTGAAAGAATGAAACTGCATTACTTAATGACACTGAATGCACAAAAATAGCTACATGTGAACATTCATAATGGCTTTAGTGTTTGAAGTCCTGTTTATATGGAGCCTAAATACTTAGATCTACACTGCAAAAGTGCTCCAAAGAGATGATGAAATTGAGAAATCAAGTGAATGACTGCAGCTTGTGTGATTAGTCTTAGTTATGGAGTGGTTATACTAACCTGCCTGTCTGCTTTTTCTTCTGTTACGTGCTCACTGTCTTAGTACTGCAGTTTTTTTGGGAACTTTGTACTGATTGAGTTTTGGTCAAGCATTCCTCCACAATCTACATGCCCCCCCCCCCCAATCCCCACATAGTTTTGATGATTGATGTTCACCTGCATAGTGGTACCTTATTGTGTGTCTGTGATAATAAAAATGATTTAAAAAAACTATAGTGTGTTAATACATCCTTTGTTAGAGATTTGGAAAAGTACTTTAAAGGACTCCTGCTAACAGAAATTGAACGTGTTTGTAATTGCATGCATGCTTTGGTTATGGGAACATTTTAATGTGAGATCTAATGGTTTCTGGGTTCTGTTTCGAAGTGCAAGCCAGTACCTGCAGTCGGTTCTCTTCTCAAGTGTGGGCTGAATTCTTCTTGAAGGTTTCTACCTTGGGATACCCTTTGTCTGTCCATCCGTCTTTCAGTTCCGGCTCAGGTTGATGGGGAGGGCTGGATCCGATCCCGGGCATCTCTGGGCACAAAGTGGGCATGCACACATTCAAACTCGCATCGGATATTCTTCATAAGATGTGTGAGATACTTGCTCTGTGGATCACGTATTCTACAGGGTTTCTCCTAACAGTACTGCCCCATGTTTTCTCTAAGCAGTGAGGCTTTGAAATCTAAGGTGGGTAGAACTATGTACTGTGAACCTGTTTAACCTACTTTCCACAAAACTGCACACAAATATCAGTCCATATGAATGAAGAAGAGTGGCCATTTGTAGGAATATAAGTCCAAGTGTTTCCAATTTAGCCCTGGCCTACACGAAAAAATAGATACAACAAAAACTGTCGTACGTATGACCACACGGCTACTCTGTCTCTAGAAGTTTTTTTTTTTCCCTCTGGGGAGTGGTTTGCTAGATCATCTGCGCTAACTGGATCTTCCTGGACTCCAAAGTTTAACCCTCAGTATGGCCTGGACTGTTGCAGTAAGACCCTGCAAATCACAGAAAAGCTGTTCGAATGTCATATTTCTGTAATATAAATCATTTAATTTTATGTTTCTCATGCACTTGCCACAGACACGTAATCCTGGTATGTTACATTAAGCTTATTTAGGAATAACAGACTGTATTCACAACAGAAAGTAAAAATTTGTTTACAAAAACGAAGGCTGAAGAAAATGTATTTAAAATGTTTACACATTTTAGCCTAAAAAAAAAAATCGAGATATATCCATTTTATCCAATTAATATATCCATGGAACATGATGGCAGTGAAAGACAGGAATATTATATGGGCTGCAATGAAAATGTCCAGCGTCTCTTCAGTTCTTGGTTGAAATTGTAGGGATCAGTCAAGGGTCACCTTCAGGCCACTGGTTGAGGCTGGTCCTGTTGGGTCTTGACCATGCGTTCATATGAAGTGGAGCAGTATATACATACTGACATCTTTAATAACCGATGCTTAAAAAGCTTTAAGCAATGCAATTCACCAAATACCCACCAGATGGCTCTTTGACACACATCCCAACACCCTCAAACACGGCACAAACAGGTTTTCGCCGCTACAAAATCACTAGACTGAACTAACCGTGACCCTGTGGTTGGAAAATGGGCGGATGAATTAAGTCATGTGATCCGTGCCGCAAGTGCTACGTTTACCATCTCCGTTTTGCACGAATAAGACAGGCAAATACATGTTTTTTGGAATCAAAATATTTAATAAGTACATATCAAGTATTATACCATGTACAAAATTTCAGATCACAACATGAAGCAATGTACTTCAGACTTAAATCGCTGCAGGTAAAGCTTCTCACGTACAACAAACTAATGATTAAAATATAAGCAACTAAAAATGTATTAAAGTGGCATACTTCAATTTTTTTGGAAATTAGATTAAATTTTTTTTTCCTTTTCCATAAGTGCAATAAAACGTATAACACTCAACACGAATGCAAGAGCAAAGCGGAAATACAACTGTTAGTACTGTATAGAGCTGGAGGGTACAAGACCGAGGGACAGGGGAAGGTTCACAGAAAGGTGGGGCATCAGCTCGCCAGTCGCGGAAGGAACGGGAACACGGGTCATTAACGAAAAAAAAACAAAAGACAGGTAATATCACATCACAGTTTGCTTTATAAGCAATATAATCATTAAAACGTTTTCATTTTCGTGTTAAAAAAAAAATTCTTTACCATTTATGTCGACATCACAAAAAAAAGGGCAACAAAATGGGAAGAACAGAAGGGTTCCTGGACCAGGTCAGTACAAGAGGAGACACGAGGAGCGAGATCTTCGGCAAAGTGTGATCCTGCCCTGACTGGTACATCATGGACTTCTTCGGCTGTTTCGTTGTTGGTCTATGTCTCATCAAGACTACAGCCGCACAGTGTGGGTTAAGCAAGTCTGGTATTTACAGTCAGGAAGGGAAGGACATAGGTCAATGGACTGGCTTTATAGGAAGTGACACCTGCATTGTCCTGGGAAAAGCAAGGAGGACTGGGCTCCTCAAGACAGGAAGGTGGAATGGAATCCGGGTTGAAGGGTAGTCAGCCGTAGGATGGGGCGGGTGTTTCTGTTGGTGCGGACTAGCTGTGGCTCTGTGCTCCCGTGTACGTGTGTGATGGTCTGAGTGTGAATGTGTCTCAATGCGTATTTGTGCGACAGTGGTGCCTCACCGTCCCTTGCTGTACCCCGGAAAGAACTGGTCTAGCAGCACCTGTAGTGTTTTATTGAGAATCATCACATAGTCCTTGCCTAGGTCGTGACGGCAAGCTGGGCAAGTGTACACCTCTGCACGGAATGATCTCTGCAAGCAGGTCTGGGCGAGAACAAGGACAGCGTTACAGCCAGTTACAGGTGTCACTCAGTGTATGTCAGTGCTCGGTAATCCTGAGCTAATAGAGAAGATGCATTTTGGTAGAGTTTTGAGTAAACGTGAGAACTCTACCACGGTCTCTCAACCCGGTCCTCGGGGACCCCCCCCAGACAGCCCACATTTTTGCTCCTTTCCAGCTCCCAGAGGGAGCAAAAATGTGGACTGTCTGGCAGGGAGCTGGGAGGGCTAGGTTTAGAAACACTGCTTTAAAGAAGCAAACTCCAGACATACAGGTGATCTCATCTCTGTCACACGAAAGCCTAAATATTCACAATTTTTGCCATTCAAATACAACATCTTGAAAATTGTTCGAACATAAATACCAATCATACCGAAGCAGTATCAAAGAGGAAGACAGAAGCAGGTCTTTCTGAACAGGTTCACTACAGAATTCAATGCTTATTACTGACCAAAAAATGTCATTAATTGAATGAGCTATCAAAACCACAACTGTCCAGAACAGGATGTTTATCACATCCAACCTCTATAAGCCGTGGTGTGACGTATGAAACTGATCTGCTTTTTAACTCGACGTATGTGTTCATTGAGAAATATATGACTGTACTGTCTGTGTTTACACCACATATGTTGCCACTAGTTGCCCCCCCCCATATAATGGTGCAGGTGTAAAATGTGTGGAAATGCTCCTCTCTGTACCTACCTTGCAGACATTGTGGAGACACACAGTGGTGACGGGCTGGAAGGCCAGCTCCTGGCAGCAGACGCACATGAAGAGCTGCTCCACCTTCTTCAGGAAGTTCTGAAACAGGCAGACAACGTGCAGCCATCACCATGGAAACTGCGCGCGGCATCAATTTCTCCTCCGAAATGGACTACGGACACATTTACTCAAAGTCAAATTCAAACCATTTCCTTGTCTACTGATTCCGTTTTTTTTTTTTTTTAATCGATTAATTCCTGATATTACTCAGGTCACTTTTTCCCAGAATCCTGCTGGCTCATTATCATTTTAAAAGATGTCCACTGCTAATTTTCCCTCATTTACCAGCATGTGTGTAAACTCCCTGGGTCTACATAGTTCCTACATGACAAAAGCACAGATGAATTCTAAATGAGAACATTACAGGCCCTTCCAATAGGTAGCTCATGGCCTCCTCCCAAAGTTTCCTGTTCAGTTCGTCCTCTTGAATGAGAGCTCGCTGCTGCTCGGAGAGATGAAATGGCTCCACCCCCTTCAGCCGTTTCACCGCGGGCTCGTCCGCAGGCACCTCTGTGGAGGGGAACATAACTTTAGTACTGAGGTGATTTGGCCGCAACTGAACGTCACTTCAGTGTTTCCCAACTCGGGGATCTGCAGACAATTCACATTTTTGATCCTTCCCTGCTCCCTATCAATACATGTGTACTGCCTGGGGATCCCCGAAGACTGGGTCGAGAAACACTCCATTACTTGTATGTTTGATTTGTAAAATGTTAACTTCATGTCGGCCAACATCTAGCTGCATTCCTAAGTATCATCCTGCACTACCTTGCAAATAATTTCGTTAACGAGGGGAAACATAATGAGGCCAAAGCTGTCCCTCAGATCTAATATGAAACTGCTACCCGTGACTGTTCCCTGCTACCAGGGTAGGGGTTCCATACTACCGACCTCAGAAGAAAATGGCGTATTAAAGATCTGAGATAAATACTCCTTGTTCGTCAAGGCTTATATACCGAGACAATAATAAAAGTCTATTAAAAACCACATTAAGCATTTCCCAAGCTGCACATGTAACCAGTGTAATAGCTCATTACATGTATCGTATCTTGTCTTTCATGCAGAACGAAGCCACTCTCCCATGACAAGCCAGTATCAGCCAGGAGTGGTTACCTTTTTCCCTGGACACCTTCTGGCCCCCATTACTCTGCGGTCCTCTGTCTTTATCTGGAGCCTCACTGCCCTTTTTAACTCTCGCCTTCTTCTCCGGGCCCGATCTCGGCCGTCCTCTCCCAGAGTGCCTCTTCCCTCGTCCGCTGCCCCGAACGGCAGCCTCTTTCTTGGTCTTGTTAGCCATCGCTTCCAGGTAACCAGGTGGGTACTATGAGGTAACAGCATTCCTAAGATTTCCATTTTTCTTTTCAACACAGAACGAATTTCCCTACTCCTTACGCTCACTCGGAAAACACTTGCACCGTGCTCGAGTATAATTCTTCCCACCTCTCCCTCGTCCCTCCTCCCTCCCATTTTAGTCTGCGCTCACATTGCATTTAAGGATCCTGGCCCATGAACACCTTCATCATCACTGTGCGACTTCTTTGTGTTGAAGAAAACATAGGACAGAAAGCACTCAGCACAGAATGGAATTCATGATTAATGTTCTTACTTGGTGGCTTACTTGTGGCTGCTGAGCTCTCCCTTTCTTCACCGCCATCTCAGTACTTACAGTATTGCTTCCATGATTTACCAAAACAGTAACGTGTTCCGCTAACCAAATTTAATAATCATAAGGATACGCAGAATGTATACAGATTACTAACTTTTGGACATGACAATATGCATTTCATTAATATTTTTCCCATACTACTTATCTGCTTACCAGATCTTGGGCAAAACCAAAAGTCAGACAAATGTAAGTTATTTCTATTATTTATGTTAAACATATAACACGAATGAAAACAGGGCATAAAAAAAAACATAAATTAGTATTTCCAAGTCCGGTCGTTGGGGAGCCACAGACTGCCCGCATTTTTGGTGCAGACGTGGTATGTCTGCAGGTCACTGAGGACCGGATCAGGAGGACCGGTCACTGAGGACCGGATTTGGCATGCGAGCATAACTATTCAGGCTATCTACCTACAGAGAGCCACTGAGGGATTCACCTGCACCACGAGTCCCAGCTTCTTGCTCCGCTCGGCCCCCTCAGGCGTCCACGGTGCTGGTTCCAGGTCGTCTCGACGCAGCAGGTACCTCCACACCAGGAAGCCACACTTCCCAATCTCAGGCCAATACTTCACCACCTGCAGTGCACCAACACTGCAGCATTCACACGGTGACAAAACAACTGGGCTTCTGAACCACGGCTCGATTATCTGCATTACCTAGAGAGTCACGTGTGTTTGTCATTTATTTTTGTTGCCCTAGAGATGTGTCCCAATACATTAAGTGTGTGTAATGTATGTAAGAGTTACACTGAGTATCAACAATACAAAAATCCTAAATAAATTTTCCAGGTTCAAGTTTTATTAAATACCTATGTATTAATGTATTTTAAGACCTATTATTTAACTTATGTTAAAGAATTTTGTTTTGTTTTTTGGGTGCAGGGCAAGGGAACCAATTATGGCTCATATTCTCAGAATCTTAACACTGACATCCCTAGATGTCCTGGAACAAAACAAAGACACAGGAAGACACTGCCGCGCGTAATTCACTTCTGAGAGCGGAGAGAAGTCTAAAGCAGTATGTGATCCATTTAATTTCCCATGAAATATGGCTCCTCTGCGTTTCCTTTCCCCAAACCATCACAGTCACTCGACTGAATTCCCCCCCCCCAGCCCAAAAAGGGCCTGTGGTTACCTGCTACATGTTATCTCACCACAACTCTATCACTCTCTTCAGCCTAGAAAGAGCACTACAAAGACTGAAAGACAATGCTATGCTTGTAAGACCACAGCACATCACGCGTCTCCTCCATTCTAACTACTGCAGCACATAAAAATACATACCATAATATACACACAATATAACAGCATGAGTTAGATCCACATCAAGCATTTTTACGAGCATATACACCTCACTGTCACTCCATTTAATATTCATATGCAAATATTTACAATGGCTACCTCCAGTGTGACAGATAACTAGCTTTTAAGGTTTATTCCGATGCGGTAAATGGTGATTAGAGAGAGGGCATCTTGTTGCACATTAAACAGCAACGGCTCAATTTGCATGCAGGAGATCAAAATGAGATGGTGCCAGACAGGTCATAAAAGCAAGACGTATACAGCCGCGGGAAAAAATTAAGAGACCACTCCATAGTTTTTAAACAAAATTTGCATTTTTAAATCCCGGTTTAATCGTGGGTCTTCTTGGGAAAGGCTACGCTGAGAACAGGCTGCTCCCAGGTTCAAAATTTATGGGACAGCTGTACAAAAGAATATGGTGAAGCAGGAGACACTGGGAATGACCAGAAACCAGTAAGGTAGAGGGCAGAAGTGACTTTCTAATGCCAGAGATGACCGTCAACTTATCCGCCAGGTTCTCATGATATATATATATATGTGTGTGTGTGTGTGTGTGTATGTGTGTGTGTGTACAATGTCAAATTGTCTTTCAATGCAACGTTTTGGGCAGTGAACTCAGAAAGATCAGATAGAGAGCTTTTTCCCTCCAAATTCCACATACCATCCTACATAATGCATGTTATATAACCTCCTTCTCTGTACATTTAGTTTTGAATGACAGAAATGCAGGCATCCGAATTACCATGCAGGTGCTGTTTATTCAGACTGATTACATCACCGGAGAAACCTCCACACTCACCAGTAACCCCAACACTGCAGATCTTAACATGTCTTCCTACTGTTCACATAAATCTCCCCAGTTCTTTTGCCCACATGCACAGAAGCTCTCCTTAAAAGCATCAAAAACACCAAACTAAATGACTAAGTAAGTCTCTTTGGAAAGAATTACAGTCGGTCTGCATCGTAAGCAGTTTTCGATCTAGTGTGGTTTTGAACAATCGCGGTTCAAAAATATCTACATTTTCCCACTGATACCTGATCTATGCTGCGCCCAAAGCCAACGGCTCCCCCTGCAGGTGGTGGACCCACAGGAGGGCAGACCCAGGGTGTCTGGCTTCAGCCTTAGTAACAGGGTGAGGATCTCAGACATCTGGGAAGAGCTCTAAGTAGAGATGCTGCTTCCCTGCATCAAAAGGAGCCACTTGAGGTGGTTCGGGCAACTGAGTAGGACACCTCCTGTGGAGGAGGCCCCGGGGCAGACCCAGGACACAGTGGAGAGATTATACCTCCCAGCTGGCCTGGGAATGCCTTGGTTCCCCTCTGGGAGGAGCTGGAGGAGGTGACTGGTGAGAGGGAGGTCTGGGTGTCTCTGCTTAGACTGCTGCCCCGCGACCCCAGATAAGGGGCAGTTAAATGTATGGATGGATGGACAGACGGACGGATGGATGGATGGATGGACAGATAGATGACTTGGTTCTGTGTGGCACGGACCATCTACCTTGAGTGAGAGAATCAGAGACCCCAAGTTTAGCGCACCTTGTAGATGCCGTCATAGCGGTTCCCCTCCTCTGGCGCGTACTTGCTGATGCGGCGGCCCTTGGAGCTGCGCACCACCCGCACCGGTTTCCCCGCCCGCCAGTTCCGGGACTCCGCCCCATCCTTATCATTCAGCGGAGCGTCGCAATTCAGCGCCAGAGCCCTGTGAGAAGAGGACACTCTTCGGATTGGCCAAAACAAGGAGTCACATGACGTCACAAACGTCCCAGTAGGACTTGTGGCTGTTGGGACAGCGGACACATTCACGTGACAGTGGGAGAGGAGGATGCGGAAATTTATGGATGCCCTCGAGATTCAACATGCCCGGCAGGCGGAGCATAAATTCAGGACAGCCGTTTTGGCTGTGACAAAGAACAAAACAAAAAGGAAAACTATTGGAACTGAGATAAATCCCACAAGATTATTTATTTTCATACTGGCGGTAAAAAGGGCTGCTTTACATTCTTAATAATTAATAATCTATTACAGGGGTATTTTCTGCTGCTCAGCCACAGTTAATCATTCTCAGAAAGTACCTGTTCATGTGAGTCAGGGTCTGGTCAAAAGAATGCTCGCCGATGCGCTTGTTCCCGGAAAGGTCACGCCCCCCACTACCTGTGTATGTGAACTCGTCACCTCTGTCCTAAAGGAGAAAAAAAACGCAGGAAGTACAAGTGAACCTGACATGAATGTGCCTTAGAAATGTGTGCTTGACGTCCTGCATGGCCTTTATTTTCTAAGCTAGTTTACGCTGTTGTTTACATCGTGCTCAACAGGACGAGGCTTTAAATTACCGACGCAGGAGAAAAATACATCACGTGTCACACCTGACACGAAACGGCACCTCTCACAGGAGCTCGCCACGTGTCTTTACGGGTTTTTTTTTATTCAAGCGAATGTAATCACAAGAGAAGCTGCACACTGGGAACAGAGTCGGCGAGCCGTCAGTGCAGGTGGCTGGATTGCATTCAGGCTCATTCTCAGGAAATTCATTTTTGTACAGTTTTGGAGATAAAATCTATTAAGAGCTATTAATAGGACCTCACTCTATAACAGTGTTTGCCACCGCGGCCCTTGGGGACCCACAGACAGTCCACATTTCTGCTCCCTCCCAGCCCCGGGAAACACTGTGGGTCCCCTAGGAACGGACTGGGAAGCTTATACCATTAGTCAGCAATTTCACCAAAATTTTAAAATATTTCCATTTTCATTCTCTTTGGTGAGGAACATAGATGATTTTTGTATTTCGAGGGGATAGTGAAATTGGATTCCACTGTGGTGCAGAGGAGCCAATGAAAAGACGACAAGGACCTTCGAATAAATGAACATGAATATCTACTTTTTATACAAACATAAAATCTGACTTTGACCCCAATTTAACTTAATTTATAAATGATGTAATCAATAGTTAACATATTACTGATAGAAGAAAGGATCACTAGAAACCAAATGCGAGTGAGATAATTGTGGACCTTTTCATCATATGGGTTTGAGACCATGTGACCATCATTGTATCTAACAGAATAGATAAATTCTTTGATTTTCCATCAATAAAAATAAGTGTTCAACTTGTCAGGAGTATGTTATGCTCTCTTTGTCCTCAAGAGGGCGACTTGCTCCGCTTTACAACAGTAGCTCAGCGGAGTTGAACAGTGGGTCTCAGAGCCAGGTACAAACTCGAATACAGAGAGAGAGACTGCAGCAAAGAGAGACGACGGCGTGAACAAAGGTATGGGGAGGGGGGGGGCATTTGTCTGCCTCAGCTTCCCCAGTAACGAGCAGGCAGAACAAACAGCATAGCAGATCAGAGGACCCGGCACAGCAGCGGAGAGACGCCGGCCGCTCCCGGAGACCCGCTCCCGGAGGCCCGCTCCCGGAGACCCGCTCCCGGAGACCCGCTCCCGGAGGCCCGCTCCCGGAGACCCGCTCCCGGAGACCCGCTCCGACCGCCTCCGTCGCCAACACCCACCACTTCGTCCTCGAAGCCCCCAGCCAGCACCAGCGAGTAGGAGCCGTCGTTGCTGCGGCCGTGGATGCCCCCCACGTGGGGTCGGTGCACCCCAGCCTCGCTAACCTGATAGTACGGGAATGAGGGAGAGACACGGAAGGAGGGTAGGCCGTGCAAATGGACGGGGGGGGGGGACAATAAAAGGAAATAAAAAAAGAGCAGAGTGTAGTTTAAAAGCCAGACAATGACATGAATACGCAGATACCTACAGGGCAACAAAAACAGCGGTAAGTCAAAACCACTACACACAATATACATACACACATCATAAAACACACCGCCGATAATAGTGATATGAAAAATAAAGCCTTGAAACCCAATGCGAGTGCGATTATTATGGGCTGTCAATGCTTGGTCTAACCCAGTGGGAATCAATAGGGAATGGGTTAAATCATCCATCCATTTAATACACATAACCATCCCATCCACCAGGGGTATCAAAGCACCATTTATACATCATTACGCTCGACCAAATAAAGTCTCACCGATTCGCTTTATTATTAATATTATTAATCAATTAACTTAGACAGGGGATGCATACTTGCCAAAGGAAGAATGATTCAATTAATCAGTCACACAATCCACAGAAATCACCTGCACACGGAATTTCCAAGTGGTGCCAACGGGAATCCCCGGTACGGGCCCGTAGTGGTTGGAGGGGACGATGGTGCACTCCTTCGTACGGCCCACGCAGGCCATTCCCTGCGACACAGTGGTTCACAAATGACAGAGAAATATCACCAGTACATATATAGAGTTATGTGTCTGACTGCATTTATATCCAAGGTCCCTGAAGGTTACCCAAATCCCAATCAGCTAACTGGACACAGCAGACGTAAAGGACCGTATGTAGTGTGAAACAGAGCAAGCAGCCATCGCTGCCAGCCGTATCACGGTACAGTACACATTTATCTTATAATACCCATAAGTCACCTGATGTCCTGTGGAACAGAATGTAACCGAGATGCCAAGCGACACATACCTCTGTGTCTCTCACACACACACACACACACACACACACACACACACCATAAAAAGGGCACATGCCTATACCGGAAATTAATTTTCAACGGCAAATTCGCTTTAAATTAAACCTTAAAATGAACAAATTCCAAAAGTAAAGATTTCCCCCAAAAACCTGCAACAGGAATTCAGAAACTCACAGGAGCTACTTAAAAAGAGAGAATATGGATTTAACAAAATGCATGCTTTAATGATTAAGAACATAATTTCAACATTTGACAACATTTCTGATCCAGCTCACTGAACTTTGTAATTGCTTTCCTAAAGAGAAGTTTTAAACTGCCCTTAAATATACAAGTAGAATTTGTTTTTAATGTTAATTTTTTTCTCTTGCTGTATTTACTCATCTGTGCTCGTCTGACCTGGGATCAGCCAGTGTGCTACTACACCATGAACCCTGCATGGCAGATGTAAGCAATATACAAGTGACCTCTGCTAACTGCTAATGCATGTTCCTGTCAGGTCTGCTGCCAAATCAGACCAGAATAGCTATGTGTCACTTAAGCCTGGGCCGTAGCACTTTAGCCTGGGCCGTAGCACTTTAGCCTGGGCCGTAGCACTTTAGCCTGGGCCGTAGCACTTTAGCCTGGGCCGTAGCACTTTAGCCTGGGCCGTAGCACTTTAGCCTGGGCCGTAGCACTTAGCCTGGGCCGTAGCACTTAGCCTGGGCCGTAGCACTTTAGCCTGGGCCGTAGCACTTAGCCTGGGCCGTAGCACTTTAGCCTGGGCCGTAGCACTTTAGCCTGGGCCGTAGCACTTTAGCCTGGGCCGTAGCACTTAGCCTGGGCCGTAGCACTTTAGCCTGGGCCGTAGCACTTTAGCCTGGGCCGTAGCACTTTAGCCTGGGCCGTAGCACTTTAGCCTGGGCCGTAGCACTTAGCTTGCGCTTGGCCTTATGTTTTTAATGTTAACACATTAAACATATAATCAAGACTTACCTAAACAAACAATCTAGTGCTAAAATCACCAAAACAAAAGAAAAGCCTTAACAAAGTATATATAAATACAATACATATATTAAACAAATTAAAACACAAAATTACAAGCCTGTTTTCAATTCATTCTTCTAAGCTGTACTGTACACCTAATGAATACAGGTTTTTCTAGTTAAATACATCTTACGGAGCCTTTGAAATATTATTGTCCGAATAACGCTGCAGGAAGGTCAGCCTGAAAGGAAATGAATCAATGTGTAATCACAGCTTAGTCACTGAGACTTTCCATTCTTCATACCAGCCGTGCGTAAGTGAGCCTCTTTTTTTTTATTAAACTCCTAAATTCCCAAGGAATAACCAGACAAATGCTCAAACTGTAGCAGCACGTCTGCTACGTTCCTTTAAAATAAATCTTTGATCTCTCTACTTTATGAATCCATCTCCTGGCCACTTATCCTGGTCACAGTGACACGAGGCCCGGAGGCCGGGACAGGATGACAGTCTTTCTCGGGACACATACACACACACGCACACGCACGCAGGCACTGTGGGCAATTCAGAGATGCCAATTACCCAAACTGCATTTCTCTGGAATATGGGAGGAAACCGGGGGGGGGGGGGGGGGGGGGCAAAGGAAAACCATGCAGCAGGAAGGATTGGATGCCTGGAGGTGTGAGGCTATGCTAGTCACACGTTTCACATATATATTTATTAATATTATTTAATTTATTCATACAGACAGATAGGTCTTTTACTGATGTATGACTGTTCTTGAAAGGTATTACTACATACAGAATGCATTATTGGTATTGTAAGTCGTTAGCATGTAATCTCATAAACATAGTAGAGAACCCAAATACAAAATGTGTAACTTGTATCTGTTATGCTTAAGAGTTCATCTTTCATAGAGGAATCGAATCTTACAGCAACGCTTTGGAATTACTGAAAACGTTTTAAGTTATACCAATTACAAAAATGGATAAGATGGATGAATTGAAACTGCAAGAGTAAAATGTTTATCATAAAAGTTAAGGCACATTCACCTCATAGCATCTCGTTGAAGCTACACGTAGTGTCCCAGGTTAGAACACAGTGAAATCTGTAATATATATCAGTACTTCAATTGGCTACAATGTATTCTAAGTCTGAAATGAAATCTGTGGAGCAGGTATATAGAAAACATTACACTACAGAAGTGTCTGCTTCAGTGAAATTTAACACAACAACTAGACGGCTTCGTACATTTATTGTAATTGCACAGTATTGTACTGTGAAAAAAACAAAATGAACACAGCTGAAAGGGGCAGCTGGATAAATTATTAACTGTGGTGGAATATAAAGAATTAGCTCTGATAAGCTTCATTGCAATAATTCACGTAATAATTCACAGTGGCTTGAAGAAATGCTATTTAAACACATGCAAAAGATTATATACCCAGCTGAAAGGATGATGATATCTAAACTTCACCGTACTTAAAATTTTACATAATACTGTGTTTGACAAAATACCCTAAAAGGGGCATTATGGATCAGTGGCCAGTGCCGTGTCCTCACAGCACCTGGGCTATGAGGACCCACTGACAGCTCGGATAGTGTGGAGATATTCCTATGGGTTTCTGCCCTTAGTGTGTGACTGTATCTAGCATCCTCCTCTTTCATTGTGTCCTCTAGCTTGCACTCCGTTTTTCCCTGGATGGGCTCTAGATTCAACGTAATCCTGTATTAGATAAACAGATACAGAAGATGGACAACATATGAAGTATTTTCTAAAGAGTGCAGCTGACAGACATTAAACCTTAAATTTCAGATGGTTAAAAAAGAGTAAATGGCTTTGCCCCAGTCTCACCGCAACACACCGCACCCATGCATCGCTCACTCGCTTTGCCCCAGTCTCACCGCAACACACCGCACCCATGCATCGCTCACTCACTTTGCTCCAGTCTCGTTGCAACACACCGCACCCATGCATCGCTCACTCACTTTGCTCCAGTCTCGTTGTAACACACCGCACCCACGCATCGCTCACTCACTTTGCCCCAGTCCCGCTGGCTCTCTGTGTGCGCCGAGGGCATCTTGGCCTTCTTCTTGCTAGCCTTCAGCTTCTCCCCAGCTTTCACCACCTCACTGGTGTCGTTCTTGCAGGTGGGGCAGTACCTGCACATCAGGTAACATTGGTTCAACACATGACGTCTGTGATATAGTATGACGCAGCTTAATCAGTGACTCTGGCATCTATTAATTGCCCTGGCCATCCATCCTATAATCACTAATCCCAGCAGTAGACTCATCTGCATAGCTAGGTGTTTATTTAGGTCCTGATTGTTCCTCTAAAACTTATAGATCTTCACCTAACTAAAGTCTTTATTAAACTCACCTTTGTACCTTAATGCAACTACATTACATTTAAAGACCAATGAATTATGATTAACATGAAACTGAGTCCGTCAAAGCAAGGATTAATGGCAGAGCACATTTTCAAAACTCACTCCATTTTTTGTTATTTTTATGAAGAGACTGCTAGTGCACTGAAGTCAGACTTCCTTATTATATGTTAGATTAATGGGATACAAAACTCACTCGGAACACAAGTAATCCAATGAAGAACTTTCAATAGATTTCCAAAACCCATTAATTCCACAGACGTTTTCTGGAAAATGTATTTAAAATTGAGTGAGTTTTGGAAATGTGCTTTTCAGTTATCAAGAGGAATAACGATATCAATAGGAATAACTAAAACGCTAAAGATTTACACTAAGAAACCTCTAGATATAGCATATGTCTATATGCACGCCGCATGTCCACACCCTGTGTGCAAGCTAATGCGGCACGGCGAGCGGCGCACCAGTCCTCGTCGTCGGGGATGGCTGTGAGCGGCGGGTTCAGGCAGTAGATGTGGAAGGCCATGTTACACTCGTCACACAGCAGCTGCATGTGGGCGTCCTGCTTGCCGCCACAGACGCAGCACGAGCAGAAGCGGCACTCCGATTCCGGGTCGGCCTTGCAGTGCTTACACTCCGGCCCGGTCTTCCCTGGGTGAGCACACACACACACACACACACACACACACACACACACATCCATATACATATTTATATCCTTTCACTTCTATGGACAAAACCCTATTACCAACAATGACAACCTTAAGGTTAGGGCTGGTTGGGGTTAACTATAAGTAACCAAATAAAATACAAGACTTGACATTTTTAGTGCTTTGATTGCGGACACAGATTTTTATAAAATTTAGTTTGCCCTTGTATTTTTCCAAAAAATTAGAGCTGCTCGATTATGGCAAAAACCATCGTCTCAGTTATTTCTGAGGAATATTGAAATTGCGATAATTTAACTTGATCACTCTTTGACTTATTGAAATTTCATGCATTTATTGGACTTAAAAAAACTTATCAGTTATCTTGTTTTGATAATTGTTGAAAGCCAAAATAGGTGTGGACTCTGTGCTCAATCAGCATGGGTAACGGGACTTAACAGCACTTACGCAACTCCGGTTGACATGAGCCCACACAGTAGACGGCAGTGTTTCCCAATCCAGTCCCCACAGTCGGTCCATGTTTTTGCTTCCTCCCAGACAGTCCATGTTTTTGCTCCCTCCCAGACAGTCCATGTCTTTGCTCCCTCCCAGACAGTCCATGTTTTTGCTCCCTTCCAGACAGTCCATGTTTTTGCTCCCTTCCAGACAGTCCATGTTTTTGCTCCCTCCCAGCTCCCTGCCACAGTCCATGTTTTTGCTTCCTCCCAGCTCCCTGTCAGACAGTCCATGTTTTTGCTCCTTCCCAGATCCCTGCCTTGACAGTCCATGTTTTTGCTC
This sequence comes from Brienomyrus brachyistius, assembly GCF_023856365.1. Taxonomy (NCBI): domain Eukaryota; kingdom Metazoa; phylum Chordata; class Actinopteri; order Osteoglossiformes; family Mormyridae; genus Brienomyrus; species Brienomyrus brachyistius. Next base: position 18,194,490 of record NC_064539.1, on the reverse strand, counting down.
CTTCCCAGCTCCCTGCCTTGACAGTCCATGTTTTTGCTCCCTCCCAGCTCCCTGCCTTGACAGTGCACATCTATTGTAGGGAGCTGAACGGGAGCAAAAACATGAACCGTCTGGGGATCCCTGAGGACTGGGCTGGGAAAGACTGCTCTAAGGGGATGGTTAAGTCAACAGTGAGATGCCAGAAGCCATCGCGTCTGCATCCTAACAGCCCTATTTAATTTGAGTTGCTTGTTCTCTCCAAATCAATGAAGTTAAACAGAAGATTTAACCTGCACAAGTTTGGCAGACGGCACATGTTTACTCGCAGTTTCATCCACAGCTGACATACATTATTTCTGGCAGATTACAAAGCAGGTAGAAGCTTTAAGTAATGACTCTATATCACACTGTACTGTGAGCTCAACCTTTCTTCGAAAAGGAATTTAATAAATTGAAAACAGAGAACATAATATTCCATTATCACTGTCATATGTAAAATAGCTCTCGCACACTGGTGTGCTGCCCATGCTGTTGCGGAATGTTAAAATACACTCTTTTGTCCTGCTTCAGTGCCCTGACTATTTCACATAAATAGCTTATCCTTCAAATTAATTTATATTTCCTAAATACTAATCTCTCTTTCCTTTCCTGGCTGCTATGTACGTGTGACTCCGTTCCTCTGTTCCTCCACATTCTGAACATATTTATGTGATGTTACTTTTGAGCAACAATACTACAACATGTCGAATTTATAGTCCCAGTGGTGAATCTGGCTGACTAGAGCGAGTGCTGGAAGGCTTTTCACAGGTCGGCGGATCAGAAAGGTAGCGCCTACGTTTAAATTGCCCGTCTATTGCTGACAAGGATGCTGCTCCTTTCTTCTCGATCTTGTATATCTCGTCAGGGAAAAGGAGCTTACAGTCGCCGATGACATCACCTGGGCCCCTGCAACAGGAAGGCGCAGAGAAAGCCTGTCATTCATCCATCCCAGCCAATCAATGACCTTTCAGGAGCACCGAAAACCCCGGGGAACCATTCCGGTAATTTCCCAGTGCTTTCTAGAAGTCCTCATGAAAGCTGCACAGCTGAAAAAACGCAAGCAACGATACCACACTCAGATACTCATCAAAAATATGCTAATTCGATTAGGCAGTGAAGAGTCTGCCTTTACAACAACTTGTAAAGGTAAAAAGAACATCTGCAAGTTCATAAAATGCATCTCTTCAAGAAATACTATACATCAGAAAAAAAAAAACGCAGACAGGGTTTCTCTAAATTTAAAATGTTTCTAAAGACATCGTTTCAAAACAGCTACATAAATAAGAAGTGCAGTATTACCTTATGTGATAGTCTACGTATCATTTTGTATTGACATGGGAGATGTCAAGGCATAAGGTCACTAATATCTAACTGAACATCAAAAATGATAGTCATCGAGATTAAGTACGACTGTTTAAAAAATAAAAATATATATTTAGCATAATCTGCACATAAAAATATTTACATTAAAAAGAAAGCAAAATTCACACCTGCCACCCAAACAGGAGATCTTGTGCCAGTAATGCATTAACCATTATTACTCTGATCATGGCGCAAATAACAGGTGTCATGTGATAAAGGCCGGTGTCATGTGATAAAGGCCGGTGTCATGTGATAAAGGCCGGTGTCATGTGATAAAGGCCGGTGTCATGTGATAAAGGCCGGTGTCATGTGATAAAGGCCGGTGTCATGTGATAGCTAGTATATCTACAGGTTAGCGTGTCGTGTCTCTGATCGGAGGGTCGGTGATTCCAGCCTCGACAAAATAGTCTTACAGCCACTGAGCCCACAGGCAAGGTCCTTAACCCCCCCAAAATGTTCCAAGTGCATGGGCTAAAACGCCCAGCCACCCCGAGCTCAAAGGCGTGTATGATGGGATATGCAAAAAGAAACATGCCAATGTAGCCGGGAAAATAATCTTTTCATTTAATTCATCACTAAACCTACAAACGCAATGATTCACACTAAAAATACCGCTGCTGCAGCCATTCTTCATGAACTTACAACAATAACATGAATCATTTTAAAATATAACTTAAAATGTACTTGAAGTCATTTCCCTAGTATTATAAAGTACAGATTATAGGAAAACTTGTAGAGAAATAAGAAAAATCATGCAGTTTTTCTGGAGAGCTCATTAAATACAGCAGGACTACTACACATGCATACTGAAGGGGACTGTCTGTTCTTACCCGAGCAGGAGCTTCACGCGAACCTCCTTATTGGTCCTGGACACCTCGTTGAGGGCAGTGATCTCCGCATCATACCAGAATCCTCGTTCCTCGGGGATCTCGATGTTGTAGTTCACCATGACGACCAGACCCACCTTCAGCTGCTCCCACTTGAGCATGGTCCGAGAGCGAGGCCGGACGTCCTCGGCGCACATCTCCACCACGCCGTTTTCAGGGTAGCTGGCGAAAGAGGGCAACTTCAAACACCAATCACAACCACACAGGACTTGCTTTAACCTAGAATGGACTAGCTAAACCAAATATCTGCAAGAAGATATGGTCGTATTTTCATGCATAATGATTTAAATATTATATGTTATAATTTCATGCTTGACACACAACCACCGCCCCCGGCTGATATAATCTTGTATCAAACACATAGCTACCCAGAAATTTTCTTTATCAAAGTAGTTTTCACTAGAAATAAGGTTGGAGACCCCGTGAACTCAATAATGTTATAAAACATCACTGAGTCCAACATGCAAAAGTTTGAGATGTTCTTTATTAAGTACATCCTTAACTGTTTTTTTTTCTAGTGCTTTCTCATGAGACTCGGCAGATGTGCTGCTGTATTTTGGACAAATGTAGGTGATGCCCACACCGAAGACCTGAGGATGGGCCTCAACTGGAGACAATGCCTTAGTTACAGTTATCTCGGACCATGTGACTGTGCCTGGCCTGGACAACCGCACACACAGCTCTGGCTAAGCTGGGAACGCTGCCAAGGTCGAGCGTCGAAGCCCCGAGCATGGATATGTCACTCAGCGGCGCTCTGCCCCGTCAGGCTAATTGGATGCAGCAGCAAGGCTGACAGAGCCAGGCGGCCGAGATCCACTTGAGGACAACCTCACACTGCAATATCACCAGCTCAAAATCACCAGGCTCCGTCAACGATTACGGGAGCCGCGCTGCACATTCCCTCGAACATGAAAACTAAACAACCGACCCCCAACAAAACAAAAGTTCTGTGCTATTTCCCTATCATACGAGTGGTGTCTGCAGGCTATTGCCGAATATCCTAGATGCACTCGTGTAAATGGAGGCCATCAGTAAATGCTTGACTGGCCATCACCGACGGAGCTGAGCAGGTGAGCACAGGAATGTGAAAACAGATATGTTTTCCGTTTCATGCAGAGACACTGCCAAGAGAAGTGCAGAGATATGGCAGAGTCGCTCCAGATTAAAAGGAGGGTCCGAAGGGCATCCAACCGGCTCAGAGCCAGTACACAAACATGCCAGACAGACCAGTGAAGCCCCATTTTAATATAAGCTGTGACTATGAATAGTGACTGTTAGCTCTTAGTGACAAAAGTAAATGAGCGTCGTTCCGCCAGAGGATTACAGTCATTGGGGTTTCTGGATTCGTGGTAGTTAATCAGTTCCACTGGCCCCAACAACACCACCTAAGCATCCATGGAGAGAAGAGAGCAGCAACCTCACACCTGAGGGACAGGCATCAAGTCAGACAACGGGATAAACAGACAAACGTCCGCAATTCCAAGGAGAATGTGAGTGACCGCCTGAGGAAATCTTTTCCGTGACCGAACAATACAACCAAAGGCATGGTGAACAAAATCCTTTCCCAATAAACAGGGAACAAACACCACGTGGGAACAGTCTGTTACATGGCACTGCTGCCTTTAGACCAATTTATCTGACCTTAAATGCATATCTATGGTTGAGGAAAACAAATGAGAATCATTGGATTTATTTCGGCGCTCAGAAACGGAGAGAAAACGGAAACTGCAAATCTGAATCTGATCAACTCTTACCTACTGAGCCGCAACGTCATCAGTTACTCACAGATAATGATACAGGAGGAACGCGAGAAGCGAAATGGGCGGTCGGGATAATTAAAGGCAGCAAAATGTGTCCGAGTTTCGTAATCTCGCCGGTATCAGATAGGCCCGGCTGGGCATCCGTACAGATCGGCGAGCATCAGAGGGTGAGGGTGACACAAGACACCTGGTCCGGGGAGAAGGCTGCGACCTCAAAAACCAGGGAATACTCAACCAGACCCTCCAAGATCTTTGAGGTGCTAAGAAACCCAGAGGTCCCCAGTGATTTATTACTGCAGCCCTGTTTTGTGTGGGAATGTAGCTAGGAAGCCATTTATTTTGGCTAATTATTTCAAAACTGGTATTTCGTTCAGGGCTACATTCCTTACTTGCTTTCACAGTATATTCTAAATTATTAATCGGCTATGCAGACATCACCACCATGCAAGTATTCGAAAAAATACTAAGCACCAGTCAAAGAGAATTTTGAGAACTGCCAAAGTCCCTTCCAACCGGAAAGATATTTCGTTCCACCCGATGCCTGCATGTGCTGAATATTAACAGGCAGCTCTCCGCAAGCCAAGAAGCACACTTCCTGTATACCCACAACCTCTGCAAAACACTGGCTTTCCCAGCAACAATGATAAAGAAGCAAGGCATTGCAACTCGCAGCAGGACATTAACGATCTACACGTATGCAGCACAACGGCAGAGAAGAGGGTTTCGGGAAGTTACTGTACACCCAGAATGAGGGAATCTGGCTCGGCTTATTTCTGAAAAAAATACCCCCTAATGGGTAGAGCTGATATCTTCAGAGATGGGGTTGGAATGCAAGTCAGCGAGCAACAGTAGGACTTTGGGAAGTCTTTGGACAGGGCAAGGGGTCACATGGGTGTTGGAGAGGCAGGAAGTGGGTGGAGTCGTGTGAGATTTATTACGGGCTAAGTCTGTGCCTGCAGGAACAACAGCTTGTGTTCGAAAGCAGACATTTTGTTTTCTTTCAGGGGAGTGAATTAAAGGTTTTCACAGAGCTTTTTCCCAGATTTAAGGATTTCAGATCTGCTTGCAGATATATCACTAAATCCCATCTAAGCAGGAGACAGTTTAACATGGAAAAAAAGTATAAAATAGCAGCAATTTACTTGTGCTTTATATTGAGACGCAGTTGAAGCGAAAACACGATCGACACCAGGTTTTACGAGCCACACGTGATCAAATTTTGAGATGAAATGTTATCGCCCTTTTTACGATGAACTACAAGAGTGTGAAAATGAATTTGTGCATGCTCACCTGAAGCTTAGCTTTCTGAAAACCTCCTCCCCCCGCCACGCTGCCAAGTCAGACAGATCGTACTGAGGCTTTTCGCAAAACCTCCCTGTCCACAGGTTTTTATTCCCCCACCGATTCCTGCAGAGTTCACCCTCATTCCCACCGCTAGTTAATGACAGCGTTTAACTTAAATATAAAAAAAAAAAAAAAAAAAAAAAATCCCTGAATCATCTGAGGAGAGGTGCTGACCTTGCCTCCTGTTTTAACCTTTGAAGCTGAGGCTCATCTAGGTACGACACAAGGGCGCTAATGTCTGCGGAGAATCACCTCATCACATTCAACAGATGAATTCAATAAATAACAACGAGGCCAAAGCCGCAGCCGACGTCGCTAAACGCCATTCTGATATTCTTATTAAGAGAATAAATGTGTCTGGTTTATGTTAATGATTATTCATTTAAAACAACTGTAACACCAATTCATCCACCCTTCCTCAACCACTTATCCTGACCAGGGTCACGGGACCACAGCCTGGGTGGAACAAATCCTAAACAAGCCCACTTTTTAACCCGAGTAAAATGTACCCCAACATGTTTTCTAGAAGTTTCTTAACAACTGTTGGGCAGCTGGACATAAAAAGCATCGCATATGCTACTATTGATAAATTTGGATTTACCAAGCTGTCAACTTCAATCATGTATCTCCTTCTATAACTATGAGTGATAACTGCATGTCGATTCTCCAGAAGAAATCTGTCCTTCCATAACATTTCTGCAGTCAAACCCCCGTTTGTAGACTTACAGCAAACCACCGACACAACCAATTTAAAAAAGTAATGAAAAGGAAATCTAGAGGGAGATCTCCGTTTGGTTTCTTAATTACTGTTCTCCATGAACACACTAAGAAATTGTATTTTGTCTGCATTATCACTCTGAATAACCACATGGGCTCGTTACTACATGACACACAAAAATCCCCAAACAAAATCAGATTATATAACGAGAGTCCAAGATGTCGAGGTGAGTAGGTCTGCATATTCTTGGCAAACTATTCTCTCTCCAGCCCAACTAATTCAAACAGGTGGTTTGCATTTATGAAAAAAAGTGTGTGTGTGTGTGTGTGTGTTTGTTGGGGGGGGGGTGCATTTTACTGCAAAGGGTCCGGAAGCCAAACATCAGAAATGCAATGCATAGGAGGAAAAGCATTCTCATATACATATGGGATGTAGCAAAAGGCATAGCTAACCATTAGAAGTGGTGTTTTTCCTTGCATTCATTCTCTCTGTGTGTGTGTGTGTGTGTGTGTGTGTGTGTGTGTGTGTGTGTGTGTGTGTGTGTGTCGGGGGGGGGCATCACCGGTACCGCTTCGTGAATTCGAGGCTGCTCCACGCCTCAAACACACGGGCCTGCTGCTCAAATTTTAAGCATTCATGACTGGGAAAGTAACGCTCTCGAGAACTCAGTAACCATGGAAACGGCTCACTCCGACTGATTTCGCCAGAAAGAGATGACTCCAAATTTCTCTCTTTGCCGCAGGCAAAATAAAGCGCACACACAGACTGCGTTTCTAAACGAGCACACTGACCCCTCCCTTTAGACTAAAGGGTTAAGGCACTCAAACGCCTGATTTTACTGCTGCTGTAGCATCCAGGAATGGTGGATTTTAAATTGTGCGAGAAAATAAAAACAGCTGTACAAAACGGTTTACAGATGCAAAGATGCAAGATGTGAGATTCTTTACGTCATAAGGGCCTGCGTTGACAATTTAAATGAATTTTTAAAATCTCGTGACATTTGTAAATATAAACTAGATGAGACTCCAGCCTTAAGCAGTCGTATCGTCCGTCAAGCACGTATAACGCTATTCCCTTCATGCTTTGGATGGAAAAAGAAACACTAGATTCCGATAATTTGAATAACTGCATCACCATGGTGAAAATTCCGCGGCCCGTACGTGAGCACAGACGTAGCCATAAACAAAGAGATTTGTCTGCCGCGATACCACCAGTCGGGCGGCGAGCGCGTGTAAATGCACAGGCAATTACGTCCCGGCAGCTTGCTGCGCGACTCCGCTGTAAAATCGCAGAGGTAGCTAGGAGCTCATCTTCTGTTCTCACCAGGTACTGCTGGAGAACACAGACATACAGGCCTTGAGCGGTGACCAATGCCCACCCCCCCCCCCCCACTGCATGAGTAACACTTTCTATTTAAAAGGTTCTGGAGCCAAGTGATTAAAAACAAGGATGAAACCACCATCCAGGAAGGGAGGGGAGGTGCTGTGACACGCGGCGTGTATCCCTCACATCCTAAGACAATGTGCCGTTACTGTTTTTTGTGGTTACAGAGTACATGGCGATGCATTCACATATGTTAATGACTGCACTATTTTCCTCAGCCCTGCCTATCATCTCATTTATATTTCAGAATCATTTTGCAAGTCGCTAAAGGTATTTATTTTACTGCCGCAACATTAACACAGAACCAGCCTTCTAAAAACAGCACATATAAGCTGGACAAGTATATTTTGTTAGCATAATAAAAATGTGGACATATCAAAGTAAAACGGGATGAATATGAGACATTCACATCAGGCTACTGTGAGACTACATTGTTTCACCTCTCATTTTTCTCTCAGTTTCCTAAAAACCAGAAAGTGACAGATAATCCTGAAAAGCAAGCCTACAGATCAAAAGCACACAAATCATTTCCTCTTATTCACGGGAAATTTTACACCCGGTATTTGAGTCTTTAACAGCAATTTACCAGAACGACAATTTAAGAAGATACCTTAATGTACAGCACATTACAGGATATTCTGCACCCTAAATCATGTGTCATATTAATTTCCCTGTGAATTTCATTATATAAATTGCACAATATTCGGTTTGTTATATATTGCCCATGTTGTGCATTCTATGTAATTACTGCTGCATACAAGCTTCCAGTTACTGTTAATACATTTGAAGAATTTGTTTTACGAATTAAGAACGAGATCTCCGATTGTTGTTATATACCACACAGAGATTTTCTACACCGCAAGTATACACAACTGAAATGTAGTATCACAATTATACTGCACCACTGTAAATCAGTGACATTATTTTAAGGTTGTATTCACTATCCATACTTTATTTCCTTTGCAAAACTATGTACTATCAAAGCATCCTAACCTCTGGGCGAAATATTACTGCTTGGGGTCCCAAGAGGAATCCCACTAATGCATCTCTTTAGCGAGGTAATTGACCTGGTAATTAAAAAAAAAAATGCAATAGAGAGAGGTAAAGTGTGATATCTACTCTAAATAAATCACTTGCCAGAAAGCTACTCCTCCCTTCTGGCTGAAAATGGCCGCTCAGCCAGGCATGCGGAGATTGTTGCTGCAATACGGGCACCCAGAGCATAAAGAGAAAATGGATGTTAAAAAGCGACACCGTCCAAGGGGTCTTTGTGCTTGTGGATGGTGCATGGAAACGATGAGGGCCGTAGGAGAGGTCTCCGTGCCTTAAAGTCGTTTTTAAAAACCGAGCCTTTATTTTGTCAGATGTGGAGGGAAAATCTGCAGAATGATGGTTGAAGGGGGCATCTTCTGAAAAATAATGATTTTATACTGTGTTTTGAATTTACAGCTAGGAGATCTGACTACCTAAATCACTATCCTCTCAGTATTATTAGTACCTGCTTTGCATTATCTGCTGGGCGAATCGGTAATTCGTGCTGCAGTTCATGTCGCACGCTGGCGAATCTTTTGTGTCTCGACTGCACGACGCGTTTTGGAGCTGATGCTCAGCAAAGGGTTGCCCTAAGACAGCACGTAAGCGTGGAGGAGGGGGAAAAGGGCCTCGCATGGAAAAAGGATGGCTTGGGATCGTCTGCTCTGTAACACAAGCTCCAGGCCGGTAGTTCGGTCTCTAGCTCACGAAAACATGTCTCCAGGTAACTTGGATACCATTTAGAAAAGCCTTAGTAACTGAAAGGTAGACGCCATCAACTTCAAAGATAAGCACCTCTCAAATATTGTCTCAGTTAAATTTCTTGGTCACCAGCAGAGGTCCAGAGGTCTGCTTTAAAAACTAAATTAACAGAAGCTAAACATTTAAATGTCTTCAGTTTTCATCCTGAAATAAAGCCAAAGGCAAGAAAATCACTTCATAGCTGTTTGATTGAGTGAATTTATATGTTTACCATCTGCTTCTCCACTCTTCATCAAATTCAATAGGAAAACTTAAACGTGGAAAATCATAATTAAAATAAGGTCATACAAAAATCGGAACGAGACAGTAACTTTGAGAAAATGCAATTGGGCATAAAGCTCTGCCAATCAGAGGCTGCGGGGAGCAAAGGAGTCGATGAGCAGAGCCCGTGAAGTTGCTACATGATACGATTCTCACCCAGCAAACGCAGCCTTGACAGGAGTCTGCAGTTAGGGGTTAGGCCTATCACTGACTGGGGGATATCGATTTACATGGGGGGGGGTTCACTAGACTCCAGCAGTCGGCAAAGTATGCATGATTCTTTCATTTAATTTCTCTTTTTTTCCATTTTCTTTGGCCAGGTCTAATTTACATCATTTAAGCAGGACAGAACAACACTACCTGATTTCACTAAAGCAGGCTATCTGTCCCAATGAGTTAGTGTGACATTTTAAATATTTCAGAGACCAATCATGTTCATAATAACATCAAAACGCTAAAGTAACAGGAATGACATGGGACAAAACATGTCTTACTATAAAATGGATTTACCAAGCTAATTAATTTTGGAAAATGTTCCGTTACACTTTTAACAAGTATCCAGTGGAATTAAAACATTACTGGTTGAAGAGCGAATCAGTGAAAATAAACCATGAAGATGTGAAAGCCAGAAGAAGTATCTGATAATAAGCGTCCACATTAACAAGATGTTACTGATCCTTTTATAAAACACAATTGATAAAAGACTCCTGGCAGCAGTGATCTGATATCCACTCTTTCACATGGTCTTTCCCTTTCAATTGAGATGTGAATATCAAATGTCAATCAGACATACATGGTTATATTTTGTAGGTTTCATAAAGCATGAGGTAAATTTATGTTTAATTCTGGTTTTGGTTTTTCGTAAACTTGCTGCAATTATGCAAAAGACAAAAATCAACTGGTGTCAACTATGTCACGTACAAGTTTTTGTTAATTACTTGGTAACGTGAGACCGATCATGATTGCCGTGCCACTGGGGAATCCCACCCAGCGACTGTGACACACATTTCATCCTGGAATAAGTGCACTGCGCAGATACCTTTAATTTGACAACTGCAAACACTCCTCCAATCTGTCACCGCCATGTGATATTTATATTTCAATTTGCGTGGGAAAGATGAATCGCTGAGCTCTCAATTATCAGTAATTGTCTGATCTTGTAAACAGCTACCGGGGATACGCCCACAATTTTTTGTCTTAATTATGCCAAAAGGCATAATGCTACTCTGTTCTTAAAATTTCCAATGACATTCAGCTTCAAAAAAATCGACTAGGCCGACAAATCAAATAAGCAACCAAATAAACAAACAAACAGGTTTTGTTCTATGCCTCTTGGAAGACAATGTTACAGACTGCATCCAGTCATCTCGTGACCTGGTGAAGTCAAAGTATCTGGCTTCATAGAGGAATCATCGCAACGGGCTCATACCCAACATCTAGCCTGCAATGTAGCCTGCAGTGTCTCCACACAAGGCAGCTCCGGTCCATAACTGCACTGTATATATTATGGATGATTCTGGAAAGACCAGAGTCTCAGACAGTAACCACTTGCTACACTGCCGTCCAATACATCAGCTTCCTTCCACGTTAAACAGACTGAGCGTGCAATTCAATACGTAACTTAATCAAACCACACGACACAAACTGTACACATAACATGCCTGAAACTATTACTGTTAACTTTAAATTTCTTCATAATTTGACAGATTTTTCTGGTCGGAATAATATGTTCTTCTGTACCTGCAGAGCTAGATGGTTATTCTCAGTTGTCCTTGACTTTATTTTCACTTTATGAAGCTGGTATTACAGACTGTCAAATTTTTTAAAGAACTGAATGAACTGTGCTACACATTTTTATATGAAAACATGCTTAAAAGATATCATATATGGTAAAAAAGTAGTTTTTCCTTAATTTCACGCAATTATCTTATTTACCCCCATGTTAACTGTCAATACTTATGATTGTATATCCATCCATCCATTTTCCAAACCACTTATCCTACTGGGTCGCGGGGGGTCCGGAGCCCATCCCGGAAGCAATGGGCACGAGGCAGGGAACAACCCAGGATGGGGGGCCAGCCCATCGCAATGACTGTATATTGAAGCCTTTAAAATATGTCATAATTTTCAGTTGACATCTGCATTATACTAAAAAAAAAAAAAAAAAAAAAACATTTACGCAGATGGTATATTATGCCGTTTCCATCAAACTTGCTCTTTTATTTTATACTATTTTGTTTTACAAATTACAGACTGTAGCACCACTTAAACAGAAGCATTCCAATATACCTGTACTTGTGCAAATTGTAAATAAAGGACAATTTCGTTTCATGTCATTGTTATATATACCTAGTTACGCCATTATTTTCCCTCTTTATGAAACTGCAATAACGTAAAAGCATTTCATACCTATTAATGTTACTGAAACAAAACACCCGTTAAAAGCAGCATCACGAGGCCCATCAGCTTCTTTTCTGCATTCCAGGCTTTTCCGGGTCTAATTAACAAAGGCCTACTTACCTTAACGAGTCCTCGCTATCCCAAGAAAGCTCAAGCCATAAAATAAAAGCATAATACTCCCTTCTCAAGTTACCGGCCGAGAAACACGTGCACGAGGAAGGCGAATATTTTGGTGATGGTAGCGAGGGTGGGGCGGGGGTTGGGTGCATTTAAGAGCATGAGTATCCACCGTATCTGGGCTGGGGGGCTCCACTGGCGTTCCATGTGACCTCTCATCGAAACTTACTCGTCATATTTGATATGATAAATGACTTCCTCACTGTCCGTGCAGTCTGTGTGAGAGGTAGACGGCCCGCAGTCTGAGTTCAACACGGCACTGCCGCGACTGTCCATGGGCGAGCGGCGCTGGTCGAGGCCCAGCTTGCCATTAGTCCTTTTGCTCGGCTTCCCGCTCTTTCCCAGTGCAGGGGCCTGGCCGTTCTGTCCCTTTGAGGCCCGGCTCACATTCTCAATGCTGGCTTCGAACCAGGCACCGATGCTGATGTCTCTACAGTCCACCAGCTCGTTGATCTGCAAACCGGAAGAGAAGAACCACGTTACTTCACCCTCGTGGGACGCTGGACATATGTGACCATCTAGAGACGCCAAATGATAATTATAGAGCCGTATTAGAACCAAATTTATCTGTTCTGATGGTATTCCATGCACAAAATGTAAATATTCCCAGTACTACAGCAGGGTCACGTTTGTTTTGTAACCTGCTCTATATTTTTCCTTGGAAAGTTGACCTGTTTAGGAAAAGGACAGACGGTGGTCCTTAAAAAAAATACACCATTCAAACGTAGGACACCCAGTCGTGACAAACAAGGCGAGATGGAAATGCAGGCTCCTGTTTGAAAAACAATGATCTAGTATGAAAAATAGAGGCGCAGTGCAGTATTAATTTTGCTATGGACGTATTATGTCTGCCAGGAACATCACCATATACACAAATGCGTCTATCCTGGCTGTGCACGGAAACGCAGGATACAGTACAGACAACTTGCTAGAACAACATGTGCAGAATCAGGAAATGCGAGAACGCGGTACGATGGCTCAAAAAGCACAAAACCACCTGTCGTTTGTTCTCAAACTGCTGACAGCCCCCCCCCTCAACTAGGCAAGCATTCATCTCCTCCTATTTACACAAAAACTGGAGAGAAATGCTGGACACGACGCCTGTCTACCGAGAACACGGATTTCTGACTCAACCAAAAAAAAAAACAAATTTAGGCCACATGCATACAAGGGCATCAGGTAACAGCCTTGATCTCGATAAAAGCTGAAACCTGTCAGTTTCTTCACCCAGAAATTACCCTGCTGTAATGTCCATCATTAAGGTACTTAAAAAGCAAAAATTGTCAAATAAATAAACAGAAAAAATGCATATATTGCATGTAACTGCACAGACAAATAAATACTCCATTGATCTTCTAAGCACTTATCCAAAACTGCTCTGTGAGATTCTGCTCCTACTGTCACTGACAACATACATATAGTCATTCGCTAGAGAAATTTCAGAAGTGCTACTTAGAGGTGGGCAATATAGACTTAAATATGCATGATGATATCTCATGGTATTTTTGCGATAGCAATATTCAGGATATGTTTATTTGTCACTGGATCGCTGTTCTCCATAGCACCATACATTGGTGAACATTGTCAATTTCACACAAATTATACATAAACAATATGCACTTTCAGTTTTAATTAACTAAACTTCAATTTAAATTTTAAAATAAACCCTTGGTTCCCAAACTGAATCACGTCGTTTACTAAACGAAAGGTGACAGCAAATGGCAATTTCACTGCACCGTTTGTCTTTTCTGTCATACGGAGTTCTGCTTGTAAATGCTTCATTATCCCAGGTTGCATCGTTTGTCCGCATGATTTAGACCTGGACATCGGCTGCTAGGCTCTTTTAATTACATGTCAGACTTTCATCATGCTCACCCAGATGCTGCTGCTTAAGGTCGTAAAAACAGGTTCATTGACTTGTTACCTTTTACACTTATACTTTCTTGCATGGTTTATAAATGATCATCATTTGATGCAAGTCTGATGTCTTGTAACCAAACGACCTTCATACAGCTGAAGTTGCTGGAACCATGTGATCCTCGGAAACTGACGCGCTAATTGCACTTTCTACCTGTGCTATCGGAGTATTTGTCAACATCACGTCCCGCAAACGTGATTTTGTTGGATTTCATATACACGACCAAACGTTACAAGCAGAGATCTCAACTGAGGGACTGTGTTGACGTTGTGTTCCAGTGTCATTAATATCGCGATATGAGTTTTTTTTTTTTAATCATGTTAAACGTTACACTGGTATTACCATGGATTATATGACAAGCCACACATGATATCATAGAAGTGTTGGTGGGGACACAACTTAATAATATAAAGGTCTGTTTATAAGGGGGGCAAATGAAGCCAAATTAAATATTGGGGGGAACACGACCCCCATCCTCCCTGGTTCCTATACCCCTGGGCTCACTCGTACTGCCACCTAACTAAACAATGTGTCTGTGAACTGTGGGGCAAAAATCAAGGTACTCGGAAGAATCCTGCATGAAACTAGAACGTACAAACTCCCCACACAAAGTGGCACCAGGATTTTAACTCCTAACCACAGAAGTGTGAGGCAAAGGAGTATTGCCCACAAATCAATTATAATAAAACTGCTAATAGCGCATAAGAAATTTTTAAATACCTGGCTGGTAGATGTTTTAATAGATCGTGTTAACTCATCATAAAATCTTTACACCATGGTTGTGGCAGAAACCACTAGGCCCCGGGAATGTGGCTGGTAGTGCAACAAAATCAGTATAACCATAACCACCAAACATACTGCGGTTGCAATAGTGTGAGCACAATCATTCCAGGGTCATCTCACTGTGGACAGGACAAGAGTAACACCTTTTACCGTATGCTAAATCAGAGACGACCATTCAAGTGCTAGGTCACTCTGTCAGCCAAAACCACAGCCAGAGAAACCTATTTGTTTAGACATTTGTTTTCGTAATGTGTTATTTACTTCAAATGTAATGTGAAAGGAATGAATGCTCCCTGAATGGGAGACCTGTTTGTTGACATAACAGTCTGCTCCCGTGTCCGAGTACGTTATGAGCTCCCACACTGACTAGGCCAAGGATTCTGTCATGCACTGTTTTCGATTAAAGCCGGAATTTAAATACGAGTACAAGTGCCAAAGGGAGTTCATCTTTAAGTTTAATGTGAAGTCATTAAATATTATGTATGCGTAAACCCTAAAGTTCATTTTTGGCACAGCACGTGTTTAATAAAATATATTTTTTATCAAGTAGGCCTCTTTTGTGGGTCGTCCGCACACACAAGTAGCCTTCAGACGTTCTGCGATGGCTGTGAAAAGCAGGCCGGTTCCTCACAGTTCCTTGCACGGATGACTGCTCTGCTCGCTACGCCCCGGGTTCCTACACCAAAGCCAAGGCTGTGCGTACCTTGCTTTCGAAATGTCTCTGTGATATGATATGGGCAACCAACAGCTTCCTCCCCTCCCTCACCACATAACCGAACACTTTGTGTTTTGTTTGGCAGCCCTTAGCTTGACTACATCCATCTATAAATTCCAGCATTTGAAATATAACAATATAAGTATATGCCATTGTATTCAACTATTTTTTAAATGACAATCTCTTTTCCTTTTTTTTTTTTTGGGGGGGGGGGGGGAATCAGTTCCTGTGAATAGTTTTGGAATTATTTGCAGAAAATTAACTTCCTCTGAAAAGAACACTACATCACTGGTAATCGGCTACTTCAGTGTGGCCTTCACACCATGTAACTTCAGGAGAACCTTAGCAGAGCTTCTGCTGGCCTTTCTGTTACGCTCATGCAGGGACGTGGCTTTGCTTCAAGAAACTGACAAATTATTACTGTACCATCCAGTGTCACCTTTGCAATGTGTTGGCAAAGTGCATTTACATTTTATTTATGAGATGTTTTTACCTAAAGTGACAAACCTTTGAAAGAACAGGATCAGTGAATCTCTGGAGTAACTGCGGTTGAGCATCTCGCTCAAGGCCCCAATGGTGAAATCACTCTACCGACCACTGACCACCGGGAAGCTTCTGAGCACGGGCACTGTGCCCACCATTCTGACAGCTAATTAAAACAGCTAAGTAATAATATTGTGCTACATTTGTCATTGGTTAAATAGTCCTGCAGGGATCAGTTCTGGGACCAGTCCTGTTCTCTCTCTATATGCTGCCAATGTTGGGAAAAACCACGCAACACCACACACCGAGTCATGACTAAATATGTCAGCTGTTGATTAGCAAGACCCAGTGTCACAATAAGACATTTCAAGTTATGCACATCCTTTATTTTTTGGTGGCTAATCAAATGCCATATTATTAATACGCGAAGCATTTCTGAAGAGCATTCACATTTTTTATCTGGACGTAATCGGCAAGAATTCAAGAATTATGCTTCCTATGCTATTTCACATTTAATGGTGTGAGAAAGATCTCTTTGCAACATTGTTAGCTGTGGCATTCAAGAACTTAAATTAGTATCCATTTTGAACTCCACATTTCCGTTAAACCCCAAAATGTAACGACTGAACAGCTGCATGTAAAATCGGGAATCAATCTGCTTGCTACCATCAGACATGCATGCAAGTTATATTGGTTATTTTGAAGAAGTTACTACCTTTATAGTGGGGAAAAAAATACAGAAATGCACAGGACACATTACGGCCAATTTAAGGTTCAACATATATTTTTGAGTTCAGTATTAATTCATGCTGGATGGCATTTAATGAAATTGGTATTTTAATAGATCAGTAGTTCTAATAAAGAAAACTATCAATCATTTTCCGGCAAGGTTGTAGAAAAATAGTCCTTCAGATGTATCTGGATGGGGAAAAAAAAAAATACGCAACAACCAGGATTTAATAAGTAAATTATTTTTCCCTGTTGGGCAGCAGCGTCACAACAAATAGCAAAGCTATTAGTTTACATATTCCAGTAATCAGGGCGTCGTGTTGCTACTTTCAAAACCGAGTAGCTCTTATATAATGAAATTGCCTATTCAGTGAAGAAGCAGGGTAGCTCAGATAAGCGTTACATTGTTAAATCTCCCCAGAATGACCTGTACTTCAATTTAAAGCAATTTCCTATGGGATAACAAAAGTCTTC
Organism: Brienomyrus brachyistius; assembly: GCF_023856365.1. Taxonomy (NCBI): domain Eukaryota; kingdom Metazoa; phylum Chordata; class Actinopteri; order Osteoglossiformes; family Mormyridae; genus Brienomyrus; species Brienomyrus brachyistius. The sequence continues at coordinate 18,177,284 of NC_064539.1, read as the reverse complement.
TGAATCGGAATATTCAATCAACGAAATCATGTACGAAATCATGTGCTTGTTCAAATGTACGTTTTCACACAATTACTATCTATAATGTCACGCCCATGATATGCAAAAAACCAAGCCTCACTCGAGATTAATTGCCATTCATCATGTCTAAGGAAGTTAAAGCAATACTGTGACCAGGCTTCGATAAAATAATGAAATTAACAAACGTAAACGTAAATTTCATGTTATTCAAATGCTTACAGAGAACTACTGTGCGATCAAATTCATTTTTGTTATTGTGCCACTATTGTGCCTTTTCCACTTTTCTTTCAGGGCTGATTCTATTGAATTTGATGGCTTTGGTCTGTTTTATGAGGAATATGAATTTCTCTCTGCATATAGACTATGCAAGCATGAGGACTTCTTAACTTGTCCTTTCTAGGATGCTGTTTGTGTACCACTGTCATACAAATTCATTCACATTTTAATACCGTTTGCAGCTGGTACTTCAATTGGAGGCTTTTATATTTCTTTCCGTTTTTAAGATTTTAAAGATTATATGAAGTTGCCAAGTAGTGCAACTTGCTACATTTCTCGGACGTATAGCTTTCAGGTAGCCCAGTTAAATCTCCTGTAGAATAAAAATGTAGTGAGCCAAGTACTAGTTAAAGTGCCTTGCCCAACATATATTTTCATTGATTTTAATACTTGTAGCTACATGTGAAAACCTTGTCAAGGACAAGGACACCAACAACATTGTGTGCATAGGCCAGCATGATAAAACACGGTTCCATTGCTTTGCATCAGAAAGACGATTAATCCTTGATTGGTCTTCTTAAACTAGTAAATACCAGAAAAGGTCTTTCCTATAATCTCTTTAAATGCTCTTTAATCAGCAAAGTCTTTTAGTTAAGACTATTCTATTTGTTGCACACAACAAGATAAACTGTTGACCATTTATAGCTTTATTACAAGACATGCAACATTAAATTAACAAATGATACTTAACAGTCAAGACTTATAGTCCTATAACAGAATTACTCACATTGCATATGATTTATTATACCTGTAAGATGCACAATAGTGAACGAGACCTGAGAAAAGCAGCATGCATCCTACAAAAATCTTACAGAAATCAAACTTCCAAGGGGGGAAATTGTCAAGTGGCATATAAATGAATCTCACGCCAAGAAAATTATTCACTTACATACTAATCATTGCATTCTAGGAACATAATTTTGTATACAATTGTACACACGTAATAGCATATCTGTAATCACAGTGTTGTTAAAGGCACGGACACGAAAGGTTGCCGGTAGATATCCCGCTAACGGGTCGTGATTTAGACACTTACCCTGATTTACTCCAGTAAAATATCCAGTTGCAAACGGCTAAAAAACAGGATTAAACTAATTTCACCGAACTACACTGGTTTTCACCACTACTGCTATACACATTTTATTTCCTTTCAGCAAAATTCAGATTAAAATTTTGAATATATAAAACGTATTTCCCCCCCCATAGGATTATGTGACATGGCTAAAACTCAACAGTGGCTAACGAAAGAGTTCTACCAATCTTCAATAAGACTTCACTAAAAAAAATTCTATTAAAACTTCTTAAAAATAATTTTACACGTTGGGGGGGGGGGGGGGGGGGGGGTAATGTATAATTATAATTGTACATGAAAATATATGAATATATATATTACTTAATGCATATAACAAAATGACATACTGCTATAAAAGCAGTCAAGCAGCCTTGTTCATGCTAAATATTCAAGAGTTTTATGTTTAATCCTTAATTTATGTTAATGTTTAAAAGGGACTCGTCATATTTTTTGCCTCCTGAAGGATCCTGCTGAAACGAGGCAGGAGTCAGAGGGGCCGCAGTAAGTGAGCAACCCACCTCAGACACCCACACAGAGGGGAGGAACTATCTTGACAGTGGCAGCAGGCAGGGCGATAAATGGAAGGTGAGAAGAGAACTTGGATTTCAAAGGGACCAGGTGACATCTCACAGCCAAAGCTTTGCTGATTCGCGGTACGTTGTATTTAAGGAACCGAATAGACATCATAACCCTAAGCCAGAAGACGGAGAACCTGTTCAGAATGACTGCAAACAAAAGGATAACCACACAGTTTTATATTACATGGGATTCAGTTCAAAGACAGATTAAAAAAGTCATCACAAAAGATCGTACACATCAAACAGTTCACTTGTGATCAGCAGACTGTAATAAACTGGAAGTCTTGCACTTTTTTACGCTTCTCGCTCCACCTTTTGAAAAATTTTCAAACAAGCCTCAATAAAAGTTAATCGTCTCATATTTCAGCTGTACCCAAAGCAAACAGGGAAATTTTAAACGTCATTTAAAAAGTTCCAGTGAAACTGCTAGAGAGGGAATATAAAAAGGTGAAGTACAGCTGAAGCCGGCAGAAATAATAGAAATTGTATTCCAGTAAAATACGTTACATGCATTTTCCACCCACATTAAATTTTTTAAATATCGTTAACTGGTTTTATGTAAAATAGCAGTTTAGCTGTGGATTGAATTTAATAATCAGTAATGGGCACTGAAACTGACAGGCACACGATACCACCCAAAGATACCTCGATAATCACGACAGCATTGCTATCTCTCAATAACACGCCTCCCAAGGATCTACAGTGTATACATCCAGAGACTATAATCTACAGATTAACACTGATCTACAATAACTATATCACTTTGGAGTCAGATGAATTGGACTTTAGACAATGATGTCCTAAATCAAAGATGAAGGCAGGCCATCTTACCTGAATTACATCGAGGATCCTAATCAATCAGCAAGAACGGCTCCAAGCACAACCACATCATCGACCAGACCAACAAAGGTTCCCTTCACAAAGAAGCCAGATATTTCTGAATTTCTGCACAGCGGCTGAACCGAACCATGATGCTAACTGTGTTAGAATGTTTCATTTAGAAATTTAAATCATCGTTATGAGAATGACAATGATAGGTACAGACGTACTTGACTCCAAAGCACAGAAGAACTAATGTCGGCAACACCTTACATCGGCATTTGAGATAACCTCAGGTCTGACATTCCAAAACTAGCCCACATGCAACCAACAATTAATCAACGCAGATTAATAGAATGGCACCACGTGTAAAATGTAACCAGTAATAACTCCTACACTACAAAAGAAGGGAAAAGTCAGTTTATTAAAAGAGACTGCATATTCTTTTAGTAGTATTCTTTAAAAGTCCATTCACTACTTTGTTCAGGACGCAAAAAGGCAGCAGATTTATAGAAGCAGAAGCCCCTGACAAATTACATCAGAGAGAGTGGGCATCACCTCTGCAAATACACCTCGAAAGAATTTCCATTTGCCCCAGACACAGGCAGGCGTCAGCACGGGCCTGCATCATGCCACGTCTGCGCATCTGACTGAGGCCGGCCTCCCGCCAAGAGGGGCCTCGGGGTTTGGAGGATGTGACACGATACCGTCACAGTTCCCAGGACGGTCTCCAGACGCCGGCACCCATAATGCACTCCTTACCCGCCCCAAATGCTACGAGTGCTGTGTCAGCAGGTTGTCATGGAGACCGCATACAAAGCGAAGGGTGTGAGAGGGCCCAAGAAGGTCCATCCAATCAAACAACCGCAAGCATTTAGACCAAGATTTCTGCGGTGGACCGAAAAATAAAAAAAATAAAAAAGAGGTCGGAAAGCAGTCGCGTTACTAAAAAAATACAATTACTTTTCACGACGGGCCGATAAGGCTAAATATCATAATTTTTACAGTCAAACTTCAGAAAACTCATATCAGGGCAAATATCAAAAGCCAGTTGGATTAATCCCAGAGATGATTCTGAACTTCTGCAGCAGATGCTGATAATTGATGATACGAGTAATTGACAGAATCCTTCGCGCCCCAGTGGAACAGAAAAGCAGCTTTCTGACCAGACACAGAAAAAGAAAACAGCATAATTAATGCCCTGGTGATAATTTGCAATGATATGGAAGTTCTTCTTCTGTACACATCTTGTTCAGTTAAAGCATCATTTTTGCAGCTATTCTGGAGCATTCTGGGATATCTGGGATACACTGGAATATGCAAAGATGTTGCCATAGAAACCATATCTCAGCCGCAAAACCAAACTGAAACTCTCCTTCCTGCCTGTGAGTTAAGTACGAAATGCTCAGGGTTAGATCTGTATTCAATTCGCACGGCAACAGAAATAAGAGGCAGGAAAGAGAGACAAGCACTAACCTTGAAAGCTCCAATGCCTGGGTGGATAAGGAAAGAGCGGTTCGAGGTTGACGGCTGATTGTCGAGCGACTGGCTGAACGCCTTGGCCCCGTTGCTGGCAGGGGTGACGGCAGCCGGCGACGCCGAGCTGCACGCCGCGACTTCGTAGTCCTTCGGGGTGGGGCTGTCCGGGGGGTCGGCGTGAGAGCGGATGAGCAGCTGCACAATGTCGTTCAGGCCCACGTTGTAGTCAAACAGCGTCTGGCCATCTTCCATCTTGGAAAGAGAGACGGCACAGAGAGCAGAGCGGCCATTAGACAAGTGCTCGCAGACAGTTTAATGCTGCGAGAAGTCCGGACATTCACGCTAACCATCGCTAAGCCTGGAGCCTTGGCGCCGCGTGGAACTTAAACGAATTCAGTATAAACAACTGCCCTTGAAGAATGCCATGGACTGTCAGAGCAAAAACAATTCTCCCAGAGGAAGCAAAAAATATGACCAAATAATGCATGCCTGGATACTAAAAGTACATCACTTGAAGCAATTCAACAGAAATATAGTATTGTTTCAAGCTACAAAGTAACAGAAGAGCCCCATCACATTAATAGAAGGCTTGTATATCAGCTTTATTTCCTTCCTTAATAATGTATAATTTAGCATCCAAATTTTCCAAGGAAAAAATATGAGGGTTTATCATGGTGCCAGAAACAGATAGAGCCCTCATTGTATGCGATTCCAGAGTCTGGAATACTCCAGATGTCTTATAATGGAAAACAACTCGAGTGCACAAAAACATATTCCTATTAAAACTTGCACAGAACACCCACATGCAGTCACAAAGCTAATAAGTGGAAGCGAATCGTTCACATTAACGCATAATTAAAGACTAGCCGCAGCTAATGTTCTGAGAATAATAGTAAAAAACAATTTGCCAGATTATTAGCCAATTTGACACCTACTAATGTCTTCTGCTTGCCTCAATAAACTGACATGATAAAACTTGTACAAATGTGCATGTCATCCATATTTTTACTATTTCAGACCTACCCAAACATCCAGCTTTCAAAATACCAGTGAAATTAGTTATAAAATGATATAATTCTAGCTAAAATGCTAACCCTAGAGAGCTTGTTAGATGCAGGTTTGTGTGTGTAGATTCCTCACTTCTTACCAAAGCATATCTGAAGGCTATGAGTTGCCGAAGCAGAGCAAACTTGATCACTGACGCACGGCCTGCCTTCACCATATGTCCGGCGTTTGCATGTTCTGCCCCTTTTGCATGACACTCTGGTGTGGCCTCACAGCGCAGGCATGCAGTCAGGCCTCTCAACTGCCCGGAGGGGTGCTCATAGCACCGGCCCTCTGATGGTTTCTTTACCCCCCCAGGACCCTGACCAGTGGCTGGACGATGGACGGCAGGGCGGGTTCACACAGCCTGGTCCATTCAAACTCTACAATCTCCACAGTAAGGCCAGTTGGCATGGGGCCCAAAACGGACTGGTAACCGGCAGCTCAGAAATGGGCGTCGGTCACACTGCCGTACGGAATAAGGAGCACAGATAGATGGGATGAACGAAAATTCTGAACTTTATTAGAAAAAAATCCACACTGCGATTAGAAATTTTTGCGAGAAATATTGCAATATTTATTAAACAAAAAAAAGTTGAAAATTTACTTGTTACTTTGTTACCATCTACTATTAGTCTGATAAAGCTGGCAGTTCTGTGACTGAGCCAATAGACACAAAGCAGGGCAGACAAATCACTTTTGCTTTTACTCATTCTGTGGAATCCAAAATATTTCCATACAGCGGAAGACAAATGCCTTTTTGTGACCAGTTCTTGTTCGCTTTTCTCCTCTTTGTTCATTTTTGTTTAATTTCTCACAAACATGCCACACAGTCTATGACTGAGTCAAACAGCAATGATGAGAATGATTGTCAGTCTCGGAGAGCGCAAGTAAAGCTGGTGTAAAAGTATTTGCGGTAAACTTCAAACTTTAAACGTATAACAAAGGTTGCCAAATTAGTTTCCTATGACAGCGCAATTCACTGATGATCCAGGTCACAACCGCATGCGCATAACATGCGATGTCACAACTGCAAGTGCGTAACATGCGATGTCACAACTGCAAGTGCATAACATGCGATGTCACAACTGCAAGTGCATAACATGCGATGTCACAACTGCAAGTGCATAACATGCGATGTCACAACTGCAAGTGCATAACATGCAATGTCACAACTGCAAGTGCATAACATGCAATGTCACAACTGCAAGTGCATAACATGCGATGTTGATGTTAACACCACATAATGTACAGGCCAACACCCAACTCTTTGTTTATGCTCCATTTTTGTTAAAATATCAAAAAGTAAAGACAAATTAAGATGAAAGGAGATCAATTATTTAACTCCAATGTTAAATAATTGTAAATCTTATTTGTTAATATTTCCACAGTGCTTAAATTACCCCCATATTGCTTGGAAAAGGGTTAACAAACGAAAACAAAACCGCTTACTGAGAACCATCACATTTCACATAAAATGCATGCCACCACATTTTATATATATATATATATATATATATATATATATATATATATATATATATATATATATAAAAAACACAGTAAAACAGATGGTTTTTCCTCACCAACCAAAAATATTACGGTGCATGCTTATTGGTTGAGGTCAACCGGGATATAAAGGTTTTAAATGTAAACAGTAAAATTATTTAAGTATTAGAAATACAGAGACGTTATAAAACACCTGGCATGACGCATGGCTTTATGCGAGTGTCACAGCTTGAAGATTCCCACTGAAGTCACACGAAACTGAGCTCAAGTCAAATGGAAGCCGCAGAAAATACACTTGGTTTGTCGAGTCCCAGCTCCAGAATTTTTTGCAAATGTCTGTTTTTTGTTACGCCTTGTCTTCTGATTTATTGCATTGGATGTTGCAGTTCATCTTAAGTAATTTTTCCTCCTCTGTTTTCTGCTGTTATGGATAGCTCAGTTGGAAAAGAAGTATATAATTAAAATGCAACTCCCGAGTGAAAATAAAGATTGATGAGTGTATGCTAGGTTCGAGGAGTCCACGACTAGTAAATCACCTTTGTTTGCATTGGGTAACCCCGCTAAAAGCAGCATGTTATCAACTTGAACTCAATTCGAGCTCAAGTATATTTAGGATTGTACAAATTTTACTTAATGCTTAAAATCGTTCAAGACGTTTTTTCTGACATTCAGGCATTATTAAGAATTCAATGTTGTAGATCATGAAACCCAAAATGTACATTGCCAGTGTTTTTGTTTGTGTTTGTTTGACTAACCATATACACTGAGTGGCCAATTTATTAGGTACACCTGCTCCTCTAAACAGCGAATCATGTGACCGCAACTGAATATATACAGACAGGGTCATGAGGTTCAGTCACCGTTTGGCTGGGCATTCGAATGGCTAAGATGCACAATCCAAGCGATTTCGAATACTGCTGCCAAATGTGGTGGTTCCAGCATCTCGGAAACAACCACCTTTCACACATTATGGTGTCTAGAGTTTACAGAGAATGTTGCAATAAACAAAACCATCAAGTAAGAGGCAATTCTGTAGCCGAAAACAGAGGTCAAAGGAGATCAGCCAAACTCAAAGCTAACAGGCAGGCCACAAATGCAAAAAATAAATGCTCAGGGCAATAACCACGTCCAGAATGGCGTCTTGGAATGCACGAGTCATCTACCCTCAAAGCAGTTCTGAAGGATAGCGACTAGGTGGGTCTTTACAAACTGGCCAGCGAGTGCCTGCATTTTTTAGCTGAAAGTACACACACTGTGTCAACAGAGGACATTTTAGTAATTTCTTTATTCTTCCCTTTCATATTTGGCCTATTGAGCGGTATACTTCAGTGGTAAAAAGTCCACAAAACAAAAGGAAACAAAAGAAAGATATTCACCAATGGAAGAGATTGTCAGCTTAAGTATTCCACAAGCACAAATATGGAGAAAAACATGAGGGATGGGAACCACTAATTCAATACTAATACAAGTATGTCATAAAAACTAGTACTAAAAATGCTTAATATTTTTAGGATAATGATTTTAAATCATGATTGTATTGATGATAGTATTTTTTAAGATTATTATTAATAGGTAAAAGTTTATGCATACATACAAATTAAATTTGATTATACTGTTGGAGCAATATTAGATTTAATATAAATATTCTATAAGTAAAGTTAAAATTACAAACAAATATAAAACCATCCATCCACCCATCCATTTTCCAAACCACTTATCCTACTGGGTCGCGGGGGGTCCGGAGCCTATCCCAGAAGCAATGGGCACGAGGCAGGGAACAACCCAGGATGGGGGGCCAGCCCATCGCAGGGCCAAATATGAAACCACACTTTCAAAAGAATTTATTCTGCTTGTTGTAAGTAAAATAACTTCAAATAACTATTCTGGGATTCTTGCATTACACAGGGGCCAGATGTGAATGAGAATGAGCTGTTTAGGTTCACAAAGCGTGGAGGCAAACTTCAAGGCCGAGAGAATATTGTGATCAAGGAAAACAAATATTTTGTTGCTTTAACATGGTAATCAATACCAGCTGAGTAATGTTGAAGTATTGTGTTGAGTACTGAGGTACTGACCTGCCAATCACACAGCGAGAAAACAATCTGCATCACTGCTTTGAGGGGTTGGTTATACGCTTCAGATGGCGGCATGGAGCAGAGAAGACTGGACGCACTCATGACAACAAAGTAACATTTATGTAGCTATACACTTTAGTCCCCCCCACTAAAACAGCGCTGCTTTTGAAAAATAGTGAGAACGCGGTATTTGGGCGGCACTGTGAGGCCGTGGTTAGCTCTACCGCCTCTGGGACCCGGGTTCGAGTCTCCCATGTCGCCATGGCTCCATGTGTGTCGAGTTTGCATGCTCTCCCCGTGTCGTCGTGGAGTTTCCTTCTAATATTCCGATTTCCTCCCCAGTCCAAAAAACATGCTGAGGTTAATTGTAGTTACCGAAGTGCCTTTAAAAGGTGCCTGTGTGAGTGAATAGAGTGTTTTATACGCCCTGAGGTGGGTCGGCGCCCTGGGTTGCTCTCTGCCTTAGACCCGCAGCCACCAAGGTCCAGGTTCTGGATCCCCCGTGACCCTGAATTGGACAAGCAGCTACAGAAAATGGATGAATGGATGGAGGCCACATACCGCAGCCCAACGAAAAATTAGACACCATCTAATTCACATTAACTAAATAAATCTAAGAGAACACTCAAACTGTCTAATTCGTCTCAACACTCAAATATTTATTTCACTCGTCCACTGGAACTGAAAAAAAAAGTCACGCAAACTAATCCCAGTAACTTTAGCTACTGTGTGATTATCGAGTAAAATAATACCACAATGAAATGCTGTTATACCTGCAAACCAACATCAACCATGCAGCAAAGTCTACAACAACTATAAATATCAAACTTGAAAGCAAGATCCCTAGAACATCGTGGAAAATGCCGGGATGCACCGAGAAATGTCAAGCAGCGCTTCAGCAGACACGCTGCTGGCTCCCTTCCCCCACCTCCTGCATCTCGACGGAGCGAAGGGGAGCGAAGGGCGGAAAATGGGTCACATTTATACTCAAGCGACTCCCTGACGCAGAAAACAGAAACCCACGGTAAATTGCGCATCTACTAAATGATATTTATTAATATTCATCATTTCCATCAACCTCAAAACTATTAAATATTATTATGCTTATTGTCGCTATTATTTTTAAGATGAAATTAAACCGACGAGCTTCAGTTAAGCCAGTCTCACAAGGACGTGACAACTACTTGGCCAAACTTAGTATTTCTTTCGGCAAAATAAGTAATCGACAGAACTTGAACAGATTAGTCTCATGATCAGCTAAGATCATGGTTGATATTTAAAAAAAAAAAAAAAAACATTATATGACATTCAGAGTTTTTAATCATTCAAATTTTAATTGTACCACACACAAGGCACCATACTTCACTGATGTTAGAAATTAGCAAAATGTGTTCACAATTACCGAAAGGATGTGCAAAGTAAGCAATATTAAAAAAAAGACTTAAGTACCAACTGAACAGATCTCCAACTCTAACAAAATTACACATTAGGTGAGTATTTACTCGAGAAAACGAAATCCCCAATTACATTACGCAACCTGAATTACCATAGCCCAAAACGTTTAGCGTAAGAGTGATAAGTGTCATATTCTTCATAAATGTCAGAATCTGGATAATAAATATTTAAACTGTTTAACTACCTTGCCAAGACAATGTCACCTGAGTATAATCCTCCTTTACATTACATCCACATATTTAAATGCCTATAAGAATCTGGTTAGTCCTTAGGTTACCTCTGAAAGGACAGTGAGGGTTTTATCTGCACTGAAAGGCCCAACCCGGACGTATCTACTGCATAGTTTTCCTATTCCTGTCTTAAGCTCAGCCAGTTGGACAGAGCAGCTCTGGTTTCAGAGCTAAGCTTTTTTTTAAGCAACTTTATTCAGTGGCCAGCCTGATCAATTTACATGAAAAACAATTCAGTGAAGTTCCCCATTTAGGCAATTTAGTGATAATTTTTTTTAAGCAATCTGTATTTGAGGTTAACCTTCTCATCTTCCTTTATGTTCCTCTTCCAGGATATTTTTAAAGAAATAAAACAAGACTCTAAAATTTAAATATTTTGGTCTGGTAGGTACCGTACTCTTCATCATCAAGAGTGAACTGGAAATGCCAAATGGGCAAAAAAACATTATTATTTTATTTCTATAGCACTTGAACTATTTAATTTCATTTCAATTTTACATGGTTTACTAATTCTAAGGATTCCGTTAACCGGTAATTACACATCACTTAATCTTAGAAGGTTGCACTGTAAATAGATTTAAGTGGCTTATATTGACATAAATTTATTTTCTTGGGATTCTGATGTCCAAAAATGTACTTTTACAAACATAATCTCCCTAAAAACACAAACCCCCAGTAAACAAACAATTTTACCACATTGTACAAAGCATAACATTTTATATTTAGAGTAAGAAATTATTATTTTTTTTTTACTATACATCCATTTCATAACTACTTATTCAGTTGTGGTGAGCCCACAGACGGTACCAGAACCGCGAGGGAGACTCGGGATAAGCTGAAGGCCACTGCCTGGTGTATACATTTACGCTACCAACACATTGGCTGCAAAATGCCCACCGCTGGGCCATGATTCAAATCACCTGAATACAGGTGCTCCTGCAACTCACTTTCACAAGATGGTGTATTTCAAAATGCACTTAACAATGGACATGGGAATTTAAAAAAATACTTGAAACTTGTGGATATGCACCATTAAGGAGATTGGCCTGAAAATTCTCACACACTGATTGTACAGGAATAACACTGGGGGGAAATAAATGGAAAGAACGGGAAAAGGTAAAGACCACATCTTGCCAAAGGCAAAATACTCTTTTGGAAGAGCAGAAGCTAAACACTACCTGAGAGACAAGAATCCCCCGACAGGGAGACTGATTAGATTTCTCAGACCAAGAATCAGTAAGATCAAAGTTCTAGTCTCTCCACATTAACATTACATGCGGTTCTTTAAAGATTATTAATGACAACATTACAAATAAAATCAAACACTTCAGTTTGTGCACCACATTCACAGACACAACTGGACAATATCAATATCCAGGCCGATACTTGCAGTTACAATAATCACGTCTGAGAAAAGCCTTCTGCATAATCTCTTTCTTAATCATGTCTGTCAGAATCACATTTATTATTTTAATCTTAGAACATTACAATGACTTTGTTCAATAGTGTTGTGACTTGTAAGCTCTATAATTCAACAGGATATAGTTACAGACCAAGCAGCCTATATCATCATGTACAGCCAATGACTAACAAGAAAAAAAAAACTAATTACAGTAATTGTTTCAATATGACAGAATGAGTAACTGTAGGCTATGCAGTACATTTAGTGAGGGATAAGCAAACAAAACTAATTAGTTATTGTTTTAATTGTAGTCGGACAGAATCACAGCCACAATAAGCTAGCAGGTCAGTTAGTCATGTAAACCTCCCAGTTTAAAAAGACATCGTAAGTTACATTTACAAAACATAATAAACCAAATGTGTCTTATATTTATTGTAATTATGACATCGTTCATAGAAATATACATCTATTAAAAAAAACCCACTGCAGATGTACTGTTCCACCTGAAAATTTCTGCAAATCTCGAATCTCTCTCTCTCACACACACACACACACACACACACGCCAGCCAATTCCAAAGAAAGGCTTGGCTGCACACAAAACAACTGTATTAAAAATGCTTAAATATCAGGTAGGAACCAACCAAAGACCCTACAGGATGAAGACTTGCAGTGAATATTTATTAGTGAAGAATAAACAATGTTACGTTTGTAACACCTCATTTTATACTTTGTAACATGGGATTCAAAGTTTTGTACAAATTCGTCTGCTTACTAAAAACGAAAGGCAATTAAAAAGGCAGGCACAAGCACAATATACTGTGTTGCAAAGATGGCAAATAAGGTAGCAATTTACAGTTTACCGATCAGAGGAAGAAGACCTTCTGAAATGGCCTTAATGAAAATTTGGAAAATATTTCAGATGGGGGGGGGGGGGGTATTTGGTTTAAAACAAGAGCACTCAAATGTTTTCAGCTTTAGCTAATTTGAACTGTTCAATTCATGTAGTTAATAGCCCAGTGGGAAAAGAAGAAAAACAATATAGCAAATGCGTTACCAGGAAACGAAAACAGATGCTTACATGGCTAAACGACAGCTTGAGGTATTGTGCTTTTTTTGTAAATGTTGCTGTTAAACCCTTAAAACATGCCGTGCTTTTATTTTTTTTGGTGGTATACATTGTTACACATGGAAAAATTCCGTATTATAACTCCAGCTTAACAATTAACAAAGGAATTGACCATGTTCTGCATTTTGGATGACTCATCAAACCCGTGATTGATTATTTTTCTGGTAACATTTGCCCCCTAAATAAGTAAAACTACTACAGTCCATCTCCAAATAACCGATGATTTATATTTTTTATGTTTCTACTGTATATACTGGAGATCAGGGCTGAGCAATATCGCAAAATATTTTATCACGATAATTGTCATGACATAATTAACGAATTCAAAAATTATCTGTATTATTTTTACAAGGCAGTGTTATTATAGTTTGATTTCTTAATTTTATTTTAAATTTTATATTTTCAATCTTTATTTGAAATCCAATTCAGTCTTAGTTTTAAGGTGGCTTTTATTAGGTTTAATTTTGAAGAATTATTTATTAAGATTAATTTTAGGTAATTTTATTTCTTGGGACAAGCTGATTGTTGTTGAGCTATTTCAAGTTTCTGAACTTAATAATCCTAAATATGTACACAATGCATATCAGAGCCATGGATAGTCTTCAAGGGACAGACGCTCAACCCGTTCCCCACTATTAAATTTCGATTCCTGGAGTGGGTGGGTGACTGGCGCATATGAAATAGGAAAAACCATGTTCCAGGTATCATTACTGGTCTTTTGAGACAAAGAAATCAACACAAAATAATATTTAAAAACGGTAACGGAAAGCGTTTGACATTTCTTTATTTCAGTTTGTTTCAGAAACAATATTTATAGTTTTCATTTAGTTGTAGCTTATTTGTGCATTTTATTTCAGTTTACAAAAATGCTTTTCTTATAGCCAATAATTTATTATTTTAAAAATTATCTTACCAGGAAAGTATCGTTTTAAAAGGTGATGAATTTAAAATTCAGGTTTAGGAACATTTTCTTGCGGGACGGATCTCAGCACTAAAACACAGAATAACATTCACTGTTGCTGTGCGAACATTAAATGAAAATGGATTGCAAAGAAAATGTCAATGTGAGAAAAAAGTTTACTCAAATGTGACACCGTTTACTGTAACATCTTATTTAAACCCTGAGTCAGAGTCATAGGCATTAATAGTAATAGGCTTTTTTTTTGTGGCCTAGGGATATATAAATTACAGTAAACCTCAATGATGAATGACCAAGCAAGAGCACTATGCTACGACATGAATGGACACAAGTGCGATACGATCTGAAGTCATAGGTAGTGCAGTGATTCATGTCCCTGGAAGCTGCTCTAGTACCCTTGAGCTTCACATCAAGGTACTTAACTGGAAATGCTCTTGTTAAATACTGAATGTTTTTCAGGAAAATGAACCATAGATTTCGTTAGAAAAAGGAAAACTTCTAAGAAATTATAAGGTATTAAGTCAGCAGTTCTCACATGGCTAAAGAATGTTTTAGGGGATTTTTTTAAATCAAATTCTGAGCATTAAAATCCCATATTATACCACACGGTAAGTTCGTATTAAAATCTCACATAACAGCAATTCATACTGAAACAAAGACTATACTGCCGGTCTTTCCCCACAAGAGCCAACATATTCACAGCCCATGACCGTGTTTGTGCAGCAAGGGGGATGACCGTGTTTGCGGTCAGAACGACTCAACCTACAAAACCACAGGGTTCGAGGGAGATGACAAGGGAGGGTTAGGGTTTCTATTAATCACCACACGGTTCAGAAAGGTTTCCAAAATAGAACTAAACTGGGGCACGTATAATTGCGGATCGCTCCACGTACGCAGGCTGCATAGATATCACGGGGGGCTGCTTTCAATCCAAGATGCCCCCCACATGCATGTAATTTAGTTCTCTGAGCAGACAAAGCTACCCCCACCGCACCTTAAAATGTATTTCTCTAGGGACACTAAATTAAAAGGCATTTTCATTGCAATTCTTCCCTTCCTTCACCTAAGGTCAAACCAAGCTGAAATTGTATTAAATTAGTAAATGACAAATATATTGTTCTTTTAATGCCATCAAAAAAAATCATGAGGAGTAGCACATGCTTATTTAAAAATATGCTTGCTATGCTACTTCAAATACATCTGCCCAAACCAACGCGTTCACCATTAAAAACACGTGGCGATAAAGGCTGGTCGTGATAATGCTCTTTTGAACCGCACGCCCTCCTCTTCCATAGCTCTGCTTAACGGGAAACTTGTTTTTCCAACTGGCTTTTAAGATTCTGTCGGGTAAATCCTCCTCCCTTTCTGCTTTAAGCAGGAGGAGGGGGGGGTTAGGGTGGGGGATTTCCACATGCAAAGTAATGTAAAGAATGAGCTGTTTGCCACCCTCTTAGAACGAGAATGTTGATGGGAACAAAATCCCTTTCAAAATGGCGCCTTTTTTACTTTCCATGATCAGGGTACTGACTCAGGATCCTGGCATCCTTGTATTTATGAATGGCTAACAGTCACCTTTTTCTGCCTGGTGCGTCTGACGGGGTCAACCCTGAGGTTGTGGCTGAGCATTTTCCCTCCTGCGTTTTCCCCCAGTAACGAGTCACAGTATTTAGTCATAAAAATAAACAGCATCTTCTTACAACACAGCCTTTCTGCAGCGTTTCGCCATTTCGTACACTCAGGCCGGCAGTCGGCTAGTTTACAGTGTCCGTAGCTGCCGCTTCGTGCAGAGTGGGTCAAGGCAGCCCTGCATTTAGGTGGAAAACAATCACATGCAACAGCGGACATTTCCCCCCCATGCACAGGAACCACTCTGCTGGAGAAACATAACCGCCTGTTCAGACATTGTCCAGTGAGGACATCAGTCCCTAAATTTGAGATTTCACTTTCACTGACAATTAACGTCAACCAACACGCAACCTAACGTGCTGACTCAGCCGCTATTGTGTCTAAACCTGGCAGCCTTAAACAATCTGTTGTTATCAAAACATTATGCTAATTACAGTTACACATTTTAACTAATGACGAGATTCCCAAAATCTGTACACACACCAATACACAATTAACAGTAATTCTTTGGGGGGGGTGGGGGAGAAGGATGGGGTTACATAACAGTCAACCGTCTCTGAAATTTCAAAATAATCTCCATAACCAGAGTGTAAATCACATAGTGACAGTTTTATTGAAGGATAAAGTTTAAAAATAAGATAAAATGCAATAATTTATATCAGCTTTTAATACTAAAGGGCCTCCGCAATAAGCAGAACCCACTGTTGAGGGTTAACAGAGCCCGAATTGCGTCACGTCACTGAACTTTTCAAATTTCAAACAGGGAAAAAAAACAAAAATCTCCGGAACCAACATCAGGACCGTGTCCGTCTGATAATTTTACAGAGCTTGTTAGGTACTTGAACTCCTCAATTTTGAATTCTGTTGCAACTTAAAACTACAATTAATCTTAGTCGGCACTGTTTACTTATTTGATCTTTGCTTAAGTACTTTCAGTGACAGCAGAAAACCCCTCCTCAGCCTGGCCTGTGGCTATCGGATCTGAGCACCACCTACATCACGACACTCATCTGACCGACATAAATCATAAGAATTATACGCATTAGCGATAGACTTAGGATCCCGTTACACGAAACATACTTTAGCCCACTTCCAAAAATGCACACATAATACTAAGGAGCGTTTTCTTATGAGGTTGAAGCTGGTTTGTAAACACCGCACTTTCTGCTTCAGACGGGGAAAGCACGTGTACTAAATCGCCCAAGAGGTCCTGTAAACTGGCACTTAACTGGCTAATCAACTTAGGGAACAAAAAAGCAGTCCTTCAGACTCCATCAGCGTAACTAAGTTTGCAGATCAAGCCGAGATGTTTCTGCTACAACAGAAATCAACGCGTGTGACACGAACAGAGTCTTCGTGGTGTTTTATGGCTCATCAGCTGATTGGGCCTCATATAAACAAATTAAACTGTATACAGCAGATGTGGACCGTTTGATTTTTCTCTACTCGAAGAACACAACAATTAAACAGCATTAAAACTCAACGTGCAAAACAAATATGAGGCCATATAAGTCAATGTGAATTTCACACTTTCCAGGAAAACAATAAGAATACAGTTGAATAGCTACTAAAAATGTTCAGCCGTTTTCAATATATATCATGCCCAAGTGTTATAACTGCTATAACTGACAGATCGGTGAACAACTACTCAGATCTTCAAGTGACAAAATGCCTCAGAATAACGTTCCTCGTATCTGAGGAGTGTTCCTACATCCACCTCATTCATACAAATTACCCAAACCTTCCCTTGCTTCAGTACCTAAGGTGTTTATTAGTCTGTAGAGAGAAAAGCATTCACGACACGTGAAGTTACACAGTACGTCCCCCAACTTGAAATCAGAAACACTAGGTTATGTTAAAAGCGGTTTCCCAAACCCTGGCAGAGACAGCTAGCTTTAAGTCTCAGTTGCACGTTGGTAGAGATGCACGATTCTGCAGCAAAAAAAAGCACTAAGCGAAACGATCAAAATCACGGTTCCCACAAAGAAAACCCCGCTTACCTGTTTTCCCCTGTAAAACAGCCGCTGATGTTCCGGGTTTACGTTGAAAATGTCTTTAATCTTTAGCCTCAGACTCTCAATTTTAGTTAATCTGGAAAGATCCTCAATGGTCCGCGTTTCTTTGCCGTCTATGGTCCGAATTTGGATCCACATCGTTATAGTGTAAGATATCCACTGATTATGTGTCAAGTTGTTGTTTTTTTTTTTTTTAAAAAAAAAAAAAAAAAAAAAAACCTTTTCAACAACTCTGGGGATACGGGGGGAAAAGGGAAACAAAAACGAAAGTGCTCAGGGCTCCATCGCAGAGCCGCTCTGCAGAAGAGGGTGTTTATTGCAGGAGTGTCTCACATGGGGTCACGGCGCCAAGCAAATCTCGCGAAATAAAATCCGGCATAAATTTCCCTTTAAAGACACAGCGGTCATTTTTATGCGAGTCTTAAGCGTCAGCTGGAGTCATCTGGTGCGACATGAAGCTCATCAGGTGCGACCTTCGCGTTCGGCGACTCTGAACTGTGTGTAATAAGAAATGACATACTATTCTACATGAAAGAAAAAGCTACATATAACACACGTAATAGGAAGGTCAAAAATAATTTATTTTCAACAGTAATAATTTCAGCGTGGTAAAGTTTTGTTTGGTTTTACCCTTATTTGAATACCTGTGAAAAGTGTCATTCGGTTATATAATGTAATCAGCAAATGAAAAGAAAGGCTTAATCTAATACAAGTTGCTGGAGTGCTTACCTGCTTTTAACTGGATACTGTTTCTTATTTTGACAAGGCTTGGTAAGGCAATGCATCTGATACCACGGCCCTGAGATCCCCGACCAGCTGGAAGAGTGAAACGTCCCTCACTGGAAGTGATCAACAAATTGCAGTGCTTGACATTTGGAGCTGCTACAAAAGTCGGACGAGATACAATGTCTCAAAAGCCCTGCCAGTCATTCCCACTGTATTCTGACATTACAGTTAAATTATAATTCACGCTGCATTATTTTCATAATATTTCTCTTCTTTGTATCATTATTGTTTTATCAATGCTTTTATTAGCAATAGTCTGACCCATGTATTCAAAACTGTTGTGATTGTTACATTCCAAAGCTTCAAAGCAACACACATTTTCATTTTCATTTCTGTGCAAAACTAATAAATCAATCTACAGTAACACAAGGACAGTAAACATTAATATTGGTTAAAGGGGTGTATTTCAATGAAAGCTCAATTCTTATACTGCAAAGCAAATAGTTTACTAACCTGGCCAAAGACACTGAGCTTGTCACTGGATAGAAAACATGCTTCTGTATCATACATTATTGATGACTGAACAATGATACACCCAGCAACTGAAAGGGTAACAATACTGATAGAGCGCTGAAAGAGAATGAAGGCTGGTGACTAGGTAAATACAAGCAGGCATACACCTGCTTGCACATGTCTTGGCTTACTGTCATGTTTTGGGGAATAGTCAAAGTATTCATTCACTGAGTTTTGGAGCAACATTAAATGCTTCTGAGTTTCTTAGCAAGTTTTTTTTGCCTGTTTAACCTTAAAGTTCAAAAACCAGAAGACCCCTCACCCCCAGAACTTGAATTAGACAGGCAACACCATGCACTGAAAAAAACTCCCTATGGTTATAAAGTAAGCCTACTAATGCTTCCATACTGAATTCAATTTAATATATTTAATATCATTTAATATTTCACAGCTGACCTGGCAATAGAAGTTCTTATTACCATAGAGGTACACGTTATTTTAAATATTCTGTATGTGTATTCATATATACAAAATATACTTTAATTTATATGTTTATTATGGTGAAATAACATTTTTTCCGACACAAAAAAAGTTTGTATTCAACATAAAACAACTATAAGGCGCCATCTAGCGTTATATTGTAAAATGTTATTTCCATATAAACGCGACGTCTTTAGTGTTCAAAATAATCCAATACAGTAATAGTAATAAAATAAGTAATAAATAAGTAATAGCAATAAGTAATAAAAATAATCCAATACACGAATATATATATATAAATATGTTTATTCCAACTACCTGAAAACTTTACTATATGCAGTCGTAGTTTCGTATTTTTTGTGATACAATACAATACATAAAGTTATTTTTATGCACAACGGTGTACTGCATGCACTGAGGATGCCGCCACAAATTACCATTTGACATATAACATAATTACATCCATCCATCCATTTTCCAAACCGCTTATCCTATTGGGTTGCGGGGGGTCCGGAGCCTATCCCGGAAGCAATGGGCACGAGGCAGGGAACAACCCTGGATGGGGGGCCAGCCCATCGCAGGGCACACTCACACACGCACACCTACGGGCAATTTAGCAACTCCAATTAGCCTCAGCATGTTTTTGGACTGTGGGGGGAAACCGGAGTACCCGGAGGAAACCCCACGACGACATGGGGAGAACATGCAAACTCCACACACATGTGACCCAGGCGGAGACTCGAACCCGGGTCCCAGAGGTGTGAGGCGACAGTGCTAACCACTGCACCACCATGCCGCCCCATAACATAATTACAGTACATTATAAAAAAAATGTAAATTTGGACCCACGTGAACGTCTAAGGAAACTGTGACCCTGCAAACAGCCAGCAGACAGACAACTATGGGAGGCGCGTGACGCGCGCTGACGTCAGGGCGCATGAACGCAGAGGTCCGGCGCCTGGAGTTGAAAGTAACGTTCAAGGAAATTATACCCGCAAAGAGAATAAGCCTTTGCTGCATGGTATTCAGTCTGCTTTGTACATTTTAAATGATCGGAAGTTACATATATTGTTTTGTCAGCCGGATTAGTAAATACAGGCTTGCCTGCTAGCTCAGTGTTGTTAGCAAACTTGGTTGAGCGTAACTAGACAGCTAGCTCGCTAAAATAGAGGATTTGCGTTTACTAATGACTTATAGCTCTTGAACCGGTGTCTGTGTTGTTGCTGGGCTAATGGGAAAGTAAGAACTTTTTTACGTAAGGCGGAAAAAATACGTGGTCCGCTGATCTTGTTTGTTCTTCTTTCTTTATAACATGGAGGAATAAAACAGAATAGGCCCGGGGATGAAAACAATGAGCCGATCGGAAAGGCGGAGAGCAGAGAGCAGATCGCGCCGCTTTAGGAAGTAAATCGGAACCGCTGGTTCCTGGATGTATGAAGTTGGGCCCAAATGGGCTCTTGGTGAATGTTTTGGATGTAAGTGACGGGGACGTTTCTGTGGCTGGGTGATGCAGGCCCTGACCTGGAGCCTGGAGACTCGGCTCGTTTGACAAGTTCCCCCGATTTAGTAGTTAACTAAGTTTTAATGCAAGTCCTGTCGCCGGATCGTGGCGTGGAGTTAATGACAGACCCTTTTTGCCTTTGAAAAAAATATACAAACAAAAGCAGTAAAAATATTAAAAGTCATGCAATGCAACATGAATGTATTTATTTGTAGTATGGATACTGGAGACCGATATCAGTCAATAGCGTGACAAACATGTAAATGTCAGGGGCTCCTGAAATTGGATGCTGCCACAGATGATTTTATCGGCACTTGTAATCTGAGGGGAGATGCGGTCCTTATACTCCCCTCGTCTGAAAGACCGTATAATAAGCAAAGCAAATACTTGATTCTGGGTTATTGGCAAAATTTGCAGGGTGGGGGGCAAAATGAAGGTGCAGTCTGATGCAAATATGAATCTGTCCAAGGTGTCATTAAGTGAAGTTATGGAGCATAAAGAAATGACTATCAAAGCGGACAGACAAAGACATTTCATTTTGCACAGTCCCGACCGTGTGGCTTTTGAAGAAATCGACGAAGGATCGCAGCCGGATTCCACGTCTGTGCAGAATAGCGATGGGGAGACGCCAGCCGCAATCTGGGGAAATAACGCCGTGGGAGTGGAAGATACCGCGGCTGAAATATCGGAGGACAGTTCAAGCACGTTAAACGAAGATGACGATCTGAGCTACGAGCTGCAGCAGGCGCATAGGATCCTTCACGGCTTCCTGCTGGAGAAACACAAGGGAGTCACGGCTCCGTTCATGCAGCCGCTGTGTGGCGGGGAGGAAACGGGAGACGGAGATCACGGCAAGCGGCCCGTGTGCTTTCGCAGGATCGAGGAGAAGTTCCTGAACAGGGAATACGAGAGTATCACCGAGTTTGTAGCAGACTTCAGGCTGATGTTGGAGAATTGTTACAGGTACCACGGTGTGGACCACTGGATCTCCAAACAGGCGCAAAAATTAGAAATCATGCTGGAGCAGAAGCTGACTTTGCTCTCCAGGTGAGCTCTGGTCATAAGGCTCCACCAGTATGTCTCATTATATCGACCCGGTTCGAAAGTCTTGATGTGAATCGACACCAGATGTTTTACAATTTTAAGCAGCTTTTAATGTCAGCAAGCATAATTCACACTTACTTTAGGAAGCTAAGATCAGCATGCATATCCAAGTACCCTTCACTATCCAGACAATATTGTATATTTTTTTTTACTTTAAGAACCAATGCCTTTCACAGGTGTTGACTGGTACAATTGTGTAAAATGTACCTCTATATAGCAAAACAGTACAGATGCTACAAATTCCATAATAGATGCTTAAACACTAGATTAACTCCTCTTAAGATCTTCAGTGAGTCGTTGACACAGAATGGTTTGAGGCACCTCCTGTACGACACCTTCTCTGCTAAGTATCGCTCGAACTTAATTGATTCTTAAATTAATCTTTGGTGGTCAGGTTAACACGTTTATTTTTCCATATCTTTTTTCCAAAGAAGTATTTATCTAATTTCAGACTAACGTTATTGCTGTTTGAGGTGCACTGATTCCCATATTCCAGATAATCGAACATCAGTATTTTGGACTTTTCTAGAAAGGAATTTTTTCCCTCACTGCAAACTCTACTTAGAGAACTTTATTTTTAGTCCTGCACTGTCCATGCCTTGTATATGAATTGGTAGCCTCCTTAAAGCTTTCAAATGTTTTTTTTTTGATGATCAGGGCAGAGGCATGCAACTCCTTACAAATGAGAGGTCATCAGTCAGTTCCTGGGGCAGTTAAGGTTAAGGGCCTTGCTCAAGGCCTCACTCTGTCATACAGAGGATTTGAACCGATGACCTTCTGATCACTGCCTCAGGGTCCAAACCCACATTGTGACACACCACCCTAGGATGGGATGTCATCCCATTGCAAGACTCACACACTACAGGCAATTTCAAGATCTCTACTTACATATCATTACATAATGTTTTTGAGATATTACCGATGTGGTATATGAAGATAGAGTGTGTTTTAAAGCGGAATTGTTTGATATTTATGTGCAGTGAGTTGAACAGTTGCTTAGTTCAGTAAATTTCAATACTATTAATGAATAACACACTTTTATTTTAATAGTCGAAGTTTGCTCAGTGGTTTGTAAAAATGCCTTTTTTTTGGGAGGGGGGTCAAAAATTTAAGCCTTGTATGGAAATGTCATATTTTCATAAATGCAAACCACCACACCTCTACAGCCAGCCATCAGTGCCAGCCTTGCATGAGTAATCAGTAATGTCATGTATAATAATAATCCTACTGTTCGGGTATGCAACGCAAATGTTGTCCGGACCACACTGGGAAACAACAGTTTGTGGCTCCCTACGCTGTTTTCAAACACCAGCCTATTTGTTCTGCTGTTGTCCTTGTACATAAAGTATTATGAATGTTTTTTAGAAGCCTAAAGGTGATGATACACAGGGCAGCTATGAGCAGATGCTGCCAGGCAGTGTTGCTTGGGCACTTTTCCATTGATATTGGGCAACAAATTTCTACTAATCAGCAGTGGGCAACATATTGTAATCATCCAGATAAGTTACCCTTTCTCTTACCTGATGGGCTGTTGCCCGGCAACATTGCTCAAAAAGTGCGTCATCACCTTCAGAACCATTGGAATGTAAGCGTGCTCTCCGTTCCATGGTCTTAAATATTTCAGTGAACTCACAGCCATTTTAGAAAAATGTTGTCTGTTTCCCAGTTAAACATTTGTTCTTTCAATCCCAGGACTCTCAGAGAGAAGACCACTCTGGCCGTAACCTCGAAGGGTCGTTTTGGCACAGAGGAGGAGAAAGGGCCCGGCACTACCTCTACGCGACGCCGCTCCACCCCCCGTAACCTTACGCCCGTCACCGTGGGGGTCAGTGAGTCTCTCATGGTGCAGGTGCTGAGACTGGAAGAGCAGCAGAGAGCCAAGGAAGAGAAGAGGTTGGCTCGCTTCCGGTTTATTCAGGCTGATATACCTTAGCGTCTTGCTGACAATCGCTGAATTATGCCTGCAATAAAACTGATATCTCAAAACTTTTTTTATCTTTTAGATTCACAACTTTTGTCTGTATTAGTTTTAAGGGTGAACCCCTAAATTGAAATGAATGGGTATTTTGCAGTTATTGTAACACCAGTTCTCCAGTTATAATTGGAAACTATAGAGTAGGCTGCTGTGGGTTGGTTCCCCATCCTGGGTTGTTCCCTGCTGCCTGTGGCACCAAAATATGTTAATTTCTGTAGCTTTGAAGGTACATTTACCTTGAGGGTAAATATACCCCACTGACAAGTAATTGTACCCTCAAAGGTACTAATTAGTACTTTTTTCTGACCGAGTACATCTATCCCGGGCTGCTGTGTGACTCAGTAGGTTACGGAAGGTTGTGGGTTTAAATCTCGTGGTCTGCAGTGTAATGACATTGCCAGTGGGCCCTTGAGCAAGGCGATTAACCCCAATGGCTCCAGGGGTAGCTGACTCTGCTCTCTGATCCCAGCCTTGTCGCACCATAAATGCATCATAAACTATTTGGATTTTCACTAAAATTTCCAAGACTGTGAATTTTCACTGTATTTATTCCAAGAAGGAAAATCTTTTATATCGGCTTATTTTCTTGGACCTTAAGATGATGATGCACATGGAAACTGTTTGAGCAGTGATGCCGGGCAGTTGGCAGTAAGGTGAGACAAAGGGCAACTCATCTGCATCTGGATCATTGCAAAATGTCGCCCACTGCCAGTAATAGTTTTTAAAATAGAAATCTGTTGCCCAATTTCAATGGAAAAGAGTCCCGGCAACATTGCTGAAAAAGTCGCCCTGTGCAAAAGTGTTTATTTTAGGAAGGAAAATCTTTTGCTAATATTGGCTTATTCTTGAACTTTAGGCTGAGGGAGCAGGAAAAGAAGGAGGCAGAGGAGGCCAGCGCCAAAGAGCTGGATGACTGGGAGCGAAGCCTGCTGGCCAATGCCGCCCCATGGTCGGTGGAGACGCTGTGGGAGCTGCCCGCCGTCGGCCACTTCCTGTGTCTGGCACAGACTGTGCTCAACCTCCCCGAGATAGTCTTCTTCGAGCTGGAGCGCTGCCTGCTCATGCCGCGGTGCAGCACCTTCCTGGCCAAGGTCATGACGTCGCTGCTGTGTCACCCGCAGAGGCGAGCCACCCTGCACCGGCGACCTCCGTTTACCTACCGCCGCTGGGAAGCGGCCCTCCGGCACAAGGTCTCCGGCTGGTACCAGCTCATGGGGCAGTCGGAGGACACGGCGGCATGCGCCGAGCAGCTTGGCCTCTCCCCGCAGTTTTTCCAGGCGCTAGGAGAGACCAGCCCGCTGGAGGAGAAACCCTTCCACCAGCTGCCATTCGACCAGCGCGTGTGGCTGCTTAAGGGCTTGTGCGACTTCGTGTATGAAAACCAGAAGGAGGTGCAGGACGCGGTGCTTAGCCAGCCCATCCACGAGTGCCGGGAGTCCATCCTCGGGTACGACGGGCGAGAGAACGCCTATATTCATTTCCCACATTTCTGTGGGGCGGATCTGCGCATCTATTGCCAAAGTCCAAGCACCCCTCCTAAGTTCCCCCCTCCAGCCATTCGGGTTAGAAGACTGGAAAAGGTGAAAAAGGTGGAAGCCATCATGCAGCCCGAGGGACCAACGGCGCCAGTAGAAAATGAGAAGAAAGACATGAAGAATGAACCTGCCTGTTTCAACTCAGAAATGAAAGAAAGAGAGAACATGCCTGCAGTGAATTCATGGGGTCTGACGGATCACCAGTATAGGCTAGACCTACAAATTAAAGCAGAATCTGCGGAGGTAGGACAAACTGACATACACTCTCCGTGTGGAGGACATTTCGACTCTTGCGATATTAAGGGTGTTAAAATCCAGTCGATAGACGTAGGATGTAAGGCCGAGACGAAGGTGGAGCATTTGTCGTTAGTTGCGCCAGTGTCCTGTGACCCGGGCGTGCCGGTGGCAGATGCAGAAGAGGTCCCACAGACGCGGTCATCTGCACATCCAGGGGAGATCCCGCGTAACCCGGGCCTGGACCGCGTGGAAGGAAACAAGTTTCCAACCGATATCCAGGAACCCGCATGTGGCACCGACGAGGATCCACAACTGGAATACCGCCAGGGTTGCTCGATAGTCCCGCTGCACAGAACGGCTCCTTCCGAGTCTCCCCGTCCGGAAGGCTGCGCCGAGGGGAAATCGAGCCGGACGCGGACGAAGAAGAAAAAAAGGAAGAAAAAGAAAATGAAGGAAGAGGGTGGGCCCGAGAGACGCGGCAAGTCTGCTGCAACCCGACCCAAGGTGACCAAGATGGGGATTCAGAAGAGCACAGCGGCTCAGAAGAAGAAGGGAAAGCGGAAGAAGCTCAGGGCAGGTAGGGTGTGTGTTCATGGTGAAGAAGGCTGTGTGACGCATAACAAGCGATTTTACCCTTAGCTGGGAGGGAGTTAATGATGCCCCCCTCCCCCAGTGCAGCATATCCTATTGTCTGTCCCTTCATCTTCCAGCTGCTGTCCCATGACTGGGATGCAGGGGGGTAAGGCTGGGGTCTGGCATGGATGGGATGCCAGGCCGTCACAGGGCACAAACAGTGCCCGCAGGAAGTCTTGGGTCTTTGTCCAATTCAGTAAAAATACTGCAGATTAATTGGTTTTATAACAAAAACTTAATTCGTCAGTTTACAGATATACATATTACTTTAGAAACAGCCAGTACTTTTAAAGTAAAACATTCATTTAAAGTATCAGTAAATTGAAACCGAAATTGTAGTTCTAAAAGAGATGCTCCGAGGCAAAAGCTTGAAATTGAAATTGACAAGCGGTCTCATTGAGTGCTTTTTTGAATTTGTAATGCCTTTGCAATAACATAAAACAACAAACATTTGTGTTTAGTATCCCTGTGTGAGCCAGTGACTACAGTTTCAATTAACAGCGAAGTGGCAAGAACAGAACTAAATGAGACTGTCAAAAAAATTATGACACTTAAAAAGAAATGATCTGTGAGGAAGGTGTGTGAAATAAAAAAAGTTAATGGACTTTTTTTTTTATGAAACCAGTAAATTTGCAACATTATTAGAGAATTACGCAAGCATCCCAAGACTTTCTGTGAGGATGGTACATGCAAATAGCCATGCGTGGTGATACCCAATAGGCAGCCTCTTCACCTGATTGGATGTCTATGGTCTGTGGGAGGAAACCCACGTGAAATGGGCGGAGCATGCAAACTCCACACAAACGGGGATTCAAGCACACAGCCAGTGAGGCGTGAGATAAGTGCAACTCACTCAGCCACCTGGATATCCTGTTTTACTAAATAACTTATTACTGTTGATCCTCATAGTGCAGCCTGACTCATCGTGAAAATCGAGCTCCTAATTTCTCAGATACCTTGCAGCAAGAGACAAGTTTTTGGGCTTCACTCTCCTGTCAGCTCCAAGTCTGCTGTCGTCGTCTTCTGCACCATCCCAAAATGATGTACTGCGATTTACACGCTTGAGGGCCCAAGTCGAGGCTGATAGCTTTTCACTATTTAAATGAAATATATCTGTATGTTTGTGACTTAATGTTATTTTTTTTGTGTGTCTCTTTTTAAGAAAAAAAGTTTGATTCCAAAAAGTTGACGTCAAAGAAGAGAAAGACTGGTCCCAAACTACCAGCCGAGCCAAAATTTCAGGTAAGTGTGATTTATTATTATTGCATTTTATATTGTGGTGCATATATGATTATTAGGTACATTAGCAAGAATACATGAAGTCTTGCGTGAGAGTTAGTTGTTGCGTTTTATCTGTATAACACTATAGATTGCAAATTTTGAATTTACATCTGCAGGATAGCCATCCAGTTGAAATAATCTGAAGGAATTTTAGAAGTCACTATAGACTTCTAGTAGTTTGTCTTGTAGATTTGTAATTTGTTCAGATTCATAATTCTGTGCTCTTGATAAATTTGTAAATGTGTAAGGTTAAAATAATTCAGAGTAATATAATAAACTGAGATACGTCTGTCCTCCTTTTTGTAATACTCAAACTAAAAATGAGTAATCTATGTATTATTTAGTGGAAACAATACAGTATTTTTCAGTTGTGTAGTATTTCAGACACTATTTTCATAACGAAAAGTGGAGAAAACGTAACAAAACACTGACAAGAGAACACAAGAAATTCAGAGAGCTAATATATATAAACTTTATATTATTGTGTTTACAGTTGTCCCTGATAGAAAAGGCTTTTCTGTAATACTTATAAATCTGCCTCTTTGTTGAATAGCTTAGGTCATTCAGCACAGTGATGTTGACAGTGACTTTCGATAGTTATATTGCGGTGTTTGTCAGTGTATTGGGTGGTAATGATGATAAAACAAAACGTACGGTCCTGCTATACCACATTTAAAATTTCACTGTGTTTTTTCAAATAAACTTTCGCAAATGTCAGACCCTGGGATTCGCTAGACATCGCTTCAGGTTGTTCGTTAAATCCGCGATGTGCTCTATTTTGCGATTATATGCATCTTTGAGCTGGGATTTTTGTTTTTTTTTTATTTTGCTTCGGTCGCATCTCGCTGGTACCATGTGCTGGACAGTAAGTCGTTCATTCAGTGCAGCAAAGCTGCTGTTGAACAACGGAAATATCAAACACCGAAGCCAAATAAAGCATATCTTAAATTAATCAAACTTAGCATCAGTTTAACTCTAATTCTTATTAAAGGCTTACGATGTGCATTCATAATTTTTTAGCACCGTTCTAAAATAAAGGCCTGTGATCCTTTTGTAGCATCTTCCTCATCTTTCCTTCATCTTCCTGTGCCTTTCAGCTCGTGTGCTCCAGCGTGGAGGAACTCAGAGTGCTGATCAGCAAAACTGAAGATGAACTGGAAGAGCTGGAAAGCACCAGAAAGAAATCTGTTAGTAAGAGAGGGAGCGCAGAACTGCGAACATCGATCATTTCTGTGCGTCTTAATGTGTGTGAGGCTGTTGGCTATAGTGGAAATACCACCCGGAATTAATTGCTGTGGCTGTGATTATAAGAGTGATGATGGTGCACAAAATTTAAAATTTGTATGTAAATCTAGCAGATAGTAAATATTGACATGTTAAAGTGTATCCTGTGTACAGCTATGTGCATGAGGTTACATTTGCCTGTTGCTACCATTCACTGATTAATGTGATGACAGTACTACCAGGCTCACTGTTCTCTTTACTGCATGCTTTGTATGTTTACATTCCTGCCAAGTTCTCAAGTGTTCCCCCGATGAACCTTTCAGCACATTTTAATAATCCACGGTAAATCAAACATTTAATGCAGTTAAACTTAACTAAAAAGTGGATTCTAAAGCATATCCACCATTGTGAAAAAAACAGTATGTTCGCTTGGGTTTATGCTTTACTGACATTTTCTTATTTAACGTGTGTTTGAAGCTAATTTAAAGATGGATGTAATCGGTTATTACATAAGTACTCTAGGCCAGCATTCCCTTAAAAATTACTCTTGATTATACGTTTACTTTTTGTCACAAAAGACAGGATATGAAGGGGAACATGATGTGGAAAATGTAAGTAAGGCCTGGTGTGAAAATAACAATTGTGCTTCTTGCAGGGAAAGTGGTACTCGAGGAGACAGGCGGTGAAGGAGTTACACATCACCCTCATCAGGCTCCTGAATGAGCTCTCGCCCTGGGAGTCCAAGATTATTAAGGCCTTTCAGAGGAACAGGTAGGCACACTGTGCCCTGCCGGCTTTATAGCGATGGTGCTAATCATTTTCCATTTAATTACTCTCCTGATTTTGTTAATACCGCGAATTAGGAATAAATGCTGTATGCTAATCGTGTCAAACATTTAGCTACGCGGTTTTTGACCTGGCCTCTGTGACGGCAGTGCTAAAGCCCTTAAGGCGTTTCCTCTCAGGGCGCGGTTAAAAAAGGACTACGAGGATTTCAGAAAGCATCCCGAATACCACAGCTTCGTCAGGGAGGAATGGCTCGAGGATGACAGGGATGGGGTTGTGGCAAAAGACGGCCACTCCTCGGATAACCCAAAAGCGACCGAGAGAGCTGAGAAATTGGACCAGGTAGTGAAGAAGGATGCAGTGAAAACAGGTCTGTACATGGCATATATCACCTGTGACACCCTAACGTGTAACACGGACACCCCCCATGTAACTTTCCCAGATAAATCTGCTGCGCACTGCCCTGGTTCTCCCACAGCCACATAACAGTTTCCAGAAGCGTTTCTTGAAACCAAGCTTATGTACTCTAATTTTCTGTCTTGTTTTGCAATTTTCTTCTCTTCTTTGCCATACTTGGACAAACAGGACGATGCTAATAAATACATACATGCATATCCATAGATATCCTGAAGCAGGATGGTAGAGCGTCTGCATAGTGATCCTACATGCGGTATTTCATAGAAACCCAAACATGCATACTGTAGGCACAATGCAATACTTAAAATTCCATCAGCGAAGCATCTCTGTGAGGTCATTTGCTCACTGGCACAACATGGCTACTGAATATTGATTCAACATTCCCCCGATTAGGCTATATAACCCAGAATATGGTTGCATTATTCATATTTATATACTATATGGTAGATTTGTACTGTTTACCCCACATGGAGGCATACAATTTAAAATAATTTACCACAGAAACAGTTTAACTGATTAGAAGTAATATATTTATTATTTGAAATATTGACATTGCAGGACCAGTAACAATAGGCCTAACAGTTATCCCGAAAGGGACATCAGCTCCGTCTTGCTATCACTTACACATAATGGGATATGTAGTCCCAAAACCCTGAGCAAGATAAGCAGTTAGGAGATGAATGGATGGATGGTTATTGTAAATACTCTCCTACCAGGCTGGGAGAAAATATGCATTGGTAAAATGAATATGGCCTAATTTCTCCAGATTGTCTTTTGTTTCCTTTTTGCTTGTGTATCTGACCGTTTTTAGCTGTTAATCTGTTGATTTCTGTTTTCCAGAAGACACTAAGCAGCAAGCCGTGGAATCATCCCGGAGGACTCGCACTCCTAGGCAAGAAACTGTAGGCCTGGATGAGCACAGAACACCTTTTAGAATCGCGAAGCGTGCACCGAGTGGCAACGCTGATGAAGAACTGAGAAAGAAACTCAAAATTACTGGTGAGGAACAAGCCAGTCCTGCAGTGCCAGCTGAAGTCAAGGAATCAAACCCAACAGTAGAATCCTTGGTCGCAGAAACCAGCAAGGTTGCAGCACCTATGGCTGTTTTTCTAAAGGGCTCCAAGCCCATCCAGGCCTTGTTAGCTAAGAGTATCGGGAACAAGGTGACCTTAATCAGTCAGCCTGCTGCAGCTGCCATGGTCAACCAAAACAAATCAGAGATTCCCCAGAAAATGTCAAAACCCTTGGCAAGCCCCGGGAAAGCACTACAATCCTCATTCACACCAAAGAGTCTTGTGCAGAGTCCAGTGCAGGGCATCTACAAGATATCGGACGGCATGGACCTACTCGGCAAAAGCACCAGCCCAGAGAAGATTGCATTACAGCCAGTGCTGGACCAGAAAATTGGGAAGAAGGCCATGCAACAGGTGGTCATCTTACCTACGATGAAAGAGCCTCTGCATCACAATATAACGACAGTTTCTGTCTCAAAACCATCTGCTACACTCTCCGATGCCCCTGGCAAAGCTGCAGTGAATAATACAAACAAGGTCCCCATACAGCAAGTTTCTCCACTGCCTGATGCCTGTAACAGGAAGCCACTTAGTTCTGCCGTTATTTCTACTTTACCAACATCTCCAAAGACCTATTATGCTGGTAATTCTGTTTGCCAAGCAGGACCTGCCCCTAGTGACATCCAAAATAGACTCTCTCTGACGAGTTTGGCTTCAGCCAGTCCCAGCAAATCTGACTCCAAACAAGAACTGAAGACTGTATGCATAAGGGATTCGCAATCGATTCTTGTCACCACTAGAGGAGGCAACACAGGAGTGGTGAAGGTTCAAACCTCTGACCAGTCTGTTTCTGGTTTCTTAGCCTCCAGCCCTATCATCACTATCTCCCCACACCTCCAAGCCTTCCTTGTTTCCAAATCCTCACCATCGGTAGCTGCTTCTACAGTAGTTTCCAGTACAACAGAAACTACCACATCATCTGCCCCTTCTTCACTTAGCAGTTCTCTGACAAATTGTGTATCTCCATGCCCATCTGCTGTTTCCATTCCAGTCAGTGCAGGTCAGAGAGTAGGCAACATTGTCAACTTTGCCTTAAACCAGACCCAGGACAGTGTTTCTGCACCATTAACTGCATCCAAATGTAATATAACAACACAAGCTTTGACTCCCAAGAATTCTACATTGCCTGTGGTTCCACAGACCAACCTAAATTTGCCGACATCCTCAGCTAAAAGTGACTTAGTAGTCACTCAGACTTCCTCAACACTCTTTGCTACACAGCCTCTAACTACAATGGCTCAACCAGCAGAAGGACTAGCTGAAAGGCCTTCCATGCAAAGGGTCATCCTTGTTGCTCCATCATCAACCATTGCTACTTCTGCAGTAACAGCAAAAGTGCCGCCAACTTCCTCTACTGTTCCGGCACCTAGACTCATCTTTATTAGTCAGGCATCTTCCTCTGTGGAACAGCCTCTAGTTAGCATTCCAAAAAAAACAACATCTAGCGATTCCATGGCAATATCCCTCACTTCAACATCTCAAATCGCTGACATGAAGATTGGGCTCAACCTTAGTCAAGCCATTGTCAACACAACCAGCTCCTTGCAGAAAGTTCCAACCAGTGGTCTTTCAGATTTGTCCAACAAGCTACGAGCTGAGGCCTTTAGCGTTGGCCTCCCTGTAGCGGGATCAGATTCAAAATGCACACCTGTAACTGCATCCAAAGTAAGTGTTGTGGAAACTGCATCAGGTGGGAAAGCTGTCACATTCCCTGCTCTGAAAGCAGGGAATTTAGTATCCTCTACACTTCCAGTGCTTTCCCAGCAGCACAGTGCTCTTTCACCCCGAGCCTCTTTGATTCCTAGTGTGGGCAAAACAGCAACAGCCCAATCAGAGGGCAGCTCTTTAAAGAGTGTTGTGGCCTCTTCTGTGAAGAGTTTAGTCAACAAAGACTGTGCTTTGATACCTAAAGCCCCCACAGGAACTACGATACCAGGCCTCGTCTTTAATAAACCCCAGTTTCAGGCATCAGCAATGTCAAAACCCGTCCCCTTCAAAATTTCTCCTGTGATACTCCCTCCTGTCTTACAGTCTCAAGACTGCACCAGCCCAAGTAAGTCATTTAGCACTACTCCTAGTGCCCCCCAGGCAGCACAACATGCCATAGTCCCACCCCCATATGAATCCAACACCATGCAACAGAAGATTCTGATTAACACTGCAACCCCTCTGTCACCTGGGAGTCATATCGTTATCAACAACACCCGATTCATTGTCCCTGCTCAAGGACTTGGGCCAGGGAGTCATATGCTCCTCATATCCAGCCCAGTTGTGCCCCTGTCAACTCCTCAAGGACCAAGCCTTTCATCCACTTCCCAGAGGGGTCCTGCAACATCCGTTGCAGCAGCTCCTGTACTGTCTGCTGGACAGAACCCAAGAAAATACACACCAAGCACACAGCCCCTGCACGGACCTTATATACCACCGTCACCCTCTAGTGTTAAACTGGGTTCCTCTTATACATGTTCTACTCCTCAGATGACTGTTGTTGCGAACACAACTAAATCCCCACTGCCTACTGGCAACACCACATCAGTAGCACAGGTCCCACAGCTATTTGCAGTTGCATCCACACTGTGCCAAACTCTACCTAATTCTCAGACTGCCCCTTCGGCCCTCTCTGCCGAAGCGAAAGGCTCGTTGGCTACTTTGTGTCAAGCAGCAAGTAACCAAATGAAAGAAGCGATTCCACTGGCTTCCCAGATGCCAGGAAGCCCACCGGGTGCCACAAAAGCAGCACCTTGGCAAATAGGACTTGCAAATGTTGTAGCTAGCACAAAGCTCACGCCAGCTGTACCGACGGTGGGTGCCATCATTTCCAGGACACAGGTGTTACCTACATCAGCTGTTCCTCCTTTTGGGAGTACAGTATCCAGGATACAGTCTCTGCCTGTCGCCACAGTATTACCTGTAGGGAGTACATTTAATAGGAGACAGGCATCCCCAATAGCGACCGTACCACCGTCTAATAACACTGTCATAGTAGCATCAGGTCAATCGGTCAGGACGGCAATATTTGAATCTTCCAGCATGACTCCAGGTCAAACCATTCTCTCCCAGACTCCAAGCAAACCTTCATCACAGGTCTCCACTCCAGCCGCCGTGACTAGTGCTTCCATCGATAAACTAATGGTGAGTCCAGAAGGCGCTGTTTTAAATGCCATCAGAAGCCCCGCGGTTTCCAGTCTGCCAACAGCGTCTAAGACTTCGGCCACTGTGGTTGTCACCCATAGCTCTGGTACAGGCAGAGTGCTTCCTTCCTTGAAGACCGATGATCCTTTGACCCCTGCACATGCAGAAAAAGCACGTCCCAGTGACTGAGGTGTAAAACGCAAGGGTGATACAAAAACATTCAAATTGCTTATTGTCTAAAACCGATTTCTGATGTGAAAACAATTATCAGTAGTTTTCTCTGGAGGAAAATAAGCTTTCAATGACGTGTTTTGTAGCCCTGCATATAGTAAAGAGAAAATACTATATGTCATAGAAGAAATTCTCAGTCTTCGGTTATATTCAATAAGCAAGATTTGCTTATGGATTTTCTTACACAAAACAGTGATTGTAGGGTCTGATTTCACAGTAATGTCCATGGTTTACATAGAGAAAACATTTAATGGCCAGTCTACCGATCTCTATGTCATTCAAGTCTGCAGGATTTTCTTTTCCGTTAAGGTTGTATGTGTGACAGTAGCAAATGAATGTTATTCTAGCATTTATATTTAATCATTCAGTATGATTTTATTTGTGAATAATCTGCCGCGTATTTTAGGCTAGTTGTCTTAGGATTCGTTTCCCCACCTTGTAAGGCAGAAATTCACATTTAGCATTTGTCAGATGTTGCAACCGTAGTGTGTCTGTTCGATTTGCCTGTAAACTTTTCATTTGACCAGTTTTAAATTATTTATACACCCTCTGGGAATAAATAGTGACCTTTTACATTTTAGATATTCATCTGAATGATTGTGCACTTGTATACTGTTTCAAGTCACTTATTGTATAATATTTGGAAAATATTTATTTCCCGTTGTATACCATATAGGTTTTTTCAAAGTATTTTAGTAGGTATTTTGGACCATTTGCATTGGGTAAGTTATGGCAGAAATATCTGCATGGAAATAAAAGTGATTTGTACATCATGAACGATTCTGTCCTTTTTATGAAAGCCCCAGTACAGGTAAGCGTCTTGTGTTTGTCTCTTCATAAAGTTTGAATGTTTCTGTTCTTTCTTTGTGCTCAGTGTGTGCTAATATTTGTATGGATGTCTGTGGGTGGTCTTCTTCATCTCCTACTAGAGACTGTAAAGTTGCAGTGCCAGTTGATTGTTTCCCCGCGACGGACTCATGCCCTGACTATAGCTGTACCACGGTTCCCAGGGTAGGCCTTGGATCTTATCACCACACTTCTGGTTAAGCTGCTTTTGAAAATGGTTGGATTTTCTTGATAACTCTGAATGTGTGGGTATTTAAAACTCACCTATTATATATATATTACATATTTTCATGGGACAAACCATATTTCACCAGAATAACTCATTTTACATTGTTTGAAAATAAACATTTATTCTGGGGAAAAAAGGTGGGACTTAAGTTACTGTTAAAGTACAGAGAAGAGGTGCAATTTACTGAAAGCAACAGAAGATATTGTCAATAAATGATTAGTTTGTGTATGTAAATATATATATTTTTCTTCAGCTCATACGTTATTTTGCGACTGTTGCCTTGATTATTTCTAATTAAAGCCAGGAATGATCTTTGAAAGTTGGTCCCACAGATTTAATTAAAGAATATCAGTGAAAGTGAAGACTATAATGACTGTTAGGTGCTACTGCCGTTGGTCTCTGCAGCCATTCATGGTGAGTAAGGGGGGGGTGAAGGACCAGAAGAAATCTTCTCATATGCCGGGGGGGCATTGGGAATCTGAAATAAAGCAAAGGCAACTCATTATCTATCTACGGGTTCCTTTAAAACCTATTGTAACCCCCCCCACCCCAATGAATCAAAACCAGTTAATACAACCACCCACCCCCCCCCCCCCCCCCCCCAATAAACATGTTTCCACCTAAATGAGTGGAGACCTCAAACCCCCGAATGTTACAAAAACAAAGTTATGCCCTCCCCCAGTGGTATAAAAATGTTCCTCAGAGTCAATTTCTGTACCTTAAAAGGTACATTTAACTACAGCTAAGGGTGCAGCCCCAGTGACAAGTAACAGCCCCCTCAAAGGTACAGATTGTCACTTTTTTCTGACAGTGTACTGCCAAATTTATATGGATAATATGCCAGTTTAGTTGTGCCTGAAAAACAAAAGAATTTCTTATAACTTTATTTTTAAACTAGTACAAAAAAAAAAACAGGGAAAAAGACCTGTCTTTACATATTTTAACTAAAAAACTAAATTTATTACAGGTAACAAGCCTTTGTCTTGGTTAATGTCCCTTCACAGTTAACGAAAGGAACATCTCCATACAAACTACTGATTCTGATGATACGATAAAGTGCTTAACACAAGCAGTAGTAAAAAGTCAATTACCTGTTTGAAGTAATTGATATTGCCTAATATTTCTGATCCATTTATTTTAATGCCACAAGACGCTTGCTAAAATCCAACAGGAAATATTAAATCCCACATTGATCGTCTTCCTTCGGCACAGAACTGGTTTAGCCGATATC
Organism: Brienomyrus brachyistius; assembly: GCF_023856365.1. Lineage (NCBI taxonomy): Eukaryota > Metazoa > Chordata > Actinopteri > Osteoglossiformes > Mormyridae > Brienomyrus > Brienomyrus brachyistius. Next base: position 18,140,482 of record NC_064539.1, on the reverse strand, counting down.
TTACCACCTGACGGAAGTTGGTGAACTCATCGAGGGCAACTTTATTCCCCCCAGCCGCACCCCCCTCGCTGTAATGGCTCGGCCTTGCAAGCGATCTCCAGGCCGGAGCGCTCCATGAACTCTGTCAACCAAAAGCCGCAGCCCGAGGTAAAAAAATCCTTATACTGAATCCAGCACATTAATGACTCTCTATGACAGGAAGCATGATGAGCTCTCCCTGTGCGCATGCGTAATAGCCTCGGCAGCCAAGTCAGACGGAGCTCTCCAGTTATTTATGGTAATTATGTGGCGCTTGACGCTTCACCTGAATCATTTTGTATCCGCTCCTCCTCCTGTAGTACCAGCATCCGATTACGAGGAGTGCTGCAAAGACCACGACCAGCACGGCTATTCCAGCTGCCCTGAAACGCACATTTTGCTCAGCCGTTCAAGTCCCTCAAATGAATGACGGAGTAAAACATAACTGAGACGCGTATTAGAAATATTGTAAAATGTGAGGCTTACATACAAAACATCCAAAAGATTCAAAATCAGCAAAAAAAAAAAAAATACATACGCCTACGATTGGCAATACTATCAAAGAAACTCCCACAGCGAATATAAATGTAATAGGTTACAAAAAGCTTACTCCTCTGCTTGAACATAGTATCCTCCGCCTTTACTCTCAAAATGGACATCAAATCCTCTGCGTGGCATGGCGATGTCTCAGTCAGTGACACCTAACGAAAGGGAAACTGGTCTGGGAAAAGTTTACAGTATATTCCATACACATTTCCCTGATGGAAACGGCATTATGCTTTTCTAGTACATTTCACTAATTAAATAGGTTTTCTCAGCTGAACTGGTTTACCTGGATGAATAACGCAGACTCCAGCAAAACAAAATCCATTCCTAATCAAGTGGTATGTCTAATGGTTTGAAGTGCCGTTCAAATTGGTATTGAAACTCACTTTGAGACGAATTTCACTGGACTACTTTGGAATATAATAATGCCATTTATATTAGTTTCTTGGCAAACCGCACCTTGCTTAATTAAAATAAACTGACGCTTAAATTTAATTCAGAAAAACCCAACGAAATGAAACGATCTCTTCTACAAGTGCCAAATGTAGCCTAATCTTAACCCAATAAACCTATCAACTATCATCTGCTTGATAAATAAGACTGCGGTTTATTTATAGGAAAATCTTACCGAAAGTGGATAACGAGATGAACAAGGATACAGCTTCTGGGGACCCAAAACGTGGCTGTGTTCAAATGAAAACCAATGCAATTGCTCTTAAATCTCAGCTTGTGAACCCGAGCTCAGTAAGACCCCTCATGACCGTCACGGGTTCGAGGCTCATGCTTTAAATCTATTCAGACGCACTAAGTAGCGTGAAAACCCAGGAGCTCTGAACAGCCCTGGAGAAAAATATTACCTCGTGAAAGTTGTCTGCTGACTGGCGTCGTTCCGCATAAGACCGCAAAGAAGACCACATTTCAACTGTAATTATTATATTTCTTATCACACAAAATCTTTTCTTTTGATATCTAAAGTCTTTTGATATGTTTATAAGTCTTACCACTTCAATTATTGTTAGATAATTGTATATCTTCCTATGATTTTCATCAGTTAAAAAACAACGCCGATTTATTAACTTTATTTATTTACAGTTTATCTCCTGTGTGTAAATCTTAATTTCACAACATTTATTCCTTATTAACCTTAAAATTTCACCATTTTCTTTTTGTTGATTCATGGTGGAAGATAATGGATGGATGGATGAATGTTTTTTGTGCGATGTTTGCATAACCCACAGATTATTTCATTTTGCTGTTCCTCCTAACAGTGAATTCTGTACGAGAAAGTAAGATGGGAAACTTTAAGATGTACACTTAAAATATTGATTTTTGTCTTGCAATACCAGAAACAATCTGTAGGCGGCGGAATCTCACAACGCCACCAAATTGTATACACACCATCCTGTACCAGTTTTTATACCTAATACTGTAAGTATAAAACGCTATACTTAGTGTAAGACTTTACGACGCTGCAGTTGGCCCGTTATGGTAAAACCACGGAGATCAGTTTGTGCGGTTAATAAGCATTTTAAAAATACTTCCGTACTTATCTTGAAAAATTTAACGGGAAACGATTTAATTTGATTTAAATTAACCTTTCTGTTGTTCAATTATAGGGAGTGTTGCACAGTAATCGATTGTTGATTAATTTGTAGTAAAAGTTTAGTTTACGTTTAGTTTAGTTAAGCATTTTTTTAGGATTATGTTAAATTTGTTAATGTACATCAACTGTCAGTCTGTTTTAAAATAACACGCTGTGAATTCATATGGCCAGTGACATCACAATAATACAGGTGATGATAATTCGTGTTCATGGCAAAGACGCTCTAAAATATGAGTAAATCATAAATCACTCATAAAATCAGTGAATCACACAAACGCGTTAGTCATCATCGCACTGTGCATTGTTTTGTGTGACGTTAATGAAGTTTGTCCCTCCGTACTACCCGTTTCGGTTTTGCCCAAGCGAAGTAGGTTAATGCATTTCCAGTATTAAAGATGGAGAATGATAGCACAGTAAGGAGAATAAAAGCTGGGGGCACGCAACAAAATGCGTCGAGAGCAAATAAGGGTTTTCAGGAGCAAAGTGGGAATAACGGGTGCGATGACACGAAAAGAAAACCCGATTTCGGGTTGTACCTGCTGAGCGAGGGGATTCTGGTTGTCTTAATTGCTACATTCATTGCTTTGGTATGGGGACTGGTGCATTTATCCGTGCAGCAGCTCGTCATAGGGAAATCTACCGGTGGGTTCAGTGCAACCAAGGCAAGGTGAGTATTCGACCGGGGAAAGTGAGTCCGATCGCGGGCTGTCCAGGCTGCTGTTACGGTAAAGGGGTAACAGAAACCTGGCTGTGCGTTTATCCCGACTGTCCAGTCGTGAAGTTTGAATATGGAGGCATGCATCCATCAGGAAATGCCCAGGCGGCAGATCCAGCTCACCGTTACAGCAGCCCGTAATGACTGTCAATGCTGACGCTTCTGGCTGTTATTCGTCATTTAAGTACTGGACAGGTTTAGGAGAACGGAAGACTTTTCGCTTGTTACCACGTGAGAGTTATATTTTGTTCATTTTCTGACGACCTGAAAGTATATGAAATCTAAATCGTAACTTTTCCTCTGTTCTTTGAGTGCAGTGCAGTTTATATGTAAATCACAACAGTGACAGTCCTTTCAGAATACGCCGATGATAAGTGGATATATCTCTAAATCGGAAAAAAAACTTCTAATCTGGAGAACTATCGTATAATAATTTGTTAAAGAAATATCGGATTAATTTGTGGCAATAGCAAAGTTGATGAGACTGTAAAGTCTTCTCGCTGTCAAAACGAGAATGAAAAGAAGAAACATTTGCCGTGAGATACGAAACAGACCCATGACTTGTATTTTCTTTTTAAGGTCATACGACCTTTAGAAAGTTAAACTGTTCACACTCGTAGTGGTATTTTAGCATATCCTATGATTGTAACATGGTGGTATGATTGGAAAGCCACTCTGACAGAAACGCAGTATAGTTTAATATTAAACTGCACGCTTTCAACCAAAACGTAAGCAGGAATGTTTTGAAGACATTTTTTGCTTGTTGTACTACGGAACTCTTTGTCTTTGCAAATTACTGGTAGGCAGAGATATATAAAGAAAGATTTACAAGTACCATGAATAAAATGACTGCTATGCCAAGCTATTTCTAATGGAATTTAAATTTCATTTTCCATGTGTTTGAATGGGATAGTTGACTTTGTTGCACGACTCTCACACCTGTACATCACTGCTGCGGTTGAGGTCTCCTTCTGTCGTTCACCAGGGGGCACCTAGACCACATCACCAGTTTGGGTCCGAGGCCCGTGGGCAGCCTGGAGAATGAGGTACAGACGGTGAACTACCTTCTGGGTCAGATTGAGCGCATTCGGGCGGAGACGGCACCGGGTCACCACCTCATCACGGTGGACGTCCAGCGTCCCACCGGCTCCTTCAGCATCGATTTCCTGGGCGGCTTCACCAGCTACTATGACAAGATCACCAACATCGCCGTCAAACTGGAACCTAAAAGTGGAGCCAAACATTTCATGCTGGCCAACTGTCACTTTGATACTGTGGCCAACAGCCCAGGTATGTGCCTCTGTATTCCTTTAGGGATTTTTTTTTTGTTTTTGTTCATTAATACACGAAGTTTTAAGCGATAATCTTGCATGCAGGCAGTCCCCAGGTTTTAAACACACACACACACATACATATAATTAATCTCAGACCCGGGCTTTTACACTGGAGCCGGGGAAATGAGTGTATGTGAGGTCACTGATAAGATAAAATCAAGGTTATGTCAAGTTAACCAATGAGTTGGGTGATGTAGGTGCTGGTACAGGTGCTGGTGTGCTGAGGGACCTGGGGTCAAGCCTGGGGTCGACTAAGTCCAAGTTTCATCTTTAGTCTGTCTACTGCAATTGTTGTATCAGTTTGACATTTTTTCATTTTTTCGGAGTTCCTGGGGGCTGGATGGTACAGCACAGGGCGAACATGCAGGCATGCTTTTCAGGAAATGTTACGCAGCACTACTGATAATCTGAATTAATAATAGACTGGTCTCTCACTTTGGAGGGAATTTGGAATTAAGCGATTGCATTGTTAGGCAACCAGACGTTCATCTGCTTCTGTGAATTTTTACTGTTCATACATTTCAAACGGAAATGAAAGTGCGTTAACAGGAAGGATGATCATGGATTAGAGGCGTAACCATCCCAAATGGCTGTGAGCGCTTGCTCTCTCACCAAAATAAATTAAGGGAACAGACTGGGTAATACAAATGATGAAATACAATTCAGTCTCGGTTTCTCAGTAAATCTGGATCATGAATCATTGCGTCTAGAGCTTCAGGGTGTGGCTTGCTGTAAACCATAAACTGGGCTGGCTTATAGATCTGGACATCAGGGACTTCAGGTCTTATAAACCAGGGAGGTAAAGGGGATTTGGTTTGTTAATGACATGGATGAAGAGAAATGTGGTCTCTTAGATTAGATGGTGCTTTGTTAAGGTTCCTGTTTTAAATGCGGAATAGGGTGGGAAAGCATTTATAACCTGGCAGGGACGACATGGTTGAAAAGCTCATGGGTTAGCAGAAGTGTGAAGACACAGTGTCCATTTTTTGGCCGATTTCCCTGAGGCTGAATCTAGTTTGCCTGAAACAAAGGACATTCTGTTAAGCTTTCGGCGAGTCTCGGCTTCCCAGCTGGTGTTGCTTGGACAGGCACCTTCCTGCCGCTGCCTCCCAGCCTGCGGCAGTCAGTGGGGAAGCCAGGGTCATATGACTCCCTTTACATGCCCTCTCAGACTCACACTTACTGCTGATTTCTCGGCGCTAAGACAGAGCTCCTTTGCAAGACGGTTTTTGCTTTGGGAAGATTTAACCTTAAACTGCCTGTTACCACCCAGAGGTGTAGCGTTAAATCCACAACAGTTTTTACTGACTCATTTAGATGTATGTGCTTAACTCACTGGCAAATTGCATTAGTGATTCGTGTGATTTAATTTCCCCATTTTCACTAGCTAGTTTACTTTGTTCTGATCCAGTTTTTCTTCTTCCCATTTCAGCCTTTTCTAACCATCAGTTTTGATGCCATGTTTCTACTTAGGTGTGCTGCTGTGTGCTCCAGTTGAACAGCTTCTCCCATAATTCTGCTGTTCAAAATATTTAGAACTGAATAGTCATTTATACGAGGCAGAGGGGCTGCATGTCCCAGGTGGTTCTTCCGCGTTACCAGCATTTCTCTGTCTCTTTGTGTTTTGAGATTCTTCTTTTGTTCAGGGGCGATAAAACTGATACGTGGAGGAGCCGTTAAGTCACAGGTGAAGGATTCAGTAGATTTATTAGTCACATTTATTCGACTCCAGTTAGAACACTGAAGGCAGTAGGAAGAGTAAAGTTATGCTGGTAATGAGACAAAGACCAGATATGTGCAACCCAGCTCCGGTGAAGTACTTGGTGTCATGACCTGCTTGTACGATCCTCCTGCGTGCCACGCCCCCTCATCAACCTTCCTGATTGTGCTCAGCTGTTCCGTCCCTTCGTTCCGTGTATTTAGTCCTTGTGCTACTCTGTCTCCCCTAGATCTGTCATTGACGTTGTCACGCTCCCTGTCCTAAGTCTGTCTCTCGTCAATAAAACCTGTCTTGCTTGCATCTACGGCTTCCGTTGCCTGCCCCGACAGAACACTTGGTGCATGAGTAGGGAAGTTCAATTATTCCTGACTATTAGTGTGAAGCAGTCTGACTGCCTGAGGGCAGAAGCTCTCACAAGTCCAGGACCGCAGAGGCCCAGCAGGACAAGTATGAAGGTTGATTGTAACGTATAACTACTCCCGTGACAGTGAGACTGCGTAGTATGAACTGCTGGCTTTGATCTCGGGGAGCTGCGGCAGTGTGCATTTTCCCCATCAAAGGTGATGCATGACATCAGCATTCCGGCAGGGGAGGTGTCTTATTGAAGAAGCTGGGGGAGAGGCTGGGATGATCTCGGTAATAGCTGGGAGACACATAACTGCTTCCATCTCTGTTGTCTGTTCTCCGTTGGTGCCGTCTGGTATTTGCTGTGATTCTGCAGGCAGTGCCAGAGAAGAGCTGTAAAACCAGTCCCTCTAAAGTGTCACACCTCCGTATTTCACTGGGCCAGTTTACGCTGTTTGCCACCACGGCCACAACCCAGCCAACGGTGCGCACACACACACACACACACACACACACACATAAAATCTCACCTGATGGTCAAGTAATGTAGTTATGATCGCAAGCCTGGCCCACCCCATGACTGATTATGACCAAACCCCATCCCCGCTCCCCCCCCGAGAATCCGAGCTGCGGCCAGGTCAGAAAGCAGCTGCTTATATATTTTCTCGGAGGATTTTATCTGTGCATCGAGGCCTTTATAGCCAGTTGTGGCTTTTCTGCTATGTAGCGTTGCAGAAAATAAAGGAAATTCCTCCCACGCATCATGCATGACAGTATATCGCTGATGTACGATGAGCACTTCCCGAGTTTTAATATTTTCTCATTTTTATAGTGCACACTTGGCAGATCTAGCTGCTGGTGATGCTTGGTACATCTCCCTGCTGTTGTCCGTGGGGCGTCGCCCCGAACGCACTGATGCCTCGCGGCGGTCTGTCCCCCCCCGGCTGCAGGTGCGAGCGACGATGCGGTCAGCTGTGCGGTCATGCTGGAGGTGCTTCGCTGCCTGGCTAACCTGTCCACCCCCCTTCAGCATGGGGTGGTCTTCCTGTTTAATGGAGCGGAGGAGAACGTGCTTCAGGTACATCACCAGAGGGGGCAACAGTGCTCGGCCTACTGAAAACTTCCAATTGACTTTAGTTTACTGCATTGTATACTTGTATATCCGAGGCTCGCTGTAGACCTTTTCTAAAAGCTTCGGCTTATTGTTATTTTTAAATTCTACTCAGCAATCGGTTCGAACCAATGAGAAAGAGGGTCAATCAGTCCCTGGAGCGATTGGGGTTAAGGACCTTGCTCAAGGACCTAATGGTAGAATCACTGTGCCAAGCACGGGATTTGAACCAGCAACCTTCCGATCACAGGCACACAGTCCTAACCTGAGTCACGGGCCACTAAAAGTATTTAAAAATGCTGCTGCTCGTACTGCTTGTGTATTTTGAAATGTAATAACTCTCACTGCAAGTAACCATGCTGATAACTTTATGGGTGATTTTTCCAAATCGCTCACCTAAGGATTATGCTAATTTGGGCCCCTCCCAGCCTGCAGTGACTCACGAGGGAAAGCTGACATCCAGGATGGGGAGGCATTCGCATGAAAAGGCCTTTCTTCTGTTTACTGCCTCACCTGTGCCTGTGAGGTTTCGGAGGAAATGCTGGCTGACGCAGGGCTTGTATGAAAAGATCAGACAGGCACTGTTGGAAATGAACTCAGGATTATGGAACTGACCGATAACATTTGTTTTTACTCATGTCACAACAGTGCGTCCCCTTGGTTGGCATTTACCTTCCTTTCACAGGTAGATGAACTATTTTTAGACGAGTCGACTAAAAATAATAATGATGATAAACAGTGTACCACAGCCGAATGGATCACAGCACGTGTGGTTTATGAATGAATTCCTGTGCAGTAAACTTCAGTTGCTGAAGATGTGTGTGTGTGTGTGTTTGTGTGTGTGCACCATCTGTGTATTCTTTCTCTAAATTTATTAAAAAAAATCTTTGAGTGTATAGCTAAGACACTGCTGACATGCAGTTGCACATGCAATTAATGTGGTGATGTCATATGATGAAGACTGATTGGTTAAAGATGTGGAATGCAATCCCCTCCCTTGCTGAACCAGGAACTCTTTGAACTCGGCAAAATAAGGACGTCCTGGTGCTGAGCACTGAAATTCATTATCGTCTTGTGGAGTATAAAGGCATTTCAGTGTAGCAAGTTGAAGGAGAGAGGAGGGTGGCTCTGCAGGTTTGTACTCTGTGCTCGTCAGCAGAACATCATCTGTTCAAATCCCATTGGTCGACTGAGTGAATCCACCAATGGGCCCTTTAATAAGGCCCCTAACCCCCCAATTCCCCCAGGCTGGTTGACCTTCCTTCTCAGCTGCGTTGGTTAAAACAGTCTGCTGAATAAATAAAGCCGTCTGTTACATTTCATGGTTTGGCTCAGGTTTTTGTCGTATCCGTTGCCTTGCCGCCTTTAGGCCAGTCACGGCTTCATCACACAGCACCCCTGGGCATCGCTGATCAGGGCCTTCATCAACCTGGAGGCGGCGGGAGTCGGCGGGAAGGAGGTGGTCTTCCAGACAGGTACCAGCCGTGGGTGATCTCCTGGGAGAGGAACCATCCGAAACGGAGGCAGCAAATGAACATCTGCATGTAAATGTACCGGCACGCTGCTCTCCGCGCTGTACTGGCATGTGCTGTGTGTTCATCAGCAGTACTGAAATGCTTCTCTCTCGCGTAAATCCTTGCCGACCTCCTCAGGACCCGAAAACCCCTGGCTGGTGCAGGCCTATGTCCGTGCGGCCAGGCACCCCTTCGCCTCCGTGGTTGGCCAGGAGGTCTTTCAAAGCGGCATCATCCCGTCAGACACAGATTTTCGAATTTACCGCGACTTTGGGAATATTCCAGGTGATCATTTCACTCACTCACTTTTTTAACCATCTTCAATAAAGTCCCTTGAATTCGGTCTACTTCCTAGAATTTATTTTGTTTTTTATCTATTAAAATATAAAGCATAATATTGATATACAAGTACGTATTTGGTAATTAAGGTTTGTGAAAGAAAGTATTAACCACTTGTTTTTAAAATTGAGGAATTTTGAGTGATATACCAGAAATGATATTTATCATTAATCGTTTCAGCAGATCAGCGCATATCGTCCTTTAGGCTTGTCCCTGACCCCCCCCCCCCCCCCCCGCCATTATTATTGATTTTGTTCTTTGTCAGCATGTCTCACTCTGTTTCACCTGCCTGGATTAATTTAATTGGAGCTGATGTCCCACTGCAGGTATCGACCTGGCCTTCATCGAAAATGGTTACATTTACCACACTAAGTACGATACCCCAGATAGGATTCTGACTGATTCCATACAGCGCGCCGGTAGGTTCCCTACATGCTCCCTGCCAGCAGCTGATTGGTCCGCTTGCATACATATAGCCATTATGGTAGATGGCCAGGCAATTTAAATGTCAGTTGGCTTTGTTTGCAGTAAGGATTAAATTACAGAGGGATGTGTGCACTCACTTCCACTCATCTGGCAATAAGTAACTTACTTTATTAGTATATTTATTTAAATGAATTTAGCTTAATATCCTCCTGTTTCCGTCCCCAAGGTGATAACATCCTCGCCGTACTGAAACACCTGGTCATGTCTGAGAAGCTGGCGGACTCGTCAGAGTATCGCCATGGCAACATGGTATTTTTTGACCTCCTGGGTGTGTTCATGGTGGCCTACCCAGCTCGCGTCGGCACCATAATCAACTACATGACAGCAGTGGTGGCCCTCTTCTATTTGGGGAAACGCTGCTCTCTGCCCAGCAATGGCGGTAAGTTCACACGCAGGGTACCACCCCCTGGGAGCCTCTCACCCCTCATCCCTCACCCAGTGTGTCTTTGTTCCACCATAAGCAACCTTACAACTGGAAGGTCTCGTGTTGCTGAACACTCCTTGAGTTTTGAAGGTTAAATGCGATTGGTCTGGCTGAGAGACTCTTTCTTTGTTCCCGACAGGTGGCCGATATGTCCGTGAGCTGGCATATGCCACTGGAGTGACCATCGTTAGCTGGTTTGTCACCATGCTTTCCGTGCTCATTGTGGCGCTGCTGGTGTCCCTGTTGGGCCAGTCCATGTTCTGGTACAACCATTTCTACATGTCGGTTATTCTCTACGGCTCTGCCGCCGTCGGAAAGCTCATTCTCGTCCACAGTCTGGCTAAGAACTTATATTATGGGGTCAGTACTTCATTGTATTTGGCATAAAACTTGACGATCTTTCAACTGTAACATATTCAAAGAGATTTATGATTTAGCGCTTATTTTACAGGAGTCACTTGTGCTGCCTGCAGGTTTTTGAGATGTTTCCAGTATATTTTTGCCTCTAGACATGATTTTAAATTATTTTTTTGTGTGGTTTTTGTCCTAATTCAGTTCAACATTTTTCTTATTGACAGCAGCAAGCAATTTATAATTGGTGTTGGTTTGCAATTTTTTATCTGAAGTCTTTTATTCTCACAGTGATCATTTGCCACAGAGTTATGGTTAAAAAAAAACTGAATCTGCAGATTTCTTTGTCTCCATGGATTGGACAACCAAGGTGTTGCTTTACAACAGTGCTCACAAATTCGGGCTCACGCCTATACAGGAGCAGCATATGTGGGGTGGAGGTAATGGTTCAGTGTCCCCCAAAGCAGGATTTCATGCTTAGCCATCACTCACATTTAGTTCAGAATACCTTAAATCCAGTTAAGCAAGAAATCTTGCTTCAAGGAGCACCCCTTGTGGTATAAGTTGCAACAAAAACAAGGATTTAACCAGGATTTTAATCCAATTCCTTCTGGTGCCACCAGAAGGCCTAAATCCAGCTGCCAAAGAAAGACTTTGCTGAGCCATTCTTCACGCACGTTCAGGCATCAGGCCCGGATCCACAGCTTGCCTTTCGGCAGCCGGGACATGCTTGCTCACCTCAGCAGGCCAATGTCTTTGCGTATCTCCTATCCTTATCAAGTTGGTTATTAACTCCATTCCTTGTATTTACAGCAGAGCTAAACAAATTGTAGCCTAGGGCTGATTATAGGTCAAAGGATGTTGCTACGGAAACCAGGCCTTCGAACGATCAACGAAACGGACGTTAGCTTTTCCTCCTGTTCTTTGTACATAATTCCGAGCTTGACATCGTGGTCGTTTGTTTACATGGTGCATAATTAACAGTGGATATTCTGTGATCTGTGCCCAATCAACACGTATTTTTCTTTATACGTTTTTAAAAATAAAACCATTAGTCAGTGATCATGAAATATCTTAGCAGTTCGAAGAGGGGAAATGCACTCTATGTCTGACACGTAATAACAACCAATGAGCTTTGGTTTGTCCTCATATAATTTGATGAGTCTGCAGTGAGCGATATGCTTATGTCATCATGGGATTCTGAAATGTCTGTTTAAAGCACAGTGTCACCTTTTCTATGTATCTGTCTGATTTAGCAGATTTTTTTAAAAGAGGAAAAAATCGCATATGCGTGTATACTGTCACTGTGTCCATATTTATATATTTATATATATATATATATATATATATATATATATATATATATATATATATATATATATATATTTATATATATATATATATATATATATATATATATATATGGACACAGTGACAGTTTACACGCATATGTGAATGAATGATACGGTGCTGGTCCGAGCCCATGTGGTGCCCTAGATGGGAATCAAGCTCTCGTTCCCCAAATACATTTACAGCTTAACATCACAAACACAAAGGAATTGGTTGTGGACTCAGGTGGGCTCCTCCCACCCCCATCACCATCAGAGGAACGGATGTTGAGGTGGTTGAGGACTGCAGGTACCTGGGGGTACGCATTGACAGTAATCTGGACTGGTCCAAGAACACCGACATTGTTTTCAGGAAAGGGCAGAGCCGGCTTTACCTAGTGAGGAGGCTCAGGTCTTTCGATGTCTGTAGGAAAATGCTGAATATGTTCTATCACTCTGTAGTAGAGAGTGTGGTGTTTTTTGTACACGTGTGCTGGGGCAGTGCGGTGAAGACAGCTGATGCCAACAGGCTGAACAAGCTGATTAGAAAGGCTGGTTCTGTCCTGGGTGTCAGACTGGAGAACCTGGCGGAGATGTCTGAGAGGAGAATGCTGAAAAAGTTTCTCAGTATCATGGACAACCCCTCCCACCCCATGCACGCCTCCAGGATGAGTCATAAGAGCACACACAGCAAAAGACTCATTGCTGCAAATGCAGAACCGAAACGCCACAGGAAAACCTTCCTACCTGTGGCAAGAGTGTAGGACTCTTCCCCTTTCTGTAGGTGAACTTTTCCAGCATGTAGGTCATTAGGTTCTCATTCGGATTGTACAATAGTACTCATCTGCTTTTTATTTACTCACCTGTATGCTATTGAATGTTTTTCATCCCCTCATCACAAGCTGCTATTTCATTTTATTCATGGCACTAAGTCACTTTTCATAACCACTTGCACTAATTATGACATTTTATTATATCTGTTATAGTAATCAGTTACTTTGTTAGATTTATTTAGTTATTCTGTTTTGCACTATTACTGCTCTTCTTTTAAAGCTCTTTACTGTCTCATCTTCTTTCCTCGTGTTGCACTGAGCATGTGTAAGACAAAAGGATTTCCCTTGGGATAAATAAAGTTTCTTATCTTATACTAGCAGTGGCCCTAACAGGGCAGCAGGAAGTGTCCTTAAGGATGTGGATGACTTGATGGTTGCCAGTAGCACCTTTTGAGTATGATTTCCTCTAGTAAAAGTTTATAGCTATTTAGTACAATCATATAGTTTTTCCCAACCCGGTCCTTGGGGACACACAGTTGGTCCACGTTTTTGCTCCTAAGCAAAACAAAAATGTGGACTGTCTGTGGGTTCCGGAGGACGGGATTGGGACACAGTGGTATGTGGAGCACTCCTCCTGTAACGTAACGTGCATGCGCTGTGCCCTGCAGAGCGTTCGGCGTCTGGAGCTCGGAGAGCTCTTCTTTGACGTTAACCTGCTGCTGTGGTGCTGTGCCCTGGTGTCCCTCAACCAGCAGGGCCTCTGCTCGGCCTACGTGCCGCTGCTCATGGTGGCCTTCCCGCTGGCCGTCAAAATGATGCTGACTGCGGAGTTCAGGCAGAGAGGTGAGATGTTCCGGTGGCCCCCTTCACTCTCCCGCTTTCATCACTCATCTGTTCTACAGGCTGCATCATTATGTCAGTTGCCATTGCGTTAGTCATGCTTCCTGTCTTCATGCTTGCTTTTTTTATGTAAAAGGGCAGTTATATAGCCATGGTGCCCAGCCCATGTCCTGAGCGCTGCAGTTTTTCACTCAGCCAGACTGGTGAATTTTTTTTTTCTGCAAAAACATTAAACCAGTCAGGTAAAAATAGTGCATACTTTGAAACTGGGTAGACCTCGCTCCCACCTCTGTCGTACTTTCATTGATATACTGACCCCTTGTGGAGTCCGGTGATCTCGTAAAGGTTATCAGTAATTCACCTGACAATGCATCCTGCTGAAATGTTCTATTAAAGGAGCATCACTGAAGTACTCCGTGCTGTACCTGCTGGGCCTGGCACTGCCATACTTGCACAGCGCATTCCTCATCTGGGTAGTGTTTGAGATCTTCACCCCGATTCTGGGACGTAGTGGCACAGAAATACCCCCTGATGTAGTTCTGGCTTCTCTTATCACCCTCGGCTCCATTTTCCTGTTCTCGTATTTGGTGAGTGTTGTGGCACGACGTCGCATTAGCACGATGACTGAGGCCACCTCTGTGTTGTACTTCACGGAGCCACTAATAACTGTTTCTAGCAGATCGTTCTAGAATTTTCTCTGAATGTTGCTCTTGTCTTTGCAGCTGCATTTAATCTACCTGGCCAAGAGCACCAAGTGGATTTTGGCCTCCCTAGGAAGTGTCTTTATTGTCATGCTCATACTGGTTTCTTGCGGCATGTTCTTCCCATACACGGCGAATCCGGCTAGTCCACGACCCAAAAGGGTCTTTGTCCAGGTAGGAATAACAAAACAAATAACAAAAACTCAATGCTGGAAGTAATACTAAGCATAGGAGTTAGCTAGATGTGCATGCAAATCTGTCAATAACGAAATTCCTATTTTGTTTTATAAGCAGCATCGACAGGACTGGCTGCACAGGAATTGTCCTGGCATGTTGCCATCATGAATATTGAGTAGCATCTCTTGCAGGTCGTCTTTGTCTTGAAATCTTCAGACGACAGGCCATTGAGAATGTAGCTTTCGGTGTTTTGCGTGAATGTGACCTTCAGACTAATCTGCTGTCCTTCAGCACACCACGCGCACTTTTCATGGACTCAACGGAGAGGTGGAGGGGAAGGACTCTGGCCTTTGGATTAACAGCTTCGACTACACTGGCATGCGCTACATCACGCCACATGTACCAGAGATCAACGACACGGTGCGCATAAAATGCCAGGAGCAGCTGCCCTTTTGCGGATACCCGTGGTTCCTGCCTGTAAAGTTCTTAGTCAAGTAAGCCACCATATTGCCTGTGTTGGCTGTCTGACTCCCCAACAGATATGGAATGATTATACGCACTGCCTATGTAACTGAACAAGTACTGAGATGATGATCTGTGAGACGCTGGCAAAGCAACAAATCTGACAGCTTCTCATTTAGTCTATTTGTTGATGTGCCTTTTTCTATTCTCGCTATGTCTCTAGGAAAAATTGGTATGTCCCAGCTTCTGACGTGTCACCAAAATCACCCGTCGTGTTCCAATTGGTCTCCAAGCAAGAGACAGAATGGGGAACAACAAAATTGTCTTTTGAAGTTAAAGGTATACAACCTTTTCATGTAATCGAGATAACCAAATTACTCGTGCTATTAATGCGTACAGTCTGCCTGTACTCTTCTTATGGGCAGGTAATTAAAGCCTTTACCTGCTAGGTAAGGTGACATATGAACACAGGCGGTAACTGTTTTCCTGACTGCAGGACCCAGCCACATGTCCCTCTACCTCAAGCCTCATGCCAACACGCTCTTGTCCAGCTGGTCTTTCGGCAATGGCACCCCACAGTTTGACCTTAACGGAGAGTATTTTATCTTCTACTCCCACGGTCTTGATGCCCCAGCTTGGAACTTCTGGCTTGAAATACAGGTAGATCTTTTTTAGTTGTCCGTATCTCCTATCAAAGTTATATATGCATGCACTTTCACCATTGGATGATTTTTGTATGCAGAAAGCAAGTCTTTTAATCATATAGGTAGACCTCTTGACATTATCTATAAAGTTGCTGTATTATTCTGTGATGTTAACACAGAAGTTCAGCTCACACATTCTTTTTCAAGCCTGCAAAATATGTAACTGTGACTTTCACCAGAGTACCTCCCCTGAACACCCCTCTGAGGCAGAAGAAATGATCTTGCTAGCAATTGCATCACACTACATTTTTGGGGAAGACCACAAAACGCCGGAGCTGAGTGATCTGCTTAAGAGGTTCCCTGCCTGGGTCTTCGCCTCGTCTTGGGTCAGCACGTACGACATGTACAGATTCTAAATTCCTGTGACATGCACCACTCCCCTCCCTGTACATACATCTCCCACAACTGCTCAGTTAGACTGAGGAGGAGGGGGCTTCCTTTATCTATTAATTTGTAATAATGAGTCTTCAATGCCAAGGCAAACTAATCTTATTTATAAGACTAACAGATAGCAATCACCTGTTTGGTTTATCATTTCACTCCGAGTCCTCTTGATGGTCAGATATAGCATGGTTCCTCTTGCATGTCTACCTCTCTTCATCTGTGTCAGCATGCAGTAGAAGATGCAGCTGCTGTTCATTTTTAAATGGCAATGACTCACCTCTTCGGTGGTGGGGTCTCGTTTTTAACCCTACAGCAATTCAAGAAATTAAGGTCTTAATCTGTCGCTGCTTTTTTTTTTTTTGCTTGATGTGAGGATGCAGTTTTTAGCATCCCCCAGGACCGATAATGATTAAACTGTATTTATTGAAATTCTTAAAGATGATAATCTGTTATAAGCTTAAGGGTTGTTATTCTGTCAATGGCAAAGGTGGTCGTAGAGGAGCGATTAAAGTATTTATACAGTTAAAGCATTCTTCATTTCCAGTGGTGAAGAAGTTCTTGCCAACAACATCAACTGATTGCGAACTGACTGAGGCCTCATTAGCGCAAAGCATTATAAGGGAAATGCGCTGGATGCCACTTCATATCAGCGATATGGCAATACTTTGTGTGAAATGGGAAGCCTGTTTCAGCAAAGCAGTGGCCTCCCGACTGACTCTGAAGCAGGGGGTGCTAATGCTAGATTACCTAGACAGCATCTAGGGAGTCAAACAGTTCAGATTCAGTCTGACCTCCGGAAAAAGCTGAGAGCTGGAAATGCTCGGGGCCACCGTTTCCGTCTCAGGTGCCCTTCTCCAAAGGCATCCTCAGCACCACAAACCGAGGACTACCTGAAAGCCAAACCAAGCAGCAATAGTTCACGGAGAAGGTATTGATATTTTTGTTTATAAAGCACTCCCTTCCTGCTTAACTTGACTTAGATGGTGAACTTGAGGGTGGAAAGGTTGAGAAAGCGTAGTTTGCATTTCGCTCTTTAAGTGTTCCTCAGGAACCCTTTTTTTTTTTTAGCGTGTCACCTTTTTAGGTTGATCTTAGGTTCTATGTGTATGACTTTGTCAGACGCCCAGATCCCTCTGTGCGCCTCTGTTTTTTTGGTCCTTTACTGTTGTAACTGGTGCAGGTAAATGGTTTGTCACAATTCATAGGCACCTAAACCAATATTATTCCTGACACAGCTGCCATCCTGTATTTAATTAAAATTACAGTATTTATCCTAACTATGCAAATGATCAGTCAGATTTGGGAGTATGAGGTAACCAGCCAGTGCAAGATGGGCGATGTACAGATACACTGTATGGCCAAAAGTATGTGGGCGCCACGTTTAATTAGAGGAATTGCCTAATGAAGCCACGTTCTATTTGGCAACAGTATAGGATGCTATCTGTCCAACAAGTCAGTTTCTGTCCTGGTCAATTACAAGTGAAGTGATTGTGAAGATCAGAATAACTGGGAGTAATTTCATTCCAAAGCATTTGGCTACTCAAGCTCACAGAAAAGAACCAGGTATCCCAACATCAATATGCAACTTAAATGGCAGCAAATGCCACCAGCAATGTTCCATCTTATGGAAAGCTGTCCCAGAAGATTAGAGACTATAATAGCAACATAGGGTGGGACCCACTTCATATTAAAGTCCTTGGTTTTGGAATGATGTTGGAAACGAACCGATGTCCACATACTCTTGGGCATATAGTGCAAGAGCATAATTATATTAATTGGGGACTGATATGTATTTGGTTACTTAAAACAAAAATAAACCCCGAAAGATCAATAAAATGACCATTTGTTCGCACATTGTATGCATTGCCCTTGGCTAATATGTGCCAGTCCTTCTGTGACATACCATAAAAGGTCAAACTGTACTTGATGGCAAGGTTGTTAAACACACAGGTATTACATTCCAGCTTGTTCTCATTAGCTTGTGGTTTTATGTACTTCATTAAATGTTAGAAATATGAAAGATTTTATATATTGTAAAATAGAGGTTCAAGCCTCCAGCACATCATCTGTTACTGCACTTACAATGCAATATCCCAACAAACTACATTATGCATATTAAGAAAATTATGAAATTTATGCAATAAACCTCAGTCAATAGAGGAAGTAGTAATGGAGGACTCATCCATGTTTATTTCATAAGACTCACTCTAAACAATATTAACTGGCTTGCAATTTTAAATGCATTTAATCTTTTTAATGAGTAATAATGTCTGGAAACAAAGGAACTAGTCATCAGAATGTTACAAAGTTATAATGGTACTATTCACTTTATCAAACCCATTATTTCAGTTTAATAAGTTGAATTGTATTTTAATGAAAAATTATTTTATTGAAAAAATATATTTGATTTGTAGAGCACCATACACAGAGGTCAATACACACTGGTTCACTGATTGTAGCTGATTCTGGGGCTGGGTGACTATGCTGGATTAAGTTAATACTGTGAAATTACTTATTCTCTTACTTGGAAGTTTTTTTTTCCCTCAAGGTGAAAATGTTAATGTCACATGTCGTTATTTGTCCGCAATGTTAAACTTTCCTTGAGGGTCCAGTTTAAGCCATCAAAGCTAAAGCTACGGTTTAACAGCTGTGCTGCAGTGTCACGATGCCTCTCTAACAAATGCCACCGTAGGTACAGATGGTGAACTGGTACCAAAGGTTTATAACTCAAGTTAAGATTTAAACTGAAACTTGCATGTATAATAGTTTGAAAATAGTTTGTATAAAATCTCAGTTTCTTAATGTACCTACTATTGCAATTTGAAATGAGAGCAATATTGGAAATCATTGGTCCTAAATCACCCCCCACTAAATGTCAGTTTGTCTGTCAGTCATGCACTTATGCCTTTCTGCTCTGTGTATCACAATATTCCGATTAAATAAAATGTGGTTTGGAATTATAAAAGCAGAGTACTGAAATATTTGCTTGCACAGAAAAGCAGGATAGAGCATGTAAAGACAGAGCAAACACATTGGCTAGTACCAATCCCACACAGTCCTAGAGACAGGAATGCTGCTGGTTACTTAATACTAAAACCTCCAGAGCTCAGGGGCAGCCAGTCTTACTCGCGATGGGCTGGTGTTTGTGCAGGGATTTGGGGTAACCTTTAGGTCAGCTGCTGAAACCCAGATGTAAGGACTCTTTAGCCAATCAGTCTTCTAATTACTAATGAATTCGATGGAAAAAGGGTAAATGGCGACAAGGCTGGGGTTCATGCTGGACAGAGTGCTGGGGGAACACCCTGGACAGGATGCCTGTCCATCACTCTCACGCGCACGCGCGCGCACACACACGCACACGCACGCACACACACACACACACACACACGCACACACGCACACACACACACACACGCACACACACACACACACACACACACACACAATCTAAAGCTGCATTCAAGAAGCTGAAATGCCCAGACACACACAGAAAATCCTAGAAGTGTAAAATAACAGTGCTATATACTACATTTCCTGCCATATTTCCAGGCAACAGCCTTAAGTTATAATGTAAAGTACATGAAAATGAAAAAATCATACCACAGATGCTTTAAAAAATAATTTATTGCTCCTTATATACAGGAAAATAGAAAAACAGGAAGTAGAAAAAATTATTGTACAAGAACCCATATTTATACACTGCATTGTCATCGGCTCTCTGACCCAAGACTTCCCAGCCCAGCGATAAACTGTACACAGAAAGATAAATTAGTTTGCTCCACATTCAAATGTACAAAAACACAGCCTCTTTGCCAAAGACCTGCACCTCTGTGCAGCACATCTCTCCAAGCATCCTTAGTTTTCTGCATCATTTGACCTCAGATGGAACAATGAAGACGGGACATAGTCCGTTTGCAAGGCTCTGGTCACCTGACCACAGGTAACACTACACACCCTGCTGAGAAGCGGCATCTGCCCAGAGGAGAGCTCCTCCTATGCACGTCCCTTTACATTCACGCACAGACGATGATCTCACAGGAACATTTACAGAAGGCGCCAGATCATCTTTGGTTCGCAAAGTAATATCATACGTAAACTCATTACACAGTTCAACTGCCTCAGAGTGTCATCACCGTGGAAATATGCAAGCTTTGGCTGTGTATGTGTATATATGGACACACACACACACATACGCAGCACATGAGGTGAGGAACATATAGCAATCATCAGAACCATCCAATCCATGCTAAATGTATTCAACGTCATGCACAGAAAGCTTAATATCACCTCCACACATGCATTTAAAATGGCAAAAATTTAAACAAAAAGAAATGTATGGGAGCTATTTAACACCCAGTGGAGTATTAAGCTTGTGGAGAGGAAAGTAAAAAAAAAAAAAAAAAACATAATAAAATATATTTTAAAAATCCAAACATCAATACTAAAGTTTTGGTCCTTGTCAAGGTAGCAGAAAAGGGAAAAAAAATGTTTTAAACATATACCTAGCTGATTAATATACCTATATTTTTGCAAGAATTTATATCATAAGTTTACAAAGGTTGTGTGTGTCACTTTAATACTGCTTAAGGTAAAACTATTATTAGAGAATGGGAAAGTTATTGTACATTAACTGCCAAAGTCTAAAGCATGCGCTTCTAATATAAAGCAAACGCCAGAAGGTTAGCTGGTTTACTCTACGCCACCTCAGCAATGAAAGGTCATGCTGCTATGGAAACCGAAGGCTCTCTTTCCGTTGGTAAACCCTTTGCGAATGATGATTTCAATTACTGCCTCCTGGGCTTACAAATTAAATAAAACATTGAATGTTTAAAACTTTCAGGCATAAACACAAATACGCGGATGAAATGAATACAGAGATTCGGACAATAACAACAAAGCTGACGTTAGCAAGAATAGCAGGCATTGTTGAAATTAACACAAATTTTCCATAGTTCCCAGTCCCAAACAGGGGTTTGGCTCGACAGACACAAACTTTCCATTGTGCAAGAGATTTGGTTGAAGATGCAACACAAGCTAGCTGGAGCTCACTAATGCTTCCCATTTATCATCACACTGTAATGGGCGACACACATTTCCCTTGCTGAGGAGACACCAGCCTGCTCTCAAAAAACTCTCCTTCCAAAGCACCACCAGCATCCACTAGGGCTACACATCTGCCTGGGAGGTAACCGTTTACTGGTCTTCTCCAAGGAAATCTTTTCATTCTTGGCAGCATTTTACCAGTCAACCACTTAAGTAAAATGCAAAGGTGGAAGATGGGGGCGGGGGGGGGATTAAAACAGTTTCTCCTTAAGTCTGCAGTCACTGCTCATCTGCCTGAACATGTAGTTTTTTAAGCAAGTAAAACTTAAGCAGTGACTGGGAGGTTTTTTTGTTCGTAGGTAAGGTTTGTCCTAACAGTTCACCGTCGGTTTCTGCTAGGCTTGAATCTCGAACCATGCAACATGAATGTGGAGGTAGAACAATGGTAGCACTCAGCCCACTGCTAAATGCTCATTTCCTGTCACAACCACCAGTCTTCCTTTACATGTTGTGAAAATGAAGATCAGACTGAGTCTCTAAGCCGTGATGAATATGAATAAAATAACCGGTTTTCAGAGCCACGGGGAAAGACACTGTCACGTTTTATTTTTTGCGATGATTTTAAAGTTAAGGGAGTTCAAAACTCGAAACGCTGACAAGCGAATCGTCTTCACTAAAAGTAAAGCGTTGCTTCTAAGGGATTTAAACTGTGGAAATACATCACAGCAATTTTTTTTAAATGAAGACGATCAATTTACTATAACTACTGCCTAATTGTAGTATGTATTTAAAAAAAACACTTAAACACATGACTGCATTTCCACATTTTTGGCATTTGTTCAGTTATTTTTTTTACTTGAGTGTTAATGAATACCAATCGAACAGCCAATACAAATCACAAGTGATAGATGACAATATTACTGAATTTAATAGGCTGCTTGTGTGTAAACTCTTTAATTTATCATTATATTATTTTCATGTGGCTACTAACTCTCCATATTGCTAGGTCTTCAAAATCACTGTAGAATATGGGAGATGGAGGTGTGAACCCCACGCCCAGCAGCAAACCAGGCCGCATCTCAAACGAGAAACATTTGCTGTGGATTTCTCCATCACATTCAGAGCGAGTCAAAAAATCCAAATATATTAAAAAAGTCCTATTTATGCCATAGAATTACCTAAATGTTTCTGTACATCAGTATTCACAAAAGTACAGTACACCATGTATATGTACATTATATAAAATATCGATGGGAGTAAAATCCCAATAAAAGTGTAAATAGCCACTCATGATCATCCTCCAAAGACTCAAATTATCTGGACAGTTTCTGAGAAAGCAGTTAAACCAGAGAGGCAAGGCAGGTGTCAGAAATAAGCCACGTACCTTTATACCTGCACTTCTCTTTGGGATTAACCTAAAGTAAAACACACCTTCGCTTGACAACCAAAACGCAACGTTAAAAACCCATCTGTGCATTGTGCTCATCACATCCACCTAGGCCAGAATGCCAGGAACAAACCATCGGGGAAATTCAGTGTAAGGATGCAGTGTCTGGATGTGTTACCCTTCCAAAGACATGATTCCTGCCGTCTTAGGATACTGCCCACTTATGAATACAACGATTATAATAGTTATCTATTGCCAAACCCAATTAGAACAGTGTCAAAGGGTTCATATCAATGTGCGGGGTGTGTATTTCACTGAAAGGTAATACTGACAACATGACCATAAATACCAGCAGCATTACCTCATGCTTGGAGATGTCCAAGAGCCCTAATGCTGTGTATTTATACAGACTATCAACGAATCGATACTCACGATTATACAACTTGAAGGCAGACACGCATAACCTGAGCAGCAGAAGGATGGCATTAGTTGCCCTGGGCTCATGGTGGCTCTCTTCTGATTCTCATCATTCGTTGGTGGCACCTCCCGGCTTCTCCAAGAAGCCACGTCAGGACAAGGTGCAGTCGTACGCCCCCTCCTCCACAGTCTTCTCCTCCTGCTCCTGCACAGGACAATCCTCAGCGGGTCGCACCAACCCACCGGGAGCCTCTGTGGGCAGGCTGGTGCCCAGGGGGGCCACCCCACGACTGTCCTCTGCCCTGGGGCTCGCCGGCTCCATCAGCTTGGAGGTGCTGGCAGGCTGGAAGGCCTCTGGCTGGACAGGGTCTGCAGCAGCGCTCACCAGCTTCTGCAGCTGGGGTCGGATCAGGTTGAGGAAGGGCTTGTAGCCAAGGCTACAGGTTATGGTTAAGTGGAAGAGAAAATGCAAAATACATGTCATAGGTAGGGACATTGCCGAATATTAATACATCAGCATATTTGGTCCGTCCACAATACTTGTACAGTCAAACCTCGGATTCGAGTAACTTGCAATACGAGTATTACGTATACGCTTTGTGTGCCGAGCGTCACGTAAATTACAACTGTATTGCGGTTTCCTTTGTTACTTTTTTCCCCTTTTCATCCACTTAATTTTCCAATTTGATTTGCCTCACATTAGCAAGCAGGTAAGGCAGGGCTGGGGGGCTGGTATACAGCCATGACTGCAGTCAGTCTACTGTTACTGCCGGAGGAATAAACACAAAAAGAAGCAGCTGACAGAACCAGATAGGTGAGAGAGAGGTCAGCGAGTGGTTGTTTTTTTTCAGAGATATTACAGTTTACCTGACAGCGGTGTGTCATAAGGTAAGTGCTGCATATAAATATTGCTTAGGATTTTCCATCAGGTGGCTCCATTTGGAGCAGACAGCACAGCAGAGTCGATACGGCCGTTTTCAGCGTTCATCATGCCCAAGTGTTTTTACAATCTGCTACTATCATTAGCTCTTCTAAAATGCCTAGTGTCACATTTGAGTTCTATTTACTCTCCCTTGTTGAAAAATGCTTCTGTCTATTTACTAGCATCAGTTAGGCACTGAAAATGCAGCATGTACTGTTCTTTGGGCCTCGGGTTTGTCACTGCGCTGCATTAGCAGCATGCGTGCAAGAAGATATCTAGTCAGCCGGTTCATTCTGCAGCTGCCACAAAGCTGAAATAAACAAGCGCATTAGCTGCGAGCACTTTAGCGTCAGTTCCCACCCCAGCAGCCACGGCAGCAAGCAAAACATGCAAAGATTATCAATCAGCATTTCTAAACCTCCGTCGTGCATAATCACTTCCTTTCTGGGCACACCACCAATTTGACTAAGCAAACCACCAGAGGTGCATTAACCACGACACAATCACAGCCTGATCCCTCTTCAGCTCCCTCCCTCTTAGCGATTTGAAGGGCAAGACATCAGGCCCCTGAAACCACCCTACGGCGAAGGAAACCGCCGGTTCTGTATGACTGAACACGGCCTTCCCATGCATGTTTCTAGGTTTTCCACACTCATGTGCCGCAGCTGTACTAGAAGTTTAAAGCAATGTTTCCCAATCCAGTCGTGGGGGACCCACAGAAGGTCCACCTATCACTCTCTCCCAGCTCCTGGTTTGAAGCACAGGTCATACAAATACAGAAGAGGACTTTATGCACTGCATATCAGTAAGTCCATGAACGTAAACCTCTCCCTCTGGACAGAATGTGAGAACAAAGCACACTGGGTGCACTGAGTCACATGAATGTGACAGTTGTTCTTTACATAGAAGTGTTAAATGCTGATCACATTCCTCTAACTTCATAACCTTCCGAGAGACTGGAAAGGGGAAGTTCAGTTTTTTTGACAGCCAGTGCTTTTAGGACAGCAAGGGCCAGGCGTAACTGCAACCTCACATCACTCATTCCTATGAGTGCTTTGGAGCACAATGTGTCCAACAGGTGGAATTACACATCCTACAGGCTTTAAAATATCTTGCAGTCAGCTACCCCTGTACACACAGTGAAGCAGCGACACTTTCAGAGGCTTGGAGAGGATTGGAAACAGTCAGACAGAAGGACGGCTAATGTTATTGGAGAATCTCACCAGTCTGAGGAGGCCCAGGCATCTACAGCCAGCAGGCCGTCGCAGACGTTCTGGACGGTGTCCGACGGGACCTCAGGACTGTCCAGCAGGGCGAACACTTGCTTAATGACGTTGGCCTCTCTCAGGATGAGCCCTATAACCACACACCACTCAAGGCAGCCGGCCTCCATGAAAATGTGAAGCAGGTACCTGAGATGCCAGCAAGAAGAGAATAAAATCAGGAGCCGAGGGCCAAAAAGTACACGTCGGTCATAGAAGATTAATCGTTCACGATTTACCTACTGGTGTCCATGCCAATTTACTAATAAAACTAACGGTAGTTTCTCCAGTAGACGCACTGAACTGCGTCCTGCCTCACCTCAGCTGCACTTGAGACTTGTGTGGCCCCTTGTTGGCCAGCTCCATGGAAATGTGCTCCAACTCCGACTGCGACAGGCTCACACCTGAAAGGTTCTCGTCTACCATAGTCCAGTCCCCATCCACCATGGAGCTGGTCTCCGTTAGATCTGTGGCAGACCCAATACTGCACTCTTCGCCTGGATGAAAAAAACACAGGGAGAAACAACTAATGAAACCCACAGACCACTTCAACCAAACAGCAGAGAAACTAAGATCATGGACATTTCAAGAGAAAGACAAAGGAGCCAACAACTCCGATATCGTAGCAGTCTTCATATTGGATGAGATTTAAAGACAATTTCAAATCTTCGGAAAGATATATTCCACAAGGCATTTACTGAAGTAATACACATACATTTCTCTAGGTTATGCCACCAACAATCACTGTTCAATAACTTGCATTTATTTGCTAAGTATCTGTATAGAAGCCACTGACCTTTGCTGGTGAGAGGTGAGAGAAAAGCCTCCTGGGTCTGAGGCCCGTGTGACGAAGCGATCTCCATCTCTTTCTGCTCTGCCCTCAGGCTTTCCAGCCAGCTGTCGCTACGCAGCGCCGCCTGGTGGGGAGCCGAGTCCATCTCGCTGTTCAGGATGCTGTCCGCCGACTGCGACTTTAGCAGCTGAGTGCTCAACACTGAGAGGGGAGCCAAAGCAAGCAGACTCAAACCACAAGTCCATTACACCGCGTGCGGTAAAATTATAGGCCATGAAACTCAAAAGTAACTAACTTATACCTGTGTAATAAAAATTAAAATGGCAAAAACATACGCTGCCTCTTCATACGTTCTTAAATAAGTCTATAAAAACCAGCATGAAGAAACAAGAAACCATGTCATGCTAGATTTCTTTTTAAAACCCAGGGCTGTACGACATAAAAAGTCACAGCAGTATAGTAGCATCACTGTAACCGAGAAGCTTTGCTTTGATTTTGATCGCCACTGCAAAATGTATCCCACAAAGCATTAAAGCCATTCTAGCTTATATCCCTCAAGATGCCAGTCTGTACTTCATGTAATGCTGGTGAGTAGAGGAACAAAGGGATATAACTACACCGCATGGTTTTATTTAATCAATTATTTCGGATTTAAAATGTGGTGGCGATCAGTGTAATATCAGGCCAGGCGATTCAACGCATTTACAAATGCAGGCCTGTAAAAATTTAAATTTAAATTAACAAAATTTAAAAATTACGCCATTAAATGAAAAATCCTGAAATGGTTTTGAAAAATCTTAGGCTAAGAGAAACACAACACAAACGTTACCATACTGAGAGGTGAAGTTTCACCAATCGGGTCTTATGTCTATTATTTCTGCTAGAGTTGACCTTGAGCCATGCGGGAATTGAAACATGACGGGGGGTGAAAAGAGCCCCTCAGCAGGGCCGGCCCACCTGTGCGGTAATGCCCGTTCTTGAAGGGGGAGTTGATGGAGCAGGCGGGCATAACAGGAAATGGCCACAGGAAGTCCTTGTGCAGCCTCTTGAGGGCGGTGATGAAGTCGTCGACGCGGGCGACCCGCGTGCGCTCCCTGCAGAGCCAGCCGATGAGCTCGAAGCCCAGCTGTGCCGAGAAGTAGCCCAGGTCCTTGAGACGGACCTGCTCCAGCAGGCGGCGTGCATGCCTCCACAGCATCATGTCGATGTAGGTGCTCTCCGTGCACTCCCCATCCTTACTCCACCGCTCTCCGCTGCCGCAGGCGCAGGGAGACACACGCAACATTAAATGCCTGATTGATATCTGACAACATCACAGACCAGTGTGTGACTGAGAAGACGGCCTTCACAGCCTGGAGCTGTTTCTTTAAGCTGCCATTACGCTCTACACCAGGGCTTCTCAAAGTTTTTGATTAAAGGTCCACAACAATTTTCGCTAACAAAACTTTAAAGAATTAACAATAACTTTCGATACAGACATCAACGTATAACAAAAATAGGGATTTTTAATCCTTGATGATCGTTTCGAGACTCTGCAGGGGATTATGATAAGTTACGTGTGCAAAGTTTGGTTGTTTTATATAATATTTTTGTACTTCAACCCACGCTGAGCCTTCCTACATTACCAAGTTGCTTCAAAGGTACATAATCAGCTGGGTCCGCTTTAACTTGCAGTTCGGTCTGGACTTTCAGAACCCCTGGCTTGTTCTTAATGAACAAGCTTAATGACACATTTTGCCTGCCAGCTGACCCGGGCCTCTCAAATAAACAGGCACACATTTCTGTATAGTAATAACCCTCTATGAGGCTGTAAGTTTAATGGGCTCGTTAGCAGAGGGCCACGTGTCACCCGAAGGCCTTCAAAGCTGTGATCCCCTGAAAGCTAAGTACCTCTTGGCTGAGGGGCCTGACGGCATGCTGAGCGTCTTCTGCAGGCTGAACTTCCCAGTGAGCACGCTGTCCGCCGACTGTGACAGGCTGATGCTGCGGTGGCGGAAGAATTCAAAGCCTCCAGTGGAGCTCGCTTCCTGTTTGACGGCAGATTCGGGGTTAGGTTCAGGCTCTTAGATTCAAGCTGGAACCAACAAAACTGTTTGTCTTGATAAGAGGTTAATTAAATGTCAACTATACAATAAATAGCCATATAAAAATGTAACCAATGCTCTCAGTATTAATTCAAGTTGGATGTGGAGATTCAGATTAAAAGCATTTCAGTTATATGTTATATAACATCTACAATATGACCTGTGAGTCTTGATGTTATTTACATATTCTAGGGAGAAAGTAATAGCCTTGCTCTGGTTCTAGGACGATGGGCTTTTGATTTAAAATTAGATTATGTAACCGGCAAATACAGCAATATTTCAATGAACAGAAGAATGATGAGATGGCCTTGCACTAAACTGACACTTACTTGAAACCAGGGACGGATTACGGACCGGGCCAGCAGGGCCGCTGCCCAGGGGCTCTTGGGGTGCAGGGGGCCCATGGGGCCCCTAGCCCAAAACAATTTGCAACGCTTATCAACAATGTATTTTCGTTTGTCTATTTTAGAGGGCCTACATTCTTTGATCCTCTGCCTACAAGGGCCCCTGACCCTATAGGGAGGGCGTTTGGCTGCCAAGGGCCCTTGAATTGTGGTGGTTGTGGTGGTGGTGCTGGTGGTGGGGGGTGGGGGGGCCCTCGCGAACGTTTTGCCCAGGGGCCCACACAACCCATAATCCATCCCTGCTTGAAACAAATACCAGAGTTTGCATACCTGAGTGGTTGGTGTTGGGGGTGGAGTTTCAGACTCTCCTGAGCCAATGGCCTTGAGGAACCTGATCATGTGACGGCAGAGATCCCACTTCCCCTGTTCCAGGGCAGTGTTGAACAGGAGTGTGGCATGTTGTCTGCTTACTGCTGGAACCTCCATGTTCTGGAAGGACATTTTAGACAATACAAAAACTGAAGTATAACACAAAGAGATATAACCATGCAATGGAAACATGCATAAAAGTTACAAAATCATAAAAAAAATAAAAAATAAAAAAAAACATACATCAAGAAACATTAATACACAATTTACTAAGATTTGTGAGACGTTCTGAAATTTATGGGAGACGCACAGAGGGGAATGACAGAAATACACTTGGAAAAATTTATGGCTAAATTAACACGAATCTTACTTATAGTCAAAGGCCAGTTTCACAGCTGTTACCATTTAAAGATGATTGCAAGAGAAGAGTTTGTCAAAGTTTTGCGTCTGACATAATTCAAATTCGCTACTGCCAGCTACAACCAAGCATGAATTACCACTGGTGCAAAGGCTCGGAAAGAGAGAGAGAAACACAAACTCTTCATAAGAGCCAAAACAAAATAAAGAACAGCCGTGCATGCTATCCCAAATGCTTGTCGTGCAACAACAATTGTACAAATGAAACAAAAGCAAAAGGTAGGTTATTATTCCTGGAGCACAGCTCACCTGCAGGATGATGAGATAAGAAGCAGCCGTGTCCAGATCCTGAGCCATGAGGCACTCCTCAAACAGGTCCTTGGGGTTGCCAACAGCAGCAAACAGATAGTTCCAGAGTGCGTACTCAGTCTTGCGGGCGCAGTGCACGATGGTCTGGAGGAACAGGGGGAACTCCGTGATAAACTTGGCCACGGTGGGCAGCAGTGGGTCAGGGATGGGCTCCCGGGAAGTGGCCTCCTCCTCCAGAACGACGTGCACCATGAGCTCGAGGACGTGCGGGAAGTAGGGGAGGCCGGCGCAGGACTGGGCTAGCAGGAGGGCCTGCTCGCCCAGATTGCGCACCAACAGCTGCCGCAGGATGTGATGGAGGTAGATCTGGGAGGTGCGCTCCACCGTGCAGAAGGGGAAGAGCCCCTCGGGCGGCTGGCGGGGGCCCCCCAGTCCGTCATACAGCACCGTCTCGTTGGTGGCGCCCAGCACCAGGGCGTCCTCGAAGAGCACGGCCAGCGGGTAGATGTTGATGTGGAAAGGCAACATGATGCGCCGTGACAGGAAGGAGTGCGGCTTGCGGTGGTCCCGCGGGAAGAGAGGCAGCCACACCTTCATGCCCGCCTCCCCGCACGCCAACCACAGCGCCTCCAGCAGGTGCCGCTTCTTACGGTTGGTGCGGCACGTCGTCCACACGTTCTCCACGCAATGTGCGAGAACCACGGGCGGGCAGAACGGCAGCTGAGAGGAATTAAAGATGAGACAGATACTAAGTTACATTTACTAAAGTGGACAACGAAGGATTTAACAAGCAAAACTACAATTTTCAATTCATTTTAGAAGTTAGCAGATCAAATTCGCAAATGCAAAATGTGCTAGAAAGCCCCTTGAACTGCACGAGTATTTACATCAGAATATATGGTGTCTTAAACAGTGTTAATTTCCCTGCAGTAATAGCTTAGTGGAAGGATAAACAATCCCATGCTAGGTGGAATCTCTCACCAGTTTCTTCTGGCTGGACAGAGATTCCTTCTCTCGTACCTGCGGTCCAGAGCGGTCCCTCTGCAGCATGATAAGCTGGCCTGCTAGGTTCAGCATGATGCTCTCTGCCACGCAGGCCTGCGGGATAACAAGCAGCTCAGCCATTAGCTGTTTAGCAGATGCTCCTATATCAACAAACTTGTAACTTGCAATTCACCAGTTCATACAAACATCTCTGTAATATTTAAGTCCCTTTCATGTGGGGTTTACTGCCTTAGCATTGGCGAGTTTATTCACACGGTACCTGCTGTGGCGCTTTGAGCGTGATGCCCGTCTCTGTCCGTACGGAGGTGAGCGTGACCGAAACCACCAGGGCAGGATGGGGGATGTAGCGAGACATGGGCACCTCCTGCAGGAGCTCAATACTGGCAAATGGATTTGGACTGGGAGAGGAGGAAACGCAGTTTGGTAATCAGAGAACACGACATTCAGATGAATCAACACATCAATCAGCCAATCATGCAGAACACCCTGATAGATCAGTACTGCAATAGAGCCATGCGGAGGAGCAATGACGGACGAGGCTGCATGACATGATATTGCGACGTAATTGCAGTTACATGCCGCATGCACAATAATCACCGGCTTTAGACGTACTAGACGACGGGTGTCAAACTCCAGTCCTGGGGGTCTGGAGTCCTGCATATTTTTGGGTTTCCCCTCATTTAACACACCTGACTCAACTCCTTGTGTTAATTACCACACAGCCCCAGAGCGCCAATCATTTATGGTGGAACAGGAAAAGAACTAAGCTACACAGGGCTCCGCCCCCCAGGACGATTCAGTACTAGACGAATCAGTATTATACGGACTATAACCACGATTATACCATAAAGTGATACGGTGCCGCCCTAGACGACTGGCACAGTCGGGCACAGCTGCTCCCACCTGTCCTGCTTCCTCTCGATGCTGTAGAGGCAGATGCAGCAGTCGGCCCGGAACAAAATGACCATGTCGCGAAACACGTTCAGCAGCAGCGTATCCGACTGCAGTTTGGTAACGCTGGAGAAGGTGTTGTCCAGGTTTGACGACCGCAGGTACAGCCTCAGCTGCATGGAGAGACCGACGTGGCATCACTCCAGTGCAAACCAGAAAAGTAAATGCATTGGGCCCCATTACTCTGCAAACCCCCCTTAGCATCCTTTCATTTGAATAAAGCCACAATGACGTGGAGCTGCATCGAACAGAGACTCACTGCGGGGAGCGGGAAGGCTGCGGACATCATTTAGCTACAGGGCTGCTACGCAGAGACAAATCACGGCACTAAGGCGGGTAACTCGTTATATTCTCGTCTCTTGGTCAGTAACTACAATCTGCCGGGAAGGCTCACCTCCTCCTGCTGGGCGATAAAATTGTAACAGGCCAAGACAATGAAGTCGTTCCACCAGGCCAGGCCTCCAGTCACTGTCATGTTCTGCTCCTTCAATGACAGAGGGCAGGGAAAGGAGACATTAAACCAAAGGCAAGCGCGACAGGACTTCTGTTAAAACAATATGGCTCGTTATACGGTGAGCGGCCAAACGCGGCCCTTGTACGCCGCATTTCATCTGACACCCAGCTCTGCTTCATATAGAAACCGCGAGTTGCCATGAAAATGCGTGTGACGGGCACCTGAGTGATGTTCCCGAAGAGCTTCCACTTGCGGGTGAACATGGTGTAGTGTGCAAAGCCACGCCTCCCTGCCACTGCCACACACTGGCCCGGCGTGTCGATGGCTGCAAACTGCGCAAAGGAGATGGGAAAGACAGCGTGCAGTCAGCGGCCCGCAGGAAGAGC
The DNA here is from genome assembly GCF_023856365.1 of Brienomyrus brachyistius. NCBI lineage: Eukaryota > Metazoa > Chordata > Actinopteri > Osteoglossiformes > Mormyridae > Brienomyrus > Brienomyrus brachyistius. Next base: position 18,108,524 of record NC_064539.1, on the reverse strand, counting down.
TCAGGCTGAGCTCGTGCATGATCACAATCAGACTGAAAACTCATTCCAGCAAATACACATCATTTCTGTACCTGGTAATTCAAATACTACTGATATCTCAGACAAACACACACACATATATACATACCCGTATTGGCCAATTGCACTCCAAGTATGTGCTCTGAGTCTAGAGGAAATAGACCATTGTTAGCCCAGGAATTTCCCTATTCTCACATTCTAACACTGGCTCTCCATACTGCTGTACTTAAAGTGTCTCTTGGGATGTACATGCTAACCGGAAACATTTCCAGGTAAAGGTGTAACCAGTGAGGCGTGGAAAAGCGTAATGGAGCCAACAGAAGCGGTGGAGCGGCTTCCTTCATGGAGAGATTAGCATTTAAAATGAGCGCCTGCTGGGTGCTCCTCCTCCCTGGGGAGGTGGCAGGAGAGGCGTGCGACACAGTACCTGGACCACATGCCAGTGCTTGTGTCCGAGTAAAGTGCTTAGTCCCTGAGAGGCGGATAACGAGGACGGGGGGAGCGAGTGCAGGGGGCTGTGGTCCCGGTGCAGGTGCTGGTCCGGGGAGCTGTGAGCCTGGGTGGGGTCCCCGCAGGCCAGGTACAGACGATCCTCCCCCACCAGAAGCACCTGCTCCTGGTTGCTCTAACAAGAACAATCAAGCCACATCAAAGACCGTTAAGCTCAATTTAAATCCAAAGCCAGGCAGTGCAGGGGTGCGGCGGCTGCATATGAGCGGATCCTCACTGTGCAGGGGTTCACGGTCAAGGCGCTCTTGATGAACTGGAACTGAAGGATGACCGCCTGCTTGGAGGAGGAGCCGCCCTCCCCTTGGCAATTCCCCTCGCTGCTGGCAATCGCCCAAAGATGGTACCCCTCCGCACCCCAGCTCTGAGGGAGAACGAGGGACGATGCAGCAGGAACTCACACCAGCCTCAAAATCCACACGTGGGATGTCAGCAGTCAAACCAATAATTCAACCTCACTGTCTACTGAAAAAGGTTTGATGAAGGTATGTGGCTCAGCGGGTTAAGATGCTGTGCCAGTGATCTGAAGGTCCCAGGTTCAAATCCCGGGGTCATTACCGGCCCTTCAGCAAGGCCCTTAAGCCTCACTGCTTCAAGGACTGGCTCAGCCCTCATTCTCAGCTGTACCTCACTTTGGATAACGCAAATGAGACAGATGAAGTTGTCACTTACCATAGAGCTGATCTTAATAGGATCCTTCTTCGTGCCATCTGATCGATAGCTGCAGTCGGGAGAGAACAAGCATCATAAGGAGGAGTAGAGAAACTACATCATGCTTTTTGAACAAATAATACTAAAGTAAGCCTGGCACAGCAAGTAACACTACTGCCTCACACCTCCAGGGTTGTGGGGTCCTAAACCACCCCTGTCCTGCATGGAGTTTGCATGTGTGAGTGAATGCCCTGCGCAGCCTGGCCTTGTGCCCTAAGCTCCCTGGGATACGCTTTTGGAAAACGCTGTGACCTCATACTGAAAAAGCAGTTTGAAGATAGATGGATGGTCGTACCGCACTGCAGCACCAAAGGCAAACATGAGAGGTGACATCAAGCATAATTACCCACAGACTAGCATTACCACAAAAACACACACACACACACATAAAAACTGGCTGTGGTTGTGCCTTGAGCTGTAGGATCTAGAAAACATTGTTTCTATACTTTAACAAACAGGCAGTGTTTGACAACATAACAAAACGGGTCAGTATGACTTTTATAAAACTGAAAATAAAAACATACCCAGCTTTACAAGAAAAAAGATCCTTCTAATCTCTTACATGAAGAATAACATACATGCCCAGAGCTGCTGTCGCGTGGCGAAAATGTTGTTGTATATTCATAAGGCAGTGCCAAGTTTTGCAGTGTACAGCAGCACTCACGCAAAGTCCTCTCCCAGCGTGCAGATGAGGTGAGCCCCAAAGACACTCCACAAAGACAAACCACCGCATTCCCACGTCACCATGACGACGCTGTAGTCCGGTGACCACCTGATCAGCTTCACTGGGCCTGTCTTGTTCCAGATGTCTGCAGCAATCAAACAATCACATGCAAACTTTTTAGTATAAACTTGACAGAAATAAATGTAACTTTCCAGCTAGCATATAAAGCTCTTTACAGCGCAGTCTAAACAGATCCACTCGAAATAACCACTTCTAACCCCAACTTCATTTTAAGATTGATAAAATTTACTAATTTTGTGCCTGTTACTTACACTAGGTGGCAGCACAATACAAGACATTAAGTTGAGGATCATTTCACTCAGTTCTAAGCTGCCATGGAATGTAAGACAGAGGCATACACGCATACATACCAGGGTAGTGTTTTGGAGTCAGCTCCAGCTTGTGAGATAGCTGCATCGATCCCGTGGTGCTGTCTATCGTATAAACCAGCACTAAACCACTGCCGGAAACAGGGAGACCGAGAGCTGAAGGTGAGTTTCCTGCACGTCCCATTAATTCTGTGCCTCTTCCATTCTCTTCCCGAGTCTTTCCCACAAGATGCAGGATTACCGCTGCATGGCAGGCCAGGTGCCGCACTGCGCGTGTGCAGCTTGCGATGAGGTGAGGTGCATCATGGGAAATGGCCGAGAGGCGGGCCTACCTGGCACAGCCGAAGGCCATGAGTCTGTACTTGTTGTTCACCGCCACGCAGGTCCCATCAGTCACATCTGCGGCCCAGACGCCCTGCAGCTGCTGCAGGACGACACACATTTAGAGGCAGCCTGACCTCCAGCCCACTGTGAGCTGAACTCATCCCCACCGATTGCACAAGATCTCCCAGCGGTTCCATTACAGGGTATCAGCTACTTTGTTGCGTAACAACATACTGCCAAGGCTACACAGTGCTATATGTCTCCCAAATGAACGCTAAACAAAAATAGTTTTTTATAGCACTAGGGTGGGTGGTTGAGCAGTTTCTCTGTGAAATAAAGCAGTCTCTCGAAGACCACAAACTCAAAGCAAACAACCCATCCCCCAAAATCTGAGGGACCCCTGTTTCAACTTGAATGTCACTACCAATCAAAATACTGCCAACAAAGCAAGCATGGCGAGACAATTACTGCTAGAGGATGATTAGAAATATCAGATTTTTCAAATTAAACAATCAGTGGTAAATTCAGCATTGTTTAATTTTAGCCATGATATTCACACATTCTTGGTTCAAACACTTGCATAGTTTCTTAGTATATAAAGCAGTTTTTTTTTTTACAGGGGACACCAGCTTAAACTGAATGACAGAGGGCAGAGTAACGCACACCAAAAGGCAGAATGGCTTTGTGACACCCGAGACAAAATTGCTTTTTAAATTATGCAATAGTGATACCGCACAATGAAATATTCAGTAAATATACCAGCTCCCACCAACTTCCCATACAAATACAAATGTCAATAAAATCATTATTTTTGCAGTGTCTGGTTGAGCAAGATCAGCCTCTTACTTGAGCAAATAAGGTCACCTTTCCATAGGTTCTCTCAAAAAATAGCACTTTATAGTGCTGTCTGGTTTAAAATCTGACATCACAGTTGGCATCACTTTAAAAACACATCAAGTAAGCCGGTTAGTTTGAGCTTAGCTGCTGCCACAGAAATGCAGAGATTCACTGCCAGGAGGCCAAGCTCAGTGCTTTAAATTCAAATTATAATGCAGCATTTTTTTCAAGTGTATCCCAAGGAATAGGGGAGAAAAGTATATATCAACTTGGTAAATTCAGTCAGTTCATCACAAATCAATCGCATCTGGGGAATTCAAGTAAGAGCAAACTGTACATTTTTTGTAGTATGCCCTACTCTGAAGAACATGGAATTCCAGTGCCACAAATCTGTCTCATTGTCTCCCGCATTCTGACAACCTGCAACAGGACTACATTCCAAATTACAATTAATCATGTTTCCATTTTATTTAATGATTCGATTAAAGAGAAGTTAAGAAGAAAAATGCACATTTGTACAGAAGGTTATTAATTTTGTCTCTGCACACATTTTGGTATTTTATGCAAAACTTTCCATGTTATCTATAATTCAAGACAGCTGCAAAAATAGCAGACAAAATAGCTGTAAGGATATTATAACCTACGAAATGAAATTGTGCAAATCCAGAGATACGACATCGGCGCAAAACACAGCAGCATCTTACATCTGTGGTGAACCTGTTGGCCACCGGGGTGATGAAGCCCAGCTGACCGTCGTCAAAGACCACGGCGAAGCCGTCCAGCGTCACGCAGTACTCCATATCCACGATGTGCACCCTGTCGAAGTCTAGGGAGGGGCCACCTGGACACACAGTGGGGGGACGGGAGGGGTTAGGCCAATTTCCTGACCCTCACTGTCAAGCAACCGCTAAAAGGTCTTCCGCTAAAACAATCAGATCGCGACTTTGAAAACTTTTAAAATACTATCTATTGTCATAAATGACACACAGTCTTATTTTCTTCGCTCTTCTTTAAAAATAATGCATGATGCGATATTTCCATTGCTGACTGTAATCTGGTTAAAGGAATAGTTTTCTGAGGGCATTCGTGGCCTGCGACAGTGGCGTAAACACATGCAAACATGACGGGCTGCACTGAGACATGGCACTGATAAGCCACACAGCAGGAATGTTCAGTCCGTGGGGCAGTACTGCAGTTGCTGCTGGCTGAACTAGACAGAATGCGAGTGGGTGCTAGCAATACTGATACAGACACAAACTTAAATGACTCATCCTGACTGCATTATCGTCATCCAACACCCAGACACTCAATGACAATTAATGCACCTCGCAATATAAATTAAGCATTGAAATATTTTGACTACCCTCATTAAAATGTGCTGAGGCCTAAAGCGAGAAAGCCTACCCCAAGGAGCCCAGTGAGCAGTGCCTGGAGACATGATCTGAGCCAATTCTCACCTCGTGACGACTGCAGGTCTAGGGAAAAGGGTACGGTGCAGAGGTTGATGGTCTTGCGGCCGTTGCTCACGCCATCCCAGTGCAAGATGTGCAAGAATCCATCTGCTGTGGACACTACCAGGTCCTCTTGCATCGACTGCAGGCTGCATGAGACAGGCAAGGCGGTTGAACATTTGAGTCCTTCAAGCAAAGAAAGTCTTTTTTATGGAAAATCTCTCAGCTGAGTCAGGTCAACGTTTCCATTCATTTTCATCTGTGCCGCTATTAGTTCCACTGCCCAAGAAGCTGCCTCTGATATTTACTACAGCTGTCATGTCCCTGCGATTAGTCACAAAGCAGGTTAGCAAACAAATTGTTATAAACTAATGAGCATAACATTTTCTGATTTGCCTGCTGGCCTTGCATGATGAATAGACACTCTACACCATTACTACTAGACAATCGTAGCTGCAGATCTCCTCAATATTCTCAGCCAGTTCTATACCTCAGACACAATGCTAAATCCTTTGTTGTGTGATGTGAATGCTGCTTACCCACAATCCACAAACCTGAAGCCTATGTATAATATCTTTGTGCTGTAGGAGAAATAACCTGAAATTGCATATGGCAGGACTGAAGGGATCAAACAAAATTAGCTGTGTTTCATCTTCAGTCCAGAGCAGTGAACTGTTTTTAATTAAATATATAGAAGACTAAAATTCTAACGACAGCAGACTTCAGCGGTAATAATTTTATAACCTGAAATTTGCTAGTTCAAGGGAAGTGTCAGGAAGGGAACTAAAATGTTTCACTGTGGTTAGCGTGCCGTGTGGAGAAACTGGTGATCTTCCCCCCCCCCCCATCTCAGTCGCTAAACTGGATGAGCTGTTCTTTACAATGGCCTACATAAGGTTTACATAACAGTACAGTGTTTACAAGCAGCTACAATGACTTCTGAATATAGTCCACATGACTACAGCACGGATGTAAATAAAACGAGAACAGCAGGTCTAACTGAGGCAGCTGCTTTGCTTAGGATCACTGCGGGATGTGGGTATGATCACAACGCAGGCGGCCTGCGGCAGCCCACTCTGCATGGGAGCACGTTTTGGTGATTAATCCAGCAGCCAGGTGTGCAATTCGGTTTGCTCAACAGTGTGGCAGCTTTTCACCAGAAGATGCATAAGCTGCGCTAAGCGTTAAATAAGCACAAAGCCAGACTGCTCTGGGAAACCTGATAACACACTGGTCCACATTCATTCTTTTCAGTTTCAGATTCAGCGCATTTTATTTTAAGACTTAAGGATACAAGCGTGCCTTATTTAAGCTACGTTGGGACTGATGATGCTGATCTGCTAAGCTGTGAGGCTAGAGCCCCTCGCGTAAGGATGAGGGCAGTGTGTTCATACCTGGTGATGGGAGCCTCCAGGTCCACCGGCTTCTTCATCTCCAGGCTCAGAGCAGGAGCACACTGCTCCTCCTTGTACCCTGGTGTCACCCTGGTTACACGGGGATTCCCCCTAGAGAAACGACCAAAGCAGCCAGGGTTATTTCACCCTGACCCCATAAAACCCGCAACAGTCAGCCTTATTGCGGCTGCCTCTGGTGGCTCTATAGTGCAGAACATACATCTCTAATTTTCACCAGTGTATGCACATCTGCTTGTAAATCTCTGGATCCCTTTAGCAGCCGATTTTCCACAAGAATTTCCTGTGCAACTCCTTCACGTTAACAACTGGAATAAAACCCCTTGTTATTTTTTTTTTCCTTTGGCACAAATATTTAACCTGCAAGACCTTAACTTGTAGCCATTAGACTTGACCTTAAAAAACAAAGCGGTATTTGTCTCTCTACCCTGCACAGAATGTCTGTGCTGTACATCTTGTCCTCCAAGGAGAAAAATCTCAATCCAAGGCAACGTTCTCTATCCCCAGATCAATCAAGCAGGTCCTGAATTCACTCACAAGACTGCAGGGTCTGTGCACAATTTTAGTAATATGAGAAATTCCTACACAGACATATATGCCAGGCTATACCTAGATCTAAATTAAAAAATCCAATGAATAAATGTAAGATTATGACTCCATGCTTCCTCATATGGGGCTAGTAATGTGGGTATAACACAAAGCTTCTCCACAGCAGTATTTTGGTAGCTAATTGGTCGTCGACAACGTAGCATGTCAAACATCACAAACATAAACAAAGAGCAGCAGCTGGACCTTAGTTAAAAATGGAGCCAAGCGTGGGCAGCAGAACAGAGTGCAAATATACACAAACACCCCAAAGGGAAAAAGGAAAGAAGGACAGGATAGAAATTCTCCCAAAAGTTAAAGCCCATGCGAGACAGTGCAAAGATAAGCTTCAGGCAACTCGGCTTAAAATACACCTGTGGCTAGAAATGAGCTGTAGGGCTTTGCCGAATACGGCAGTGCGCTATTTACTACATGATAGAAAATGTCAACATTATTTCAGCACCCAGGCTGTGTTTGGCATTCAGCGGCACTAGAGAGAAAGAGAGAGAGAGAGAGAGAGAAACAGCACAGAGGGCTACAGCAAGTCCGATGGAGACGGCACAGCTGCAGTCAAGATATAAAGGCGCTACTTAAAACAGTCAACATCCTAGCATTTATAATGGCTAAATTCAAAGTTTAATAAGATTTATGAAGGACAGATTGTCCATCTTTCAAAGAGCTTAGAATAGACACATCAGTCTATAAAAACCACCCCAATGAGGATCAGAAATGCACCAAACCACCTCAAACAGACTTATAACCTTGGCATGGCTCTCCTAAAGTGTCCAGTGTTTTCTGTAATACTGGTGGAGTAAGAGCAGCACGCGTACACTGCCTGTCAAATGCTTCTGAATATTTCTCTCTCTCAGTGGGATTAGGGTCAGGTGATTGGCAGGGCCCATCAGCTTCAATTTTCATTCACCTTGCATCTTACTGAAATAGTTCTGACAGGATATTTACAGTGAATGCAATGCTAAAGTTTAACCACTAACGTTAAAATAAAGGACGCTGACTGGCGCTGTATGTGAGCTATATTGAAGACTCTTCAAAAACTCTGAAACCGTGGATGGTAGAACAGACACCCAGAATAAAATAAGAGATAGTTAAAAAAAATTGTTAAAACCTTTCTTTGGGGCAGCAGGGGGGTTATGATAGGATATTGCCAAGGATCTTTTTATGTAGAGAGGAACTCGATTGAGAATTAGTGGAAGTTCACTGTACTGCTCCCAGCCCATCTCTGTAGGTCAGTGAAACTGACAAATCTATGCAAGAAGTGAAAGGGCATCAGATTTGGGAGAATTTCTTGTTTTTGGTGAACTGCTGAGAGAAGCAACAAGCTCTAAGAATTACAGAAGCAACTGGATGAGGCCAGTGTGAAGTTTCCTCAGTTCCCCACAGTGAGGCAGCTGTCAATTCACAGCACAGTGCCAGTGGCGTGCAGATCACTGAAAGCACTGAAAGATGTCCTTTCATGGCCAAGTGCGGCACGCAGGACGTTGACAAAGCCAAATGCTTACTGTCTTTGTGACACTGTCACATGAAGGATGAACTTACACATGTAATACTTTAAGGATCATTTAGAGAAAAGTCTTGGATTTCCCCACAGTTCAACTAATGGTTCATGGTACTGAGGAAAATAGTCCAGAGAGGCCCAAAAGGATCTTTCATGAGGAACTTTCTGACCAGTGTTCAGCAACCTGGGGTCTGGTTCTAAGTTCCAGGGCTGCCTCAACTGGGAACTTTCATAGTTTCTGGCCACTTTCATGTGTTTCTCTCTGTCTCTGTATAGAATACCAGGTGAAACTACTCCCATTTAATCTGAGTATACTGCAAGCTGGGTCGTTAGGAAACCCCTTTAGACAGCCATGATCATGCTGGAAGCAAGTGTGTCATCCGTCTCATGAATGGGATTCCCAACCAAACTGTATCAATCCCCTTAAAGCATTTGAGAGGAATTCCCCTCCACTCACAAAAAAATGAATGAAAAATGAATTTCAGGCCAAAAGAGAACAGTACAAAGAGAGGTACTGTGGTATTTCTGGAAAAAGTCATGATTAATAAAATATGTACATTCCTCTAATGTCTATTTTTCCAAGTAATCATTTTGTAACACACTGCTTTGTTTTGCATTTGCTTTCTCTTTTGTTTTTCAGTAAGCGTCTCACTTCGGCTTAAACAGCAAGCCTCACAAGGACTCAGCTGACAATGCTAAGCATTCGGCGTACGCGTTAAAAATGGATTTCAGTTTACTATATCCATCATACTTATTTTAATAACATTTAAAAAAATAACTTCTAAAATGTTCTCTACAGAAATCCACAGCCTGCATGAATGAAAACATGTTGTGTCTAAAAACCAGCTGTTAAGGCCAATGTTTTTCTCATATCAAAAAAACTAGCTGGACAAACATTTGAGTCAGCACTATATTAAATGACTGTGCAGTAATTTAGCTACTGATTAGAGGATTTTGTCATTTACAGCTTTATACAGAAATAATTCATGTTCACTCAAACAAAAACTGCAAAACCATATTTTGTATACAGCACTTTAGAGCAGGCAGTTAGGTTAAGCGAAGCTCAGTGACCCTGTAATGTCATAATGTATCCTCATGTTTTTAGTAACAGCACAACACGGCCTAAGTGAAGGACAAACGCTGAAGCAGCAAATGAATCCACACTGTTGACAGGGATGTGAGAGGAGGCGGAGCCTGTGAGGTCACTGCAGGCACATTCCTCTGAGGCGCTGACCCTCACTTACAGCTGGCCCATTGTGACGTACCTCGCCACCAGCCCTGATGCTGTGCTGTTCAATGCAATCAACGCTCTGCAAAGTTTCTCTGGCATAAAAGTCACTTTATGGAGGTAAAAGTGTTTTTCTGATCACTGATAACTGATTTATCTGGTACTATGTACAAGTTTAAACAGATGGACACTCAATACATCAGGCCCTGCCTGTTCATAATGCATACAGCATATTAGCGCAGGCAGTCATAGAGAACTTCCATTATAAACAGATTCAACAATGTGCGGCTTGCGCACAGGCCTCTCCCAGGGGCGGAAGAGCAGGACTGCGCCGGGACACAGAGCTTCCATCTGACACAGCGAAAGAGCTGTTGCTCATTTGATATGCTCTTCAAAGCGTGAACTTATCTGCAAGCAGAAGCTACGTGTTCCCCTGGAGGGTGCAAAAGGAAAGTGGAACGCATGAAACGGGAAACGCTGAATGTCACAGCAGAGTGTGAATTTCACAGACAGCTTTATGCTGGATTTGTGTGAGCAGATTAAAATACAGATACGGAATCCCTTACCTATTACCTTCAATGCACCACCCTATCGTACACGAGTGACAACAGCGACTGCTCCACTGAGTTGTAGAAGCAGACGCACAGGCCCCAGTACAGAGTGTGATGTCTGCAGTCGTGACAATCAGCATGAAAGAAATTCTAAGGTTGATACACTAGAGGGAAAGTCAGTCTCCAAGCCGAGAATAAGGACACGAAAGCAGAAAGGCCACTAAAAGAAATTTTATGTTTGAAACACCACAGAAAGCAGAAACAAATATTTAAAAGAAGCTACAACTGCTTCCAAAACCTTAAAGGCACTTCCCTCATTTAATTTATATGCCACAATCACAGCTCATCCAAATCAAGACCCATTCTCACAAGAATATGCTCAAAAGCAAGACTAAGACAGTTATAAGACAGCTTTATTTTCCAAGAAAACTATAAAATCCGACTTTCTAATACAAAACCTACCTGACCATTTAAATTACATTTAAATAACAGTATTAATACTCCAATAACATAAGACATCAACGCATAATGACATCAAGGACATTGCTTTGTTTGCATGAACAGTATTTACTTTCTCTTTTGTTTTTCAATAAACAGCTGTTACATCCTTAGGAGGGCAAAGAACAACCTTAGATGTGAAATTCAGGTGAGATCTCAGAGCTGAGTAATGCTCCAGCACTGTCCAAATCACTGTGCACTTGGTGTCAGTGTTACACTTGCTGCACTGTGACATTCAGTGTTGCAGAACCAGATGCTGCTCCTTTGTAAAAAGGCTTTCAACAAGTACATCGACAAACTGTGCAAATGGACACCCAAGGGGCCAGACACCCACACACAATCAACAAGGGATCTCAGCTTGTTACATCGAAAAATGAAGTTAAGAACTGAACTGAATATGCCAGCTAAGCAGTTATTTTTCATGAAATGGGAAGAGTTTGGCCAGCCTGAAATTTTGCCGTGACATGCATTACCAGAAAGTAAAATGGGAAGGAAGCTAACCCAGTGCCATTTAAGCCAGCTTGTACGTTTGTGTTAAAAGTCAGAGGCTTACGCCTCACAGCCACTGCCCGCCGCTACACCCTGAAAAATGCTCTGCTGCCAAAATCTTTACCACAGCAAGACACAAAGAAGACAGAACTATGGGAGAGCAGGTGGATCAACCAAAAAAGATTGAGCAGCACAGAGACGAGCCATGTGAAAGCCCAACAAGAGGCACATGACATTTATTGTATGAGCGGGAAACTAGTGTAACGGCAGAGCTCTCAGATAACCTCCCGCTAAGGAGTGCGACCCGGGCCTCCAGCAGCCAGTCACCCTGCAGATAGTGTTACAGCTTAACAGGCATGCAGACTCTCTTACACCACTACCAAAAATCAGTGACAGCACACAAAAGCTTCTGTGAACAAAACAATAAAATGCAACAATGATTACAATGGAATTGAAAGCACAGTTTACCAAGGCCATTATAGAAGTAAGTCAAAGGTTAAATCAACATTTGCCCATATATATCTATCTATCAAGCCAGTTCACATTTACAGGCTCATTTTCAAACAGAGTTTGCATTGTCCCTTCTTCATTATATTAGGCTTGTGAAACACCACTCAAAGGCTGCATGGGCTGCAAGATTTTTATAAAATCACATTTAAAAATGAAAAACCTACATCAACTACAGCAGGGGAACTTTGTCCCTATGCAAATAGTTAAGTTCATATTGCATCCCCTGCGGCGCCCATGTCAGATGTTCTGGTTTGATGTATGCTCAAAGCACCTCTAAGAGTACCTCACGCACATCCGCTTCACAATACGAGGTGGACCACGGGGCCCAGGTTCAGAAATCTCACAATCTTCACAGCAAGTCACATTCCAGGAAGACGGGCTGTTTGGGACGAGGAACTCACTTGGGATACACCGGCTCATAGAGGCACTTGTCCTCGCCCCCACACACGACATCAAACAGAAGGATGTATCCATTGGCAGCCTGGAAAGAGAAGGCAAGGGGGAAGAGATTAATCACTGTGTAACAAATCAGTGCAGTCTCTCAACAAGACAGTAACATCTCATAACAGCATCTCGGATTCAGAGTTGTTAAAGCATGAAAGTGAAGAATCAGATGAAAATTGGGACATTTAAAGCGGACTCATAGTACAACACAAGCCACAACTTGCTAGGCCAGGGTGTGAATAAGGCGCACCCAATGAATGTATCTTAGGCCCTGCGGCAGATGACATCATTACCAGCTCACAGTTTTGTTAAATATGCTCGTTATAATCGAAGAGGACACACCCTGCTTTGAAATGTACACCTGGGTGACACTTGAGGACTGAACATAATTATACTTAAGAATACAACAGTAACCGACAGACTGAGCAGACAAGTCTGCTCCTCATAAATCTGCAAAATCATATCAGAATTACCCAGTTGTAGCAATAAATTGATCTGAATAATGAATGATTTATCAAAAATGACCAAATTCAACGCAGGCCAATAACAGTCCGCCAACTCCAGCTGAGCAAACTGAGCATGTAAATCATTATATTTCCCCCTATATTCTTATCCTGAACAGTTTGCCATACATCAAAAATGGACTACAAGAAAACAAAGTTAGAAATTAGTCAATAACTGGTAATATAACCTCAAAACACATTTCCTATCTTAACTATAATTAAAATTCAGTGCTGGGCACTTAATCATACACCCTATTCTGTGCCAGTGATTTATTGTACTCTGAAAGGGTGTTCCAATTAAAGATGGCTTGGTTATTATATATCCACTCAACTACACAAAACAATTTTACTACATTGCTGTTACACTCTAAGAAATATTTAACAAATGCAAAAACATTTTATTTTTCTAGGTTTGAAGACATCTCTCTCAATCTTCTAGCATCAGATCCTGGAAGGAGTACTGGTGGGTCCTGGAAACTGTCGCAGGCAATGTAGGGCACAAAGCACCAGTACACCCTGGATGGGATGCCAGTCTATATGTATTCATACACCATGAGAAACTTAGAGAAGCCAAGTGACTGAAGTGCATGTCTGAGTGCTGGAGGAAACTCTTCACAAAATGGGGAGAACATGCAAACTCCATGCATACAGACTGAAGGCAGGATTTGAAACCCAACCCTGGAAGTAGCAGCAGAGCGGCCCACTGACCCATCACACCACCCAGTCAACTAAAAAATAACAATGTTTCCAATTCAGAAAAACACAGGGTAAAAAATATCCCCAAAGAAACCATGGCAAAAAATAGTTTGAGTTGCATAAACAATAATTACATGGAATCTCTACCAAAATTTAGAACTGTGGGTTCTCTCAAAGTGCAGGGATATAACAGTGGTACACTACACTTTCTGCAAGTAACTTCAAAGTGCAGCCTGAAGAGAAATGGGGGGGGGGGGGGGTTAGGGTAAACCCACTCACACATATAAAAGAGAGATTTACGGTTGTACTTGGACAAGGGAACTGCCAAGACCTATAATGGTCCAGGCAACGACAGCCAATTGCCACAGCGCATGCAGAAATAGACCGACTGAAAATAAGGTATGAGCAAGTCTGGCAGCACAAGCAGTGGAAAACAGGAATAAAATGTGGGACATAAAAAGAGAAATGCATCTTCAAAAGTTCAGTTTTTGCACAGAGTTGTCTAGTGTGAATGGCTATAATATCTGAATGGGCTAGAATACCTGTTTCCATTAAAAATGAGGGAAATGGTGCGTTATAGTTGAAATGTATTATACATTACCATTTAGTCAAGCTCTGTGTTAAAATAATGTGCAAGTCCCGAGTTCCATCCATCCAATTCCTAAATGTTGGAATAAAATTACAGATTTAAACTGTGCTTTGAAAGGAATATTGGGAGCTGATGTTTTTTTTTATTATTACTGACACCACAGATCACCTAGAAGAGGCTGGAATACTTCAAACAAGCATCAAGGATTCATAGACAGTCGGCCTTAGTAAACATGAAAACGACTCAAAGAATCTCCAGAAAGAAGCAGCTAAAATTCACTTAGCTAGCAGTCTGACTTAATGACTGGTTTAATGAAGAATCATGAATTCAAAACTCCAAACGAGCTGCCCCCAACCCCAGCTTTTCATTAAAAAGTTAATCCCTTCATCGGTTTCACAGAGCAAAATGAGTTAGACGCACGAGACAGCGCAGCAGCATGTTATCAGGCTGTCTACATACTAATCCTACATACCAATTCTAATCCTACATACAGATAACAGCCAACCTCGTTATGTATGCATGCTGCCACACTGAGTTGAGCTGTGAGTGCCGTTACCAGGGTGACAGGAAACAAGAGGAAGAGGACATATTAGTGAATCATTTTTACACATTATCTATACCTATACTTTTCTCAGATCGTTGCTCATACCCAGCAGATTAGCATTAAATCCTTTAGATGTGTCATAAGGCTCACATATGACAACCTATTATGAAAATAGTAGGTTTCAGAGACAGGCCAGTACTGCCCCATAACGATACTAAAGGTGGTGTCTGAAAAAATGATGATGAAATCTGAAAGACTGAGAAAATTGATTTAACATATTAAAGTCTGTCCGTCCATCCATCCATCCATCCATCCATCCATCCATCCATCCAACAGTTTATCAAAGACGAGCCTATAGGGGTCTTGAACACAATCCCAGGCAACAGACAGCATACGGTAGGGTTACAGCTTCCTTCCACAATCTCCAGGCTGGACACGGACTGTCCGTTTATGTACCCTGCAACAAATCACCAGTCTGTCTAGGGAGTACCCTTACCTTGTGCTTTATGCAATAAAGAACTGCTTATGACACGTTCAGCTTGTGTCATTACCATCATTTAAATACACCCAAAACTTTACTGTTATTAGAGAATATTAAGGTCAAACATGTCCATGTAAGGTAGCATTGCCGCTAGTTGCTCACAGCTGCATTCATGCAGAAGGAAAACTTGAACAAGCTCCAGTCATGTGGTCTGTTTGCAGGAGACATTTCAGATCTGATGACTTCGTGGGCCGTGCATCCTTTGGTTCTGCATTAGCCCATTTCTAGCACTGTACTTATATCTTCTCTGTGCTTATTATATTCCCAATGCAACCTAAAAACTGAAAAGTGTTGATGTTTCCTGTATTCAGTTCAAAATGTAGAGTAGTTCACCAAGTGCACTGATATTACTCACCTCCGAAAGCAGCTGTTTGTCTTGATTAGACTTCAGTCATATTCCCTACAAAAACCTGCCCCAATTTCTTTCCACAGCACTGTCATTCATGGTTGGCTTGCAGAAGAAACACTTCTCAGAAGTTAAATAAATACCATCCGTGAAGTTCTGGCAAAGTTAACTTCTGGAAAAACATGGTTTGCTTTCAATACAACTATTTGCCATTGGTTGTTACAATACAGCCTTTGTTATGGGTTAACAGAAACAAACTTATGACCAGAGGGGTGGGTGTTCTACAAAGCAAGATTTCACAGTTACCTGGGTTAACTTAAGCTAGAAATCATGATTGTCTAACAGGGATGCTCCTTACTTAAACTCTTACTAGACAATCATGATTTCTCCAGAGGTACCAAGGAACAGGAGAGGGCTGTCCAGATTGCTCATGGGATTGCTGCAGGTAACCATACAACAATCATGTCTTCTGAAGTTGGGCTGAATGAGGGCCCAGAAACAAATTTGCTACAAACGAGGCTTTAACAGTAGTGCTGATAGTTAGGGAGGACACTTCAGGCCACAAGCCCTTAAGGCGATTCTCCAAGCAGCAAGATTCTCCATAAGGGCAACATCTGACAAATGACTATTTGCCTGTTTATGGACAGCGAAAATCCAGACCGCGAGGGCCAAGACAGTCTAAAGTTCCTGCTTTTCTTAGTGGGTTTGGATGATGAAGACATGTGCTGCCCCCTTCAACTCTGGCTAGAAGGTGCAAACGGACAACAAGCTTATTTCGTGTTTACATGCAAAAAGTAACTCAATGTTGTCAAATGTTAAGCATAGGCTCAAAACCCACAGCCTCAACTCTGGCCAATACATCTGATAAATCTATTGTCGAATACAAACGTTTTGGCTGTGAGGAAGAACAAAATATATATAATTTTTTGCCACCTCACTGCAATTGTTTTAGACACTCAAGCAGCTACTAATTAGTAATACTCTTCCAGAAAAAATATTATACATCCAGTTGTCAGATCATTAGGTACCCTGCTCATTAGTGCAACCAGCCTGTTACTCTAACAGCAAATCATGTGGCGGTAAGTAAATACAGGCAGGATCACAATGTTCAGTTAAGGTTTGGATAGGGATTAAAAACAGCCAAGACGCAAAGCTAAGATTTAAATGATTTTACGCATGGTGTGATTGTTGGTGTTGTTAGCCTTGTTGTGATGTTAGCCTTTCAGAAACTACCACCAACACGCGATTTTCACACATTACATAGTTTCTAGAGTTTACCGAGAATAGTGCAATAAACACAAAAAATCCAGTCCAGAGCAGATCTGTGGCTGAAAACACAATGTTAATGAGAGAGGTCAGAGGCGAATGGCCAGACTCCTTAAAGCCAACAGGAAGGTTACGAGTACAAAAACAGCGGCAAAGTCACAGAAAGCCTTCTCTGAACAAAAAACAGTGAGAGACAAAAGGGGCATACCTGATACAACACAGCTACAGAGCACATGTGAGAAAAATTATTACTTTTACGGGCATATTTAGCTCTGTCCACTTGTGATCGGATCACCCAGGATAAATGTTAATGCCAGGTGTGAACAGGGCCGAAGTAAAGTCAGGGGAAAAGGCATGTTTAGCTAAAAATTTGTCACCTCAGGGTTAAAGCCCTCGCTCTCCATGTAACAAGGGACTGAAGTATGGGTGTGTGCTTGCTTTACCCTCGGGGTAAAAGGGGTTCTCATCACAATTAAAGATTCATAGCCGAATATCATCATATCGAAATTATAAAGTGCATGAGTAATAATCAGCAGGGCTTTAGAAGACAGGCGAAAACATCTGCCTGGACATATCTGCCCGAATTTATTATTAATTTTTTAACTTAAGGAAGTCCCGTATTTATATAGATTAACTTTTGGGTGTCACAATATGCCTCTCATTAACATTTTAGGTGTACAACTAATCTGTTTGCCAAATTGTGGCCGTAAGTAAACTTCTGCATAGTGGCCAAAAGCTGGCGTCCGAACAAATGCTTACATCCGTTACCAAAATTCCTCGTGATTATTGCACATGTGCACATTTTGCGATTGTATCATGGTGTGATATTGTGCAGCTCTAATGCATACCGATCAATTTCTTGTGCAGCACTGACATTACAACCCATAATAAACCGCCTCACCCCTAACAACTGGCAAAAATGAAAATCTGACAGTTGTATTGTATAGAGTTAGAAAAAATGGAGCGGTGAAGCCATGGAAAAGCAGCAGAGCCATTTTGACTGCGAAGTCAGATATTTTCAGGGCTGCATCCAGCAACCTAGTCAAAAACAGACATGGTGACATCATACTGTTCAGCAAAGTACGATACCCCTACAAGCTCCAGGGACATTTACATCAATGACAAGCCATAGTCTACAGCAAATCTCAGTACCTTTGTGGGGCAAAAAAGGAACCCAACAGGAATGGGGATAATAGCCTCTTCAAGACTGCCAAGTACAGACTAGGGACGGGGACTAGGGTAACCAAGGAAAGGTACCCTGAAAATCTGAAAAGAGTTCTCAGCCAAGAACCCATCTTAAGGGTGGAAGGGCATGTAGGACGTCACCGACTACACAAAGAGGGGGACCACCTGCTGCATGGACGACGGCTGTCATTTGGTTAACGAAGTAAAGAGATTCGACTGTAGAGCTGAAAGGCCTAAAGCTAACCCAGAACCCGCCCATTATTCACCCTTCATCTTGCCTTCCGCCCCGCCACCCTTAGCGATCTGTGAACAGGATGTCAAGACTAAGAGACAAAAAAAACGAAAAAAGCTCCAGACTCCGTCTCTCTTGCCTCCTTGAAACACTGAGCAAATCAACTGGCACTGGTGTTGCCAACCAATTCAAATCAAGCTCTAGACCCGTGCACTGTCCCGGCTTGCTTCAAAGATGTCACCATTGTGCAAGGACCCAAATCTAAATAACTACAGAGCAGTTGCTCTCACCACTGGTGTGGTGAAGACCTTTGAGACATGTAAAATTGCCTGCCTCAAAACAATCACACCCTTAACTATCTTTCCATATCCTTACTGGTCTAATAGTTCTGCAGATGAGGCAAGACATGGGCCTTCAGTACATCCTGCAGTGCTTATGTTACCCATATTCCTATATACAGATAGTTTGTAGACTTCAGCTCTGTGATCAATACTATAATTCCAGAACTCCTTCAAACAAACTCTCCCAGCTTAGTGTGATTGACTCCACACTGTTGGGCAATCACTGACTTCTTGACAGCCACGAGATAGTACAGGAGGCAGAGAAAATACACAAAGGACACTCTGTCCCTTAGTATTAGAGCCCCAACATGGCATGGTGCCATTTCTTATGCTCAACTGTCTCACTACAAATTACTACATCTCAGATGACCAATTACACACATAAAATTTGTAGACAACACAAACTGAACTGGCTGGTGTCCAGGTACAGTCAATCTGGGGCCTAAGGCTGCAGAGCTGGATACAGACTTCAGGAGAAAACCAGCCACTATGCCCCTTAAACATCCATGACTCGACAGTTAATATAGTTCAGCTTTTCAGATTTCTGGGAACTAAAAATTCCTTAAGACCTTAAATAGGAGAAAAATACTTCATCACTATGAAAGCAAAACAGAGGATGTACTTTCTGCGGCAGCTAAGGAACTTCACAAAGAGCCAATCACTGAGTATATCACCACATCGACTGGTTCTGATAACTACAACACAGGACAAGATCAAAGTCCAACACATCATGTCTGCACAGATGATCAGCTGTGACCTGACCTCTTTCCCCAACCCACACACACACACACACACTGCACTTCAATGTTTTGGCAGCCAAAAGAAAAATGTGATACACTTGCTGATAATCTACTTAAAACATAAACAAAAAAATTTGCGTGTGTGTGGGGGGGGGGGGGGGGGTTTGGTTTAAATCAGCATGATTTTCATTTTTAAGTCTCCATGGAAAACAACTGATCAGTGTACCAGATTAAATACAGATTTAAAAACATGTCACGGCCCGTCAAACAGTCTAAAGCACTGCTTCACTAACTTATAGTAAGCCCAAGCTTCATACCACCATTATTAACTACATTTAAACAGGTTTACATGCCATACAAGGAGTTAAAAACAAGACCTGTGTGGATTTTTAAATTGCATTGGAAATGTATGCTAGAAGGACAAACTAAACTGAAAGCCAAAACAAATTGTCATCTTTCTTTGTGTGTAGCCCAAGCCTACTTCCCTACCAAAGGCAATAATCGTGTTTAGTTACTGTCAGATACCGACGCCGGGTAACTTGTCCGATATCGTAGATTACGACATCGTCGTATCACCCAGCCATAGTATGAAGTAGAACTTCATCACAGCTTTGCAGCTTTTATCACAGTATGAGGTGAAAGGTAAGGTGCTGTCACTCCAAATAAAGCATAAGTAACAAACTGCAGAGGCTAATAATCAACATGAAACTCACTTCACCCATCGCAATTTTGTGCACCTTAATTGTATTCAGCATGATGCTAAGTAACTGCAGGGTCCTGTATAGCCATCTGAGCTCTGGCCCAGCTTATGGATCACAGTGTAATTCATCATCTCATCGAATCAAACGCAACATTAAAGGTCTAATTTAAAATAATATGACTGGCGCTGACTCTGAATCACACTTTGTGAGTAGCAGTTGAGCAGCTGAAAGAGCACAGTGGTTAATTAGTGCAAAGCGTGCCATGAGATTCTCTTTAACCATTCTTTGTGTGCCCTGAATGTCCCATGTTTAAGAAAGCTAACACTACACTGAATGAGGGCCTGTTCTGCAAGCAGTAAAATGTTGACTGAGCACTTACATCACACAAGGTCTCTAAGTTTTTCACTGTGGGTCTGGGGCAGTAAGAGAGAAAATAAGTAAATAATTGTCTTGCTTATGTTATTTGTTGCAATGACAAAAGTGGGGAAGCACAGCCCCAATATTCAGATTGGTATCAAGACCGATCCTATTTCACGGATCGGGTATCGGCCATACATGACCGATCCACGTTTGATACCTGCTAATTTAGATTTTAGCGGTTTCTAAAAAAAGATTTCACACACAATTGTAGCTATTTGTACAATCGCACAACAGCTCTACCCCATTTTAGATGTGTTACTTGCAGCACTCAAGCTGAATACTGACGCTGCCTCTCAGTGGGTGAGAGCGCAGTGACTTCCACCTGCAGTGACGTCACACACATACAGTTTGCAGCACAAGGAGAATAAGAACATCAGATAAGAGGGTAACGGTCTGGGGATATTTTACGCTTTTACAACAACCATTAGCACAGCAATTTGCAATCTTTGTAAAAACAAAGTGTTGAAAGGTGGGAGTAGCGTTTAGTGGAAAATCCCACTAAAAGCGCACGCACTTGTGCGAGACAACGCGAGTAATATGAAAAAGGCAATGGGTGATTTCCGAGTCACTAGCTCGGGTTGTTTGCTCACACGCTTGTGATACACAAGGGGCTGCAATCACAGTGAAGTGTAAGTGACGCTGTTGCCAGTGGGAGAAACATTGTGGGCCATTTTAAGCATTCGCCTCTTGTGTATACTCGCTTGAAAGATATTCAAATGTAACTGCAAATGCCCCAAAAATGCTTAAAACAAGATGAATAAAGAAGGTGGAACAGTACGCTGTGTATGTTTCTAGTAGCCTGGTTGAAGATTTTTTTGGCATATATTAAATACAGATGGAAAAAATGTATCAATATTATTAAAATAGTAAGTATAAATGTATATTATAAAAACTGCTCTTGTATCGAATCTGTATCAGTACTGACAGTCGTGCATCGGAATTGGATCAGAACTGAAAAAACTCCACGTCACATGGCTTTTATTGATGTCATCATACTAGCAACTAAGTCCTGAAAACACAAGAAAAACAGAACATTTTTTCTCATTTGTGTTATTCACAAATTAATTTTAAATAATATACAATTTAATGTGTGATGAAGATTAGCATTTTCACAGACACAGCTGTTCGTTGACTGTCACTTAGCGCTGTCTGCTAGTTGTCACACAGAAGGCTTTACAAACAACCCTTATTTTTTCCAAGCGCCCGAAGACCGGCAATCGTCTTCACATCAGCAGGACTGCTGTCAAATGCAGGGAATCTCAGCTGGAGACCTGTGTACCGAGGGCTTTCATCTCCGCTTAACCGGGCACTGCTGGCACTGGAAACGGACAGGCTGCCCAGCGGCAATGGACTAAAACAATGCAACACTCAACTCATTTAGCATTCCACTGTACACTGCATGTGCTGTGAACCATATCCTGCTGGTGGGAGGAAAGGATTTAGCAGGAAAAGTGACTTTGGTGAACAAGTGCTTGTTTATAGTCCTCTGCATAGCCTTGCATACATCTGTACTGGTGTTGATGCACTGGTTCACTGTCTAAAGTGGTTATTGTTATCACTGCTCTGTTATGGTTCAATGGGTTTGTGGGGGGGGGGTGCTTCCTCTCACCCCTAGAACTGAGATTCCTTGCTAAGTGAGAGGTTACACACCACTAATACTTAAGCAGTTTGTTGTTTAAAGTGTTCAGTTGCCCAATGTCAGAACTAGTCGCACTGCAGATGGTGCATTACTCTACAGAGAGAGGTGGTTTGATGGAGGGCATGATTAATTTGCATGGCATAACTGAATATGTTTAAGGCTCTATTTGTCAATGCATCCCATTTCATAGTTTTTCAATATCAATGCGTAGGGTGCATCAAAAATTACAATAACTATTATACTTTTCCAAAATACGGTCACAGGGGGCCTGGAACCTATCCCATTCAGCAAAGAGGAAGCAGAGGAACACCCAGGAGAGGATGCCAGCCCATGGCAGGCCACACACACTGTGGGAATAGACTGGAAACCTGAGAACATGCCAGCTCCATACACTGAGTGGGATTTGAACTGGCAGCCCTGGAAGAGTGAGGTGCTACCCACTGAGCCCACTTGCTGATCCCACCAGTCTTTTAATTAAAATTACTTAAAAAGTATTTTAATACATTCTTAAGAATCCCAAATGCACAAACAACAATGGGTAACAAGGTCTTTCTGTAATATTCCAGTCCAACCCACATTACTCAATTTATCCTTAAACAGGTTTGAACACAGATTGATACCTACACAGTAAGTCAACTGGGAAAAATGTAAACATAGCATAAGTGATAAACATGCTACTAGTGCAGGTGCTGAAATTAACCAAATGGCTAAAGCTAAACTAAATTCAAATTTAACACACAATTCTTACCCAATCCGTGAACAAATCCAAGTACAACCAAATGGTAACAATAACACTCGTTAAGACTGTTGCACATATGTAAAGAGTAGTCTTATTACCTCCAACATGGTAGTATATTTTTAAAAAGATATTTCGTTTTGCTGGGCTCAAAGTGCAAGAGTAATAGTCGCCACCCTTATGGCATTCATGAAGAATGTCCGGGCCTCCCATGGATATTAAAATTGCCAGCTATAGCAAATACGTTTGTTGGTCAAAATAGAAAGTAGCCATTTAGAAATACTTAATGTCGGTTTTATTGCAAATATTTGTGCGAGGTATCGTGACCATCGTTTCTTTGCTTGAACTAGCAGCACACCGATTTAAACACTGAGCGAACTTCCGGCTGATTGTCCGATTTCTCTCCTCGCTTCCCCCTAGAGGTAAGGAAAGAGCCGCTGGGAGTGTTGAAAGTGGCGATCATTTTAATCTAAACATCAAAGAAACAGCTATGTCTGTGAAAATGCTAATCTGCACCACACAGACTGAAGATAACTTTCTGCATTTCTGGAAGACCAAGCTGAGCACAAGATGACCAGGACCTGTCCCATTATGTACTTCACAACAAGAATGTAATGCGAAGTTTAGGTTACACTAAATCAACTTTGCTTTTTCATCACAAATCCTGAGACAATAATTGTAGATAACTCGGCGGGCACATAATACCGAAGCAAGGACAGTAACAGTCACTGGATACACAGTCATTGGGGGAAGTGCAGAAAAATTTGACCTCGGGAAATTTCAATATTAAACAAAAGCTATTAGATAAACATCAAAATGCGATTTACACCACACACAGCTGCGTATGTAACTCAGTTAAACATAGCAAGTGACAGGTGTTGTGTATGCCTAACTGATATCAATGTACAAACGCCGTAATCTATTACGGTTTCACACTGGCACTGGAGTCGTGTCAGAAAGTTACCGCTAATGTTAATAGGTCGCCAGAGGGTGTATTAGTGGGTAGACTTTATCGTTTTGCTCCCATTTCCACACAACGCCGTAAAGGTGAAATACGGATAATTGAGCAGGTTTCAGTGTAGGTGTAAGAATGAGAGAGAGAGAGAGAGAGAGAGAGAGAGAGAGATGCTCTGTTTACCTACCTCGTTTGTTTTTCTTTTCCTGGGAAAATAGCTAAGGAAGTCATTTTATTAAAGCTTTGTGAAAGTGTCGGTTAATGATAGCATAATTTAGCCTATTAGTGCCGGTAACCAGCTGAATTCCATAACATGTTTACCAGTGGTTGGGGAGGGTATCAGGCTTCCCAGGCGAGTCACCGAGTTGTTGAATTAGATGACTGATTGGTTGGATAGGTTTTTAGGAGGCAATGATTTTAGCATGGCAAGCCACCTTGGAAAAATATTACCAGCAGAAACACTGCATCCTATTATGACAATGAGCATTACATACGACATGGACATGCGGCAGAACGTAGCAGAGGGGTAAAAGGCACTATCCCCTTGCCCTCATTGGCAGAAACATCCTTTGTTACTGCTCCACTGATCAAAAAACAGCTGATTTGATTTAAAAAAAAAAAAAAAACCTGATTGGGAAAAAAAAGCATGACAGCCAAGGTCCCAAGAAACTGCGACACCATGACTCTACAAGCCAATGAAACAAACAAGCACGGAAGAAGCACTGTGACAGAAAGGGGCGTTCAATGCTGACAGCGAGTAGGAGGATAAATCAATGGAGTAGAGGCGAAACTTAACAATGATTGATTTCCAGAAGCTAAACAATTTGAGGTGTCGACACATCACTTCGGATAGCTACTTATAAAGATGCAGCACTAAAGCAATGATTAGTTTACCAGCTTGTAAAGTAGCTAAATAATAGCCGACAGTAAAATATTTACTGTGTTTCTTAGCAACCGGTTGTAGGAACACTGCTTAAATGAAGCCTTCACTGTCAAGCTGGGCCGTCAGACAGGAAACAGTACACCTGCAGGTCTGGCAAAATGCAGTTCTTACACATTTTAAATTTTTCTTCCTGATCCCATGTAATGTAAGTCTTCTGTTCTTTTATAGCTTAAATTGCCTACTATGCAATATCTAGGCTCCTTTGCGTTTTCCTTAAAATGATGGGAACAAATTCGAACTATACAAAACCATTAGCTACACAGTTGAATGCTATGTAGTGACATTACAATTCCATGACTAATATTCTGACAGGCTTAATTGTGATACTTTCTTGTAACAGTTACTCAACCTATGTAGAAGCCTAAACAGTTTCCTATTATATTACATAATTCCAATCTCACTGACCTACCAGAAAACTGCAACAAATCAAATTTGTTGTGACCAAAAACGGACAGAAGTTGTGGAGAGCAGAACTGCAGATTCAAAACTGCAACATTACTTTTGCTACTTCACTGCACAAAAGCAGCAATAATAATTCTAAACCGGATATGAATGCATGGTTATAGGCCTAGTTTTTGTGTAGTTTGGCTACTGGGAGGAGGGGGGTAGATTCAGTGCCTCTCATTTGGACCTTACAAATGCTATTCCTTTATTGTCCCAGAACTGCTTATCCACCACAATATCGCACATTATTCAAATCTTAGACAAGATGTCAATCCATCACAAGATAATTACAAGCCACTGTGTTCGCCATATACACTATTGTATATACTAAGAACTGTCAAATAAGGAAGAAAAAAAAACATGTAAAATCAACACTAATTCAGCACAAATTAAACATCTAATACAGTCAATAGCACTTGTCTCTCACAATCAAGACAAAATAGAAATGTAGACTGAAAACTAAATTGTAATGCTTCCATCCTCACACTAATCTTCATTCAACCAAATATCCCCAGTGCCCAGAAAAAAAGATCCATGCATCTTGCAATCACTTACACAAAAGGGCCGCAGGAAACTGGACCCTTTCCCAGGCAGCACAGGGCAAAAAGCAGGGGCATGTGCCACACACAATGGCGACCCCATACAAGGCACGAAGGCACGCAACAAGTCATACCAATTAGGAAAGGAACGAGCTAACCAAGCCCAGAGGTATGAGGCAAGTGTTACTCACTGAGTCACTGTGAAAGAACAGCTTTTCTATATAATTCACAGGTTAAAATACTTCCTTAATTGGCTAGGATTTCTTGTGAATTATTTACAGAAAGCCTTACAGTGTATTTCAAAAAGAATTTGAGCATTTTGTTCTTTCCCAGTTTAATGTTAAAGAAATTTCAGATTAAAATAAACTAAACTAAAACCTAAAACAAATTAAATTAGGAAATTGAAAGCTGCCGTGCATTTCTCACAAATCTCTACGAAAGATGAAAGTCATGGAGACGAACGGAACAGAACACCAGTACAAACACGGTAGTGGAAGCACAAATATATATTACTATATATTAACAAATATTAAGAACACCAAATCGTGAAATATTTGTTTTGCTTAAACAGAAGTGAAATCATAGTAGTACTGAAAAGGTCTTCCAAAAAAATGGTTGTGCTTTGAGCGATTAAATATATTTGTGTTACTTTCTCGTAGAAATTGTTTTTTGACAGTTTACAGTTAGCTCCACATTGTTCGATATCTTGCTTGCTGAAGCCAAAAATGCGACCAAGCAAATCAATACGGCATCCTTTACAAGTACCAAATCTTCATCTTTGCCCGACTCAAGTTCAACACTGGCATGTTGCTTTGGTTTTGAAGGTGAAGAGTAATGTCTGGATGACATGGTAGCATGTGACTGAATATTGCTCATAGGTGCTGTAGTATGTAAGGGGACAGCTTGAATATGACATGTGGGTTTTGTAGTTTTTACAGGGAGAGCTTACAAAAGTGAATAGTGTGGGAAGAAAATTACCAAGAATGCTGACATAAGCAAAATTGGGTTGATAAGGCTGTTTAATAATCAGTACAGGGTCCAGCCACAGCAGACACCAGACATCAAGGAGTTTCCCCCTCCCCCCAGGTTCTTCTGGGAGAGGGGGAAGGAAAAAACAATTCAGGTTGATGTGGACTGGGAACATCTAATGGCAACAGAACAGCCATGCTTAACTTTGGACATAACGCAAATTTAACATTGTTAATCTGCCACTTACTGTAAATACCAGCTGCAATTTAAAAGCAATAGTATGCTAACTAATGCTAAAAACTAGTGTTCCAAGCAGGCCAGAGATTGAGCCTGTACATAGATAGTTTACTCATCTACAGAGAAACAAGACTGTGAACTGCAGAGCAAATGCTTTTCATTAAATGGTAACCTCAAAATTCTGCTCCCAAATACGGCTACCACATGCCCTGTGTGGTTTTAAATGCCACATGAAAACAATACAACTCCTTAGTGATGTCAGAAAGGGACGTGGAGCCTAAGATATTTATTTGTACCAGATCCTCCAACCACATCCTTTATTAACAGGACTGCCATAAAACACACACAGAAAATACACCATCTGCTTTAGCTCCTATCGTGAGTGAATAATACAGAGAGGAAAATTTTAAAGTCGTGACTTTCATGGCCTGAACCCGCAGAGTTTGGCATACAGCCAGATATACTGGGGAACAGGGTTTTAATGAGAGAGGTCATGACCTGCACCAGCAAAGACCGACTGTCCTACAGCCAAAAATAGAACACCATGTGTTATGAGGGAACAGACATTGCATCATGACTTTCACAGATTCCTTCCAGACATAAAAATCTATACAAAATAAAGATGCTAATTTAAAACACAAAATTGGAATTTTATTGCAATTTTGACTTAAGGGAAAGCTAAAAGGTTTTATGAAATGGTGTTATGGAGTATTCTAATTTCCTAAGAAGGAAAAAAAGAAAATGGTAGATTTGTTTAAAATGCCATTTCAGTCAACCCAAAAGTATTGTAAAAACAGAAATGGTTTTTAAAGTGTGTTCAACTCTCAGTTTCTACAGTAACACAGAAGCTCACTGGGATGTATAAACTAGGGCCGCATGCGCAATAATCACATCGCCTCTGTTGGCTGTTGTCAGTAACTAGTAATGTCAAGAAATTATCCACGTGCAATGTTTGCCTGTTCAGTACATCTCCTGGGACAGGGGACTTCTGTGTGAGGGAGTGACATTTAGTTCTGCACAAAGCAGTTGCAACAAAAAATTTGAAATTTGTTTTTATGCAATTACCAGTGAGAATAGCCAGATGGCAGACAATCTGACAAAAGTAAATCTGTATCTCACCCATCAAACAGTAAGGGACCATATATATATATACACACACACACACCATATATATCACGACACCCTTAGCCCCTAACCTGCCCTAACCTTAACCATAAATAACCAACCAAAATACAAGACTTTTGGCACTTTTACTTTTTCACAGATTCATTCACGCATGGATACATCCACACGCATTCACAGATTTTTATAAAACTGAGGTTATTCAAATGGGAATCTGAAGAGTGTCCCCAAAAGTAAAGAAGTTTCAGGTTTTACCACACTTTGGGGACATTTTGGTCCCCAAATGTGATCTATGCACCCCCCCCCCCCCACACACACACACACACACACACACACACACACACACACTTTTTCCATATTTATGTGACATTAATACTTGGAAAAACCTGTTCCCATGGTGGCGTTCTGGTACAGAGCTCATTTCTCAAAACTGAAAACCGGATGAAGCGGACCGAGTGGAAAACAAGCACCCAGATGCACTAACCATACTGAAGGAAACTCCAGCCAGAACGTGTGTTGGACTATTTCAATGATCCAGACAGAAACATGAGAAAAGCACTAGCATTGTGATTATGGGGGGGGGGGCAGCTCTGGTAAAAGGAGGAGGAGGAGGAACAATGAGGTGACAGGCTATGAACTAAAAATCCCTCTATATTCCAGGACTTGAGAACATTAAATAGCAACCTAGAGCACTATAGAGAACTAGTCATAAAACAAGTCCTCAGACTCCAATCCCAAGGAGGAGAAGTCAGAAGAACAGGAACTATCCTTCCTTGGTGCACACTACCAGGACTTTTTTCTTCAGATTTCTTAAAAATTAAATACAAAATATGCATATCAAAGCGGAAATAATCTCAGCGGGATATCCTCTGCCGTTATACAAGACGCACAGCATTTCCAGCCAGCAGAACAGATAGCCACCACATGTTCTTTACCTAGCAGACTAACTAGAAAAATCATCATCGCACATAATTGAGAAGTCTCAAAGTCTGAAGATTAGTCACTTCGACAGTTCAAAGAGAAAATACACACACACACACACACACACACACACACACACACACACACACACACACACACAGAGGATACATAGAATGTAAGAGTACTGCTCAAGAACATATGTGATCAACATAATTGTGATTTATCTTTAATACACACACCGAAGCTTAACAAAAAAAACTGCATACATAGATTGAAATCTGTCAGCCACCGATTCTTAAAAACCAAACAGGAAGGCAAGGCTGACACGTACCAGACTGGGCGACAAAGGCTGCCCTATTTAGTCATACTCCTCAGTACAGCAAGAACAAAACCGCTTACATAATTGACAAAAGCCGAACACACTTTTTAGCCTCCATTTGCTGCCTCCAGATTACTGAGGTAGCCGAAACCATTTAATCCACCTAATACTTCACAGGCTTTGCTTCAACAAGCCAAAGACCAGGTTTTGTGTGATGGTGAGCCTTGACAATTTTTTCCCCATAATAATGAGAGGACCGACTGCAATTAGTAATGCGAGTACAACATGGAACTGCATTTACAAGCTCCCAGAATAAAGACGCATACATGCATGCAATACAAAAGGACTGAAATGCTGGTGGCCGTGAGCTGCTGCCCACCGCCTGCTCTACACATAGCCCAGTCAGTGCAACCATGGCAACCATAACACACTGGGATATAGTATGAAAATGACGAGCACCGGAAATCTAACTTGCTTTCAACAATATCATACAATGGAAGTATTCAGGAAAAATGAGCAATGAGGACAGTAAAAAACAAGCACAGGTACAAAGACACATAATTTCTCTTATTTTCACTGCAGGATTTCAGGCAGTAATCAATTTCTGAACCTGTAACCCCTCCTTCATATGCAATTAGCAGGAATATAGCATCCAGCTACAACATGAGGTGGTTCTTTTAAATAAGGCCCAGGCCCTCATCTTCAAACACAAAAAAAAACCTCACCACCACTGCAATCATGGAGTCATCTGGCTTCCATTCTGCCTGCTGATAGGATCCGAACTGGGCTGCAGCTTTCGTCGACTCGATGTAGCTCACTATGAGAACACTGGGCTGCAGAGGGAAGGCAGAGAAGAACAGCGAGGTGAGGAGGGTCAGCACTGCACTTCATCAGCCTGCTTATGACAGATTTTATTTGAAAGCCAAGTCTTAATAGTATTTCAGCTTCTTTTTACATTATATGCCGTTCTGTCATTTAAAATACAATGTGACAACAGGACCCAATACAAAAGCTCTGTGTATTCCAAAAACTCAGGCTATTTTAATTATACATTATTTGACAGCAGAACAATGTTAGAATGCTCAAATAAGGAAGATGTACTCAGCTTTGGCAGATCCATTTGTTGACAGCCCTAATGGCCAGTGATGTAATCATATGATCGCATAATTTTATTATCATTGCAGCAGCAACTGTAATCTTGATTAAAAACACACTATAAACTAAGTCGACAGAGCAATAAATTTTATATAAGATTATATATTGGATCTTTAGTATTATTTTAGCAAAAGAAAAAAGTTTTAAAAACTAATGTAAACGATACAAACTTGTTGCAAGTGGATTAACAGGTGAGACTTAAGCGTTTTAATACATCATATATAATGGAGAAAGAATGTATAGGAATCAACAGTAATAAAATGTGGATTGAAACACCAGCCCAATAAGCACCAAAACTGTACCATGAAAACCCATAATATTACCACAGTTAATGCTAAAGTGGCCGGACAACACACATAGCTGTCAAATGGGTTGTGGGCAGAGCAGGGGTCTGCCTGCTTATTCAGAATCCAAAGGCTTTGGAGATGTCAATGAAGTTCTTAGTTCGGTGTCAAGTTCCAACTGCCACGGATCATTTCAGCTCACTGTACTTTGTCCTGCGGCTTTCCATATAGCATTTTATGCTCTCTAAATATTTAATTTACGCAAATACAATGAACCCCACCCATTTATGTTCCAACTGCTCCACAAGATACCATTCAGGGCAACATACACAATGTACCAGTGATGTCACAATGACAGAAATTTTGTAAATCAATACCAATTCCAGTGAAATTCCAAAATTCTTGATTCCCAGTCCAATAGCACTGTAAAAAAAAATAAACCTCAAGCCTGATTGGCAGTGGTCATGTGTCGTCACAGCCACACAAGAACAGTGTGTCAAACGTGTTTGGAATTTCTTTCTAAAGACAGGATATTAAGCCAGACATGGAAAGCAGAAGAATAAACAATAATGAAAGACTGGCATTTATTTAAACATTTACAGTTTTCAAGACTGGGGCAACTGAATGGGAAAATCAAAGGCAAAGATCACAATCACAACAAGCTTAAAAACAAATGTAACGTAGGTCACCATCTCTGAAAGGAGCATTGCTAAGGTATGCAAAATGTTTTTAATAAAATAAGCCAAAAAATACACTTAAAACTTCACAGTAAAGGTATTTTTCATCTATATGTGTAACACTTTTCGAAACTGGTTTGTGATCTGTTACATCATGACTGTCAGGATTTAAAGCAGACCGTGTTTATGAATGCAGTACAAGTGCTTCAAGAGTAATAAGCATTTCATTTTGGGTACGTTCTATATGCTTTAGAGGTGGACAGGAACACTCGTAGGCGTATATGCCGTTCCCATCATGTCCAGAAGAATCACATCCCCAATACAGTGCTGCAGAGAAACCATCATGTTTTCAGAATAGACTTGGTACCGAAGTATCGGTCCTTGTCACATTTGCACATTGTACCTATTAAATACTGCAGACAGAAGTAAAAAGTGAAGGTACACATGCAGGTAAGTGTTTTTTTTTTAAGTTACATCCATAAACAGAAGCCCCCAGTACATAACTTGCACTGCCATTGTAAGCATCTTTTGAAATGGGCTTTGAATAAAACTGTTCACTGAACATGATGATTGGGGCATGTGCTGTTTGTGTGCTATGTGCACAGTGTGTATTATTTTTAGAGTTTATATCTGTATGCTTCATGCCATTGATGTATGCAAAAGAATTTCCCCCAGGAATCAACAAAGTATATCTTATCATATATGGGGCTTTTGAAATGTTGTGAAATAATATTCACAGGTTATGATTTCCAATCAGTAGAAAGTGTACAGAATGAAAAAGGGAAAAAATAAGCCCTGATTGTGTTATGCACCTTGAAATGGTAATCTTGAGGGAAGCAAACCAAGAGTAATCACCAGTTGTACATCAGAACAAGAAGGACAAGGCCAAAGCAAATTATGTGCATCTACACACACTGGGGACAGACTGCGAAACTGCTGTCAAGCTAAAAAACATCCAAGCTCAGCTGATAACATCAGAAAATGTCATAACAGCAGAGAATGGGTTAAAAACAGACCTGCGTGCATCAGCAAGTAAATGCCATCGGTATGCATGTTTGTATCTATCACGGGGCTTGTCAGAAAGGCATGAAAAAGTATCATTAGATGAGCTGTTGTGTGTCTGCTTCGTAAGTCACTTGATGCTTTCTTTTCTACATCCAGCAACAAAATGCACACTGGAAAGACCATTCGCTTCATTCTGCAGGCACTCAAGCAACGTTGCGCTGGGCTCTGCAGCGGAGTGAAAATGGACCATAGACAAAGCAGTTCATTTGCATTCTCTGGGTCTCTGCTATAGATGTTTAATGGGTTACAAACCAAGAAAAACGCACAATACAATGATTAACATATTTATATCAGTTGACATTCATTAAAAATCTTGCATTATATGATGTGGTTTTTAAGACTTTGGTGAACATGGAAGTCAGAAGAGGATGTTCTGATAGCAAGAGCAGACACATGCGGACAATGCATATCCATCAAGGCGTATTGATGACTCACTGGTGCATTTGTTTGACATTTTAGTGGCATTCAGAGCTGACACGGATCATAGGAAAAGACATTCAACATGTTTCTTATACGCTACATGACATCTACTGAATAAAAGGCTCCCGTTTCCTAGTTAGGTACTGAGGCAGCACAATTATCACACTTTTCAGAAAGCTGTAGATGACATGTTTAAAAAAAATGCAACTGGCTGACAAAAGATGAATGCAACAGACAGCAAGAAAAGAAAAGAACAAAAAGAGATGGGAGGAGAAGTGTGGAGAAGTCCATGCCAAAAAACGAACAATTCCATAAGCGTATCCTCAGAGTACCCAAGCATGTGAGCCACCTCCACACAGTATTTACATGAATCATGTCTGATAGAAACAGGGAACAAAATACTCATTTGACTAAAAGAAGCAGCTTTCAAAACGGCAAAGATTTTTACCACAACTACAGAAAAACAAGTTTCTTGTAATTTGAGAGTGTTTTTGCAGATTTTGTACAAAAACCCCATGAATAAATTAAATAGCCTGAGCCATTTACCATTCATTTAAAGAGACATTATTGCTAAACAGAGAGAAGATCCAATATTATATTCAATGGGAAGTTATGGTTCATTTCTGATTTAGAACCATGACCAAGAGGCCGGGGTATTGATTATTATCATGCAAACATGACATCTCAGAGAGCACCCTTAAAACACCATTCCAGACCCATATATTTATGATGATTATAAGACCAATACACAAAGAGGGGGGAAAATGCACAGAATAGGGATTAATCCAATAGCTGTACTAGCCACTCATCCATCCGAGTGCTTACTCTATACATAAAAGGACAAGGCCTGCAGCCTGTCCCAGGTACCACAGGGCTGGGGTTCACCTTGTACAGAATCCCAGTCCATCACAGGGCTCACCCTGGACAGGATGCCAGTCCAACGTAGGGCACACACACACACACACACACACACACACACACACACACACACACACACACACACACACACACACACACACACACACACACACACACACACACACACACACACACACACACACACACACACACACACACACACACACACACACACACACACACACACACACACACACACACACACACTACAGGAAAGGAACACATCTGAATGCTTGTAACCCATCCTTTCATAATGTTGTCAGCAATAATGACTGGCTGGTTAACATGTGAACACACTATTTCACAATTGAGTGAACTACAAGTCCACATTTCTAAATGTTTCTCAACTTTTAATAAGAATCCAAAAATGACAGACGTTATTTTAAAGGATTGCTATAAATTATAGAGAACAGACGTTTGATTGCTGTACAATGCAATGATCATGAGATACTTCAAAAGGAACCGCTTTACACAGAAGACTGCTTCACTGTGGAGAATGACTAATACAAAATGCGACAGATCAGATCCCCTTTTGACATATACGCACCAGCTAATTAGGAACATTGGCACCGCAGAAACCCTGCTGAGTGAGAGCCACTTGCTCTGGAAAAGTACCTTGCTGAAGCGAGTACCGTGCCAATATGTTTTAAGGGTGACACACCACATAATTGATGGTAGTTCTTTTTTGAGATGGTATGTTTCGAACAGACTGCTTCCTCTTCAGATAATAATATGCTCAGTAGTTACACTGGACTGAGGGTAAAGGGCAGTGTTGGGACTGCTGGCACTGTCTCCTAGGCCAGTGTTTCCCCATCCGCTCCTCAAGCACCCGCAAACATTCCAGTTTGGCTCCCTACTGGGAGCTGGATGGCAGCAAAAAAATGGACCATCTAGCAGGGGGCTGGGAGAGAGCAAAAACGAGGACCATCTGTGGGTCCCCAAGGACCGGGTTGGGAAACACTGACCTAGGCTCTCCCAAGGGTTTCCCAAGCCATGTTACTGCCAGGGGGTTGAAGGCTATGTGATGCTATTATTGTTACCACTGAAAGAGGTAAAAGGAGAGACCACAGTGCCAACAAACAAGGCTCTGACACACAAGTTTCATCTCACAGTGCTACCTCCTATACAAAATACATGCCGTATTTTTCGGACCATCACTTTTTCTCTCCCAAAAGTGGGGAGAGAAAGTCACTGCGTCTTATGGTCCGAATATTGTTCTGCTCACATGCTTTAAAGAAGAAGATATGCAGTAAAGTGCTGCCCCCTATGCTAGGGCTAACCCACCTTTTATGTGCATACATATTCCGGAAGTGACGTTTTCATCTGAGTTTCGAGTCAGAGAGAAATAATTGAACGCACCATTATTTTCAGAGCGCCCTCTCACATCACATAGCCACGCCCCCTCTCCCTCCTTTCTTCCTGACAGACAGCTCCATCAGGAAGGCAGGAGGGAGAGACGCATGCAGCATGCCGAAATCGCCTCCACCCACATCCTGCCCGATTGGTCTATCCTAGTTTGTTACTAATGTGTCTCCTTGTTTTTTGTACTTGTATTAGTTTTTACTGACTATTTGTTAATGACAGTGATAATGGTTCTTAATGCTGCTGTTGACTACTGTTCACTTTACATGGTTGACAAAAAATATTTTAGGACACTACTTGGTTCAGAATAAAAAAAAAAAAATGTAGACAATTTACAATTAAAAACAACAAATGTTGACCAAAGTGCCATACAATGAAGAATGGAAGACAGGAATAAAAAAAATAATAAAAACCGTAAAAGCTGAAACAGAAAATAACAGACATACACACATGCGCACACACATGAAACAAAAGCCAGGGAGAAGAGATGAGTTTTCAAACTGGTTTGTTCTAAAAGTGTTCAAAGTCTAAGTATAGACCTAACGTGGAGGGGGAAGCCATCATGACGGCGTGGCCAGCGCTGAGCTCAAGTCCACAGAACGGGATTGCTAACGTGACTCAGAGCAGGGCTGTGCAATATTACGATATACGATAGGAAACAAATACCATTTCATATTATGTCATGGAGCCTCTTGGAGTAGCCTAGCCTGTCTTTGTCATCACTGACTTCAAATCATTTTGCTTAATCTGCTTTACACTTCCTCTATGTCAAAATAAATCACTGCTAAAACAAAAGTCAGCCCTGTCACTTAGCCACATCTTACATAATACAGTATATATTAACCATATAACATTTTTGTGAACACATTGTGCGTTGTAAGGATGAATGATATTTGATGTTTTTGCAATGTGTAAGAACTGACTCTATAGCCAAATATAGCTTATTATCTACCAATAAAAGTCTTAAATAAGTTGGTGGTATTGCCATTAGATGTGCCAGACACAAAGCAGTGCTGACAAACCACTGCTAGTCAAATCGCTTTTGCTCAATATCCATCCATCCATCCATTTTCCAAACCGCTTATCCAACTGGGTCGCGGGGGATCCGGAGCCTATCCCGGAAGCAATGGGCACGAGGCAGGGAACAACCCAGGATGGGGGGCCAGCCTATTGCAGGGCACACTCACACACCATGCACTCCTAAGGGCAATTTAGTAACTTCAATTAGCCTCAGCATGTTTTTGGACTGTGGGGGGAAACCGGAGTACCCAGAGGAAACCCCACGACGACATGTGGAGAACATGCAAACTCCGCACATGTGGCCCAGGCGGAGACTCGAACTCGGGTCCCAGAGGTGTGAGGCAACAGTGCTATCCACTGCACCACCATGCCGCCCCCTTTGCTCAATATCCTCCCTATGAAATACAAAATATTTCCATATGACAGAAGACAAATGTCTTTTTGTGACCTCTTTTTCCACTTTTCTCCTCTGCTCAATTTTTGTTTAAATATCAACAAATTTATTTCTGTATAGCGCGTTCACACACCATTACATTGTCTCAAAGCGCTTTACAGCATACCCACCCAAAGCCCCCAGTGAGTAAGTCATAGGCGACAGTGGCAAGGAAAAACTTTTGTTTTAGCAGTCTTGACTTTGCTGAAGCATAAACAGTGGCAGCTGTCAGGGACATACGGTCACTGCAATGTGGCTGAGGTACCTAGAGAGACCCATAAACATACAAACACTAGTGCGGGTGCTATGCAGAACTTTTATTAAACAGACAGAACACAAAGGATCCAAAAATCGGAATATTTGGCTGAATATCCCATTCGGGGGTGGTGGAGATGACTAATAAGCAGTCCGTAAATTAACCTGATGTCATGAAAAGAAATTTCAATGGGATCAGGTTGGGTCATGAAACAAACTGGTACAAATCAGGCACCATTGTAAAATATGCCATAAAGTGTAATACTGTGCACATGTAATGTGCTAATGGGGAAAGGGGTATGGCCCATACTTTGCAAACTGGCCCCGGCAACAGACAAACCTGTGCGCGCGCGTGCGTGCGTGCGTGTGTGTGTAAACTCTCACATAAATTCCATCAAATAGTTTAAAGCAAATAAGGTAATAAACATGAGTTTAAATAGCTGGTTTATATCAAGTATACAGACACCTTAACGAGTTATGATGATGTTGAAGCTGGTTTGCAGACCTCAGCAGCAAGGACATGTGCTAGCAAAGAACTACTTCCCTCTAAAAAATGACCCCAAAAAGACCTAGCTGATGCAAACTCCTTATGGCAGTAAAGAGCAAGAAGTTTCCACACTGAAATACTGACCTCTAAAAAGTGATTAACACTTACAGTATTTTTTGAAAACATTGTTCAAGAAATGTACATAAACTGTCCTCCCCTTAAACATGCATTTTTCTAAAAGTCAAATACCTAGGTACATATTACTAGGGGCAGCAACTTTAAAAGTGCTTGTAAATTTCTTTGAAGCCAAAAGCAAACGTATTTCACATTATAAAACTTGAGACCTGCAGATTCCTTTCTATTACAGACATTTACAGAAAACAAAATTTTAACACAGCAATCTCCAGTAAATGTTACAATAATCTTGCACTGAAGCTTTACACATTTCCCAAAATTCACTAGTCAGTCTGAAATATGCATGTGTATTTACAGATTTCATGCATTACCTGCACTAACAAAACACACAGACCTTGACCTCAGGTCCAATAAGCAGCACACATTAAGGCTACACGATCATTTTTAGTAATTTTCTGAAACTTGCCGAGCTTGCCGGTGCAGTTTAAGAGAATGACGTTACAATGTTTTTTTGCCATGGGGGAAAAAAAACGTATGCAGGGCCAGATTTAAAAATGAGTTATGTACTTTGAGACCTCTTCTAAGTGGTAAATAAGCTGACGAAATCCCTCGTCCTCCAGTAGTTGTGCCTTTAGTTCTGGCTGTGCTACCATTGAATGCAGATAAAGTAGGGTAAGTGTGTGATTTGATATTAGCCTGTGAAAATGTCTCACAATCTACCGTTACAGAGAGACAGTATCACACTACAGTGTACATTCTATCGGTTACAGTTCCATGGCTCATACACAAATCTAAAGTTGTTTTGTCAGCCAAATCAGCTTCACCAACAAACCGGTAATAGCAAACAGTACTAAAAGTGCCTTGAATTTCTTCCTCGTCCCAACATGCAATGCACAACATGCACCATATTCCCCATCAATGACATGCAATAGTAGGTACCTAAAAAAATTTCACATTGGTAATATCGAACTTGCTTTAATTTTCCAAAACTGACACGGCACAAAAAGTTATTTGTTAAATTTGCAGCGAACTTACGAACGATGCAGTGTTAAGAAACTCACCCCAGAATTACACGCTGAATGGCAGCACAAAGTACCTTTTTAACCACCTGAAAAGAAAGCCCCCGAATGAGCATGCAGAGTACGTTTGTCTTTTATGTTTTGTTACCTTACAGGGCTATAGAGGGTATGCACTGATGTCACTTTCTCACCAGAACACACCCCAGCAGATGGACTGAGTGGTGAAATTAAAAAGTGCCATGTCACTGCCTGTCAGGGAAACTGCAAAGCAAACAATTATCTGCTAAAACTGAAAGCAGATGGACTTGACAGGAAACTGTACAACTTATCAAAGCACCAGTGGACCACGGACATTGAAATGTAGCCAGGAAATTAAATGAATCTGCACATGGTGAAAGGTCAGGTGACTATCACAATGATTATAATATCAGATCAAACAGACAGAGTTGCTAGTATGGGCACATTGCTGGTCCCATGCCAGTAAGGTGTGGCACTCCCCGGGCCTGGATGCATGTGGCGATACGGTGTGGAAGGAATTGTACAACCATTGTATCCTGTTCCTGCAGCAAGTCAGCCCCAGATGTTGTAACTGGCCCTCAAGATCCTGCAGATTGGATGTCAACTCAGACCCAGCGCCAAACTGATCCCACACATGTTCAATTGGGGAAAGATCGGGGGGCCTGGCTGGCCACAGGAGGACCTCAACATGACGTAGGCAGTCCGTAGACACACGTGGCATGTGTGCACAGGCGCTGTCTAGTTGAAAGACTGTACCAGGGTGCTGTCTCAGGAGGGATAAGACATACGGATGCAGGATGTCACTGACGCTGTACTGTCAGGGTCCCCTGAATGGCTACCAGAAATGACCTGAAGTCATACCCTATGACTCCCCACACCATCATATTACACTGATATGTATCTCCATGGCACTGGCAGGATTGATTCTCTCCCCTCAGTGCCACCATATACGCACACAACATTCATTGGGGCTAATGCAGAACCGAGATTCATCGCTGGATATGGTACGACGCTACTCGTCATCAGTCCATGCCTCCCGGTTATAGCACCACTCCGAATGCAGCCATCTCTGCGCTACTGTCCCCATTTTGCCCCAGCTTAGCCTGCATGTTATTTCAGTGTTCTTACAGAATGTCTAGTTTCCTCACACAATCAAAAAAAAAAAAAAAAAAACACACACACACACACACACACACACACACACACACACACACACACACAATAGTTGACTCATATCCTATAGCGACTGTCTTGCAGTCTTGCAACGATGCAGCATCCTCTTCAGTGTGTTTGGCAGACTGAGTAGGAAATGGCACCCCAGAGATATGTTCCATTGATGGAAGATACACCTCAGTAAATCAGAATCACCTTCAATGAGAAGAATAAGGTTTTCATCAGTCATTTAGATTACTGCTGGGTGTTTTACACAGCCTTTGTGCCACTGAGGATCCATTAGTGATGCAAATATAATATGGAAACAGTTTTGACTAGTTCAACAGTGCGAAACAAATACATGCAACAGATATTTAAACACTTTTGCACGCAGAAAAGAAGAAAAAAAAAAAAAAAAACTTGCTGTGCAGTACAGTTAACACTGAACAAACTGTATATTCATCAATTTTCCCTAAAGCATAAATCACAGCATCCCAAAAGCTATAAGTCAATTTTGAGGTTGAATTGGCAATTATGTACCCAATAAATCGCGGACAGCTTACTCTACATGGAGCAAGCTGAGGGAGGCGTAAAGACAATTTCCCCACAGAGGGATCAATAAAGTATCAATTGAATAAAAAGGAAAAAGAATAACAATATCGTTCTGTTGAAGTTCACAGCTATATGAACGAATTTCCCCCTGTTTGCTCCAAAGACAGGTGAGGTACTTTTCACAGTGCAAAACAGAAAACAAACATACTTACAATTCAGCTGTTCAAAGTTTGCCTAACTTCTACACTATCTTTATTAAACAAAAAAAATCTTTAATATATCCCAGCTTGCAATACACTGGGACCAATATGACAAGTGCACATGCTGATTATGAAATTAAAAAGATCGTGGAAGGAGATTTTAATGACTTTTCAGGAAGTTTATTGATTAGCCAGCAATTCAAAAATTTAAGTTGCTGATAAACAACACACATTTCTCTAGTTGTTTGTCCTATTGGCATAATCTACCGACTTTGCTTAAGCATAAACAGTGGCATGATGCTGTGAAAAGAAAGAAGTCATGAACCGAAGTGGTACAAATCAGGCAACACCAGAAAACATGCCATGAAATGTAAGACTGAGCATAGGCAGACATGCAAGGCACAAATAAAGCAGATGGTACTTGTTGCCAAGTGCAATGTAATGACATCATTAAATAAGCGCCAGACAAACACTACGATAGAAAACCACATGGAAACAATGATAGAAATAAGACATGCGTTTCATCCAGGTATTCATACCTATGAATAGAAATGATTTTAGTGATTATGCAAAATAATTGCGGTCAGATCAAATAATCTCAAATCAGGCAATTATGCATGAATCTGAGACAGGCCTACTTCCAAATAGTATGACGGCAGCAGCCTACAGGAATACTAAACTATGCATAAAAGCACCAGCCCTGTTTAAATGCAAATTATGCAAATTATTAAAGTAATGACGGATCCCCTGGTTGTTATAACATCAGAAGTGAAAAGGTTACTGAAAGGTATGAGATTAGAGATAATTTGTTTGTTTGCAGGGCCATTAAGAATTTACATACCAATGTCAGTCACACACCTGTCAGGAATGTGGACAATAATTGTTAAACACATTAAAAGATCTGTCACTTCTGCGACAAGGCACACCTGTTATAAGGCTTCAATAACCAGTAGTATACCAGAGCACAGCACTAGCTGTACAAGGAACAGGATAAACGGAGAAATACCTTGTCTTAGCATGTACAGGGAATGACACTTTATGAGGGTGGTAGTATACAATGCAAAACAATAGTCAAAAAGAGTTGTCTATAGCATTTTAAATATGGTATGAAGGATCTGAACATTTCCACAATTCTGTAATGTACAAGGCATAAAGAGAAATCATCCAGGAACAAGCTGCAATGTTTAAAATAAGGATTCATAGTAATGCTTAATAGTAATGACTAATGCATGGGCACTCAGGCAGATCTGTATCCCAAGACATCTTTGCTCAAAAATAAGCAAAATCATACCAAATAAAACATTAACCACTTATAAATGTTAACACATTTACAAGATAGATGTAAGGAAATTCTGGTTTCACAATAAGGCTGATAAAAACAAGTAGTTGCCGTACTTGTGTATGACTGCATCATAAGTGACCAAACAAATAAATAAATAGCCTGGGATGAAGAAAATGTTTTGTCTTTTAATTGACTGTCCAAATCACTCCCAGTACCTCCCTTGACACATTAAAGTCAAGGGACATGACCTTCCCTGCCCAGCTTGTGTGTCAGACTTTGGCTATTTTACAAAGCCATATTTGGTACATATTTTTATGTCATTTTTGGAGGTCATTGAAGTATAGCTTAGTATTCTCCAAGCTGAAGAATTCTCCCCTTGAAACAAGGCCACCAAAATCCACAGACACGCAATGCCAAATTGTCCCTGCTGTTGATGATCTTGGCTCAAAAGGGCGCCTGAATTTGGTCTGAAAACAGTGCCTACATGCACGTCTATTATTCTGGGAATGATCACAGCCTGGGAAGGTACTGCATCTGCTCCAAGTGACAGATGACAAATACAGACCCTCTTAGTGAATACAAGTATAAGAAATGGTTTAGAAATATTTTCATGCCAATTTTTCTGCACCATTATTCATATCCAGCACAATACTGAACTTCAGATATACTTTCCAGCCACACAACTGATGGGAGCTCCTTCCATTCACAACACTGCGCAAATTATTCTAGTTTCATACTGCAAAAAAACAACCTCCAGCTGAAAGACTGATGCAACACCCCAATGGCAGCCAACTCCAAGCCCGACAGGCCAGTGCATCTAAGTTGTTTTAGAGATTTAGATGTAGAAATCAACCAAGTTCATGCTTGTGGTGGAAATCCTTAAAACATTAACATGTCAAATGGAAATATTCAAAGTGCAATGGTAAACAAAATTCCTGGTCCCGTACGAACTCAGTTTTGGGTTCATGGTTCAGTGCCATTTCGGTATAGCAGAGAAAACAATTTCCTTTTTGTTTAAAAATTATTAAAACTTTAAATACAAACAATTAAGAATTTAAGACACATTTATATATTGTAAAAATAAAATTTAGAAATTAAAAATATAAAATCATAAAAC
The DNA here is from genome assembly GCF_023856365.1 of Brienomyrus brachyistius. Lineage (NCBI taxonomy): Eukaryota > Metazoa > Chordata > Actinopteri > Osteoglossiformes > Mormyridae > Brienomyrus > Brienomyrus brachyistius. Next base: position 18,065,914 of record NC_064539.1, on the reverse strand, counting down.
TAAATCTTATGTAAATATTATGTAAATACTACTGAGTATGGTCTCATATATGTAGTGATAAACAGCCCTATAGCCATGCTTTATTTTTCAGCCTGGTCTGAATTTTCAGACAAAAGCATCTCAAATGTCACCGGAAAAGTAGCAGAGGTCGTTTCTGTCCTGCTCTGGTCATACACATATTCGGATATTGCCGTCTCAAATGAGTTAGCATGATGAATTAGTAGTATAGCCGAGTTCAGGTACAGAGCTGACAGTCAGTTCGGTCTTAACCGCTTTCTCCACTGTTGGTGTAATTTACTGGGAAGCCAAAAAGTTTCCAAACTACCAATTTAAGTGACGTGGGAGGGTCTTTAAGCTCTCCGGTACGGGCCATAACCAACTCACAGCCACAATTAACATTGTTTTAAGTGATGAATATCTATTCGAGTATTTAGGATTCAATCCATTCATCGAGTGCACCAAACCAAAAATGATGTACTGAATGGTAATGAATGATACACAATAAATACACATATTGTTAAACCAATGATGTCCCAAGCCAATATGAAAGATCAGAATCAGGGCCAATCTAGGCTTGATCAATTTCGGCTACTAGAGCACAATCTGTTTAACTTCCCACATCCACCTAATTTATGTCAGTTGCACAGATTCCAGGCATAAGCTTCTGTTACACACCACAATGAACCTGAGGGACGTGGCCTGAAACTACGAGCTATCGAGATATCACCTGTGTGGAAATTACTCAGATGAAGAATGCACCACTAGCTATTGCATGTGTATGTATATTTACACGTTTATTAAAAGATCAGATTGAGATTTGAAAATCGGGAAATATTAATATTGAATAAACTGGATCGGGGTACCAAAAAGATCAAACCATCCCAAGTTACAGCCCAAGGAAATATAATTACTATAGTGTCAGAAATTTTCTTGGCTGCATTCAGAATGGGCTGAAGAAAAAGGGAATCAAGCATAAAATTTACTCAGCGTACAAGATTTAGTTTAGACATTTGCCTTCTAACCCCTGGAGACTGCTGTAAGAATTTTTTTTTAACAATCACAATGCTTCACCTTTATACAGATTACAGATAGCATCGGCACTTCCAAGGATAACAGCTAGTAAGCGGATGGTAGATAAGTCAGACGGAAGGGAACACAATTTAGTTATGTTGTGCTTGCGGGGGGTTGGGGAGCAATGAAACCAGTTAAGAATGCTTCAAAAATACTCTGCTGGGGGGGAACCTATTATTCTCCCATCCTAGAATTCAGACACTAATTGATGAAGACTTTGTAAATTGGAGATCTTTGACACAATGACCTACAGAGAAATCAATTACGCGTAAACAGGCACACGCGTACAAAAAACTTTGCACTGGGGCCAAAAGACCAGAAACTTACAAGCAGAGCGATTGCACAAGCAGACTTTGTATTAGAAAGCACCTAGCTCATCAGCAGCATTCCCCCTGCCCGGGACACTGTTCAGACATGCCCTAAAGCTGCTACTACCCTTCTCTGGCTCACATTCACGTGCCTGTGCGTTTAACAGCCAAAAAACTTCCTGCTTTCATGATACATAAGCGCACATGATCTGACAGGTTGCAGAGCTGGAAATAGATGTGAAACTGCACAAAAATGATAGAGAAAATGCACCATATCAGCACAGGAACCCACATATTGCCACATTAGAGAGAATCAGTGACAATGTCACATGGGATGTTTTTGATTAGTAAATATGATAACCATTAAAAAGAAAAAATATCATTATTGTAAGGATTTGTTTTAATTAGTTCAATGTTTTAATATAATTCAACAAAAGGGATCAAACATTTGAACAATAATTAGACCTGATATTGTCCAATCCTGAACAGTATCAATTTGTAAACTTCCTAGGAATACTTGCCCTGCCGGAATCATTCCAAGAGCAAAGCACAAGATCATCCAGGGTGTCATAAATGATTGGAGAGCATGATCTTCTCTAGGCCTCACATCAGATGCATTTATTGTTCATGACTCCAGGACCAGACCGCAGCTGACCAAGAACATAAATCCTCTCATCTCAAGTAGGCCACCTGCATGATCCTCAATGGTCCCTAGTCTGTTTTTGAACAGATTCCAACTCCAGCAGTTAAGCATGGTGGTGGTAGTGTCACGTTTACAAATGTTTTGCCAATACTGTGCTGTGAAAAATTTAAACCAAGAATTTCATAGATACTGATCACTTCAGGGCTGCTATACGTCAAGTAACCAGTTTGAAGTATAACAAAGCAATTGCCTTTTCCACTTTTGGGCATACAGTATGTTGTCAAAAATATAGGGTCAGTTTGATTCTATAGAGGAAAATTAATCAGATTAATCGACTAATCTGTAAAATAGTCGTTAGTGGCAGTTCTAAGCAGTGCCTTAGAGGTACAAATTAGTACTTTCTTGATAGTTTGGAGGCCAGGCTCTCTTTCATACTTCAGCCAGCAAGAATACGAAATACCAACACTTGAATTTTCTTTTAAAATTTTGCTAAATATTTTTCATAAAGAAAACCACTAAAGCATAAACACCCATCACAAAGAACTACCACATTTCAACAATACAGGCGTTCATCACAAATTCAGCCCTTGAAAATAAGTATTCTGCAACACAGGACCAGGGCATTCTTTACTGTTATATTGAATTACTGTACCACTGGGATGCATAGTCAACTAAGACAATAAAAGCCTGGGAATCATAACTGAAAAAAATCTATGGTGAAAACATGAGGTCAAAATTCTAGTTTTAGTCCTGATACTGCATTGCGAGCCATCAAATTAGTACAAAGAATTGCAGGAGCAGCATAGCTAGCTAATGTAAATAGCTAAACAACTAGCATTATTATTATGGTATGTCCAATAGCTGAATACACATAACCTGACATTTGATAACCTGTATGTTTTGCAAAGTACGGTTTATTTTTTACTTTGTAATGATCTTTTTGCTAATATTGTATTTGGTGTCATACCTTGACCTCAAATCATTTAACAGGAAAACGACAATACGGTGTAGAATTTTTTTTATGACAGGTAATTCGTAAATTAGGACATCTAGCAAAATTTGACCCTACCCTTTTCAGTTAATACTGTTTAGGCATATGGGCTCCCCTCCACAGTCCCGCTAGATAATCCCCATAATATTAATAATACGCTTCACACTAAATAAAGCTGCTATAACAAATGAAATCAAATGAATAACTTTATATTTACAAATATCCATGCAGTAAACATCCGGTAAATTGGCAAACATCAATATTGTTACAACAAGAAGCCTACAAGTCATATGTACAACAGATCTATAGCCGAGTCAAACACTTATTTTATAAAATTAGAGTTCCCTGACAGTCCTTATATTAGGTGGTATCGCTCACTGTGTAAAGCCGTCAAAAAATGACTGACCGTACTGTAATACTAACCTTTTCTTTTCGCTAAGGGGATATGAGAAGGGTGGCTATGTATAGTACGATGGTCAAATAAAGCTTTTCTCAGTTTATTCAGAAGCTTAACGTATGGTACGATTACGCTGAATACGTGACAGCTAAACAATAGCGATATAGATGTTATCTAATACATTAATCAATCACTGTCACATAAATCAAGAGTGTTTTTCGGACAAAAAACAAGTCAGCCCTAATCAACCGCTTACGATGTAAAAGCGAGACTGGGGCACACTCGTATGCCAAAGAAAAAGTTATACGCAGCAAAGTGAACACGATACAAAATCAAAACAAGCAGCAGACATTTACATGACAACAGGTTACGCTATGTTAGCTTCATGGTCTGAACTGTAACCTCACTCTCCGCCACCTTTCCTTCTCTGATCGGCTCGGGCTGGGCTGTCGAGCCACAGCTAACCGAGATGCCGACGACCAGCTGGTCGGAAGCTAATCCGCTAGCCGAGTCTCTCCCCCCGGTCCCCCTCGAATCCCCACTCCACTTACCCGACTGAACCAGATGCTCAGCTGAGTTTCCGACAGCACGGCGAAGTAGAACCTCTGCGAGCTCGGTCGGATGTGGAACGGTTCCTCCCCACTTTTTAGGGGGCAAAGTAGCCTCCGAGGCCAACCGGTTAAAAAATACATGACTGATCCCCTCTTGACGGTACGCCGCGGAGCAGGCTAAACGGCTATATTCCCGGCGCAGTCAAAAGTGAAATAGTTACACCGAAGCATTAACCGTCCGTACTCGCTCTCGGCTGCTACTTGCACTCCGGCTCGTACCGAGCTGGCTGGGCTGCTGGCCGCAGTTAGCGCGCTAACTGCCGCGCAACTAGCTAGACAGCCTCGCTGAATCTGGGGCTCCTCGAGCGGCGATAACGGCTGCGCTCGAGCTACGTTCGCAGTGTTAGCAGGTCAGCGCTATACGGAGCCACGGGAATCACTTCTCTACCGCACGGCCATCGCCAAACAACTTCATCGCTTCAATGCCGCGCTGTACTGTTCGATCAATGTCGCACACGACAGTGAGCCCTTCGCCGCCGCCGCCATGTTTTCTCTCTGTATTTATCTTCCATCCCATTCGCCATCCCTGGAAGGGGCCCCTTCCGCCCCGCGTGGCGTGGACAGCTTCGCAGCTGACGTCATTGACCGCGAAATGCGCAGCTGGTGGCTTGTCGGCGTCCCCTGGCGCTCGCGGTTATTTTTAGTGGTGCAGTACACGCGTGTGTTCAAGTTTGCTGCTTTTTAAAACCAACATGCTCCTTAACTCGGGAGGCCAAATTACATTATCCATGTCAGTGATGTGGTAAGTCCATTAAGTACAACAGGGTACAAATGAAAGCTGTACGTATTTAATATTCTCACTACACGTTAAGGTACTTCAACACAAAAATAAGACTCCAGATAATAACAAAAAAAGTTTAAATTTCGATCTAGCACAATTAGATACATCGATTTTAGATCAAATGATATGGTAAAAGAAATGACATGTATGTATTACTAACTTTCCATGTGGGGGTGTCGTTCTCGTATTATAAGGGACGCGATTTAAAGGGGGGGTTTAAAGTCTGGTTACCATTCACACTAAGTATTAATTTGCTTGAAATATATATTTATCCTTCTCCTACGCTACACATTTAATACAGGGACTTGAAAACGCCGTATGGTCAAGGGTGGTATTCAGTCCTGCTACCGTACAATTTTCTACTGAAGATTCGGTGTGTTGGTCCGTGTATGTTTCATTTCCAGGACTGGAACATTATTTCGATATTTTGCGACAGTTGGTGTGGGCGCACACTATTCATTTATGAATAAATGAATGAATGAAACTTATTGTCATTATACATTCAGTACAACGAAATGCTGTTTTGTTGCTCTCTGAACATTAACAAGAACACAAAAATAAGATCTCAGATAAACAGCATAAAACTGAACACGGACTAAAATATTACTGTTACTGGATGTGTAGAGTTTGAACGGACAGCATGTCCTTCACCACCCATTTAATATAATGTGCGAGTTGCCTCACTTGTACGTCACTTTGGATAAGAGTTTGCTAAATCAAAATTAGTGTAAGTGTAGATGTAAATAAAAACTGACCATATTCCTTGAGAGCACCATTCCTTGAGAGCACCACCAAATTTGGTAAGTAGCATCTTCATCTTCATCATCCAGTGAATTTTACGGCAAAACGACCAAACAGGAAGCGAGGTCATATCTCAGCAACTGAATGTTATGAAAAATTTCACAGACCACAAATTTTGTGCAGTCTTAATGATATTTAGTACCGATGATCTTCAGACCAAGCCTCACAAAAGGAATCAGATGGATTTTTGAAACTGTTCGTCCGTCACCGCCAAACGAATTTGATGGCAAAGTTGGCGTATAGGAAGTGTGGTCATATCTCAGCAATGCTTACTTGTTTTGACATTAAATTGGTAAAAGAGTAACAACGGCTTCCTGGGAATGTGCAAGAAATGTTATGTAATTTGACCACTAGGGGGCGCTGCATTAAGCAAAATCACATTTTTTCAAATACTTTTTCATGAATAGGCATTATATATAGTGGTTGTTATGCATGATGAATCTGCCAGTCCCATCATGCTCCCATTTTGCTAGAAGATGTCTCTGGCCATCTTATGTGCTCCTAATGATTCCCTGCGTAGTGTCACGATTACTCACACCTGTCACCCATTAGTAGCTTATTACCTATGTATTTATGTGCCTGATAGTGTCCTGCTACTCCACTGGTCGGCCCTCTTCTCTCCTGATTTAACCTCCCTGCCTCTTTTTTTGACCCTTCACTGTCCCTTTGTTGGTGATCCAGTGTCAGTTTGATAATAAAGTCCCTTTCAGTGTATTAAAGGCTGCATATGGATTGTCACTCCTTCGCTATGTTCAGATGTGACAGTCATCTTAAGAGATCCCAAGGACAGTGCCTGACAACATATCAACCTGTCAAGGCCATCATTTTGAATTTAATGAAAACTTTAACATTTTTGGAGGCCACAAATCTTGTTGAATCTTCACCCAATTTTGCACAGATGATCCTCAGACAGATTACCAGATTTGGCAGTGAATATGCCAAGCATGAAGGCGGCTCATTTGGCCAATCTTTGGTTAATTGCAGTGAAACTTGCGATGAGGGAATATAACCATACCCTTGACAAAACTGCATGAAGTTGGTAGCTATGCTCTGGTAGCCTGCCTGGCCCCATTACTGCTGCTTGCATTAAGGTGTTGGATTGTAGTTTGTTGTTTTTCGTGGGAACAATCATAGGATTATTACGTAGCTGCAAAGGCCGACTTCAGACTTTTTTGTACTTTTGTGCTACTGTAGTGTTGTTTGACCAGCCCTCTTCCCAGCAGCTTATTCAGTTAACAAAACACAGCTGGCCCTAAAGGGACTGCAGGTCTGCCGGCACCTGGGAAATGTCGGTCTGGATTTTCGGCCAGATGCCCCAGCTGCTGTCTGTGCTCTTGTCTCTCTTGGTTGTGTCGTTTTTATGTGTTTTGGACAAAATTTCACATTTCAGACCCTGAATTTCCCAGTGATTAAATAGACTTGGGAGGTTGTACTGCAAATAGGAATACATCTTCACATTCATGAGGGTTAGGGATGGAAGATACCCGTGAATCTGAAAATTCATGAAAAATATTTGGGCATCCCTAACCTCAAGCCGTAACACTTTACTAGCCTGAACGATAACATTAAATGTCTTTTTATTGCTAATTTCTAAACAAACTAAACTATACTATCTAACTAAGCCTTTTTAATATCATTTACAAACTAGGGATGGTAAGATTCACCAATTCTATTCAGGACATCAGCTTAAAAGTTCACTATGCAACTGTCTCGGGATGCATCATTTCTAACATATTTGAATGGGCAAAATCTGATTTATTAATATATCAATTTATTTAGGGAGTAACTGGCATCAATAATGTTTTCAGGGGTCATTATGCCTCCAGACCATGTTAGAACGTGTCTGTCTGCAAAAGCAAACTTTCTTTTGTGTCTGAGTTTGAGACGGTACAATAAAGCTCCTAGCTCATCCAGCTTTTAGGGGAATAAAATTCAGTCTTTGTTTTGTTCAAATTATGAAGCACATTTAGTAATGAGCTGGCTGGGAAGCACCAATGCCTTCCCTTCACTACTGCTTCTCTGCTGCCTGCAGGTGTGCCAGGCTGGAGCGGACTTTCCGGATGATGGTGTGAAGAGTTTGCTTTAGAAGCGTCAGTGGACCAGCTTCTAGCATCCCAGCGTAATGCCAGACAGACCAATATCAGATTATTTCCATTTGTGTTGCGTGGTACACACCCCCCTATCCCCAAAAAATGCAGTGATGTAAACTGATGTCTCTGAATTACCCATAATGCATGTGTGAGCATGTACTCTCTGATGCATTAACAACCCGTGCAGGGTGCACTGCTGCCTTGTTCCCTACGCCGGCTAGGACAGGCTCCAGGTCTCCCTGCTGTGAAACCTACACTGCAGAAAGTTAGATGGAAAAACATTTGTTGCTCCAAGGACCCCATCTGTCTTCCAAATAGTGAATTTAACGTGGGGAGAAAGCAGAGTTACAGCTTGGATGGGATGTCAACACATCACAGGGTGCTACACAAAGAAACACACACACTAAAGGAAATTTAGAGATGTCACGTTGCTTAACTGCATGCATTTGGACTATGTGGGGGAAACTGGAGCATCCAGAGAAAACCCACACTGCAAAAGGGGAACATGCATATTTCACATTCACAGAGTGAGATTCAAACCTCCAGCTCGGGAGGGAGGAGGGAATTGTACAAGGACCGTGCTGCTTTGAGTCTGCTGCTGGGAAATGCAGAGATTTATGTGTTTGGGTTACACACTATTCCTGGTAAGCCAAGTGTAATGCATTGCATGGGCTATTGCAATTAAATGTGAAGGAGAATGATATACTGTCGTCCCACAAGGCCTAGAAGGTCTTGAAGGTGTTGAATTTTTTTTTTGAGCAAAATAACCTGCAGTCCTGTCCAGGATAAGAAGTCAGAAGATGGATAGATAAAGTGACTTCATGTTCATATTGATTAGTTATTCTTGCTCTGATTAATTTTATTTATATGGTTAAAGTTGGAAATATGTAGCATTTTCAATATTTGTAAAATCATTTGTAGGATTTCAAAAAACGCCAGAAATGATTAAATACGATTAAGCTTGTAGGATGGTTTAAAAAATGGAAATTAGCACAGCTCTGCCTTTATTGTCAAATTAAAATTACCCTTGAAATTAAAAATATCATTAAGAAGCTTTTTATTTCTCCAAGGGAATTGTTTTACCCCCAACGTTAAACCACTATTTTAAAAACAAACACATAACTCACGTGACACTTTAACTGTAAGACCATCCACTGGAAGTCCCCTGTGGAACCAGTGGAAATTACTGGAAGTAGCTGTTTCAGCGATGTAGCTGTTAAAGCGTTTATGGTGCATTTTCACTATGCAACTACACATATAGCTACAGTGTGAAATAAAAATACTGTGCATGCTGTGACCCTGCATGGTAGCAGATCTGGACAACGCATGGATTCATAAAGATTAAATAATAATGTTAATGATGTTTTATGGGTCTTAATTATAAAAGAAATGGTGCATTATGGATCTTATATTTTTAAATTTCTTCTATGCATCTGTGATGAGGTCTATGGAACTATGAAACAAATAAATATTAATATGGCATGTTTTGCATATTAATTGAATATTAAAATTTAACACACTGGATGGCATGTGGCACACTGGATGCCATGTGTTGCAGTGGTTAGCACTGCTGTCTCACCCCTTTGGGACAGTGATTTGAGTCTCCACCATGCTTCTGTGTGTGTGGAGCTTGTATGTTCTCCCTGTGAGGTTGCCTTCAGGTTTTCTGCCCCCCCAGCAATCCAAAAGCACGCTGAAGTGAATTGCAGTTGCCAAAGCATGTGTGCAGACCCAGTGATGGGTTGGCAGCCCTCAAGGCTTATTCTCTGCTTTGTGTCCTTAGCTTCCAGGAAAGGCTTCAAACACTGGGACTCTGTACAAGACAAGTGCGTATAGAAGATGGATGGCTTTTACATGCATATTTAATTTCTACTACACAATGTATGTGATTGTCATACTGTCATGCATTGATATGATCCGTGATTTAATTATACTGAATGGATGGAGGGGAATATTAATTCTTTGCTGCCTGAACCTCCTGTTACATTTGGTCCTGAGTTTTATTCCTATCCACTGTCCACCCCACACTCGTCCACAGAGCCCTTCTATGAATACATATTTGCCTTCGGTTTCAGCTCATTTTGTTTATTGACAAATTGGCGCAATGTTTGGTTCACTTTGTTGTTCTAGTGCTGTTTAAACATGCAGTAAATCTGTATGATGGAAGCCACTGGACACTGCCGTGGCTACATGAGTTGAAAACAAAAGGGACATCTGTTTGTGAAACAGAAAGTGTGATGAGTGAAGAGAAAAGTAATGCAAGGTTCCTGTTTCTCGAAATAGCAATGGTATGCTATCTGCATAATGTTAGTATTGGATGTTGTATTTTCCTCATTACAAAGGTTCTTTTTTAGCATCCAAGCGCAACTAGATGATCCTGCTTTTCTGTTTAGGTTGCCAAGAAAGTATGTAAGGGTAAAACCTTCTGAAAACCCAAACTACTATCAGTTATAATATCTTTGCAACTCATACGTCGTGAATGTTCTTCGCTTCAGTTTTAACTGGCATGGCTTACTGGCAAACAAGCTTTAAAACACACATTTTAAGTTGAAATTTTAAGAATACGGTACAAATAGATTCAGTGATGACAATATTGTTTAAACTCGTGATATTAAACAGAATAACCGGCAAACAGCTGTGAGAAGAGCAGAGCTAATAGTGTGAAATAGCGGCCCTGTGGTGGAATGGCCGAGATCGGGGGGCCTGCAGGAGGGAACACAGGGGGGGCATGAATAACATAGTAGTACAGGCTTACTTAATGCATTAATTAACCCATAAGTATGTGTTTATGTTGTCTGGTCCCATGTATTTCATGGGGAAACTTATAAGCCACCTTCTGCAGGCTCGGGACCCCAGAGAGCTGACTGGCGCAGCAATTTTGCTCATACTGTCCTGCACCCATGTACACGTCTATTACTTCCATTGTTGCTGTCATTGTTGTGGTCTGTTGTTTATTTGTATTTTTATTCTTTTATTTACCCCCCAGAATTTCTTATCCAGTGTTTATTGCCTGCAGCTCTTGTTCTAGCTGATGCTCCATAGAATCACAAAAATGCGTGTGACATGAAATACAGTGCCTTGACTCTGCATGTAAGTTGTGTGGCAGGTAGGTTAATTCAAAATTTTTAATAGAACCCTTCAGCATCAGAATCCATCAATTTTAAGTTCATCCACAGAGTGCAAAATTCCTTCACTACTGATTATATTTTTACTTCTTTATTATTGAAAGGGAGTAAAATTTTTATACAGCTGTAGGCTATAGTGCCTCTTCAATCATCTTTAACCCCAGTTGCTCCAGGGTCCGGTTGACCCAGCTATCTGATCATTACCTGTAGATCGTTTTGGACTGAAGGTTCCGCGTGAGACCCTGTCCAGAATAAGCTTGGACGTCTGCAACTGTGCTTTGTAGGTAAGTCGCATCTCACCAGCTAAACAGCAGTGACCTTGGCAGCAGGCTGGTAGGTTACTGGGAAATACACAGTGACACGAATGAAGGAACTTAACACAGAAGCGCTATAGTTACTTGATTAATAGGATACAGCTACGTTTCTTCTCCCTAACTGGCTCGCACACATTCCTCCTATAATCCCCCAAGGTGATTCCAGCCAAATAGGTTTTTTTGTACTTTGGCACAAGCTGAAAATAACAAAAATCAAGATTAGAAAAATAAAAATATTCATTCATTTATGAACACTATTTATTAGTTACTACAGACTTCATATATTAATTCACACAGCTGTTCATTCAGTAATGCAATGCAGGTCAAGTGTTTTCAAGGATTCAACAGTCCGACATGCGTCTGAATCTATATCATGTTGAATCTACAGGAGTCATCAAACAAACAGCTTACTACGCTTGCTATAGCCCAGTAGATTCATATCCCCAGTATCAATGTACATGTTTGGCTGATTCATAAGCATCCATAATAGCAATCATTACAATGATTATGAAATAAATTATCGGTAAAGGGAAACTCTGCCATCAGCTACATTACATTCTGCTCCCTTTCCCCAGCTATCGATGACTGATCCCCAGTCTTTTGGCTCCTGCTTTACATTCCCTTATTTCATCAGACACTTTTATCCATAGCAGTAGACGGAAAAGCTGTAGTTCATGTGTTTCAAACCCACAACCTTTGTGTTGCTAGCTTAATGCACTGCTGGTTAAGCTCCAAGAAAGTGTTTTGACTGATTCACTTCTCATTTCCTTGCTGAAAACTGCCTATAGAAATTCTATATACTGCTATTGGAGTATTGCATTTGTCTGGAATGACCCTCAGCTAAAGGCTCCCAATTAGCACTCTACTTACCCAATATATATAATCAACTGGAATATCTGCCTGACTTTTTGTGTGCACAGCTAGGATTACTCTCCTCTCCTTTGCAGCCACATTTTTCTCAGGACTAGTATTTAATGCAGTTTGTGATGTCTCAGTCCAATTTAACAAACCCCGTGCAGGGTGTTTTCACTGCACATCAGTTGCGCACTATTTGTAAGCAGTGAATCTCACGATGTCCATGTAACTCATTTTAGATAATCATAGATACTTTATTGATCCCCGTGGGGAAATTGTCTTTACGCCTCCCTCAACTTGCTCCTTGTAGAGTAAGCTGTCCGCGAAGGGCAGCCACCTGTTGGCGCCCAGGGAGCTGGGGGGGTTAAGGGCCTTGCTCAAGGACCCGCAGACATGGTAAAGCTGGGTTCGAGCTGGGTTAGCCTGGTGAGCCACACGCCCCAATAAGAGCTTCAGTAACAGGACGATGTAAATATATTGATGCTCGAAGTCTGCTTCTCTCATAGTCTTGTGTGTGAAGTGTGTCATACACAGAAAAATGTTTTTGCATTCAGCACTCAGACATGCATGTCAAAGGCACTATGGGAAAGCAAAATTCCACGGCATCCCTTCAGTTCATCAGTTTATCCTTTGCTGACTTTCAGGAGAGTCCTTGGTTTTCAGGTTCCATACTGGGGAGCTGAAGAATGGTCCTGCAGCTCTTTTCCAGAATGCCGCATTGTCCAGGCTGTGCTGTGATCAGGACGCGGCATATCTGCCTGTCCCTCAGAAAGCTGGCCAGGGACTCATCTAGTTCCTTGCTGCCTTCTCTGTACCCGTCCAGGATTAACAGCCCCTCGACTGGCCCTGCCATGAGCGACCGGAGACTCTCAGCTGTGCACTGGCCCCCCAGGTTGAGCTGCGACGTTGCCTCTTGGAAGAGGTCGCCCATTATTCCTTTGCAGGTCACGAGGATCAGCAGCAGGAGGTGTCTGACACCAAAGGGGTCCCACTCAAAGTCACGAGCCCAGATGGAGGCTAAACTGAGAGCCACAGACGATTTTCCACATCCGGTCTCGGTCATCCCTTCCAGGAGCACCGTCTCCTTCACGTCAGGCAGAAGAGAAGCGACTTCGACCGCCACGCCCTCCCTGAAACAATGGCAGTGTAATGCAGTGGTCGCATTCACCCCCCCTACACACCCTTTCACACAGTAACATGACTAAACCGAAATATTTATAATGTACCCAAGGAAAAAAGCACGACTGTACAAAACATAAATGTGAACTGAAAGCCAATTTTAAAGTGATATTACCTGCTTACCTATGCCAGACATGCGCATAAAGCCACAACTGATTTTTTTTAGATTTACATATGAAATATGCAAAATATGATAAATATGCAAAATACTTAACTGTGGGCCCTCAGAAGGGATACTCTGGCAGATTCAGGGGGGGGCACTTTAAAGTGTCCCCAAAATATACTATATAAACAAAAGTACTGGAACACACCACTTAATTATTTGATTCAGGTGTATAAAACCAGGCACCTAGTCATGCAGTCAAGGGTTACAAACATGTATGAAAGAATGAGTCATTCTGGACTCTGGAGCAGTGGAAACACGTTCTGTGGAGTGACGAATCACGCTTCTCTGTCTGGCAGTCTGATGGATGAGTCTGGGTCTGGCGGATGCCAGGAGAACGTAACCTGCCTGCCTGTATTGTGCCAACTGTAAAGTTTGGTAGAGGAGGGATAATGATATGGGGGTGTTTTTCAGGGGTCGGTCTCGGCCCCTTAGTTCCAGTGAAGGGAACTCTTAATGCTTCAGCACACCAAGACATTTTGGATAATTCTATGTTTCCACTTTCATGGGAACAGTTTGTGGAAGGTCCATTCCTGTTCCAGCATGACTGTGCCCCAGTGCACAAAGCAGGGTACATAAAGACTTAAAAAACAAAAGCTCTTCTGGATGAATGGGCAAAAAATCCCACCTACTTCCCAGAAGAGAGGCAGCTGTTATAGCTGCAATCGGGGGACCAACTCCATACTGATGTCTATGAATTTCAAATGGGATGTCAAAAGTTCCTGTGGGTGTAATGGCCTGGTGTCCATATGATCTATGAGGGCTCAACTGGGAAAATTGGGCCCAATATACCATTTTATAGGGAGCCCCGAATTTCTAGTTACTCCTGTGACTGCAGGTATATATCGTTACCTGCCCTATCCTTTGCATCTTCTCTGTCAGTTGGTTTAGAATTATCACAAGCCTGATTAAATCAGAGATTGCTGATAATGGATTAATGGATAGATTAAAGATATTTTAGCGCACTGTGCTTCGGTCATACCTGCTGCGAAGCCTGTGAGGCAGCTCACTGTCACAAAGGGCCCGGAGCTGCCCTTCCTCCGCCTCTGCCAAAAGCCCCCGGTGTCTGTTTTTCAGCACCTTCCTCAGTTCTCCCACTTGTCCTCCTTCCACTGCAAATACAGAATAAACACACATTCTCACAGGGCCAGTGATGAAACGCAAACATCTGCGATGTCAAAAATCATAAATAATGTTCCAGTGGCCTGTTTTTCAGCACGTTAACCATCAGTGGCTGCTCACTGGTGCGTGCTTTAGTCTCTTTTCAGTCTGTCGATCATCTGAGCTCATGTGACGAGATCAACTGGAAGTCACATGCAGTCACATGCTCTGACCAGCTGCTGCAGAACAACTAGTCAGACAAAAATAGCCAGTGCACCACAGAGGGAGCTCTCAAATGTCATGCTACTTGATTTATCTAAGATTTGATATAAAAACACTAATTATTCTGAACATATGACTTTGCAAAATAATGATGGTATTGCATTAGAGGAGTGGCTGTAGTCTTCTGATAAATGCAATTACCCAGTAAAGTTTCAGGATATGCACAAGCAGTTTATAGATGTTTCTGTGATTAGTGAGTAATAAAACGCTTTCCAGAAGTCACACACAACAGGAAAAGAAACTAAGCAACCCTACTTAGTTACAGGAATTTGATCAAAGACACAATTCACAGCAGTTCTAAATATAATGTATTAAATAAAATACAGTACTGTATTAAATGTAGCATTAAATATAGTAAACCGACTTCGAGAAATGGAATTTAATTTCAGGAAGTGAGTTTCTGAGATTTTATTTTGTTGTGCTAGAGGTTCTGCTTTTTTGTGAAAATATAACAGTAAATTATATTTACTGTAAATCATAATTAAAAGTACTGATTACAAGTGATTATTACTGACAAACAGCTATTTAAATGTTCAAGGCTCTTAAGAAATGTATTGAATCAAAGACTAGTAAATATTAATTAGATAGACAATTTTGTTTTAATGATTATGAAATATGTTTGTGACATCTGTGCTTGTTCCTAACAGCTCACTCAACACAATATTACTTGAATAACTTCACTCTAAAAAGACCTAAAAGAAAACATTCAAACACAAAACTGTGCAAAAATCTTAGGCAGTCAAAGGGAACTTCATGATCTTCATGGTGTATTATGGATGTGTCTGTCATAGTGTGTCAGGGTAGCCAATTGAAAACTTCTCCTAAAATCACCCCAGTATTTGCATTTGATTGAGTTAATTAATGAATTGAGATTATGGTAAAATTTAACAAAAACATGGAACGGCTGAGGTGCCCCTGAGGAGATGTTAGGGAATCGAACCGGTGTTCATCTAGCCGTCCAACAAGATATCAGCGACTTGAAGAAGAAATTCTTGTTTATTTTTATGTTACTGTTAATTTGCATATATTCTAATTCTTGGTAACACTTTAATTGTGGGGGGCACAAATATATAATGTAGCCGTACATTCTTAATGTATTAATTAACCAGAAACTAAATGTTAGTCATGATGGTCCATGTATTTTGTGCTGTTAGTATATTTGTTCATGACTTGTACCTTAGTAGTAACTGAGTTACCAAGTTATTTGTGCCTCCTCAAGTAAAGTATTACAGTATTTTTTTGAGCACTTATAAACTTTTACTGGCAGCTTTAAACATTTTCGTTGTCTGCCTAAGTCTTTTGCACAGTACTGTATAACAGGGTTGCTATATTGAATGCTACAGTATGTGTGATGCAATTATATAAATCGAACTGTATGTCATGTTTACTTCCAGTGTTTTGCTTTCAGCATTTATAAAGACTGTTGTGATGCAGTGGCACTATGGAAGCCTGATGCATTTAACTGGTTAACTTCTCCTCCCAGTTTGGTAATGAATGCAGCTCTATGCATGTATATGTTTATCGAACACAGCATTTACGATAAGAGGCATTGTAGCAGTTTCTATTGTTTCGGGAAGAAATATATGTGGCTGGCAAGAAAAAAAACTGGAGAATGAAACCAGTAGTTTTTTCTCACAGGGAAAAATGCGAGTTCATAGCTTTGGGAAAAAAATCAACACTCACGTGCAGCAGCAATGTTTTCTTGAATTAGATACTCATTGTTCCTCACAGCATAATGTTGTTTGTGACCTAAGAAAGAAAACGAAGATATTTAGCTAACAGGCCAGAATTGTTAATGGAATTAATTTCTCAATTCAAACACAAGGACGGCCCCAACATTTAGATGCCTAGATAAAAATAATAGTTTCACTAGGAAGCTTTTGAATCACGTATGAAGCCGGTATGCCCTGCTACCAAGACACAGGACACAGTCACAGGTACACATTCATTCACACGCTACAGGAGGCTGTGGGGGAAATCCACTGCAAGAACATGTGATGCACATGACCAATACCCCAGTGCGTGGCTGCATTCACACTCACTCAGCAACTGAGCCACGGGAAAAGACAGACCCCTGCTTAACCACCGTTCAACCTCAAAAACACCCACGTTATCTCCAAGATTATTTTCATTTCCCTTGATGAATATAGCTACAATAAGGGACGTTTAGCCCAATGTATGACAGTCAGATTTTGCTGATTCATGTTGTTCAGGAAAAGAATTATGTCAATAATGATGAATTCTTAACAAAAATCCAACTTCGGCTTACGCTCACTCATGGAAATGAAACGGCCTCCGTGGGTGACAGACATCCCCACACTTGAACCCAGCCAGCTTTCTCTTTTTAATGACAATGACTTCCAGTGTTAAAACAATTACATAATTCAGTAGACGGCAGCTTTGCAGAATACTTTCCTCTACTTCTACGTCCCTTATTGAACGTCAGACTTTCAGTTCTCAATCAAGTTAAAGGCGCAAAATAAACACACAAGAACAGGGACTCTCAAGGGGATGAACAAGATGAGGACGATACCTTTCTGTCTGTGATATAAGACCAAGGCTACAGCCATTATCACAGCCATAACAAAGACTGCCAGAAACACAAGACCAATTGGGGGTTTTCCTGATAGACTTTCAGGTATTTCCTCTGTGAAGAAAAGACAGGTTATTAAAGTTCACATGAAGGCATTCCTGATTAAAGATTATATAATGAGGGGGAAAAAATCATTACAACTTCTTAAATGTATTTATAGCTGTCAATCATTAACTAGACATTGGCAATAAAGGAAATTTGCAGGTCAAACCCCTCTCTGTATATATAGAGAAATAATGTAAAGTGAACATTCTGGACTTATATGAACAGAATAATAACAATGCTGAGTATAGTGAATTATAATACATGTACACTCCCGGGTGTATGTAATAATAATAGATAGGTTATTGATCCCCGTGGGATCGAAGCCGGGTTCAAACTGGCGATCTTCTGATCACAGGCACACAGGTTTAGCCCACTGTCTCTACCAATATATGTATACAGAAATATTTTCATGTAGTTAAGGTGAATGATGGGAAGTCAGAGCTTTAGGTTATATTAACGTTATTTCTAGATTATATTTTAGTAGCAACAATATCTATCTAAAAACTATGATGGCATTTTAAAAACTACACTTTAATCATCTGTACTACTTTCGTGCTCTAAGTACATAGCATTTAGTTAATAACTAAATATTCAGCTTGATATTGTTCTCATGCAACTAAGAATAATCTTCTGGTCGTTACTCAGTAAAAACTGTTTAAGGATGCAGACATGAGACGGAAATAACCTTGTTATACGCCAAACATTCCTAACATGGTTCACTTCTCTAAACTGGATTAATTTGTACCAAACATGTCTCCATGTGTAGTGACAGGCCTGGGTAAACATTTATCCAGATTCAAATTGTAAAAAAGAAATGCATGATTTTATTTGATTTCAGTACTTCCTGCCGTTTTTAGGGTTTTGCTACTGAATCTACTTAAACTGGGGCATATGACTGTGAGTCCAACACTAAGACAATAGCTGATAACAAAACCACAGGCTATATGATACAAGGAATACAGGGAAAGAACCCAAGTTTTTACCAAACGCAAGGGGAAATGTCTGAGCAGCACCTATTACCATGGAGAGAGCAGCTCTCCCCTGAGATAAGACTCACAAACCCTGCTACACGTTAGAGATTTTTTCTGTGCAATAACAATGAACATTTATACATATCCTGGCACTATTGCACTTTTCTTAATACTCATCTGCACCTTTATTTACATTATTTAGGGTTTTTTTATTTATTGTATTTATTATTGGAGTGAATGTCTGTTTTCATAGCGCTGTTTCATGGGACCATGGGTGCTTTATTTCGTTCCCTTTCATCCCATGTTTTCAAAATGACAATAAACCATCTCGAATCTTCATAAAATTGTCCATCAAGCAACGACAGAATTACATAGAATCAGCCAATCCACAATGACATATGAAGGTAACATCCGTCCATCATTAACCTGGTCCCTACCCCCCAAGGCAGCATCAGGCTTGGTTTATGCTGGGTTACACCCTGGATGTAATTCTAGTCTATTATAGTGCGCATACAAACTATGGGAAATTTAATGACTTTAAAAAGCCTGAACTGTGTCTCAGTTATGATATCACATGATGCAGATATGATGCAATACTAAGGGTGGCACCATCGCTTCGTACTTTCAGGGTCGAGGGGTTGAACCCTGCCTCCACTTTGTGTGTGTAATCATGTATATATGACATCATGCAGACTAAATGTCCTTACAATGTAATAAAAACCTGCCTATTTTGACGATGTGGAAAAATGTTTGGTCCCCAGGAAAGGAAATTCCTGAACCCCTATGGGACGCAGCACAGCCTTCTGCCCCATGCTACTTAGGATGGGTTTCAGATGACCCTAACAAGGGTTGGTTATTATAATATTGAATATTATATCATTCATAACTCGTCAGCGCTCTCCACGGCCATAATCATGAAGATAAACAACCGTACCTGGAATAATAAATGTAGCAGATGGATGTGGCTGTCTTTCCCCCATGATGGTACAGGTGTAGTTGTTGCTGAAGGTTTTTATGGTGACTTGGCTGGTGATGTGGATGAGCTGGGTTGAAGATGTGAAATTGGTGAAACTATCATTCTCAAGTTTTCTGCCTCTCCCGTCCGTCCAAACAACTTTGGCTAGCGGGTAGCCTTCTGTTTGGCAGGACAACTGCACCTCATTTCTCCCAGTACTTCTTATGCTCTTCTTAACTGGCTGATATGTGGCTACAAAGTGACATAAAATGAAAACGCATGTTTGTTGATCCACTTCTACACAGCAACCATTACGTCTGTCCTTTGCACGTCTGTCACGGTCTGGTTCGGATCAGCTACCCAACGTGACAAGCACAGACTACAGAGGAGAGCGGACAACTACCTAAGTCAATTCCCTTGTATGCGTGAGCGAACTCGGCCAATAAATTTAATTCTTATTCTAATATCATTAGGAGCGATGCTTAAAATGCAGATAACTACACCTGCAGTTCTCAGCCAAATGACTGTGTTTAAATATTAATGGATGGCATATGCATGACATAAGAACAAATTCCTTGTATGATTCATACATGGCAAAATCAAGCTGATCTTGATGTATTTCACAATATTTGGCCTCATGACTCACCTTTTACAGTGAGGGTTGTCTGTTTGTAGTCAGCACCCACCATCTCCACAAGACACTGGTATGTACCAGAGTCATTTATTCTCAGTTTGTTGATATTAAGCAGAGCTTTTCCACTCCTTAAGCTATCTTTCAGGAGTTCTACTCTGCCACTGAAGTGTGGGTCTGGGAAGCTGAGGTCCTCCTGCCCGTTCTGTAAGCTGTAGACGCCCAGCGGAGGTCTCGGAAGGATGCGGTGCCAGAATACAGACAAATTAGAGGTTCTGTCCACCGGTGCAAATCTGCACTCCATACTGACAGAACCATCAAATTCTGCCTGGTAGGATGGACTAGCCACTTCCACTGTGAACAGACCTAAGAGGACAGCATGCTTCAGTCAGCAATGTTAGTAACGTTAAATGTGTCAACTCGTACTCTAAAGCAGTGTTTCCCAATCCGGTCCACGGGGACTCACAGACGGTCCACGTTTTTGCTCCTTCCCAGCTCCCTGCTAGATAGCCCACATTTTTGATCAAAAGTAGAGAGCTGGGAGGGAGCAAAAACGTGGACCGTCTGTGAGTCCCTGTGGACCGGATTGGGAAGCACCACACTAAAGAATGCAAATCATTACACATTGTAATATTTATGAATAATGATGCAGGTTCTGCTGTTCTTTCCAAAACTGGAAGGATTACATATTTTACTCAAGTTTCTATAGTACTGTATATTACAGAAGCAGTATTATATCAAAAGAATAAACCAGTATCATAACATACCCTGAATACTTGGCAACAAGACCACTTGTAATAATAAGAGATGGGCCATGTTAATTTCACCTAGAAAAAAAAAACATTTAAATATTAAACATTACTTGAGTTGCTAAAGAATTATATACTGGGAATTCTAACGAAATGTGCAATTTAACAATACAAAAACAATATGAAAATTTCCTTCACTTGAAATATTAAAAATACACACCACCTAAAGCGTAGCATAACATTTTGTTAACGTAGCTAAACAATTAACTAAAGCACTAAATAATAATCATTAGAACACAGGAAGTTTAACACGGAGATTGGAGAGGCACCTTGCATCTTAACCAAACCATCCCCTTCCACATGTAATGCAATATGTAACACTTTCACTACATTGTGGGTAGATGCACCACCTCTACACCCGCTAATTAGTGACCATGACTACATCAGGGCTCCTGCAGGAACTTCTAATTCCAAAATAATAATTATAAATTGTAATGTAAAATTTCACTTGATTTGTCCTAGGTTAATATGAAATTTCAATAACACTTTACCCGAAAGTAAACAAATATTTAGTAGTGGCTCGGTTACTACTGAAGAACAAATCAAGAACAAAAACATTCGCTACTTAGGATGAAAGATGTCATGATTCATTAATGATGAACAAACGGGAGATCAGTATTTCACTTATGTTACTTATTGCCTTTACCTTCAATAGTTCCTGCAGTACTTTCTTCAGTGGCTCCTTCAGTAGTTCACTAAGATTTGCGAAATTAACAGATATAGTAACAAATATGGTAACGACTTGGAATACAAGTTGTATCTTAATTCATTAATGAGGAACAAACATGGCATCAATTTGTAACTAACACTTTTATTAATATACAAGTAACGAGTATATTACTACATTATTTGTGTACCCTCAAGTAGCCTACAGTGTGACCGAAATTTCAATAAAAAGGCTATATGTATGTTTTAAAACACATTGTGAATATGAAAACCGGAAAAAGCTTCAAAAGCGTAATTCACAGGATTCCATCTCAAACTGTCAATCGCGGCACTCAGTAACTAGCGCTTTAATGGCAGAACAGAAACCTTATTAAAATATTCATTACAACAATTCGCCCCTACAGGAATTACATGAAGAAAACGAGGCATGATGCTTCCCATTCAAAAAAATGGTTAATATTTAACGAATTGTTGAAAAAAGCGTTAGATGGTAGGTCTGTGAAACAATGACTGTCCCACTGCCCCTGTTACAGTGTCCGCGTCGCGAAAGTAAGTGCGCTACTGTACCTCACCGGGCGCCGGCCGGGGCTGCCGTCTCAATGCCTGCACTCGGGTTAAATAACAATAATGACACGCAGTACGCAAGCACTTCCTCTTCCAATTAATTCCTGAGCTTGGAAAATACATCCTATCTTGAGGCTTGATTGTGATTTAGGTTTCGAAATCCACCCAACCACCTTATGACCATTTATCGGGTACAGCGAAGCGGGAATGGACTAAGGTTTTCAAATGATATATTCGGTTTAGTGTTTTATATATATTTTATGCTTATATTACGTTACAACAGTATGTTTATGTAGTCTTCCAGCCATTCCAATTCTACAGCACACGAAAATGTTACTACATAATGTGCCAATAAATACGTCGTTGCCTTTATTTGATGTTTCTGCTACTTCGTCGACAATATAAGGTTAAACCAGAAATGACTAGTCACGTTATCTATAACAAATAAAACTGTTCCAGTACGGCTGCATAATAATTCAATTGTGTTTGATGTTTACTATGCAGTTTTGCAGATAAGTAACAGAAAAAACGACCGTACGTTTATCTTTTTTAAAGATCTCATATGCAAGTCAAAGCAATACTAAAGCGTTTAATGTACAACTTTCAGTTTCACATTCTCAAATCACATATAAAGCCATATGTAGTAAATCGTTCCAGGAAAAAGTAGTTCGCGTTTATTTTCATTGCATTAATCTGGAACTAACCAGAAGCTGACTCGTCATTTATGGCTGTAACCGTAAGGTGGCGGATGTGGGAGGATCACCCTGCAGCAATGCGATTCAAGGTAATCAAACCATTTTTGCGTGGTGGTGAGGTTTATCTAGGAAAGGGAGGCACCACGCATAAATCCAAATAAAACCTCTACACAGCTTTTATCCTTTTATCTTGATTAATTAAAAATGATTGTCATGCGCAGATCGTCCTGATCCCCCGTGCCACGCTCCTCTTTGTACCTCGTATGGAATCCCAGTATTCCCAGCTGTTTCGAGTCATATTGAATACTTAGATGTGTATCTAAATCAGCGTCAGATCACGTTTCCCTGGTCCAGTTATTGACGTCGTACCGTGCTCCATGTAGTGCATGTGTTTATTCCGAAAAAATCCTGCGTTCACCCGATTTCCCCCGCTCTTGTGCTGCTTCCCCGCTTCGTGACAAAGACAATTATACAGAACTGAATAATTTCAACTAAAACAAAAACCAAAGTCAAAGGAATAGATGGACAATATACTGTTAAGAAGATTCATCACAGTAGCACCAGACTGCCCATCTACATTTTCCAAACTGCCATTTTTATGGAAAAAGTTGGAAGTAACTGACAGCTAACGTTGGTCTGGAGCCACTTTGTACAGCGATCACGCCATAGCATCTGACCTGTAAAACCTCTGTTATGGATGGTATAGGATGATTATTATTAGTGCTGGTCAGGATCCCAGCTGGTAGTTGGTGGTTTGAGGGGTCTGGAGCCAAGCCCACGCAGAGTAGGACACAAGGCTGGAGTAAAACGATGGGGTGGGATGCCAGTCAATCACAGGCAAGTTCGTCGCCGCCATTAAATATGAGGCGGACGTGTCGTCCTCTCATTTCATAATTATTCGTTTGCCCCCCCCCCCCCCCCCACACACACACACACACACACACACACACATATTTATCATAAAATATTAGTTTTATGCCATTTTTAATGCCCCACATTAAAAATGCTTCTGACGCCCCAAATCACAGGAACTCTCGCTTGAAGGGCAAATCAGTTTTTGTCGTTTTATCCTTTTATTAAAATGCATTCTGATTAGGAGAACACCTGCTTCGTCTCAGACAACGGAACGGCAAACTTTTGATATTTTATGAAAACCGAAAAACTGTTGGGAAAACTATCTTCCATATCCCCGTTCCAATCACACACACACACACACACACACACATTTAAATACACACACACAATTAAGATGATTAATGTGTTCTGAAATTACCCAACATCGTATTTTTCCGTCGGAAGTGACTTATTTTTTGTTCCTACTTTCCCAGAAAAAATCCCTACTAACAGTAATAATCTTGTCTGCATTACTTCCTTGATCTTCTGTCAAGAGGTTCATGCCAAAAATTCTTTGAAATGAGTCTTCAGCTCTACTTCTTACCATTCTTATATACCTATCAGATAGAGATACCAGGAGAAGCCCTAGTGCAAGGAAATATATATCAGTTTCGGACGGGAAGCCACCCATTCAAGGCATGCAGGGAAACCCCGGGATGGGGCGCCAGATCATTACAGTCAGTTTAGCACTGAATCAGTAAACCTACAAGAGGCAATAAAGGTAAACCTAGAAAATATGCAGCTGTAGAAGAGGGTGGAAATTATGTGTCGCTTTTCATGGCAGCGTCAGCTGAAGATGACTTTCCTTTTTGATGCCAGAAAAGATTTATATACCTGCAGGGCTACAGGTGCGTCACGCGCATATGCGGTGGTTTTGCCGAGTTTTCCCCCAGCCTCGTGCCGACGGCGGCAGTAAAATCTAACGAAAGTTCGAGCTGCCCTCTGAAATACTGATTTTCCCAATACGTCCATTTAAAATATTAGATCAATAACATGTCAGACTAGTGGAATGATGTATATGCCTGTAACGTGACCATAAAACAATGACGCACCCTGGACAGATTGGCAGTGTATCTCAGATCTCGTACACATAGGCATCTACAGCCATACACTATACGGGCAATTTAGAGATGAAAGCATGCAAACTCCACAACCCAGAAACATCCATGCATCCATCTATCTTCTAACTTCTTGTCTAGCTGCATATACCCATAGCATAATACCGAAGATCCTGTAAGTGCGATACCACAGTACTACGTAATTCACTAATTTGCGCAATGTCATACTCTGGTATATATGCGGAAGCCAACGTCTGTCCGGAAAGTGTCAGATCGCTTCATAAGCATGCGTAATTTCCCACACAGCTGGACTTCGTTTCCTCTTGTTCTTTATATAGGCTTATGTTTCTTTTCCGTTGCTGTTAAACGAGGATCCAAAGAACGGGTGTCGCTCTTGATCGGGCGTATATGACAATCAGTTTGGTTCGGTTCTCCCATCTTGGTGACTTGAGGCTTGCATGCCCATTCTATAAGGCTCACATTCGTTATGCTGGGGTTAATGCCAGAGGAACTTCGGGACTCTGAAGTTACCGAGACTGAGATCATTGGTGGCATTCACGCACTGTGCGCCTCAGCACTCGGCAGCTTTACGTGGACTGTCACTTTGTGGCTGCGTTTCTTACATAGTGGTTGGACCTACAGTACCGAGACTGCCCTAGTCCCAAACACTTCATTGGTTATATGGGTGATCGAGCTAAGAAACATAGCGTGCAGTGAAAAAAATGACTCGTTGGTAGAACGTATTACTCACATAAACTGAACTCGCATAATTGTCAGTTTCACAATTTGTGTCACCATAGGGCACCAGGACCCTCCAATTTGGTTCCAACTGGTTGTGCTGGTATGAGTTGCTCCACAGACACCCAAGGGTTGGTATTTTACCAATTTATTTTACATAAAAAGTAAAAACACACTTTAAAACGCCAAGGCTAGCCGATGGCATACAAAAACGTCATAAAAATTTAGTCCGTTCAGGGCCCACTGTCAGATCAGCGGGGCCAGGCGATGTCCGTGCAACAGATGATCCCCACAAGCCCGGTTCCGTCCGCCCCAGCCTATAAGGGTGACAAACACAAGGCGAGCAAACAGATTCTACCACAGCACGACCCACAATCGCCGTATAGGGATACCGAGGGTATCGCGACAAAGGCACACTACCGCACACTTATCACCCCCACAGGGCACCGCAATAATCACACACACACACACAAATCGAAACACCCGTACACACCCACTACAAACGACACCATATCACGGTATCCACTACAGGGAGGATTGGTAACCTGGTTTCGAACACCCGCCACTATATCAGCCTAAACCAGACCCCAGATCCGACGCCGACCCGATATTTGGCTCTGTCCAAGCGAACAGAGTTTCCACTTAACTCGCTGCGGGGGGGAATGCCCAGTTACTCTCCCCCGCTCCGGCGTCCCAGCGACTCCTCCCCCGACAGAGCGTCTCGAGACGCGATCGCCACTCGGGGTGCTCCGCTCTCCAGTATCGGCTCCCCTGTCCACTCTCCGGTGCGTCTTCTCCCGATGCCTCGTCCGGTGTTTCTTCTGTCCTTTCCCTGGTGCACCTTCTTCCGGTCTCGCCTCCGGGTCTCTGCTGTCCACTCCCTGGTGCGCCTTTTTCCGGTCTCTCCTCCGGGTCTCTTGTCCTAACTTCCAGGGTGCCTTTTCTGTAATGCGATCCTCCCCCTTCACTTTCCCAACCAATCCCAACCATTGTTCCAGCGCCGCAATTGTCAAGGCAATTAATTAGTCCCGCGATCCCGGCTGACGTACCAAAGGCACAAGGATATAAACAAAACCCACATGCCCATAATACCCACGTGACATTTGTAAAGCAGACCAGTTTATGGTCTACACCTGCCCCTCATGCAGGGTTGTTAGCTTTGGTCAGCGGACTGTACCTTGTTAATAGTCTGTAGGACTTGAACACTACCCCATCCATCCATTTTATGTAACTGCATGTCCTATATTCGGGGTTGCGGGTCTGGAGCCTATCCCGGAGGCTACGGGCGCAAGGCAGCAAACAACCCAGGATGGGACACCAACCCATCCCAGGGCACAATCACACACACCATTCACTCATGATGATAATTTACTCATAGGTAATTTCAAAATATAAATTAAATACATTAAAAAAGGCAGAAATCTCTATACTGATTTTGAAGACGCCTGAAATAGTTGAAGTACACGATAAACAAGTGAGCACATTTATTTCAGATCACTGGTGTGATAGAAAAGCTTGCAGATTTTTGAAAGAAAAGAAATTACCGAAAGACAACTTTTCTGTAAGATGCAACTTAACTCCAAAACCATATCAAGATTGTAGATTTTAAACACAGTTGAAAACAAACTGCTATATATACACCGTGCTGAACGAGGAAACAGCGCCTGGTTTAAAGCCCCGCCCACCGTGACCCAGGAACCCCCCATAGCAACCTGCAAGTCCGTGTAATCGATTATCGATACGGCCTGTTCTCGGATACAGAGCGTTTGTTTCAACGGTTCCTTAGGAAACATATTTTTTCAATAACTAAGAAAACCAAAAGGTACGTTATTACCCACAAATTAAATTATCGTAAATATAGGTAAGAACTCAGTTAGGTTACTGATATAGTGCTGATGTCTTTCTGTCATTTACACAGACGGCCTGTGCACAAAGAGCAGAAATATCACATTTTGTCGTTGTATTGCTATCTTTACAGCTAACTAGCTAGCGGTTTAGTAGGGACACAGCATTGGTGTATATATTAGGCGGATTTTATAGGCATTTATCTCAATGTGAAACTGTCACTTTAACAGTCCTAGCAGCAACGGCGACCCAGTTGTCTGTACAGAATTTAAAGTTTAACTCCTTTATTTGACCTCACTAGTTATGCACCGATTAGCCGTTTTGCTGTCAAGGTCCACCATTAGTTCTCTCTTCACTCTTCTACTTTTGTCTTTTGTTGAGACAAGTCCAACATTGATGCCAAGTTCAAAACTGTAGCCCGGTGTCAGGAAGTAGTTTTAGGTGCAGAAAAAAGTAATTCGGGGAATCTAGGTGTTTCGTTTGTGTTAGCCTTCGAATTGTCATCTTTCCCCTTGTCAAACGATTGTGTTCCTTGATGCATTTGAGAGGCTGAAGAAACAAACGGACCAATACAGCGCCAATACTAAAACCCCCATTAATGTAATTATTTTAGAAGCATGACCCCAAAGAACACCGACCATTATGGAAAAAGATCACAGTTGCTTTTAATTTGGAGGTTTATAGATGGACAGTTGACTGTATTCCTAGTTCTGGCTTATTCATTTAAATTTTCTGAGACTTTGCATTACCTATAGCATTCTGGACGGTGCAAGATACTGAACCGTGGGCAATATAGGAAAACTAAATGTTTGTGTTATTGTATTACACTGGCAGTGATTTTGTTTGAATTATGTCAGATTGATCTGTGCAATTTTTCTTTTTTTCAATTCTGAAGAGAACAATGGGATTCCTCATGTCTAAATCCATGGACCAGAGTATGAAAAAACAGCAGGAGTTTATGCTGCTCAATGGTAGACTTCAGGTAAGAAGCCTGAAATGTGCTGAAATGTATATGATCAGTCCGCATTCATTAATGGTCATTAATGGTAATACAATCTACAGGTGTCCAGGCAACACTAAATTAATTTTAGTATACCTTTTGTGAAAAATTATAGGTATAGATTTACCAAGGCTGGTGAAAAGTTTCATTTTATATTTAAAGATACAGTGTGAATTATTTTGTGACTCTAGATGCTTGTGGATTATTAGATTGCCAGTTTACGTAAATGCACATGTGAGTCTGAAATTGTATCCTTACTGCAGCTATGTTGGCAGGGAAAAAATATTAATTAAGGATTTTACTCTACTGCCTCTGCGGCTTCCTCCACTGGTTAAACCGCTTCATATCAGTCTGCTGATGACATCCTCCTCCTTTTTAGCTACCTTAGTGAAATTTGTAATATTCTGTTCAAAATAATTCAAAGAAATCCAAGTGAAGAAGCTTTAATGGTCCAACAGCCTCAGGGCCAGAATCAATCATCCATCCATCCATCCATCCATCCATCCATCCATGCCATTAATCTAGTACGGAGTCTAAGTGACTCTGGAGCCTGTTGCAGTAGCGTTAGGGCTAAAAAGGCTGTGATCGGGCTCACATACTGTGGGGGAATTTAGAGGCACCAGTTACCTTTTAGCAGTGTTTTCCAACCCAGTCCTCGGGGACCCCGAACAGTCCACGTTTTTGCTCCCAGCCAATCAGGAACATCGAATACCTGGTACACGTGCACTAGGAGCTGAGAGGAAGCAAAAACGTGGACTGTCCTGAGTCCCCGAAGACTGGGTTGGGAAATGCTGGTTTATAGCATGTTTCTTGGAGGGTGTGATGCCCTAGCTAAGCACAGAGAGCCCATGCTGCGCATTATCCACTTGTGACACAGACGGAATTAGTTTTGCTTTATGCTTCCTTATGCATTCATTAAAGTTGTAACTTGCATGGATCTTCTGAAAGCAACTAATCCAATCCGTTAATCATGTGTAGCTGTCATTCCTAATAAAGTTACAAGCTTTAAATCTTGTATTGGAGTTACACTTGTTGAAGAAGGAGGGAGAAAAAGAAAGGGAGACGTTTGCAAACAAGCTTGCTGTTAGAATTTTATCTTTGATTAATAAGGAAATGTATATCCTGTTAACTTTGTGTCCAGTTAATTGCACACTGGCTACAATATTGGAATGAGGATTGCAGAAAAAAAATCTAATTATGTACAGGAGTCTAGATGATGCAGTATTCAAGGTATGGTTTTCATAGTTGTCATTCTTAATTAGACTGACATTTCTGCCTCACTCATTATTTGTTTCATTGCTGTTGCAATTATCAATACCTGGATAATGGATAAAATATCTGCTTTGTCTTTGCTTGGCTGGATCGTGAGTAAAATGTGAGTTTTATCAGAAGTTTTAGACAGTGCTACTCTGTACCAAACAAAAGATATTTCCTCATTTTGTGGGTTGTGCATTTTTGATTTATCTTTGCCCGTGAGACACTTACCACTGATAATCTATATTACATCGCTGCTCTCGAGGCAGAGAACCTGACAGACTTATTAAATGCCTCTAAGGTGTTGCTCCACTTTTCTTCCTTTCCTCCATAAATCGAGCAAATAATGATTAATACTTTTTGGTCCCTTTTATAAGCCCTGCTTCACGTGTCAGTGGTGCTTTGCTGAGGTCATACTGTATGTGTGAGTCAGGCTGTTTTTAAATCCTGATGATTATCTTTATTCATGAGATCAGCAAAGACACTAAAATGTAATGGATATGGCTCTGTGACATGTATAAGAACTTTACATTATAAACATGATTTTAGAAAGATAATGTTCCGCTGATAAAGTCAGCGCCTTCTGCTCCCAATTTGGACTGAAATTTCTGATGTTGTGATGTGGCCAGTGGTTAATCTTTAGCATCAATGAGCATAATTAAAATTAATTTGACGTTTTTAAATGGCCCTGGTTGCGTATGCCAGCCAGCCCCCTCTCACATTACCCTGTCACACAAACTGCTTTTGGGGACATTTTCTTTCAGTTCGCATCAGTCAAAGTCCAATCATTGTCAGCTATTTGCCTGAATGAGATCCCATCTCGACAGCACTTTGGAGAGGCGGTGCGCTTAACACCAGCCCTCTGCAGTGTCAGTGGTGGGACCGAGACTGACGCATCCCGCGGATACGTCTGGGCACAGTGCCGCGTGATGGCATATTAATGCACCCTCTTAGGGGCTCTTGAAAATTGTATGGTGTGCAGAGTGCCCTCGCATCGGCTTCTATGGGTTTCGTCAGCAGTCAGCAAGCGAACGGCCATCATCCACTGACAACCGGGAAAAAAGATCCACTTGCAGTGCAAAGTGAAATGTGGTGATGATGGGTAATTTCTGTTATTAATGAAAAATACACTCTTAAACTTGAAGAATAATTGTCATATTTGTTGTTCGTCACTAATGAAAATAACTTAAAACACTGGTCTGTAATACAATATACACTAAATTAATAAAACATTAGATATGTATTCTTCAGCTTTATTAATTCTGCCCCAGTCTTTGTGTATTATACAAGTTATCAGGCACCTTTGCATATCACATCTTGCGAAAAGTAGAGCATGTTTACAGATGCGATGTAGCAGAGGTCTGCAGGAAGCAGGGGCTGGTTCATCCATGGAAATGGGGGCCAGCTGACCTTTGTATTGTGTGAATTATGGACTGACATCCACGCTGTACCTCTACTTTTTGCTCTGTACTTTCCTGGGGTGGATTTCTTTCAATCTTTGACTGATAGGTACCCACTGGAAGAGTCTGCTTGGTGACCTTTGACCTTCCCAGAAACATAGTTGTTGCATCTTTGACACCAGCCATTTGCATAAGGCTCATTTGCATGCATGCCTGGCTAGAGTTTTATTTTCACTTTCTTAACCGTTATTCATTTTTTTAACCTTTCTACGTCATATTTCTTCACACGCTTTGTACCTGGGACACACCTCGATAACCGAAGACCTGTGAGACAATGTGCCGGTTAATGCATTCTCTTACTTACGAGAATGATGGATGAACCGTCCGAACCTTAAATGATAAACAGGAAACTCGCTTAACAAAAGCCCACTTGAACTTTCACTGGTTCATTAAAAATGAGCAAAAACATCTAAATGTCTGAATATGACCAGGGTGTGTGACCCCAGGACTCCATCCCAACTTCTCACAGCGAGGAATGACTATTTAATCACAAATACAAGAATGAAGGATGTCTTTCCACTAACTTGTGCATGTGGCTGTTAACTTCTACTATAGAACTGACTCACGTTGTAATAAATTAGCACTATGTAAGGACATATATTTGGAAACACTAGTGGAACACAATTCCTCTTTTAAAAAGTATATTTAAGTTTTATATCACAGCAATAATTCTCGCAGTATAATCATAGGTCAAATAAACAAAAGATTGTTTGAAAGGCATCACTTTACCGTTGATTTGTGTTCAATATTACTGCAACAAGCTTGACACATCAGCAAAGGCTGTGAAAGATAAGATACAGCATTAGCTCTTCGTGTGCGATAATTCACAGGTGCTATAAGGCACATGGTCATTTGAATGTATATTGGTATCATCCCTTTATACAAGGTTCCTGCGTCAATATAAATGCCTTAGGATGTATGTAGCTGCACAGCTCTGTCTTCCTAATCTCTTTAAAAGATGGCATGATTTCTTCTGGTATTTGAACAAATGTTGTTCATAAAAGAGGTATTAAGGTCTTTGTTAACTTGTTAGATTACAGAGATCTGTGATAAAGTAAGATTCTGAAATCTCGCTTTAGTGGTTCTTCTGTTTGGGAAGTTTTGAGGTGATGCACGACGTGTTTTATTCCAGCTGGAACGCCAGATTCTGATGCAGAACCAGATGAGAGAGAGGCAGATGGCCATGCAGATCGCCTGGTCCAGGGAATTCCTCAAGTACTATGGCAGTTTCTTTGGCCTTGCTGCCTTTGGCCTCTCCGTCGGGTGAGCACATCAAATAGTGGGAAAGATCAAAATGTGTGCGGTACAGCTAACACAGATTATGAAACTTCTGCAAAATACAAATAAATATTTTAATAATGACTCTCAAGTCTGTGGTTTGTACCTACAGTACGTTTAATGGATGAGATTCTATATCATGCCTTCATAAGGCGCGCTGAGGTAGAGTTAAGATGGTCTTAATATTGGCCAGATAATTGATAATTATCTGGCTGCGTCTCCGTCCCGATGTTAGCGGATATGGGATCTTTTACTGTACCACGTCATTCAGCGTTACCTGCTTTGTTCATCTCTTTCCTGTCCAGATGATGTGCCGTTCATACTTCCGAATAAAATGGTTACATACACAACAGTGCGTCGTAGGTTTGCTGCATAGACATGCTGTAAGGTATCCGCCTCTTGTCCGCAGTGCCATGAAGCGGAAGAGGCCTGGTTTCTTCGTCCCGATTATTCCGCTGAGCTTCATCTTGGCCTACCAGCTGGACATGGCCTACGGAACCCTGCTGCAGCGCATGAAGAGTGAGTGCAGGGATATGTAACCTACTGCATGTCAGCAAGTAATGCAACTACGAAAAGTGTATAATCTCTAAAATCTCACTAACAGACATGTGTGATGGTCATTCTATGGCTTCCAGAATGTTGAAGGATCTAATGCTGAAGATCCTTCATCGGTTGACCCCTTCCCTCGCTCTCTGACTCCAGTTAGCCCCAAGAAATAGTGTAATATTATTGTGCCTTAAAGTTATGGGCAGGAAATAATCTTGTTTGGGTCATTTTATATAGTTTCCATTAGTCTCCATTACCTGTTGTTTCATTGTACACTGACCATATCCCCAGAGAAAGTACTGGCAGTTTTAAACTACCTTAAGCAGTAGGTCTGTTACTCTGGTTTCAGATGAGTTCTTTGTATACTTGAGGATAAAGGATGTTCGAGCCTCCATGTATCTTTCCAGGTGAAGCGGAGGACATTATGGTGACAGAGCATGACCGCTTGGAGCTTCCGCATGGAACGCCCACCTTTGAGGCCATCGAGAAAGCCCGGAGAGCCCAAAGCACCTTCTTCCTGGAGAAGTGAGCTGCTCACAGACGTCGCCAGCTCTCCCGTGGGTTTGCGATCAGGCAGAATGTCGGGAACCACGTAACACTAACTTATTCGTAATTATGGACGTGTACATTTCTCATCGTCTCTGTGTCAGAGGCGGCATTGGGGGGTTCAGTGTCACCCTGGGAAATAAATAAAAGCTGAGCTGCCCATCTTTCTGTCATCAGCATCCATGGAATACACAGTCTGTCAGTCCGAACCAGCAGGAGTCATCCTTCATACTCATCTGCTCATTTACTTTTTTCACTAGTGTCTACCTAAAAATTGATGTATATGTATTTTAAAATTTGTACAATGAATCAGTCCAATCTGTCATTTGTCAGTTTTGTTATCATAACAACCCCCCCCCCCCCCCCCAATATATACTGACGTTGAACTTTTTTGAAGAGCACGTATTAATTTTATTTTTTTTAATTATTGTGGCCAAACTTCATGCAGGTGTTAATGGTTTCTGAGATGATCCCAGTAAATCACTTCATGCTATAGGCATGTATGTATGCGATGTAAAAGAGTGTTTTGAACCAGTAATGATGCGCATGTCTTGCTCTTATTATGTGAATTACGTTGAGATTTGCCTGGAGCTTTACATGTCAAGTAAAATTGTCTTTGAGACTTAAGCAAGAGTGAAGTGTCACATGTCTTTATAAGATACTTTTTTTTAAGGACTTAAGCACAAAACTGAAATCCGAGTATTGCAAGAATTCCTCGTCGTCGGGTAGCAGCAATACTATGAATATGAAATAAATATACTGACGTAAACCCAATTTTAACTCCATACGTCATTTTACACTTTTTTCTATTAGAAACCTATATTGTATATGGTAAGTAAACGTGTTCCACTGTAATTAGTAAATGCTGATGGTAATGCAAGGCGGTTCTTGTTCAAGTTCAGATGGGGGCATTTTTGAAGTGGTCATTAAAGAGGAGGCGGGGGTTCCGGTCATTTTTACACCAGGCTAAAGTGACTCACGGGACTGCGAATGAAGACCTATATAAGGTGCTGAGTATAGCGGAGGGAAGACGGAGCAGCCAAAGCGCGGTATTTACACGATAAGGTCTTTCATTTCTGTAGGCCTATAGAGCTGGAAAACTTGCATGCAAATCAAGTATAATTGCACTGCACCGCATCTGACTCTAAGACAGGACACAAGTATCCCTGAAGTAGGAACCATGCAGAGGTTCATGTCTATGATTCTCCTGAGTCTGTGCCTGAGCAGCGGCGCGCAGGCTGCCGGCGGCGGGGCTCTGCTTCCAGGCTACGGGGTGAAGCTGTGCGGACGGGAGTTTATCAGAGCCGTGATATTCACCTGCGGAGGGTCCCGGTGGAGACGCACGGGCGCCGGCGGCGGGGGTAAGCGCGGAGCCGCCTTAGGAGCAGCAGGAGAAGGAGCTAAAACCCTCCCCTTTATTTGACTAATAACGAAAAAAACTAATAATATTATTTAAGTAATATGACTAGAATTTTTGAACCTGAACTTTCTTTTAATAAAATGTTATCTAAGGACATATGGTAAATTATACCAATTCACCCATCCATTCGTCCATGCCTGTCCGTGTTCGCCGTTATTTCTTTCAAAAATTATGAAACGCGAAAAAGGTCATAAATGATCGCGTGGTTTCGAAACTACATAAAATACTAATTAAACGATTGAGTATAAGTAAGCGGATTACTGACACGTGGAACAATTGTGCTGCTACACAGTAATTCATTATGGCCATGTTATATAAAACTTGCTTATGGATTTCCGTAGAAATACTTTAATATTAAAGTCACCTTTACTTATACAAAATCCGGTGTTATGAAAATCTGTGTCGAGAAAACCGAAAGCAGTAATGGAGAAATTTGCCAGCAATTTTCCCCTAAAATAAACAGCGAGATTTTGTTTTTCGAAATTCACCATCTTAAGTGAGATCTGCAAAACTGATAATTAATATTATATTGATGGTATTATTATTGCTGTGTTTTAATTGTATGATTGCAATTTGTGTGTGTGTGTGTGTGTGTGTATTAGGTGACACCACTCTGCACTCTCTCACCCTCCCATGCTATCTCCATAATATCCCGATATCCTGATGAAAGTTTGTAATATACGTGTGTGTGTATCTGTGTGTAAAAATGTGCGGCCAAATCAGAGGATTAATCAACAGGAGCTTAATTAATATGAAATGATGAAGGAGCCCAAACGTTTTCAAAGTGAGAGGTTTGGTGCTGGACAGTGATTTGTTCTATGTATCTGTATACTTGGGGAAGGTTTTGCCATTTGTCTTGTTTTCCAGTTCGGTTTTGAATGCTGGATCGGTGGGTTTTGTTATTGAATGACCTCCCAGTAAGCAGGGAGATAGAGATGGTGGAATACTACAGTACAGAAATTCTGTTAATGACTTTTTGCCAGAAATGTTGAATAGGAGGGCAGAGCCAGGTGGAGTGATAATAGGTATAGTGTTTGATAGTTGGATACTTGCATGCATACTTCATTAATAGTTCATCCAGCTAATCAATGAAACTTTTACATTTTTTGCTCTCTGTAGCTCCCTTCCCGGAGAGACCATACGGTGAGCCATCAGACACTGAAGGGACCCCACCCTGGCCTCAGGCCGTATCGGTGGAGCACCCAAATAGGCCACCCTTCTCCCTCCTGGATGTTCTCAATGGGCTGGGAATCTCAAATGACCGTGAGCCCGAGGGAGCACTGGACTCAAACGAGATTGGTGTGAGCGGCTGGCAGGCTGAGATCGGCCAAGCGAGGAGCCGCGGTACACCCTGGGCGTACCCTAACAGACGGAAAAGGAACTTTTCCTTGGGCTTGGCGGGGGTGTGCTGCAACCTGGGCTGTACCAAAAATGACATCGGCCGTTTGTGCTGAAGCGGGACATGATGGCGCGGTGGGACCCTGTGCCAGGAAGCCATTCTTACGCTCTCAATATCATTCATTCTTCTTCAGGGAAGATTGTAGTATTAATCCAATGTCTTCAGAATGTATCCAATTTAGACATTTTTTTTGTTTAGTTAACAAATATCAAATGAACAACTGTAATTCTTCAGTTGTAATTTATAGTATAAATATCAAATGTATTATTAAGACATCGGAGTGTCAGAGAGCTGAAGCACCCCTCCTCTTCTGTACAGACGAATAAAAACCTTTGTCCTGTAAAGCCTGCCACATTGTGTCTGGATGACTAATGTCACACTGCCTTGGGGAGCGTCTGAACGAATTACGATGAGTAAGCAAACCCAAAATGATGATAAATGTAAACATTTATGATTATTAAATATCAACAAGAAAAGGCTCCTGAGAATGTACGGCTTTCTGTTGCCTCCCACTGTACAAAAAGACCACTGCCAAAAACGAAAACTGGCTCCGTTGTTGAGATTCATGACATAAAGGCTTAGTTCTTAATTTACAAGGCTTGCAAGAAGTGATCTTTACCAGCTTTGGCTCAGTACTTAGGAAAAGGTATTTTATACAGATTAAAGATATATTTACTGAAACAGTTCTTCCACCATAACACTTGTAAAATCACTATACCACTGATAACCTGATGAAATTAAGATTTTGACAAACAAAAGAGAAACACAGATATAGAGGTAAACATGGCTTAGCGTAAAGGTCATGTTCCGTCCAGTAGGATGCTAGGCTACCTGGATGTGATACGTACACCACATACATCACCAGTCTAAAGCTTCTACACACCACAGCTTTCACTTTTCCATTTATTTCATAAACTGCAGGCTTTTCATTCTTAAGCATTGGAAAGTTGAGTGAACACCTATAAATGAAAATATAAGTAAAATAAAACGTGTCCTTCATAACATGGAAAGACTCAAGTCAAACTCTAGACTGTCCTTTAACTTTAAATGCACTAGTTATCTGTTTCATCCCATGAAGACAGAGCAGAATTTAATGTCCCTTATAGAAACAATTTGTACTGCACTGGAATCAGGTACATTACTCTATATTATCCAGCTACACCTAAGTTTCTGCAACTAGACAATATTACAAAATTAATAGAAATCAGCCATCCTTGGCTAATATCAGAATGTATATAGCTGTAACTATGTTTTCCCTCTTAACTAAGTTAACCACCATCATCACCCTCACCACCATCACCCTCACCACCATCATCACCCTCACCATCATCATCATCACCCTCACCATCACCCTCACCATCATCACCCTCACCATCATCACCCTCACCACCATCATCACCCTCACCACCATCATCATCATCATCACCCTCACCACCATCATCACCCTCACCACCATCATCATCATCATCACCCTCACCACCATCACCACCCTCACCACCATCATCATCATCATCACCCTCACCATCACCCTCACCACCATCATCACCCTCACCACCACCATCATCATCACCCTCACCATCATCACCATCCACAGCAACATCTTTAACATCTACCTTGTTGAAACTACAGAAACGCCCATTGATATGCAGGGTAGTCGTCACGTGCAGATTATACAGATGAACAAAATTGTACCCTTTAAAAATGACCATTTTTTAATCTGAAATTTTCCATATTACAATTAAGATATTACAAAATTAGAGATGAATATTTTTACAAGCAAAACATTTTTTTCCATTTACACAAACTGCCTAAATATCAGATGAAACCAGTGTCTTATTTTGTTTACAAAAAATAAAGCTTCCTCTTTATATATTATCTGTAGAAAAAAGTATAGATATATATATTTTTCCCTGTAAATCTTAAGAGATGGGTGATGTAAAGGTCAGCACTGCTGCCATAAATGTGCTGAAAATTATGAGAGTTATAATTCCCCTGAAGTTTCCATACATCTCCTTATATATGTCACAGCACATTTCCTGCAGAAGTTCTCCTTTCGCTTCTTGTATCTTGCTTCAGCTGCGGGAAACGGCACAGCAGAGGGGCAGGCATATATACTCAGCCACACCCATTAGCATTTCAATGCAGGCAACAGGAAGTCCATCCCTCTTCGCTGAACTCCTGCACAGTTTCTAACTCGCATCTAATCTGTAGCAGTGCTCAAAAACAAGACCTATATGGCACGATTGCCATTCCATGCTCATAAAAAACAATTCTGATGCTCTAACTAGTCAGACCACAATCTTTTTTTGTTTGGATATCAGACATGCAGCCAAATTAGCCATTTAACAAAGCTTTGGCTGCATAAAAGATTAATAAAAAGAGCAGAAAATAAATCATTTTACAGAAAAACATATCATCATTGTCATCACATAATCCATTCCCTGCCTCCAGGTGTCGTGTGTGAAATTCCTCCCTCTCCTAAGACAGAGGTTAGCTCAGCAGGTTACCATAGTTATCTCAGTAGGTTTGGTGAGTTTTTCCTTTGCAGCCCACGTTAATAAAACTAACTCCACGAAGTTCTTAATTTTCTTCAATCTTCGCTTCCTTCCTGTGAAATAAATGTCTAGCGAGATCCAGACATCACACAGCTTCTCAAGGACGTGTGACTTTCTCTAACACACTTCGACCCAGTGTTATAAAACGCAGGCAGTCTGGTGACCTCCTAAGGTCGGCCTCGACGACGTTCCGAAGCTCAGGAGACGCCACATCAGGGGGCGCTATACACAAGCAGGCAACAGCCATCTGCTCTGTGACCCTTCAGAGCTCTCGAGAGACAAGCTCAGCTCTCTTTGCTGTCCCGAATGACATCTACACTCTGAGCAAGCTTCTTGAAGGTCGGTCTTAGGCAGGGGTCACTGTTCCAGCACTCCGTCATGATCCGGTGGATCTAGAGGCAGGCACACAAGATTGAGAAGGATAATTCAGCGCCTTTGTCCATTTTAGGTCTGTTTTTATAGCATGTTTACATCCTTGGATGGGCGACGGCAGCTAACAGAACTGCGCTGGTTATGAATGGCTTACCTCTGTGGGGCACCCATCCGGCAAGGGCAGCCTGCTGCCTTGTTTGAGGAGCTCAATCAGGTGGTACACAATCATTTGGCCTTGCTTATCGCTGCCCATCATTCTCATGAACACCTGGAGCAAAGCCAACACAGGATGGACTTACACTCGCAACCCAGAAGATGAATGGCAGAGTGAAATTATGCCACACAGAACGATCTATCCCACTAATGGTCAGGAGCGAACTACAAACACTATTGGAAAAAAACATACATTAAGAAACACCAGTTTCATTAAGGCAATCACATGTTTGTTCTGGTTGTCTTATGGAAATTAGATGGGAAGAAATGCTTCACAGAAGCTCAAAACCTACAGCTGGTGGGCTGTTGTTCTTGTTGCTGTGGGTGAAGAGCTCGTACAGGACAACTCCGAAACTCCAGATATCAGAGGGCACTGAGAATTTGCTCTCTGTAAGAGATTCGGGGGCATACCTGTAGTAAGACAAACACGAGGTCAGGACCTTAACACACCAGCTGGAGACATTAAAGGAACCATCACACATCGGTGCCGAAAATTCTAATGTATATAACGTAACAGAATAGACAGCAGTAAGGCCTCCTCACCAGAAGATGGGGCTCTCGCCAGGCTCCTTCACTGTATAATACTCCTTGTCTTGGGGCAGCACTTTGGTCAGACCGAAATCCCCAATTTTCACCCTCAGTTCACTCTCCACAAGGATGTTGCGTGTGGCCAGGTCCCTGTGGATGTACCGCTTACTGGCCAGGTAGTCCATGCCCTGTATGCAAAGGGGAAATCATAACGCTTTATCTATTTAGTAGACACTTTTATTCAAAGTAACATATGTTCTGGAGGGAAAGCAGGGTTAGGGCTGATTTACAGCTGATGCTGACAATTCATACACATCAACGCATTTTCTGCATTCATTTCAAGCATCGTAGGTGCACCTACGCCAGGAGTTAACGTGACGCGCACACGAGATGCAGTACCATCCAAAAATTGAGGTGGCAGTATGGTCACCTTTTGTCACGGGA
The DNA here is from genome assembly GCF_023856365.1 of Brienomyrus brachyistius. Classification (NCBI taxonomy): domain Eukaryota; kingdom Metazoa; phylum Chordata; class Actinopteri; order Osteoglossiformes; family Mormyridae; genus Brienomyrus; species Brienomyrus brachyistius. Next base: position 18,025,723 of record NC_064539.1, on the reverse strand, counting down.
CTATGTGTTTATACACGGTAGCTAAAATTAGATTTTTTTAAGAAGAAATGGCCTGAAGAACTATATATTTTCAAAGGCAAGAGAGAAAATATTGCGAGCACTATTGTAAAACCTTTCGTTTCGCTACAACATTTTTATTGTGTTACAGGAAACAACACTTAGCAAGGTGTAAAATTTTAATGACCTTTTCTAGTATATGTTTAACATTAAAATTTACTGGTACTACTTTTGCATGAATGAGTGTACATCATTTCATGTCACAACCTCATACAAAACAAGTGAGACTAGAAAGGATTGAGCCGACCAAGATGCTATTCTTGCACTGCCCCCTGGTGGACATGACCTTACGTATGCGCCACCTCACATGAAGCATATCGCGGCCCTTAGACAGTCCCTAGAGCAACTAGGGCCGGCTCTGGGGCCCAACTAGGGCAAAGGGCCTCGCTCTGGGGCCCAAAGGTGAGGCCAGCTCTCAGATTTGAACCAGCGACCTTCCAATCACAGGCTGAGTGTCAAAGTCCAGGGAAACCAGAGTAGAGGTGAATGTAGATCACACAACAATACTGGCTCTTCCTACCACTCTCAGTATCCATACAAAACACGAACGTAAAAAATATATCACTATAATCAGACAAAATTGTATACGGCAATCGGTTTTTCTAGATTTTTCTAGAGCATAAAACAAGATTTACTGAAACATAAATGGTGACAGTATCATGCCTTGCATATTTGGGAGGCGTAGTGGAGAAGCTTCGTGTGGTCCATGCGGTCTTTATTCTTGCTGAGGTAATCTCGCAGGCTCCCAAACGGCAGGTACTCCATGACTAATCTCAGGTTCCTCCGCCCTGAAACAACAACAAAAAAAGAACGATGATTTGAGGATTCAGGTACAGGCCTGAGGAAAAGGTTTATTTTCCTTTCATTGGAAGGGGGGGGGAACCAACTCATTGTCACAAGTTCAACGGGTCAATGAAACCTTAAAAAATGTTTTCCCAGCTGAAGCTCTGCCTTCAGCAAAAGCACCGGGAAGAACAGGGAGGAAATATGAAGACTAAAAAAACAGGAAGACCTTTCCTGTGGCACACAAGGGAGAAATGTCTGGCAGGATTCATTTTGAGGTTTAACCCTGAAATGACAAACTCTGGGCTCATTTCTTGTTCCAGTGGAGCCGGGTTGTGTCAGCTTTCACATTAAATATGCTTAACGGACATGTAACGACGCATTAGGTGTAACAAATCTATGTCTACGTTATAATTATGTACTGCAACATTAACATTAATCGTCATCATCGTTACATTGTCCAAAAAGAGCATTGGTGTTTTACTCCATCGATAATCCATTTCATGCTACTTGTGTGCCTCTGTGACAGAATAGCAGGCAAAAGATCAAATACAGAATGACAAAGACATTAATGAGTGAGTCAGATCATTCGTTGACTTTCGAATGAGGTTACAGACTCTATTAGTTACAAAAGGTTTCGAGAAACACCCATTAATCAATGAATGATCTTAAGAACAAGATAACAAAATGCTTAGCGTCACAAAGTTTTCGGAGAACGTTCCCCTGAAAATTTACCTATATTTTTTAAATGAAAATTTGTTACATTTTGTCGAGTTATTACATAATGCAGGGTTATTACAAAATACGATGTTTCAAAGCATTGTAAAAATAAGCCCTATACTAAAGAATGAATCCGTAGAGCAATGGAATGAGAATAAATCATTGTAAGTCTTCACTTTATTGTCTGGAATTAAGATGGACAGTAGGGTTTAATGTCCCTTGTAGAAAGAACACCTCAAATTTTCACTGGTGTAATAGAGAAGGTTACTTTGATGAATCAAAGATATACGATTTTCCTGCTAATAAATGTACTGAAATGGTGAACAGACTTTAAATATATTTGTTAGCAAAGAATGTTACGTGTATTTTTAGTAAATGTTAAGTAACTGACATGGAAACGTAGAAAATCTCAGCGTGTGCAAATACTTTTGACCGGTACTGAAAAATTTATCAAGGGAAGATGAAAATCGTGCTTTTAATAGATTTTTTATAACACAGACACTGCGATAATGCAACAAAGAATGTGATTAGTGAGAACGCTAAAGACAGACTGGGCGGCAGTCCTGCTGGGAAGCGTGGCCATGGGGACAATGGGAGATGAGTCACGTACTGGGTGCAACTGGGCTGGTGGATTTCACCATGTATTTTCTGGGGAGTGGTTTGAAATTTTGAATAGTTTATTTCAGGAATTTTCCAAAAAAAATTTTTTGGACTGGGTTAATTCACAGAAAACTGAAACTAAAATTACCGAAATCATGGATATGGGGCTCCCACTGTATTTTAAAATGATCCAGCATTATGAGCAATGTAAACAGGTTGTAAGGCTTGAGTCTAACACGTATTCTCCCCTGCTAAGAATTATGGGAAAGTGTTTTCCTAGTACCTGCACTGTAGCACACTCCCTTGTACTTGACAATGTTTTCATGCTGGAGTGATTTGAGGATCTCGATCTCCCTCTCAAAGTCACGCAGGTGCTCAGCTGTGCTGTGCTGCAGTTTCTTCACTGCTACCACCTCGCCGGTGTTGTCCTGCAGAGGGTCGTACCTGCACATCTCCACACTTCCAAAGTTACCCTGGGAATCAGAAGCAGGAAATTTGAGGATTCATGAATGGTGTCACCAAAATCCTTATGCTACCACCTAAACCTGCTTTCAAATGTGCAGAAATCCATCAGGCCAGGCGACATTCTTCTTAGAGAAGAAAAGAAAAAAAAACTCTACAAGAATATGGATGCCGTAAAATCCTGTTAATACTAAAACAATCAGTTAATTCTGCTTTAGAATACACAAGTTCCAAATTCCAAGCTTCTCCTCAGATATGATGAGAGGGAATGATAGCAAGCGCCCATGAACACATGAACACATGCATACATGAACACATGAACCCATGAACACATGAACCCATGAACACATGAACCCATGAACCCATGAACACATGAACCCATGAACACATGAACCCATGAACACATGAACACATGAACCCATGAACACATGAACACATGAACACATGAACACATGAACACATGCATACATAACAGACACGTGCTCGGAATTACCCACCTTGCCAAGCTGCTGTAGGAAAATCAGGTGCCTCTCTTCAAACTCAGCTGGCTCATGGTTCTCAAAAGCACCAGAGAACCCAAACCCTCGGCTTCGGTTCGGCAGCATATCGCTCTCAGCCAGTAGCTCATAGTCTAGGTATGATGGGGAAATTTGGGGGGGGGGGCACAACATGAAAAAGTTAAATAGAGGAACTCTTGGTGAGGGAGGGGCAGGGGGAGCAGAAATGATTAGTGCAAGTAATTCCTTTTCTGTGTGTATGTTCAGTCCCGGCTGTTGTGTCTCCATGACCACAACTAAGAAGAGCCCCCCCCCCCCCCTCCCCACCTCCCACCTCATGTGTGACATTCTAAATGTTCCGCATCCCCAACACAATCAGAGGGTGGGCTGCAGAGGTGAGTCCTGCTCACCGGGAGTGAAGAGGCTGTTCAGGTCACGGATGATGGCTTGGAAAGACGGCCGGAAGAGCGGCTCGTAGTCCATACAGTTGTTGATCAGGTTTGCCAGCTCTGTCCACTTCGGTGCAGGTAACTGGTGTCGATCCTCATAGAAGAGATTTTTCTGCAGCAGGGAATAGATCATTTGCTACCCAATGTGGACCTAGAATGTCCAAAATATTCTTGAAAATGCCCTTGAAAATGTCAGATATTCAGGAGGACAGAGAACTAATTCTGGACACAAAGACGTCGGGGACATTTGTGGACCCTCCTCACCTTGGAAGAATCGAGGGTGCTGAGAGGTTTGTCTCCCCCGCTGCAGATCTCCCATAGGGTCGTACCAAAGGCCCACTTGTCTGTCGCCAGGCTCAAGTTCCTAGGGTCTTCTACGCACTCAGGTGGTACCCATGGAATTCGCTCCATCAGAACTGGGGCACATTTAATGTGATGTTTAAGTACTTTCTGTATAGCACAGAAACTCAAGGTGAGACGGCTACTTTGACGTCTGTGTCTTTACTGTTTCACTGTCCATCTGACAAACTGCTGTGATAAGCTTCAGGACCCCCTGTGACCCTTGACCAGAATAAGTAGTGCATAAAAATACCATGTTGACTAATAAACACAATCCTTTAGTACCGTTCAACTGTTACAAGGTAGGAAATCCACAGATACCACAGTAATAGAGTGAGAGTAATGTGGGTTTCTCCCCGCTTCCTGATACAGTTTGATAACCTCGTACGATTATTAACCTCCTACGTGACCAACAGAAGGTAAAAGAACATTCATTCTGTGGCACTGAGTGAAGAGCAGGAGTAAAAAGACACTCACTCTCCTTGGGCAGCACCAAGATGCTGATACCAGGGTCGCTCAGCTTGATGAAGGGCTGGCTCCCCGACTTTCGGTCCTCTTCCCTGATCAGCAGGATGTTTTTGGCACAGACGTTGCCATGGATCAGGTTCTTGCCCTCCTGTGAGAAAGACAGACCAGGAGGTAAGTTTTGCTTAACTCATGTAAAGTTTTTCTTAAAGAATGAATCCAACACACCAATTTAAACATTGAGATAAACATCTGTGTGACGCCCACAATGCGTGGTCACATTTGTGTTTGCATGTTGTTGATGTTTGACTATCCTCGGCATTATATTATCACCCTATCAGCAGACATGGGGTCTCCTACCAGGAAATGCATGGCCCATGCTAGCTGCTTGGCCACCTCCAGCTTCCATGTGATGTTCACAGAATTCTTATTCTTCTTCAGGTAGGTATCCAGCGATCCAAACCGAACATACTCCTGGACCATGATGTCTGCAAACACACAGGATCATCAGGACCTTCACCAAACGAATTAACTCTGTATTTTCACTAAAAGCTTCACAAGATCAAAATTACGGGCAGCAACGGTGCCCCAGAAAGACCTGATGCTGTCAGCCACGGCTGCCATAATGAGTACCACAATGAGTACCATAATGAGTACCACAATGAGTACCATAATGAGTACCACAATGAGTACCACAATGAGTACCACAATGAGTACCCATGAGCATGGGAGAATTTTATTACGATCACACTGCCAAGCTGAAGTAGTTCAAATCCGATTCTTTTGACTGAACGTGACTCAGATCTGTTTTTTCAGGGCTGTGCGGACACACAAATCCGATCTTTTCAAATCAGATTTGAGTCACTTTCACACGTGGTCCAATATCAGATACATATCTGGTTTGTGTCCAGGCGATATAAATGAGAATGTTCAGATCGGAATTCATGTGTTTTTTTTTTTTTTGCCTATAAACATATGCTGAGAGATTTCTGTTGTTGGTGCTACAGATGGCCCTTGCAAAAATGTACCACTGTGTGCATGCAAACCGTTTCATAGGACAGATGTGTTCACATTACAGTTAGATACCGGTCACTTGTAATTATGCACGTGACAGGCAAATCTGATCTGAGCAAAAACTGGAACTGGATGACGAAGAGTGTAATGTGAAGAGTTTGCTTGGTGACACACGGTAGACACTTACTCTCCTCCCCACACACACAAACACCGTAGTTCAGCAGTAAGTGTTTATGTGAGAGCTGACTCATTATGCTGGCCGCCTCAAAGAAAGACTGCAGGACAGAAGACAGACCGTGAATACAGCCGTTTATCTACAAAAGCAAGTCAGATTCCCATGACTGACCAGCAGCGCACCTTTTCGGCTACAGCTACAATGCTATCAAACGTTGTTATATAGCTGAAAGTTTTTTCCAAAGTGACTTCATTCGTACCCTCTACACAGCTGAATATTTTATGGAATCAAATCAAGTTAAGTACCTTGCCAAACTGCCACTTTGCCTGGATTGGAGTTCGAACCAAAAACCTTTATAGTTGCTTTCCGACTGACCTCAGAGTAATTCCGGTGCGCTTTATCCAGAATCTTCACGACGACATCTGTCTCGTACATTTTTTCGTAGTCTCCGAGCTCCTTGCGGATACCTTTGAAGATCTTCGTGAATGTTCCCTGCCCCAAGCTTTCGTGCTGCGAAAACACAAACGCACAAAGGCAATTTAGGTGCTACCAAATACTATTCATACACAAACACAGACCTTCTATCCATTGCGTACAATATGAAAACACACATTCACACATGAATTCCACTTATCAGTTTATTAATAAAATGATGCACTTATCAAAAATCTGGCATTAAATCAAATGCACAATAATAATAATATTTATCATTATTATGATCATAGTTTGACAACTTCAAGCATTATAATATTATTATTATTACTACTTGTATTGGTATATTAATATTGCTTGAAGTTGTTCTGCTGGATAATGGATAATAATCACATATGTTAGCCTGGAATCTGAGAAAGCCGTTGAGGAACATTAATATTTTCCTGGAATGTTCTGCCACACCGGCATGGTGGTGCAGTGGTTAGCACGGTTGCCTCACACCTCTGGGACCCGGGTTCGAGTCTCCGCCTGGGTCACATGTGTGTGGAGTTTGCATGTTCTCCCCATGTCGTCGTGGGGTTTCCTCCGGGTACTCCGGTTTCCCCCCACAGTCCAAAAACATGCTGAGGCTAATTGGAGTCGCTAAATTGCCCATAGGTGTGCATGTGTGAGTGAATGGTGTGTGAGTGTGCCCTGCGATGGGCTGGCCCCCCATCCTGGGTTGTTCCCTGCCTCGTGCCCATTGCTACCGGGATAGGCTCCGGACCCCCCGCGACCCAATAGGATTAGCGGTTTGGAAAATGGATGGATGTTCTGCCACACTAACTAAATACTTGGGAAATGGTTGGAATATGCTAGCATGTGTTCAGCATTGCTGACAGGTGGGACCGCTTGAATATAGTCTTTACTGGAACACAAGACCAACATCCAAGATCAAGTCAACGTGTAGATGCTAGATTTTTAAAAAAATCTGGCATAAAAGGTATAGACAACTTGAGCTAATAAAAAGAATGGAAAAAGCGAAGGGATCTGTGCGGAAGAGAGTCGATGCCAGCGGATCAACACATCAGAGGCCCTTACGATCTCTATGTCCTCCTTCTTGATCTTGTGGAACACCATCTGGCTGATGTTGCGCCTCTGAATGGAAGATGAGAGTGGTACCTCCGTAACTGGCTCATTCCTGCACACCAGCAAGTTAGACTTTTCTGTAGAAGCAACAAAAACGACACTGTGAAGAACGACACCGCGAAAAATGACACTGTGAGATGAGCCATATACTGACAAAAAGCTTAGTCAAAATTTCTACAATTTTGACTAATGCCGACAACATAAAAAAAACTGTTACTTCACTCAGACTAAAAAACACATTTGTATTCATTCAAAACATAACTGCATGCTGTGAGAATGACAAGAATGTATTCCCTGGGCGGCCCGGTCACACCCACCCCCCATTTAACCTCTACTCTGCCCATACCCCCCACCTCTAAAATCTCTAGTCTCCCTACACTAGTTTTGGACAGTATCTAATTTCTAATACTGTCATACCATTCATATGTTATACCATGGTATAAGGTGATTTGACAGAATTTTCAAGTGCAACACGACTCTAATATCTTGGTAGGGAGTCCTTCACTATAGAATTCAATGGGGGGGGGGGGGGGACGTTCACCCAGAACACATTTCTTCGAATCAAAACACTGCGGTGCACCCCCTACTGTAAACCACCCAGACCATCCCTACACACTCTCCCCAACTCCCCAAAAAACCCAAGCTTGGGTGACTTAATGTATTAATGTAATCAGGTTCACCAAGTCTGTCCCAGTGGCTGTTCCTTCATGCGTCACCATGGAGCAGGACAAGGGCTCAGCGACGCAATTAAAATCCTCCATTTATCCCACGATAAATTTCATGGAGGCCACCATCCTCTGCTAACACCTATTGGTGATATTTCAACTTTGAGATGAAATCAGGTATAGATTTTTCATCCATATATCACCTTTGTGGAGTGGTAATACAATATATCAAAGGGTCAACACTCACTTTGCTGCAATTAAGTCACATTGCTTCAGTACTGCTCAGGTCAAGATTATCCCCCGTTAAACGCGTCAGCTAAGGTTGGAAAAGATCCAGCTAATAATTCTAAGAACTCATGCTGACAGCACATGTTTGAGGTTGCCCTTCTCTTTGCTATCACTATGAGGTGCTCCTTCACTTTTGGTGCAAATCATTTCAAAATAAGAAGAGTTCCAGATCTTCCCCATATAATGTGTTTGCAGAGTTTGAAAAAGATCTGCGAAATATTGCTAGAATGTATCTTCTACAATCGTTCTTTCCTTCCTTTATTGCCACTCAGCATGGCTGCTTTAATTTTGCCGTTATATGCCTCAAAATGAAATCAGGTGCAGATCTTCCTCCATGTGATAAGACCCCTCAAATACTCCTAGATTTTCCACAAGGTCAAACGTCTCATGCAATCGCTCTTGCCTTTGCTGTCACTGAGAATTGTTACTTTAATTTTGGGACAACAGGTCTTAAAATTTGACCAGGTCTAGACAATTACCTATGCAATGTTTCAAAAAAGTTTGAAAAAGATGTGCCAAACCTTTGGCCTTGGGAGGACAGCACTTGGTGAACTGGAAGATATGTCCATCAGAGCGCACGGTCTCCTTCTGGTAGCAGTGCAGCAGCTCCAGCAAGCTTCTGAAGGTCTTCTTGGCCCCACTCAGGCTGTACTCCCCCACTGACGCCTTGGTGATCTGGCAGTGCTTGTACTCCACAGCTCCATCCAACTGAGTGCCAGAGACAAGGAGGGAGGGCATGACACACCCACAGAGAGCCAGGCAACGTCCTCAGCTCAGAAAGAAGTGCAAAGTTTCTGCAAGGAAGCTCAAGATCTGAGAGAGACTAATGCTGTCAGGTGCAGCGAGAACACGATTACGTGTGAATGAAGACCTTATCTGATGTGTGCAAGACAATTAATTTAGCCAGTTAACGTTTAGAAGTGTTACAAAACCTGCTTTATGGCATTCTTTATTAGTATGTTCACAATTTAAGGGCATTGAGCATTCCCAATTACCAGCTGGGCATTTAGTAAGATTTGGAGAAGACAGAAACTCACAAGAAAAAACATTTGTATCAATGACCTTCATTGTTTAAACCATTGTTTGCAATAAAATATTGTAAAGGAAAAGGCAAAAGTACAGTCTGTCGGAATTTTTTAAATTTAGATTAAAAAAAGTAATCGCATCTCAGTGGCTATTCATGCAGAAATGCAAAAAATTCATAAACTTTCTTACAACTGGGTATTTTTTAACCCGTTACAAAATCCACTGCCAAAATGTATGTTCACTTGTACTTCAACAGAAATCTGCAGCATATCACTTCAGTTTTGTGCATGTAATATAGTGTATAATGTCTCATAGATGCTCTTCAGACTGTTCCTCTGGGGGGTCCAGAATGTACCTGCAGTACTTTAGATCAGCGTTTCCCAATCTGGACTTTGGGGACCCAAAGCCAGTTCATGTTTCTGCTCCCTCCCAGCTCCCTGCCAGACAGTTCATGTTTCTGCTCCCTCCCAGCTCCCTGCCAGACAGTTCATGTTTTTGCTCCCTCCCAGCTCTCTGACAGACATTTTTGCTCAGTAGGGAGCTGGGAGGGAGCAAGAACGTGAACTGTCTGCAGTTCGCTAGGGACTGGATTGTGAAACGCTGCTTTATGTAACAAAATGTACCGCACTGCCGTGCTAAACTCACCCCCACTGCAAAAGACAGGAAGTATTTGTCATAGTCTTTGGGGCTGCAGCGCAGGATGTAAAGGCCCCTCTGGTTCCCAGACCTCCGTAACTTGTTGATGGCAAACTCCATCCTGTGGCCGGAAAGAGGCATTGCAGTCTACATTAGAAAACCACAATATGTCAATAAATGAAGCTCGAATCGAGGGAACAAAACAGATGTGTCACACAATCAAAATAAAAACATAAATGTCTAGAGATAAGCTGAGGTAAAGTTCACAGCAGATTCAACCAGGAGTAGCTTCAAATCAGACAGATCTTATTGCAAAACATCTATGAAACCACAGGTCCTCTCTTTTCGGAAGAGCAGCATGCAAACCACATAGTCACAAACGCAAACACATTTTTCCTGGAATTTATAGCTACTACGCCTTTTACAAAATACTTGAATGTAGGTCTGTGAGGTGATAAGACTGCCGTCCAGAGGTAAAACACCACAAATGCATATTTTATTAAAACACATACGACCGAAATTGGGTTTTTTAAACTCTGAATTATCTCGTGACAAAACATCTTAGTTCAGCTATGTTCAGTTTTGGAGGAAAGACTACTATCATTCCTGCTAAGACATCAGGGTGAATAGTCAAAAAATCTTTTTCTCAGATTCAGTGTCAGTATAGTTATCGTCTTTTCTAATGATGGCTAAAAACTTTACACTTTAGTCTATAACTGGAGACGAAGAAGTACTTACAACATTGGGCCATGACAGTGACTGTGAATGGCCTCCAACAAGCTAGGGGGAGCCACCTCTTTACAGAGGTAGTGGTGGGCGTCTGTGGTGAGTCGATAATACCCATCAATCAAGGACACAAAAGACAGAGCCTCTGCTAGCGAATGGAACTCCAGCTCCTGCAGGATATTTCAAATGTATATTTTCATTAAACAGATTCTCTCGTATTTTTCACACAAAACACAAGCTTCTATCATTCTATCGTATTCAATATTACTCTGTGCCGAGAGGAAAACTCACAAAAACATGAATAAATATAAAAATATCCAACGTTAAAATTGGATACAATGCAAGTCATTTGAGGAAGCTAGCTTTAGTTGTGCAATGATGGTAAATGAGAACATAGTCTATTTTTAAAAGCAAGCAAACAAAAGGCTGAAGGCCAGCTAAGGGTGGGGTGGGGGACATACCAACGTCTTGCCATCCTGTTTGTTGATGGTGACAATCCGACTCTCACTGGAACCATCTTTATTTGCCTGCTTGATGCTGATGTCGATGACTTCAGGGAAATTGCAATACGTCTGCAGCTCCTGACACAAAACATGGGGAACTATACTTTCGTAAAAGAAACACTGGCATTTAGACCATTTGCATACATCCAAGGTAGGCAGATAGTACTCAAGCATCAAGTTAACGTTATGCTTTATGACTAAGCAAACCAACATAGGTCTCTATCTGGTTATAACCTGCCTTATACTACTTGGACACTTCTTTGGAAGAGAACTTCCTTCATGTGAAGCAAATTGCTCTTTAATCGTCACACCCACTGGTCTGGAAAAATCATATGATGAATGACGTCTTAATTTTAATTAGGAGAGAGAGACACCGATAATGACTCATATAACCATTTGCTTATCTGCGATGTTTACTCTGCAGGTCAGAACTTGGACAGCCACAGAACTTGGACCAAGCACCACGACTGCTAGTTTTTCAAGCCAATTTTCTGATTCTACTGCAAAGCTCTTGACAGTGCCGGTGAACAACACAGCTCTGACTGACAGCATGGCTGGGACTGAGAAGAGATGTCTCTGCTTGGACAGAGGCTTTTAAGTAGCTTCAGACCTAGTCTTCCGAAAATTCTAACAAGTCTGTTAAGGTGCCCATTGCAGAGAGACGTGGATGGAGAAGAAAAGATGCACCTGGTCAGAGGCAGAGTTTTTGAGTTTCTCACAGGACCACTGGATGCCGTTGTTGCCAGTGACAACGATGGTGACGGGCCCTACGGTGGGCTCCTCGACCCCGAAGTGCTCCGAGTAGAGGGTAGACTGCAGCGTCTCCAGGTTCATCAGATACTTCAGCTTCAGGTCACGCGCAGTCGCTTTGCACTGGCTGAACTGCTGGATGAACTTCCGGAAACGGTACCGGATTCGCTTGCGGGTCACAATGTTGTAGTCTTGGATACAGGTCCGCATATCCTTGGGCAGGAAAGACTTGTAGCTTTGAGGAGGGGGGGGGGGACAAGGGTTTACAAATGTTCTCAAAGTTGCTAATAAAACTAAAACGGTGGGGGGAAAAAACATGGCACAATTAATCTTTCTTTTGTAGTTCCCATCAGTTATACTGCACTCATCCCACTTATTTGTCATTGGATGTTTCACGTTTAGGTGACTATTGAAGGAGCAAGTAATGAATAACACAGGTGAAATACTGATCTCACGTTTGTTCATCATTAATGAATCATGACATGTTTTTAACTCAAGTAGCTCAACTATATTTGTTCATGGTTTGTCATTATTCAAGTACCCGTCAAGGCAAGTGTTACAGCAGTTTGTAAATGACAACTGTAACAGTTCCAGTAAGTTTGGTTTGGTTTAAAACACTGGAAATAGTCATTAGAACAAACAGCCCATAGTTAACTGGAAAAAGAACAGACAAACAAACCATAGTCAACTGGGAAACGAACAAACAGACAAACAAGCCACCGTCAACTGGAAGGAAAACAAACAAAACAAGCCAACCAAGTGGGGATGAAACATCCCTGACGAACGTCTTCTCGCAGCTCCCTCACCTCATTCCATGGTAGACTTCCAGAGGAGACACCTCTCTCTCCTTGGCTATCCTCATCATGTCTAACACCGCCATACCTAAGCACTCCTCCTGGGTCTCGTGACTGATGGCAAGCTCAAACAAGCCGCTCACAAAGTCAGTCCGCCACTACGATGAGAAAAGATTCAGAACAGTATTACATCATAAGGAAAGCGGATTCCTTTTAATTCACTGGAAAACCAGACTCAAGAACATTCACTTAATGCAAATGTAAGGCTTTAGATCATTTTAGTTTCAGTGGTGTTCCCTTTGAGTCTCGTATTTTTTTCCTTATCACTGACACTTGGCAAGAAAATCCATATAATTACCTTTTCCACTGTATTAACGAGGAAAACATGTTAAATGCCAGAGTTAATGTGAAGGGAAAAAAAACATCTGATAAAACCACAAGATCACCCACTTATCTTTTAAAGCCACCAGTACAATAAAACACACAAAACCAGTCAGCCCATTCAGAGATGTACAGAGATTATGGGTCATTCTGTGAAGAAATATCAATGGCTACAGAGATATTTGTCAAAAATAATATGATCCCCTTTCAAAGAATTAACTAAACTTAATAAGAAAAGGAATCCATCCTTTGCAATATCATACTTCTCTATTACTTAGTAATTCGTCATGGAGGCCAAATATTACTCAAGAAGAGAAAGGCGTCACAGAAGAGACTCACTGCCTTCCACAGACTTTAATAAGATTCTCTTAACTTGCCCCAAACTGACTTAATTTAAGCCATAGTGTAGATAAATTAAATTATGCAATCCTTTCTTCTGCTGGTATTGCAAGCTGTACGCGTTAGCAAATTATTCATTACATATAACTAAAACAAGTCTTGTGAATGAAGTGGCTTGGTATTTTGGGACTTACCAATATGGGCAATATCATATGAAAAATATAACATAAAAAATATGCTTTAATCCTCTTGAGCTTGTTAGTGCTTTAATCTAAACGTTCATCTTACTGAATGGTGTTAGTGAGTCATTCTCCAAATCCAAAAAAAAAAGGAAAATCCTGAAGTGCTCATCTCCGTTATTTTGGCCTGTGGCGGCAATAAGACCTTCTACCGTGCGAGTACTTTTCCGGTTTTTATAGCTTAGAGACCTTCTCCCCAACGGCAACAACGTTACTGGTTTCCACATAGCTGATAAGGTTATGATTACAGAAGATTCCAACATTCATATAAAAAATGCAAATCATAATCTTGGCTCCACAATGCAGTTCAATTTGTTGGCTTTGTTCAAAATGCAATAGGTCCTACTCATTAGGCTCCGATGCAACTAGTATGTACCGAAGCGTACGGCAATGAAGGATTTGCTGCTTCATCGTGGTGCCACTTAAATGCCTGAGCTGTCGACTGACATAACGGGGGAACCACGTTAAATTTAATGAAGCGTCTGGTGACGCACAGGATATACCTGAAAGTAGAGGGATGCACCATCGTATTTTGCCAGATAAAACAAATCTGTTAATATTTCTGCAAAAAACTGCTATACTTAGAAGTGGGTGCTTATTATTACTATAATTTTAATTACTGTTATGCGTTTTGTATTTATATATTTAAGGTGTCACGTTAAAATATTGTTCAATGTGAAGTTTAAATTTGCCTTATAAATAAAAAGGTTTCTATAAATGCTCTGTCATATAATAAGCAAACTTATTATAATGGTTTAATACCGTTAACATTTATACATGTATCAGCTGTAAAGTGTATTGCCTGATATCCAGCATGCATGTTAAAAACAACGTGAAGTGCGTATGGACTTGATGAATAGTAATAAACTGAAAAATATGTAACAGAAAATCTGCACGACTCTGTCAAGGTGAACACAGTGTTGCTGTTAACGTCCATGACAGAAAACACGACAGTGAAAAAATTATGCAAATGATGGCATAGAGAGTCTCGTCACGCATCATTGCTGGTACTTTCTTAAACTCTTTCCGACAGTTTAAGTCAGTGACCCCATGTTTACACCAAACTGAAAGCAAATTATGCAAATGCGTGCTGGAGACCATTTATCTAACTGAGAACATGGACCAGAGGCCCCATTTGATTTTTTGAGCAACAGAGGCTTGACCTTCACAAGTAATTGAAATCTATATCAAGCCCACAGCATAAACAAACTCAGAGAGGGCAGTATTAAGTACGTCATATAATTCAAACAATTCAGTCATTCTGCCGTCTGTCTAGCTGTATTTTAAACCATTGAAATGGAATTCAGATTTTCTAAACTCACTACTTTTCTGCAAGCAAGGCACACAAATCACAGGCAAGCACCAGGTTCTGCAACAGATCATGGGCAGAATTTATGTTTCCTTGACTGCAGGAGAAGCCGTTTGAAATCCGGCCAGATCTCTCACCTGGGCGAACAGGTAGGCCATGACACAGTCGTCCAACACTGGCGTCTCCAAGCCCTTGCTGGCTCCATATCGACACGCACTGGAGGGGTCATTAGTATACCAACCAGGGAAGTAGTACCTGTGTGGAAGAGGGATGAAGGATTATAGACGTTGACCCGTTGACGGCGTTGTGTTTTGACTTCATACGGACCATAATGAGCCAAAAAATACCTGAAGCAACGCTTCAAATTTTTAGGAAAACAGTGACATACGACTGTATCGATTTCTGTTTTATTCTGAAGTCCTCAGAATAAAAACAACTAAAAACGTTGCTTCAATTCCCTGCCATAAACTCCCCCCAAAGTGTAACATTATTCATGTAATATTTTTCCAGTTTTCCTCAGATTATCCTCACCGGATTCTGAACACCAGATCCTCACAAGCTGCATCATCGACGTGGAAGACGTGATTCGGCGCAAACCACATTTGGTCAGTCTCTCTCATCAGCGCGAACATGTTGCAGTACATGGGCGCCACATCTAGGGGTAAAGAGACTCAGATCCGTGATCGCTCCCAGAATCCCGTTCGGCTTTGCCCCGCTTGGGTGAGAATGAGACCATCGAGCAGGGAAAGTGTGAACACTGGTTACTGTAATGCGGTACCTGCAGGGGCGTAGATTTAGGGTGGACGGAGGGGATGTGTCCCCACCAATATCCTCCGACCATTGAAATGTCCCCACCAATAATTTAATCCACTTAAAAAAAAAACAATCGTGCTGTCAACATTAACCTAGACACGCAGAAAGGGATAAATCACGTTCTCTCCTTGAGTCCTCCCGCCCCCAAAACACATATGAACATTTTGATTGGCTGTGCATTTCCCTGCTATCATGTGAGAGGCTGTGGCTGCGTTCAGATACAATCAGCGCCAAATGCAGTGGATTTTTTTCCCCGTGCAAGAAGGTGTGTTGGGTATGGTGACACATGTGAGGATGGCGGCAGCAAAAAAAAAGAAGCTGGACATAAGGAGCTTTTTTTCAAAGAAAAGTGTAAGTCACGTCAAGTTCGCTAGTGAATCCATCAAAGTCCATCAAAGTAACGACAACAGTTAACGTTAATGCTAGTGGGGGTTTTTTTTTTACCGCTTTGACGCACATTCATTATAGCAGGGCAGGCTATAGTCTGTGAATACGGACTTAAAACTAACATCAGATTAAACAGCTAAATGTAAAAGTATAAATATGATCCCTGTCAGTTCTTCTAATCTAATGACGACTATTTGTCAGAAATCAGTCTTGTGAAAGAAATTGATATGCTACATAATAATATTGCCATGGCTAGAATTTTATTGACAGTTCACCAATAGACAATCCACTTTGCACAAATAGTTTTTAAAATGCATTCACTGACTTGGCAAACATTAATGATTTGATTCGAGATTTGCACACTAAGACTCAGAAAAAGTGAAATAAAATGATTGCTGTTTAAATGGCATGTGTTTATCCTGTTTTGTCAGGTGACAGAACCTAAACAACTGTGCTGTGTATCAGACAGTGATGGAGAGAAGGGGTCGCAGGTGATGTTGAACGATGACTTGATATTATTATACCTAGTTGTCCTGAGATTTAACATTGTTACCAATAATAGGCTGAGGCATTCTCTGTCAATGCTCATAAGGAATCCCTCAATGTTTTTTTATTAGGGGACAGAAGCAGATCAGCCATGTTGTAGTTCAGGTGAAGAGGCAAGGTCACAGGAGGTGAATCTGAATGTTCTGTTAACGA
The DNA here is from genome assembly GCF_023856365.1 of Brienomyrus brachyistius. Lineage (NCBI taxonomy): Eukaryota > Metazoa > Chordata > Actinopteri > Osteoglossiformes > Mormyridae > Brienomyrus > Brienomyrus brachyistius. Next base: position 18,009,047 of record NC_064539.1, on the reverse strand, counting down.
GAGGCGAAGGCATGTTTTTGGCTCCTTCATATAGGAGCAATAGGCATTGAGGGGGTGGAGTCATAGGTCCCCACCAATGTCCAGAGCAAATCTACGCCCTTGGGTACCTGTACTGAGCTGAAAGAGTCGTGGACTGGAAGTCCAGGCGTAAGTCACACTTAAAAGGATTGCAAAGGGTTTACAAATGGAATTATGGTTCCCAGTGCTGATATTTACAAAAGACATACACTGATACATTTGGTTGTTAAGAGGCAACAGAAAGAGAGGAGAATGTTTGTGATGCTCCTTTAGCATTAGCTATAAAAACGTTAGGACACGCAATATGAAGATATGTGTTCATTAAAACAGGTTGGTGCATTTTTAACAGTAAATATTAATCAACACAGCAATGAACAATAGTAAGATTGAAACTCCCATTTTCTCAGATGAACAACCCAGGATGGGGGGCCAGCCCATCGCAGGACACACTCACACACCATTCACTCACACATGCACTCCTACGGGCAATTTAGCAAGTCCAATTAGCCTCAGCATGTTTTTGGACTGTGGGGGGAAACCGGAGTACCCGGAGGAAACCCCACGATGACATGTGGAGAACATGCAAACTCCGCACACGTGTGACCCAGGCGGAGATTCGAACCCAGGTCCCAGAGGTGTGAGGCAACAATGCTAACCACTGCACCACCATGCCACCCCCATAAAGTGGACATTTTTATCAAAATCTTTCTCACTCTGGATCAGGGGTATGAAATGAAAATGGATTTTTGTAATGACCATTGTATTTCGCAAATGGTTGCTAATCAGGGTTGGTGGTAAAGCGGTCAGATGGGTTGGACAGATCATCTTTGTGTCTATCAAATATTACGACATCAGAAAAGTTAAAGAACTGGCACTCTTGTTGCCAGAATTACTATTATGTAATCAGCGACTGCTGTCGAGATCATCTGATTAGCACAGTATCTTGGGTCCCTGGATACACAGTGCATTACATCAGCCTGTACGGGTCGTTTTGTACAGACAGGCAAGTCATGGGGACAAGCCCGTGCAGCTTAAATAGAGACGAAGCTGCAACACTTCAGCACAATGTTTTTTTTTCCCATAATGCCTTTCCTGGGGGGTGGGGCTACAGAAATACACGGGAACAGAACAAAAAAGGCAGTTATCGGGCAGCAGGGTGCAGAAGTGCACAGCAGCACATGACAGTGAGAAGCAAGAGAAAAAGAGGATCCAAAACAGGATGTGGTGGCAAAACTGCACAGGAAGCGGAGAGCGACCTGAGAGCAGCCTGACAGCAGCCTGAGAGCAGCCCCACGACATCAGGGCATGAACCACGCAAACAGCGAAAAAAATTAAGGTTTCGGGCCGACATAACGTATCAAGTGCGTGCCGAAACTGATGGAGTGGGCAGCTGAAGATGGAGCAAAAAAATAGAAAATTAAATGACAATGGGGTGGGGGGGAAATGCCCAAATTCACTCCTTAGAAAAGGTCAGGGTGAAGCCGTGCCGATGTCTTTATTTTAGCTAACCACTGCACCACCACTGCACCTGTACAGTCAGGACTAAATCGGGCTACTTTCACCTCCGAAACTGTCCTTGTTTTATACTGAGCACAGCATCTATATCTAAAGCATGTTTTCTTCCCAGCTCTGTGACGACATGCAACCTCGAGAGAATATACCCCACCCATGGGTGACAAACATAAAAAGTAAAAAAAAAAAAAAAAAAAAAACATATATTAAACGCACTGATAATAGATCAGCTGAAACACAAAGAAGTACTGTGTTCACTCATGTTCTGTTACTGCGGTTATTTGTGGTTATTTCTCGCTGGACACACCTGAGTTGGCAGTGTACTTAGGGGCTTCATAGCTTGGCCTTAAGTAGTCGGTTTTTGTTCGTTAACCCAAAGTACAAAATCAAAAACTAGAGAGGGTCAGATTCCGTCACCAATAGACTCACAGTAACACAGGTTGACAGAGCTAACCATGAATTTCACAGGAACCCAGAATAACTTGCAGGAGGTGTGCTCTACCAGTGGTATCTAAATCCATTGATTTGGCAAGATTTTGCGTTTATGGATCTAAATGTGTCACAATTTTTTTTTACTTGATACAGTCTGCCACAAACAGAGCACGACGGCGATATTTCACTCGCCAAATCGCCATGCCATCCCTCCCGTAGCGGCTACCTACCACACTCCTTGGCTGCGTCGATGCAGAGATCCTCAGCCACATATTTCCCGGGGGGGTATGAAAGGGGGGTGCGTTCTGCCTCAGCCTGGCTGCTGTAGTAGAGGTACACCTTCAACGCCACCCCACCCTGCTTCGGGTCGCAGGGACTGCTGGAGACGCCACCATTCTGATGGAACAGGAAGCCCGTCGACATCTCCACGTCAATCAGCGGTTACATCCACCTGCGGAGGGAGTCCAGGGCGGAGGTCAGAGTTCTAGCTTTAAGGTTCAGGCGCAGAAACGGGCCAATCAGCAAATGGCTGGTAGCATTTCATTCCCGCACATCTTTGCACCAACTTCCAAAGTAAGAACCTCTAGAATAGAAAGATTTTATGCTTCAGGTATACAAATTATAAGTGACTGATATCCTATGCAGGTGCACTCCAGCCTAGGGCCCTGCACTCAGTGAAAAAAGCCAAGAGGTATGGAAGAAGGAAACAAAAGTAACAGCTAAAATGTTCAGGATGAGTAATTATGGTCAGGAGTTTTGTAAATATAGAAATGCATGTGAACATCTAACTGTTTCATGTACATAAATAGACACACACACACACACAGGTTTGTAATTATATCTTTGTGGGGACTCTCCATTCATGATGACCTTAACCCTAACCCTAACCCTAACCCTAACCCAGCCCTAAGCCCATGCATCTGGTGCTTCTAGTCAAACTATTAGCACCATTAAAACCTGTGAAGGAACTCTTATCTGTATCCTGCGGACTGGAGTTCTCCCTTCTCGTAGATGGACACCCTGCAAACATCTCTCACTTACAGCTTTTCTGAACTGCTAAAACACTGAACCCAATTCTGGGAATAAAACCGTCAAATGCAAGAACTCTAAACACATTCTCATTCATCAAAATACACTTGCTGCGGTGGCGAGCGTTCCGGCAAAAATGGAAAACACAGACCGCAGAAGTAGCACACAATATCCTCATTAAAACACAGTGACTGAAAGTTAGCACAAGTTTCTAAGCGTGTCAGAACGCCAATGAGAGACTATAACAAAGAAAAAGTGCCGGAGGGGAGGGGAGGGGGATTTCAGTACCAGGGTGTGAATGTGTCACAGCAGAAGATTCCTCCCCCATCGCCTAGCAAGGGAGAACATTGTCTGTGATGTAGATGACACTCTAAACCCTGACTGAGACACGATGATGAGGCAGAATTCCTATTCTTCTGTACATTTGTCCTTCACAGTACCTTATTGGGAGACGTGGAATTTATGTATACAGACTAACAATGACTTGCAGATACAACCAAAAAAAAAAAATTTACGTAAAAAAAATTTTGGCCGGCCACAGACTTATCAGGGCTGTGCTACCTAAGGCACAGTGTGGTGTTACGATATCGGCGCAGCAAAGTACAGGATTGTATGGTGGGCTGACCATCCCAGCTTCTCACACATCTCAGTCTCAGCCTCACACCTAAAAGGCTCGATTGTCTCGTTCTGATATAAGTTCATTTCGACGTACCACCTGTCTGTCGGAGGACGTGGGAAACACTCTGCAGTTGCAAACAAACATTTTTGCTAAACAAACATTTTTTTTCCCCCTCAACATGCAAAACCTTCCATATCCACCGTAAACATATTTCTCTACGAGGGGGGATCAGTTTTGGCTTGGAGTATTTTCTATTTTCTGCTGTAGCGTGTATTGAATTCTCAGTGGTGTTTATGTATTGACTAGCTTTGTGTGTGATATAGCGCAGTGACTGGTTTTGGGCAAAGACTGAATAGTTTTGAGTGGAGCCAAAGGTTTTGTGTATGTAGTTTGAAAATTGGGTTTTGTGTTTATTGTTTTGAAAAAAAAACATGGAAGGTTTCAAGGAAAGTGCTTCAGCAATTCGGCTAAGTGCAATTACCCTCATTTGCGTGAATTTGTGTTGGTTTAGAAAAAGCAGTAATTTTTCCCATGTCATGTAATGCGAACAGTGTCTCCAGTTACAAATGTTCACTTTCCACCCAAAATTTAGGGAACAATATCTTTCCCTTAATATGGTGTTAGAAAAATTACCACTCAATCCAGACCAATATGAATTCACTCAAAAGAAACATTAATAACGATGCAGATCCATGCGTTCTGAAGAGCATCATTCAAGCCAACTAGCAAACTAGTTGCAAAGTAAAGTCAATCGTCCATCCATCCATTTTGGGCAAAGGGTATCACTATCACCTCATCAGGCCTGAAGCCTGATCCTCTCAGTATTCACACTTACACAAAATCAATGAAACATTAAGGGAAATTCAGAGATGCTAATTAGCTTAAATACTTATCACTCGACTGGGAGTGGAAAATTGAAGTACACTGAAGATGCCCACATCATAGGGTAAAAAGCAAACTCCCCACACACAGAGTGGATTCAAACCCCCACCCTGCCTTGCTGCCCCCGCCATACTGCCCGGGGGCTGACTAGTGGGGCACAGTAAAACATGCCCTTTCTGTGCAAAATCATTCAAGATACTCATCATACACCAGTATGATAAGCATTTTGGTGTTGATGTTGTTTACAATAGCATGCATTATAAATCTGGCCAATATAATAGGATAAAGAAGGCTGCTATTCACTTACCATTAGAAGAGCAAAATTTGCATAGGGATTAAGCGTGAGAAGCCAAAGGCAGGCAGGCGGTAAGAGGAGAGTGTGGGACGCGTCTATGTGGGAGGTTAGGAAGCTTTGAAGAGGTCTGAAAAATAAGTGCCAAACATGGGAAAGGCTATGCGAACCTTCACTCACCACGCGATTGCAACAAAATGCCAAGCATGTAAGATACATCAATTACATCATAACGCATACAGGAAGTCGCTGATGACAAATGCAGAAAAATACTGATCATTCAAAAAGCACAGAGACGCTCATTTATTTAGCAGATCAGTGTGGGTCAGCCAGTCGTTTAGCGTGGATCAGCCAGTCGTTTAGCGAGGGTCAGCCAGTCGTTTAGCATGGATCAGCCAGTCGTTTGCCGTGGATCGGCCAGTCGTTTAACGTGGGTCAGCCAGTCGTTTAGCGTGGATCAGCCAGTCATTTAGCATGGGTCAGCCAGTCGTTTAGCGAGGGTCAGCCAGTCCTTTAGCGTGGGTCAGCCAGTCGTTTAGCGAGGGTCAGCCAGTCGTTTAGCGTGGATCAACCAGTCGTTTAGCGTGGGTCAGCCAGTCGTTTAGCGTGGGTCAGCCAGTCGTTTAGCGTGGGTCAGCCAGTTGTTTAGCGAGGGTCAGCCAGTCCTTTAGCGTGGGTCAGCCAGTCGTTTAGCGAGGGTCAGCCAGTCGTTTAGCGTGGATCAACCAGTCGTTTAGCGTGGGTCAGCCAGTCGTTTAGCGTGGGTCAGCCAGTCGTTTAGCGAGGGTCAGCCAGTCCTTTAGCGTGGGTCAGCCAGTCGTTTAGCGTGGGTCAGCCAGTCGTTTAGCGAGGGTCAGCCAGTCGTTTAGCGTGGGTCAGTCAGTCGTTTAGCGTGGGTCAGCCAGTCGTTTAGCGTGGATCAGCCAGTTGCTGGAGTAACTGGGAATAAGGGCCTAGCTCTAGGGCCCAATGGCAAAATCGCACTGTTGACTACAGGATTAGACCCAGTGACAAACTGCTCACAGGCATGGCGAGCTGCACACTGCACTGTAGATTAACAAGCCATGGGAATTTAAGATATTTAACAAAAGGCCAAAGATATGTCTAAAATTTTCTAAATGAAAAGGAATATAGAAATTTATTTATTTAACAGATGTTTTTGTCGACAACATACAAGTCAGGCAGACAGAGCATTACAATCACACAGCTGTCGGCCAGACGGAGGTGCACCCGGCCGAGCTTCCAGTGAATACCCAGGTCCAAGTGTAAATGGTACTGGGTCAAGAGCTGTACAACATCTTCCAAACAAACCGAATAGGAGTATTATTCGAATGCTCAAAGTGCAATGTATTAATCCAGGGAACATGAGGCGCAACGAAAGATGAAGAAAATTCCCAGCAACTATTTGCAGCTATATGCTAATTTTACATATATAAAATGACATGAATATGAAACTCACGTCCACCCTAACCTCATGACTCACTTCAAAAGCTGTGACGTTATTGCCAAATCACAGAATAATGCATAGCCCTGCCCACATGCTTAAAAAACATTTTAAGATTGACGTTTCAGCTGTCATTTTTAAAAATTACGCAAACAAAACACAGAATTAAGTTAAATTTTTTAAAGCGACACAAATTCCCAGAATTTTCAGAGAAATGCAGACAAACTACCTGCCAGTATGTTGAAAGTGCGTTAATCCATTGTCCATTGATTTTTCTGCAAGTTGTGTTAATATTGCAATTACCTGTAAAAGTTTTGCTGCCCTGTGGTGTTTAAGAGGTCAGTAGGAAGCACTGTCGCCGCAAACCCCCCAGGTTAGGGCTGTCAACCCACCTCCAGCGTCATCCCGCACATTCTCCCCACGTCATGTGACTTTCTTCCCAGTGTCGGGCTAACAGGTGTCTCAAAGCTGCCACTAGTGTGCGTGTTTGTGTGTGTGTATATTGCATGGCGGGGACCAAATGTCCCACAAATGTAATACCATTTTTCAGGTCCCCACAAAGTCCAGTGCCTCTCCTTTGTGCCCTATGCTGCAGGTGATATTGAAACATCACCTGAAGGTAAAATATAATAATTAGTTTAGACGAGATTAAATACCAGGTTAATCCCAGAGGGAACATCTTAAAGGAGCTTTCAATACTCTCAGGTGTTTCCTTTTTTTGCGGTTAACCAATAAAATAAAATAAAATAAAATAAAACTTCCTTATTTCATGCCTGACTGAATAAAATGCATTTTCTGAAGCTTATACATCAAAGTCACAATGAAACAGACAGGGGAACCAGGGGAATTCTGGAAAATTACTGGGAAATTTCCACCAGTGAGCTGGCCATTAACCCACAGCCGTATGATTAACAGAACCTACCCAGGCGTCTCCTGTACGTCAACACCAGCTCACTGGCGATTACTTATAAACTCTACACACTCCAACGACGCTGCAGCCTTTCTGAAGATTTTATTCATTAGATCAATCGTTTTAACTTCCATTGGCTCACTCAACGTCACAAGACATTATGTTCAGCAAATACCCATTAATAGAGTTCATACATTTACCTGAGTATAATTATTAGTTAAATTTACTTATATAACGCTTAAAACAAAAAATGCACAATATATTTAAAAATGTGGAAGCTGTAATTGGTGACCAAAGCTTTAAAGGCACAGGCAGATAAGAAGGGTTCTAGCGCCATAGCGACATCAGCATTCACTCTCTGCTTTTCCTGTTACTTTACCTGTGACAAATGGCACTCAGATGGTCCACATGCTTTTGTAAAGTGTCATATTTACTCTCTTGGTTGCGCACCGCTGCCCCGACGTGCACCATCCAAACGTTATTCCTGCCTCTGTCTCCTACACAATCCCCACAGCTGGGAGGATATCCCGGGCAGTGATGTAAGACGCCTCCCCCAAAGCAAGATCCTTTCGCTGCTGGATCGGTGTCTTATTATCTCTCTAACGTTCCATCTAGCAGGGCGTCAGGATCTCAGAACTGCCCCAGAACAGCTCTGTAACCAACTGCTCCATTAACTAAACTTCAAATCCATTCTTCAAGCTTCTGCTTGAGTAACCAGTGAATGGATGTAGGACCTCCAAGGGAGTGTTGTAGGTATACCTACACAACACAACGGGCATTACTACTCAAATCACTTCCTCCTATTCAACATGAACCTCAAACCCCGCCTTACCACCCTGCTGCCTGTTCACGCCGGTGGTTTGGCTCCCATTCAGCTACTTGCCGACCTGCGGTTTGCATATGTATCCGGGGAGGGGTTGAGGTCACACCCATTGAGGTACGGAGTCAGGTGACAGATGCACTGCATTACCATTGGCTTTGCCGACTTTCACCCGTCCCCCATGCTGGTTATTTCATTGACCTGTCCCTTCACTTGGTTTCCCGGTAACCAGACCAGGGGAAGCCCTGCAAGCTGGTAAGTTAAAGCAGAGCAAACACCCCCCACCCCCCCCAAAGAAGCTTGCCCACCCTGCGACTGTCATACTATCACCATTCAAATAGCTCCATCACCCATAACACATGCAACTCTTCAGTGCGCTGAGTCCCCCCCCCCCCAGACTTACAGCCTATCAAGGACATTACTGGGTGTATCGCTTAGTGCAACCAGTGCAGGAGAACGGGCAGCACTGCCAGCTGTATAATGACCCCACTGTCCATATCTAACTGGTAATACAGTATGCATGCAGTAATGTATATGGACAGCTACAATAAGCAGACGATACAGATATAGTACCTGTACTGTGTCATTTCCTTACACAAACGTAAACACACTGCACTGTACAATAAAATTTCCCAGCAGCTTCAGATGCTGTCTTTCTCGATTCCCATTGTTTGTGCCTTATTTACTGCGGGGTACTGGGTGTCCGTTACAGTAGTGTTTCCCATCCCAGTCCTCAGGGAACCCCGGGGAGCTGGGAGGGAGCAAAAACGTGGACTGTCCGGGGTTCCCCCGAGGACTGGACTGGGAAACACTGTGTTACAGTACTGTACTTAATGTCTCGCTACTCCTTTATATTTACCAAGATATGTTCAAATTGACTTGTATCCGGTGGTCCTGGTCCCAAATGCGGACGCAAGCTGATGGATTCCTGAACCTTCATGGAAGCTACTATGCGCAAAACGTCTGTTTGCTTCTAGGCACCAAGTAGCTGAATGACTCTGTTGGTAAAAATGTTCTACCAAATGAATGACTTTCAGATCCAAAGGTTCGTGTCTATGTTCCCACACACTAACTTTCCTGCTTATACACTAGAGGACACACAGATGCGCCTGAGTGGTGATATTGTACAGGAACCTAAAATAACATGATCCACCACCAAGCATTAACGTCAAATCCCTATGTCCTCTTTCTTTGCAAGGATTTAGCTCTTCAAATTTTTATACATTTATGCTTGTACACTTGTAACAAAATTCAATAAGCAAATTTGTAGGGTTATGAGTCAAAGGCAGGATGAGACCTTATTTGCACTAACTGAAGTTTCTTTTGTTTTTCCATTAATGTCACATTTCATTTAAACTTAGCTGTTCCGTTGAAACTAGAGCGTGCCACTCATGCCCCACACCCCCGGTCCGCTCGCAGGCCCCTTATCGCTGGTCTGTGATGCTCCAGCTCCTATTCACTCGCTTATCAGGTTGCTGGAGACGGTTGACAGCAGCGCTATCAACGTCCCCAGATGACATCCACTCCGCGCTGCGGCCGCCCGCTTCGGTACATCTCCTGCTGCACCGGCACACTTTAAATTCACCAAGAAGCTCACAAACATATCAAATCACCAGCCAATCGCACGGCATATGCGCCGCTACCCACCAATCAGCCGCTGCGTCGATGCACGACAGACCAATCATTAACCAGATGAAGACATTTATCCAGCCCCCACACTCATGTCCTTCACGTTCAAATTGCTCTTTCTTACCCCAAGTCATTCTCCAGTTAGATCTCAAATACCAGTTTTCGGTTTTATACATTTTTGCTTTTTTATTTGTTTGCTTGATTGGTTTTCTGTTGGGGTAGTTATGGGGCAGTTCTGTTCATCTTTACTGTTTGCTCAGTCACTGTACACCATTTAAATGAACTGCACCACTTAGGAGTGTGAGATGAAACCAGAATACCCACAGGAAACTCACTGCTCAAGATGAACATGAAAGCCCTATGCACACACACACACACTCACACACACACGCACACTCACACGCACACGCACACACACTCACACGCACACGCACACTCACACGCACACACACACACACCCACACCTGTACTCGTATCTTTGTGGGGACTCTCCATTCATTTCTTTGGGCAAAACCCTAATCCCAACAATGACGACCTTAACTCCCACCCAGCCCTAACCTTAACCATAAGTAAGCAAAGAAAATACAAGACTTCTAGCATGTTAAAATAACAGGTTTTTATCACAGAGGCTTCAGTGGGATTATTTTCCAGTTACTAAATTATCAACTTTTAGTACATTAAGAATGGAAAATCGATTATGTCACTGGCAGCTGTGAGATTATCTGCAGATATTAAAGCACTAAGAGAGCAGAAAATTCCAATGTCAGATCTTTGGTTTTCCTCAATGCGTAGAGAACCCAGGACCCTCATCTGCGTGAGAAACAAGGTGATGGATCCACACCTGCTCCATACGTCCCACCCCACTAATGACAAGGGCCAGAGGTACGAGCTCATTCTCACCTTGAAACACAAGGCTGGTTACACACTTTGGCGTCATATATTCTCACTGAATATTTTGCAGGGCAAACGTGGCTTAAAATTTCAACTTCCGCAAAAATACTTCATGGTGATCATCATATTAAAATAAGAGTTTAAGTACAAGTACAAGTCAGTGGTCGAGACATTTCCTAGACATCCCAGATGGATGGATGCACATGATTTATTCACACATCTTTGTGTTGACACAAATATATGACAGACTCCATCGACGTATTTATTGTAAATATTTTGTTTTATAAATATTAAAAGAAAATTCTCCCCCCCATATCATTCAGCCCTAGTTCATAGTCTACAGCTAAATCTATGGCTTAAACCCTAGTTATATGATACGCATATTTAAAATCAAACGTTTTTATTCCACGTAAGCCTGGTGAATGGGCTCATCAGGTTGTGCTAAATTTATCAAATATCTTTTAATTACATCCATTTTAAATTCCACCTTTATCCATCTAATAAATTCACATCCAATAAATGAGTCGTTTCTCTAAAAACAGAAGGAAGTGCTGTGATATTCTGGCAGCTACCCAAAGTACCAAAAGAGACCCAGGTCATATTGAAAGAAATGGTCTTATAGAAAGGTGATGGACAGAACAGACTGCAGTATGTAAACAGCCATAAATCTTGGACCGACAATCAGTGGCTGAGGGTCTTGGGCGGTCGTCTCGAAAGTAAACAGCCAACAAATATTGTTTACACCTGCGTCTATTCATGTATATCCAAGGTGTCCAGCTGATTGCCTGCGTTCAGATTTCATTACTGCACCACACACACTTATCCTTTAAGTCCTTGTCAGGGCACATCAGTACACATTATCACTTATAGTATAAAAGATATGTGGTCAAACATGTCCCAGACCGTCTCCGTGATTCCTCAGAGTGATCGGATCACGATGCGTCTTGGCGGTCCGTCATCTTTACTTGCTGAATACTTGCAATCCGAACGCCCGAGACGGATTTTAAGACCAAGCGTAACCAAGGGTCTTAGACAGTGACATGAAGGGCCCCAGCATGTCGGAAGGAGAGCTGAGAAGCCTGTCATTGGCCTTCTGTGAATCACCAGACACCAGAAGTGTCAGGGTCTCGGGGAACCGGCCAAAGTCAAGGAATTATTACGAAACAAAAAGATTTTGATTTATCATGATGTACCTCAAGGAAAATGACACACTAGCAAAGAAACTCATCTTTCAAGACAATAACAGCCCCAAACACAGCAAAGACAATGAAGAGCTCTACTTGGTCTGATGGAACAGATAAAACAAGATCCGTCAAAGACTATTTCTTCTTTCTAGACGTCCCGCAAGAACCCTGGAGAAATGAATCAGACTATTACAAAAAATGTTTACAGCAACTTACCAATACGGACCGGACGGGTTTTGTCTTCTATGGAAAACCACACAAAATTTATTTAATGATCTATTTGAAAAGCACAATAGATTCTTGTTTGTTTTTATTCTGTTTGTTTGGCATGTTTGTTTTGTGCGCTCACAATCGCCGCCCCCAGCAGAGACCTCAGCCAATCTTTTCTTAAATCTGCAACTGACAAGCGCTACACTTTGAAGTTCTTTGCTCATACAGCAAACAGCATCATTTCCACATCCACCTTACTGATTATCCAGGACACGGTTTTTTTCTATTTTCTTACACCTGTGCAACAGTAAGCAGTTATAGAAGATTAATGATTCTTTGTAACTCCCTTCTGGGTAGGAATTAAACTGAAATTTATATTGGTACACTGATGTTCCGATTATTACCGACCTACATTACACAGGTATATTATTGTATACAGAGCAATTATTAGAGAAATTCCAGAGTCCCTAAATCACTTTATTCTACACAATTACCATAGAACTGCAATAAAACAAAAAAAAAAAAACCATGAGTAACAGAGTGACTTGCCAAGAATATTCTACAGTGGAGAACCAAGTTTGACTACCACTGCGGCAAGGAGCCTCTGAGAATGCAAACTCCATTAGTTCAAACTTTTTCCATCCAGTACATGTTTGGTAACATCCATCCATCCACCCATCTAGTTGCATAAGACTATTAGCAGGGAGCGTTTTGCAACAGATCTTGACTGCTGATGTGATTTTATGCATTTTGCTCAAAGGTGACAGCTGGAAAAGGATGATCTGATCCACTATTACCCTTCCATCTATGGCCTTATAAAATGATGCCATGTGCATTTTCTTTTTGTTTAGTAGATTGCAGCTAGTTACTAAAAATATATAATAAGAAGCAAGAATGCAAACGCAGTTAGTTTTTTTTTTACAATGGGGCTGAGCTGCCACTCTGCTCTTAACAAACTGGGGTCAGATGAACGAAGCTCTTTATCGACATGTTACATCACTCAGGTGGCCTGACTGGTGGTGCCGGCCAGAGTGACCCTAATGATACGTGCAGGTCGTCACATCCCAGCTCATTCCATGCACACATCCATTTGATGTCACATCCATAATGCTGATAAAATGCTATGTATCTCTAACATGTAAATTAATGATCGTGCGTCAAATCTGCGCACATCTGGACCTCATGACATATTACATAACATAAAATCATTTTTCATTTTGGCAACAGAGCCGGAAAACAACTTTAAAGTGATATGAGAACCATTCCTGCGCAACTTGTATTAAGGGGGATATAGCCAGTCAAAATCATAGCCCCCCCCCCCCCCCAATTACTTCAAACTTAAGTTAGCTTAAATCTCCCTTAATATTGATCCAAGGCACGTGCTATTTCAGTTCCATGGGTTACTCATGTGACCAAATCAGCACATCAAGTTTCGTTAAAATTTGTGACGATGAAGTCCAAGAGTGCCAAAGAGGTTATATACCGTAGAAAGGTATGCAAACTGACTCACTGACACTGTAGATGGCCTTGCCCTGAGCATCTTCCTACCCAGTTTGGGTCTAAATGTCGAATCCAAAGTGCCCTAAAATTAAAATGATTCTGACAGCCAGATAAAAGGCTCTTCGAGGGGATCCAGCACGGCATGTTAGGAAGCGCCCAAAGGCACAGTAATAAGAAGCTGCTGCCCGGTGATTAACAGGTCGCTGACTCTATTAGCGGTTGGAGACTGGGGACCCAGGATACCGGCGCGAGGCGAAACGACAGTCAGCTCACATATCTCACACAAACACGCGAACAGAAGCCTAGCTTACGTTTTCCAATCAGAAACCCAAACCATAAGCTTCTGAGACACAGCTGGTGACGAAGGTGCGAGAGAGTCGCTTTAATACGGTGAAAGGAAAACCATCAACAAGGCATCGCTAAGCAACTGGGGACCTGAAACATTAGTTTCCTTATACACGTTATCATTCATAAATCATACAAAGCTACGTAAGCTCGCATTTCTGCAGCAAAGTGATAATATGTACACAATACACCGTAATACAATACATGCCAATGAATGCATGCTATATACTCAGTGGCCATTTTATTAGATACACCTAGTTAATACCAGGTAAGACTCATTTTTACCTCCAGAACCTCTTCAAGGGCAGAAGAGTTCAGTTCAGTTGAGTTCTGTTGAGTTCAGTTCATTTCAATTCAATTCAATTTGTATACTAGACTCAGGGGGTGTTAGAGGAAGTCAAACGAGCAAGATATGGAGATGAACTAAGTGTTTCTGCTCACAACTGTTGTTTTTGGCTGCTGTTTTGCAATTGTGCCCTTCCTGTGTGTTTTAAAGAGTCTGGTCAGCTCTCTGACCTGTCATTAACAAAGGGTTTTTGGTGGCAGGAATCCCAATGTCTAGATGTTCGCCACACAATTCTCTATAAACTTCAGACATTGTAGTGCGTGAAAATCAGGGCTCTTTCTACTCTGGAAGAACAACTTACAGCACATCAATCACACCACACTCTAAACTCACAGAGTTAGCTGTGCTAACGTTTAGGCGAGCAGTAAGTGAACCTCGACCCCGTGTGCATGCTGTATGCGTAAGTTGCTGTGTGGAGGTGCACGCTATTTGCATTAGGAAGCAGGCATAGCAAAAAAAAAAACTAGGCACTGACTGCACATACTGTAATTCTAATGTTACTAGTTGCTTAAATAAAACTGTTTAAAGTTCAGAGTAAGAATTAATTATACTGAATGCAAGGTACGGGACAGTGACAAAAGAAGGCAACGTTTTCAAAGTTCTACAAGGTAAACAAGCTGGAAACTCTCCTGAATCACCCCATGATAACCCCCCCCCACCCCCACCCCGCCCAGTGATGACTGAAAAGGAAACTCTGCTCTTCTGTTTTTGCGAAAGCCAACCTTTCCCATCAGTGACTGAATTGCAGGAAACAGTGTCTGTAGACCAGAGCTGGCCAGGTTATTTTCCTTCAGAAACAGTTACGACAATTCTGCGAGTAACTGTGCCTTGATAAATTACACAGGAATTCATTAAACCACAATAAAAACAAACCCTTACCACAAGTAGCTTTCAATACTGGGATACGTAATACCCGGTGAATCCAGTCCAAATAAACTCAATTCTGTTCCTTAAATCTATGCCACGATTCCATTATTTGGACATATTAAGGACAAACACTTCAAATTCAGGAGGAACACCGACTACCCGCTGTTTATTGTAAATACACGTGCAGTTCTCTAATACCATCCATCCATTTTCCAAACCGCTTATCCTACTGGGTCGCGGGGGGTCCGGAGCCTATCCCGGAATCAATGGTCACGAGGCAGGGAACAACCCAGGATGGGGGGCCAGCCCATCGCAGGACACACTCACACACCATTCACTCACACATACACACCTACGGGCAATTTAGCAACTCCAATTAGCCTCAGCATGTTTTTGGACTGTGTGGGGAAACCGGAGTACCCGGAGGAAACCCCACGACGACATGGGGAGAACATGCAAACTCCACACACATGTGACCCAGACAGAGACTCGAACCCGGGTCCCAGAGGTGTGAGGCAACAGTGTTAACCGTTCTCTAATACCTTTAGACAAAAGATGGAATAAGGTCTTAAACTGTCAATTGTATCAAATTACTGCACACTGGATCGAACCTTTAATACTGATTGTAAAAGTCAATAGTTGAGCTAAAGGGGAAAGTGCCGTTTTAAAAAGTGTAACTCGTACAACTTTAGGGACAAAGACCAATCTGAAATAAAATCCGAATTAATGACTATGCTCTGCTAACTGGATGGTTATCAAAGTTAAAGTTAACCCAAAAAAGATAACTGTGAAATCAAGACATGCTGACAGAACTAAACGTTTGACCTTTCGTAAATAATTGCAGAATTAATTAGCAAATGCGAAAATGGAAGTACTAGTGCCAGGCAGATGAGATATGATTTTCCGTACAAGATTTCTATTTCATCGATTTGTATTATTTTTGTTGTAATTACAAGGTGTATTCATATAATTGAAAGGTAAACCTTGTGTCTTAAACGCTTCCTTTTCGGTTACTCTAACTGAAAGCTCTCCCGATTATAACGGAAACAGGTGGCAAAAGGCGAAAAACCTACAAACTCGGTTGGTGTAACGTTCGTAAAATGTTTAAAAGACAATGGTTTCTCCACGTCATGTTGTTTCTTATCTAAATGAAGATCATCTTTGTGTAGCTGATGTCAGAGTAGGTAGAACCAACAAAAACACCTTAAGAAGTGCTTCTGCAATAAACCTTAAGCACAATCCGCTGCATGAAACCAAACCTTTTAATCATTTACCTTTGTATCAAAAGGACCAAAGAAGCCAAAACAGCTTGACCTGGCTGAAAAAAAGCCAAATCAATAAATGCAACCAAAACTTTATAATTCACCAAAAAAAATTAAAAAGTATGAAATACATTTCAGTAGACACTTTCTTCCATTCCCCCGTATCATAGATGTAAAATAACATGAACGAATATTAACCAGATCCAGTTAAACATCACAGACACCGATGATGTATTATGTATTCGATAAACTATAATTGCTGAATAGGGGTGCATAACATTAAAATGTCCAAAAACTAATTTAATTAAAACTATTTCAGAGAATGTATTGGATAATTATCAATGTAGGTCTGCACGCGCAGCTTCGTGACAGGTAAACAAAAACATGTGCGAATGCAGCCAAGTCAGCGCGCACTAGTGCTGCCCTAGTCAACTACCATTAATCACCTACCATTAGTAATGGCTGGTTAACTGTCTGCCCGTAACCCAGCGGGATATACAGCTCCGATCGAAAGGGTATTTATGAATTAACCGATCGTAGTGATTTACTCGCAGCAATAGCGATATAAACCCCGGTATATGCACTCAAGGTGAGAGGGGAGCGACATGCTTGGCTACTGTACGACACCTACATAAGCATATATCATATATAGTCACTTGGTACCTGTTTTCAGATCCTCAATGAAATCGGTGTCCGATCGATGCCAAATTTATGACCAGGCATAAACAGCCGTAGATTAGTCAATTTCCACGTATCTTAGCAAATGTCCTGGAACGTTCATATGAACCCTGGTCCTCGATCCATTTTTTTTCTCTCCCCGACGATAAATGGTGAAAACTGGCGATCGATTCCCCCGGATCTCACATTCAGCGTTAAGGCTCGTCCGTTCCGTGATCGTAAGCCATGGTCCCGGTTAGCACCGGTTCGTGTGGCCGTCTCTCTCCCCCTTTCCCTCCGGATTGGCTGCCAGCACGCCGCCGCCGCACAGCAGGTCGCCGGAGTTCGCTGGCCAGCTAGCGAGCTAACTTCCGCGACTCCGAGGCGCGAACACCCGCCCCCCTCCGCCCGCCTGCACGTGACCGATATCGGGCTCTGAAGAAAGCGGAGACCAACTTTTACATGCCAGGCGTATGCGGTGCTTTAAACGGCCAGGCGCCACCACTCAAGCTACGGCTGGGGAATCGGGAAGCATCGGGGCGTTAATGGTGACGGGGAAGCGTGTGGACGGCGGCTGATGTCACTGCGAGTCCCACGTATTCTGGCAGTCTGCATAACACCGGCACCCAGAGGGTTCCTAACCGGGCTTTCCGCGGTCTGTGACACCCTGCAGCACAAAGTCGAGTGCATCCCCGGGATAATGGGCCCCGCACCCCGCATCCTCCTCACCCTGTAACGATCTACCAGAAAATGCAATATTCACTTTCAGTTATTATGCAATTGCATGCATCTGTAAGGTTACTTGGTGTGTTTCTGTATGTTTGCGGTTTCCTGGATTTCTTCTATTTGAGACTATTCCTTTATTCCAAAAGTTGTCCAATACAATCAAATGGGAGATTACATTAGTTTTACGGAATTGTTTAGGATTTTTTTCAGTTGCACACATACCGGCGCTAGTGTAACGCATCCGCCTCCAGGTGGCGTATTACCGCTTCTGCCCGACACGTATTAAAATAATATAGCACCGCTATAATATAATGCCTGTCTGAGATACTATATTTAGCAATGTTCCTAACTGATTAAATAATATCACAGATGATTTAATAACAGCGGTCGAACATGAATGGTAGCGATAAGGTATCATCAGATCAGATTAGATACATTTTATTGAACCCAGGAGAAGATTCAAACATGAAATGTTGCACTGAATCAGTACCGCTGATCATGGCGGTCTGATTGTATTAAGAGCAGACAAACGGAGGACGTGCCTATAGACCTACATGCAACGTACAAGCATAGTACCAAAATATATGTATTTCACTAGGACATACTTTTTAAAAACGAAAAGGGAATTGTGTCAAAGTATGTGATTCACTAAAGTGCACCGCACTATTAGCTCTAGCGAGTATATTCAGAAACATAGCAACAGATTTTCATGACACAGGGAGGACATGCCAACTCTACACACATGGAGCGACAGCGGCGACTCAAACGCTGCCCCTAGAGGTGTGAGGGGACAGTGCAAACCGCCACAACACCATACCGCCCCTTTAGAGCACCATAACCCGTTATTGGATAGGACAGCTATAGACAATTGATGAATTTCTTGGTAGATATAAGAAACTATTCATGTATCATAGATAACCAGTTTCCAAATTACTAAGTAGTTCTCGGCAGAATTTAAAACCAATTCTCAGAGCATCTCTGGGACTGCACACACTACTCAATTATATTTTGTACTTTTCAGTCCTTTTCTTCCCCTATTAACTAGCACCAATCAGGACAATTAACCTTAATCGAGTTGTACTGCAGTACAATGACAATAAAGCCTTTTTTTCTATTTTCAAATCTCATTTCATACACGAACTCTCACACCAACCGTTTCCTTAATATATTACAATTCAGAATATGTGTTCAGGGAGCTGCCCTTGATGAATTAATGACTAACTGTGGTTGAAGGAATTTCTTTACTGCTTTGAGCTTTAGTGCTGCAAAAAGCAGCACTAACCCTACAGGAATACCCCAATCTATGCATTGAAATATTTTCCACATATGCTAACATATGAAGTAGCCAAAAACAATCAAGGTTAGATTTCATTTGGTGTGTATATCAAGAAATTTTCCTATTTTCGATTCTTGTACCGAAACCCCAGTTTTAGGGAAAAGGGCATTGGCATTGTGTGTTACTTCAGTTTCAAATTCTCCCACAAAGTAGCTTTTCATGCATGCCGGTCTAGTTGAACGGTTTCAAAGTCCAGTTCTGTTCGTCTATCTTGAGAAACATTAAATAACCCAAAGAAGTTACAATTAGCAGGTTCATGCGGTACGACCCCTTCTGACTACGCGAGACAGTTAACTGCATTCTGCCTTTCTGCTCTTTTTCTTTTTTGTGTTATTTAGCAACTGCTTTTTAATGTTAGCAGAGCATGACACATTAGCTATGCAGCCAACACTAATACTTTCAAACCACAGTAACTTGTCTTCATATACTGTACTAAAGATTAAAAAAACTCAGTCCGGAAAGAGCTGCTTAATATCAGCATACAGGCTGATTCAAACTGTTAAATATGCTACTATGGGCTATTAAACGGCATATCTAGCACAATCCAGAATTCCAGAAGCAGGGAGGAAGGTGCAGCCACCTCCCCGCTATGGGCAATTTAGAGACACCAGTTCACCCAGCTACATTGGATGGACTGGTGTCCTGTGCAGGGTGTTTGACTGCACATGCTTCACTAAATCAGACACTTGAAAAGTGTTCAATGAATTTCACAGGAAGCTACAAAAGTGCCAAAATATCTTAATTTTATTACACTGTTTATTTAGGGATGGTGGTACAAAGGTCTTCAATAAAACGTTTCTGTACTAAGCAACAAAATATCTAAAGTGATGGCTCACAGATTCAGAGCTTCCAGACGCTTTACACATTGGATTTTTTAAAAACTATGCTGACATGAAGTCTTATTTGAGGGTTTTGCTGATGTTAGCAAAGCCAGCTCCCACGCAGGCCACCAGCACTTTGCTTCCTCCTTTACGGCTGTCCTCCTCTGGCATCTGAGTTTCGATCTTAAACATGATCTGGAAGAAGTCCCTGACGTGCCGGAGGAACTCGATTCTGGAAGGGGGAGGAGGAGACAGGGATAAGCGGAGTTTAACTGCGTCAGAGTGTGCGAGCCACAGGACGCGAGGAATGCGGCATGTCTGGCTCGTACTAATAAAACATCAACGCTTAAGCCATTTTATAGAGACAAGGAAGAAAACCTCACAAGCCCCACCTTTCAAATAACATTCATATCCAAGTTCCAGTGTGTTTTTTCCCAAGCCGGTCCTTGGGGACCCCCAGACAGTCCACGTTTTTGCTCCCTCTCAACTACTAACACAGCCAGACCGGGTATTTCATGTTCTTGATTGGCTGGGGGCTGGGAGGGAGCAAAAACATGGACTGTCTGGGAGGTCCCCAAGGGCTGGGAAGGGAAATTGAAAGGCAGAACCATTCAGCCACACAAGCGTCCCTATGCAGAGGCCTGTGTAGTACAGGCAGAGTGAAAGTCCTTTGAGGCAAAGTTTACTACAATCACTAGACTATGCAGACAAGAGGTAAGTCTGACCTACTACATGAAAACAAACACCGAAAAATTAACCCTTGTGAAAGGCTTTCAGTAAAAAGCTTACACGATGAAATATTCAGTTCAGTTCCTGCGAGGGAGGGGGCTGAATACATCTGCACCCCAAGCATTAAAGGCTGAGGTCTACCTGGAGATGCGGCACTGGCTACTGCGCTAAGCCTGCCAATATTCAGTTATCATAGTACTGTACTTTACAAGGACACAGCACCGGTACCATGATAACTGAAAATGGACAGTTCAGGTTCTTTAGATGTGGAGAACCAGCTCCTCGGCAGCAATGAACGGAGTGAGAAAACAATGGCGAATCGAGAGGAAGCTGGTACTGACACGACTGGGCGACACTCCAAGAGGAACACCTGCTTTTACAGGGGAAGTCCAGTATATATTTTATCATTTGTTGTTTCCAGTAGGAACTGTTTTTTTGTATGTCAATGACTGTTCCAATGAAGAGAGGTAAACGTTAGCTGGATATTCAACATACGATGTTTTCCAAGTAACGCCGTTTATCAACCACGGGCAGAATTTCCTGCGAAGGGAAGCGAACTTTAGTTTGGTTTGCTGGTAGTGCCAAGTCAGAAGAGGGCGGGGGAATGACTTACGTGTAGGGCGACAATGGGCCCAGGACAGCTTTAGACACGTCCTGCTGTCCCAGCGTCATGTAGAGGAGTGCCAGAGTCTGATTGGTCGAGTCCACACAGCCGCCCTGAAACACAGCAAAGCGATTGGTTAGCGCCAGCGATTGGTTAGCACCAGCTGCTTTGAATTACTCATTCATTAGTATTCCAGTGTTATACAAAAACTGTTGCTGTTATTCAATAATTAGCTTGAATACACCAGGAAATTTCTTAAAATGTAACATTTTAAAGAAAAAGTCTTAAGCAAACTAGGCAATTTAACGTCTTACGTCTTTTTGTATTTTGTTGCCTGTTATTCACATCAGGTGTTAGATCCCCCCCCCCCCCATTCCAGTCATAATGCATTTGGCTGGAGTGAAAGATTCAGAAAAGTGCAAACACAGATTTAGAAAAGGTTTAGATTTGGATGTGCTGTCTTTCCTCACCATTCAGTAACTGATTCAAATTAATGAGAACAGGAGCATGCAAAGGAGTAGCAATGTGCTGCCAGACCATGTATATTATGGGATACAAAACGCAAGTTAAAAGTCAAGTAAGATTTTGTCTTAAAGCACCATGAGGAAAAAATGATTGCACAGAATTACAAAGAATATATGGTGCAATTTTGCACAAATGTCAAACCGAAATTATGTATTACATAAACAGATTTTAGAAGCCAAAAACAACTCCATGATTCAAAAGTGAAGGGAGTCTTTATCAGATAAGTCGAGAGGCTGAACTATTCATGGAAGCATTTCTCTGTGCAGTGCGGAGGACACGTTTCATACTGGAGGGGCCCATTATTACTTTGTCTGATGAGGATCCTAAGCCCAGTCGCTTAGCCTGAAATTTCAAGAATGCTGATTCTCTGTGACGGTCGAGAAAAAAAAAAACTTTCTAAATATGCAGACGGGGCTCGTCGAGTCAGCGTTTCCTGCGGGATTATCAACATCGTTCGCGTCTGAGCTCACCTCGGAAAAATACGTCAAACAAAATTTTAATAAAAACCATGTCATCCAGCCCCTAAAACACAATTCAAGAAATTATCCAGTACTTACAAGTGCAGTGCGTTCGTTCACTCCTGAAGGACTAACAAAAATGTCAGAAGAGTCACTAGTGATAGTGAACTGAACAAGGATGGCTTTATAAATTCAGGATGGGCTCCCTTGAGGCGAGGGGACGCGAGGGGGGGGAGACAGAAGGTAAATCTAGCTGAGACACAATCTTAAATTCCAAACAGCCAAAACGTCTCTTGGAAAAGTCCCCAGAATCCAAAAGGACAAAAACCTCTAACAGAAGAGCTTATTCTCCAAATGTCAGTTGCTGTGATCACTGCGTAAGCAGATCATATCACGTCGCTGCTATTTCAAGGCTCCGAAAACGTCAAATATCAAAAGTTTGATATTCCTTGTGTCATTTTCATCTCAGGAACACACTAAACTGGAAAAGTAAACTTGCAATACTAATAGTAAACTTCATACCAAATTCTTACAGCTATCCAGAGCACAAGAACGAGTGTATTCAAATACCAAAAGTGTCCTATAGTCTAGTACAGGCTGTCTGACATGTTTAATTCAACCCGACATAAAATCGATGGTGCTTGAGCACCTCATCCATATTATGCTTGTATTTCCAAGTCTCCTGCATCTCTGATAGTTGACTTTGGTTGCCTGAAATCAATTTTCTCCACACTGCTGGAGGACATTTTGGAGCTTAATTTAGTAGAAAGGCTGTGGGAAGGGCAACAAGCTATGCAAGACTCTTTCTATGCATCCATCCATCCATCCATCCATACCTGACCTGAATGAAAACACCGAACAAATGTGCGTTACTGCCTCAAAGTGAGTGAGGAAATATCACTGTGTAAGCAAAAAAAAAAAAAAAAGTCTGAAGGTTACAAGAAAAGCATTACAGCGGCAGACGAAACACTGCATCTCAGCTCTCAGCTAACGTTCTTCTTTAAACTTAAAGGCAACTTAACGGAAAACAATCCAGCTTGAATATACAGCACTTACGTCGAATTCTACTTTGCTACATGCTTCTTCGACAGGTTCCGTCAGCCCTTTGCTCCTGTCTACTACGACGACGGCTAGTAGCTACTGATTAACCATAAACCAAATATAGTAGCTAGCCATCTACTAGGGCACGTCGGCACCCATCTGCAGCATTAACAGGTCTCAGCACGGCCTGTTATCTCTTCCTGTCTCCCACCGCACGCCCTGGTCATCTACCAACCAATGCCAAGCAGTTTCCAGAGGAGCATAACACTGCTCCACATTCAAAAATTCATGAAATTTCACTAAGAGGATTCACATGGTCTTCATGACCTGGGAACCCAGTGTGAGCACACAGCGCTGAACGCTAACTTAATATGACGCCTGCATTTTTGTTCGGGAGCTTTCAGTCCCTTAGCGTCGTCACACAAGACCTGAAGCACATTATACTTTAATAAGACCTCATTTCTCCCTCGTTTGCATTCCAGACCTACGAGAATCAGTAGAAATGTAACCCACATGTTTAATATTAATGTGAGATATGGTATTACGTAGCCTAACTGTAGGTAATACTCACGCGTGACAAGGCACAGTTATGTCGGCGTTGCTTTTAGGATTCACGTATTTTGCATGCCGATTCAGTAGCTGCCATTATTGCCTCAGTTCTGTAAGGGTGTCCAGCCTGGACCAGGTGAACAGGTAACTCTAAAAGGTCTTTGTGCTTGTGTGTGTGTGTGTGTGTGTGTGTGTGTGTGTGTGTGTGTGTGTGTGTGTGTGTGAGAGAGAGAGAGAGAGAGAGTGATCTCCTTCATGCCCTTTGTTTTCTGGAACAGGACCCAGATCAACATTACCCTGGGTAAACATTTATCAAAAAATGGTTTGATGTACAAATGCAAGAAAATTTGACTCCCACGCAACTGGAAAAAAAAAACAGCAATACAATTACACTGCAGCAAAAACAAGCAATTAAATCAAAGGCTTTTCTGCCTACTGTTTGTAGCCGCATGAGAACTACGGATAAAATCTAGCGGCTTAACTGTCATCGATAGCACTAACTTCCGTGTCCCTGCAGCTTGCTGCTCTCTCAGGTCAGTAAGAGGGCTTACTTCTCACGGCGACCTCTTACTCAAAGTATGCTGACCCTGCAACGTGACACAACAGCCACGTCTGATAAGACATGCATTCAGTCGTGATTACCGGCTTGTTCCATTTAGCTAGCATTTAAGGCATTCAGCACAGGGCTAAGAAATTCCAGATTCCAGACCCGATACAAACCTTAAACCGTTTCCACGCACGAACTCTGGACATTGTCTGGAGAATTAGGTCCGGACTTTTTTTTCCAGAGTCGCCCTTTCACACATGTGGCGCACAACCAGAGACAGTACGTGTCAGATGTGTTCACACCTACAAGAAATACTCTGGTTTGTTTAATTGAGGGGTAGAGTTTGGGTAGAGCGTGCTGGACGCAGGACTTGCAAAAAGAACACTGCGAAAATCACAGTCTTGTTTGCAGCATTATTAACAGAAGTTGCAGAATTTCGTCATCTCTCCAGCTAGCCATGTCTGTTGGGGGGGGGGGGTCTTTCGCTCATGAATGTTTTTATTTTTCCATATTTGCACGACAAACGTCACTAGCACAACCACTCGCTCGCGGTGAATTCTCCCTGCTCCATTCACACATAGGGGTCAATCTGAAATTACCTGGACTTTGTATTAGGGAGCTTGCGGGGTAAAGTCCGTTTACTGTCTGATACGATTGATTGAGAGGTTCGCGTTCACTCATACGGACCTTCCGGGTAACGTCTTGAAAAGTACAGGGTGGCAGTGCGTGTCTGAAAGGGGCTTTAATCCGCGAAAACGATCCGGACACATAGGCAACAATACACACCAACATCAGCTGCAGTACGGTGACAACAGTCACGGGAAACCCAAGCAGGAATTCAGAGTGCAAAATCCCTCAAACACAACACATGACCAAAATAGCAGGTCATTGGCCGAAATGTTCATGGCGCAAACAGCCATTGGATAAACCCGTGAGGCCAACGGCAGATTCACAGTGAGCAACCTTCAGTGGTGACCGGCAGTGAGCCAGGACTGCTTACCCTGTAAATCTCCTCCAGCAGCAGCCTGGCACAGTTCCTCCCGAGGTCCTCTGGGAGCATCGGGCTGCCCTGTCCCTGGGGGTTGGAGACGAGCTCCGCGCTTAGGAACGTGCCATTTGTTGTCTCGGCCACAAGCGTAAGGCCAAAACCTGGCGACCTAAGAGATAAACCAGGACCAGACAGTTACCCTTTACAAGGACACTTGTGGGAAATGATGATTGTTACTGTAAAGAAATTTATGCGACTGGAGATGGATGGGGGGGAATGATCCGAAAACCACGCAGAACTGAAGCCTCTTTGAATGACTACATCTAGAGAACATCGAGAGAATAAATGGCAGCTGCGGAGGAACTTACTTCCCAGCATTCGCGCCCTTCATGTGGTCTGTGTGTATGTAAATATCCGGAATAAATTTGTTGAGAATGTTCCGGGCAGAGTCCACTATTCTGTTTGCCATTTGTGGGGAAACTCTTACTGAATATCTGAACAGACACATCAAGGAATAAAATCAAGTTATGCAAGTGTTACACAACAGCCCTTCCCAGAAAAAAAAACACAACCTAACACAATTTTTCTGGAAACAGGTAAAATTTACATATAAGACGGATTTTTTCAGGACTGTCTGGATTACGAAGACGACAACATCAGTGATAAGGATACGCCGTCCCGCGGATGCGCTTGATTTTCCCAGGGTCGGTCAGCTGGACGGGTCGAACCGTCCGCCGGACTGGACAGGAGAAAAACACCTCGCCTCCACCACCAGGGGGCATCCCCCGTTTTACAATCTGCACACAAGAGACATTCCTCAAGATCGCTGGTGATATTTGCAGTGAGTGGCAGAGTGAAGTCACAGAGTTTGAATCTAAGTTTATTACAGATATTATAAGAGCCGTTACGGACCTGACATAGTACCTTCACAAACACAGCATTGCAGGACCAATAAAGAAAAGCAAATAACACAAGCAAATTTCAAAATATGCAATATGCAAAAATGTAACGTTTTAATAACTGGAAGCAATGCACATTGCCAACAATGTTTACTGTATATCACTGTGCAGATTTTTTTTATATTTTACTTTATTTCTATAATATATCATTTATGTTACATATCTTATTGTATGCACCAATTAAGGTATTGAAATCAAGACATTGTTCTGGTACTGAAAAAAAAAAAATTCAAACGATGTCCAGCCCTAGTTATACAACATTACTTAAAAGCAACTAGGTATGATTATGCCAAAGGACAGCTTTCAACAGATGAACATGACACAATCATAAGCAAGACCCCACAAATCCAACCTTCAACTCAAGACCCTCGCCATCAAGTCCAAAGTGCTTCATCAGGGGAATGGAGGTGGCCTTCAATGTATCCACCTAGAAGCCAAAACATTAATTTATGTTACACACTGGAAAAATCCTCTCACTTCATTGAAATCAGAGGTTCAGTTTCTTTAATGGTGCCTTTCCCAAGAGCGCCCCCTAAGGGAAGAAATCATTTTGGACCCAAAGTCATTATGGATCCACATGACTGTTAATGTACAGATCTGAGTGACAAAAGCACCGAAACAAATCACTCCAGAATTATTATGGAGGGGTGTTACATTTTAAGTTTAATTACTTTATACTAATCATCATTTCTGCTATGTGTGCTGTGATAATATAAACCTGCAAATTCCTACGGCATTAAGGCGGGAGGCGGGGCTAACAGAGGGGTCTCTCTGTTCATTGGACAATGCAGGTGGGAGGCGGGGCTTACGGAGGGGTCTCGCTGGTCATTGGTGACGCCCTTGAGAGTGGCTCGCAGTGGACTCTTCATGAAGGGGGCCAGCATCAAAAGGGCCTCCAGGTAGTAACCCACTGAGCGCTGCGGGTTGCAGTCGTGCTCCACAGCGCCCCCGTAGAGCAGGCCCGGCTGGTAGAAAAGAACAGTACCTATGGGATTGAACAAACACCATACCGTATATCGTGAGGCAAAGCATAAGGCACTAGCAGCAGGGAAAGTGAGCTGCAAATACACGCACTGGGACTCATCGGCAAATCAATATCTAAGAAATCGTCAATAACCACTCAAAGTGAAGCAATACTCACACATTACTTATTATCAATGGTTATATTTGTCTCAACAATCTACTTAAAAGCCTTCATTGTGAAAAGAGCCATGAAGAGCAACACTTATGCACCTACTGAGCAAAAGCATTAAATGTTAGATCAATACCATTGTATTCAGCACCTATGCGGGCTGAACACGACTCCGAGGTGAAATATTATACAGCATGGTAGTTAGTGTTATTGGTAAGCAGGGTCTCAGCTGATAAACAGCACTTCACCAAAGTAGAGTGTCAGTGATGATACAGGTTCATTTAATTTCATCTTACCTGTTTGATTAATTTCAATTCGGGTGCCATTTGTTATTTTGTCCAAAAGTCTAATGAAGCTGGCCTCAAAATCTGTACAATGTACACAAAAAAGCAAGATGATTAAAAAGAAAATTATTTATTCTAAAATACCCATTCCTCACCTGGCGAACAGTGGCGCTTAAAACATTATAGATACCAACTGATTGAAATAAATTAAATCCACGATTCCAGTCAATAAACCAATAACCAGGCAGCTATCAGCAAGGAATTCAAACAAATAATATCTAATAATAAACCAAAAACCATCGCCCACGCCTGAAACACTGGTATGTATTCACAGTAAACAGTACGTATTCACATTGAGATGTTACAGGACACAAAGCTGACCTGTTTCACGCTGTAATAACACATTAATATTATCGTCGTTTATTCTCAAGTTATGTAACTACGTACTCAACCAGTTTAAATATAATGTGAACCATACAGTACTGTTTAAAGACGCATATCGTGCTATTATTTACACAAGAATCAGATATGAGGTACACTCTACTCTCGCTTTTCCTGATCCATCTACAAACTGCAAATTAAGTTACACAAATCAAACCATAAAACTTGGTGCGCAATACTGAAATGGGAGACGACCAGCATGGATCCGTTTCCGAATCTAAGCGCGCACTTTGTATAGAAAAATAATGCTTAATATAGCATGCAAACAAATAGACTGCATGTCTACAGTGAACGAATGATGCGGTTTGGAACTGGGCAAGTTACGTTTTAAAAACAAAGTCACAGCCAGTCCTTTCTTCGCAAAAGGATCAATGAATAAAGATTAAAATAGAATTGCAAATAAGCAGCTAATACATGAACCATGGCTGTTCAACAAAATGACATATGTTAAAGATGCGTTTAAATAAACCTGTCGAAATAGTTGCTTTATACTTATAAACTCTTTCACGTACAGCTACAAAACTATGACAATCTCAGTCGACTATGTTTCAAGTCATCCAGATGCCAACCTGTAAATATAAACACTGCTGACTGCGATTCCGTTACCTACCTTGAAGTCCGGGATTATCATCACTTGAACGAATGTTTTTGATTTTGACCCATTTTCCAGTCAGTGTGGATAAAATGAGCCTTTGCCTAAAGAAATTACACCCTTCATATGTGAGCCCCAGGCTCGCCATGTTGTTGTTGCTCTCGGGGCTGCCTGCATGCACGTGGTTTGAATGCCTAGGCAAGATATACATGGAAAAGGTGAAGGGTCACAGCGGTACGGGTCGCCAAGAGGGACAAACTGAACCGAATGCCCCCCCAGTATTCAACACCGTACTCGTATTAGAAAAATGTCAACAAAAGCGATTACAAAATGAAATAAAATGCTCAAATATATACATTTCTTGGAAAGTGAAAGAAGTACAAGAAAAACCGAAGATTAAAATAATAAAATTGTACTATTTGCGGTTGAATGCTGAAAACATCTACACTCAATCTCGTCTGTAACTACTGGAATCTAACTTGCGCTGTTGCTACAAAAAATAAACTGAAACTACAATTGGATTGAAAGAGGAGATTAACATGGTGCAGTTGACGTGATAAGGGGTCATGAACAAGGATCAACTTTGTTTGTCATGTTACGTACTGAAATGGAATTAATTGGGGATGAATTGTATGAACTGAATGAAGTTAACATCATAAAGATGGAAATATGTTACACATAAGTTCACTGTCATGAAGTGGCCCTAAGAGTTTCCAAGACAAGCACAGCTGCCTGACTCACAGAGTGACACACACCTGAAGCGTTACACAATAACAAACGCACATCCACTTATACTTCAGCCTGGTGAAAATAATTGTTTATCTACAGTTTGGAGGAATGCAGTTACCCCACAAAATGGCTTCTGCATAGATCACTAAAGCTTGATCTATGCATGTCCTGCAGCTGCTTATGCCATTCTGGGTCATAAGGGATTCTGGAGCCTATGGGTGAAAGGCAAGAAACAACCCAGGATGGAGCACTAGCCCATCGTAGGGTACAATCACATGCAGTTTGGTTACTCCAGTTAAGCTCAGCATGGGGAGAAGATGCAAACTCCACACACAGAGCCATAGTGGAGGGTCAAACCCCGGTCGCAGAGGTCACACCAAATCTATATATTCAGCTCCAGTCTGTTACAGTAGACATCTGTGCATTTTTTTGTTCTACCAAAAGCATTTTTCATTGTATGACTGAGTAAATAATGTTGACTGCTTACATGTTCAGGGCTTTGGATCTGAATATAGCTACAGCTGGGAGTGCGATGAGGTGGCATTTTCATCGATAACAGCTACTGAACAATTCAGTCTTAAGGGTGAATCATCCTTCAACACCAAGCCTATACCCTAACCATATAGATGCAGATTAAATCATGCTGGGTCAGCGTTCAATGGCATGTAAGACCGGTGAACATGATGAGACACAGGGAGGTGATTTTCCATGCTGAAACAACAACTGATTGCAATGGACAGAGAGATACATGTCAGATATTTTCAATTGTCAGCACATAGATTTAATCATTTGGTTTGTCGTGCCCAGTTATTGCAGACCAGTCTATGTACAGTACGCCTGCCGAAATTCCCATGAGACTAACAATCACGGTTCATGTCCCAGCTTTAAGTAGAAGTCAACAACCAGTTACAGCTTAGCTACAAAGTAGCCCCAAGGACAGTGTCCTCCATAATGTCGTGAATCTGTTAAGGCCAGTGGAAAGCAACGCCCACCAGCATTTCTACACCATGTCTATCAAGCTCACCAATCACAATCGTAGGGGTCTACATGAACACGACCTGTAGCTGCATTTTAGGGAGATGCTCATCAGCTTCAGCCCTACATATACCATAGGTTTGTCACAGACGTATAAACCAGTCTTTATCCTGTGACTGGACTTGCATCACACACACAGCTGTGCACCGTTCCTTGGCCAGAACAGAATCCACACTGACCATAGTGAATTCAAAAACGGTGACGGCATCTGATCCACAAAAGCCTTCAGCCCTCCATCAGTCTGAGGTGATATTCCAGATGTCGCTCCAGCTATTCAACAATCCATCCAGGTCGGCACCTCTTTACCTTCACCACACCTGAAGAGAAACCTCACATGTCGTTAACCACAATATTTTTGAAGTCTCTCCAAACTAATCCCTGTCTCTGCTCAGACCTGCCGTCGTCATCTGGGCCAGACGGTACTACTCGACTAAATCGGCAGATCCCTCCTTAAGGATCGTTCTGAAAGCCACCTTCTTCAACTTCCCTCTCTGCTATGACAGGTCTGTGTGTTATGATAGAAACCAGCAGCCCACTAACTAGACTCAGTGTCCCTGAAGTGACTCTGGATACCAAAAAAAAAAAGATTTTTCAAAGGTAGGAGATGAACCTGCAGTGGTTATTCCCAAGAAAGCCTTAATATTCCTCTGTATATCCGTTGCCCTGAATGATGAATCCAAATTCACCAGCAAGCGATGATCAGTTGCACCCTCTTTACAACATACAGATTCCATTCAAAAGTCAATCATCTGCCCAGGGAGCTCAGTTATCGGGGTTACTGTGTCTGAACATGGCGTTTATTCCAGACACCCAAAGACTAGCACAGAAACCAAATTTAAAACTAACCAGTCAGGTTCTGTTCAATTACACCCTTAAGGTACCAGCCATTCAATACGTGCGCATTTCAGTCTCCCGGCAGGACGAGTTAAGGCGGTGTCCGCTTGGTTTGTCTTTTTTTTTTTAAGGTGGTACCCCTTTTAGCCACAATATGTTACACACACACATGCATATTTGCACCTGTGTGTGTGTGTGTTTTTGTGTGCGTGCGCCTTTTTGTCTAATACAGACAATCCAGCAAAAAAACCTCCTTACATTATAATACAAGACATCGACTCCAGTTTAACTATTCAGTTCACCATCGGGAGAACTTTAATACATTTAAATATATACGAATGATTTTCCAAAAATAGCTACTGATCACGGCCGCATTACAATGAAAATAAGACAGACGATGCAAATCCAACAGGTGAAGTATGAACCTCAAATTCCCACGACAGCTGTCCCGAGTACCAGGACAACAAACGTAACCTCACATAAGCATATTATGAAATGAAAAGGGTGCACGTTTCCTCGTTTCTGCACAGTGCCGCACACTGTAGGCTGTCTGATGGGCGATCGCCGCCTTACCCCCCAGCACAGGGTCCCGTATCTGCTTTCAACTTCCTGCATTGCAGCCGTTCCTCCTCCTCCGTCCGTCCGCCCGCGTCAGGCGTTTAAAAAACAGCCTTTTTTCTCAGGGACGTCTGCCAACAAAGCGGCATCTAGGCATTCAGACGCCCAGACTCATTATTATTTTGTAATATATTTTATTCTTTTATTTAGCTGCTTATTTTTATGCCGGGCGTCGCCACAGGGAAGATCTTTTTAATATATTTAATAGTTAATCACTTATTTTGTAAATAGTGTGGAATATGGGTCTGCGCGTGCTGTTCCGGGCGATTATCATGGGACCACCGGGCTCAGGAAAAGGGACCATATCGGATCGCATAAGTAAAAGCTTCGGACTGACACACCTTTCAAGCGGAGACGTCCTCAGAGCCAATATAAAAGCAAAGACCGGTAGGATCCTTCTCCAAACGTGCATTGCAAGGGAAACGGTTTTCCTTTGTAGCCGTCGGCGATGAGTGTGACACAAAGCAGTGTTTTGATGAATGCGATCTTGATGCATCTGATAGTTGCTTGCATTTCCACTAACTTTCCTAGCTGCAGAAAACTTTCGGAGGGCTGCCTTCGAAATCCCCTGTTTGACTGCGTGGTGGGATCCAGTCATGTAAAGTGCAATTACAATCGGGGCTTTCGGATATAGACGTGGTACCGAGGTCCAAGACGAAGAATTTATTTATTTATTTATTTATTTATTACCTTCAGCACGTTCATCTTTATACATTGTACAATGGTAAAATAATTAGTATTGTAGCAATGAACTTGCTACCATACTAACCATTTCACCACTGCACGATGCATAAAAATGTTACTAGTAACACTTCTTAACTTTCTAAATACTTTTTAAACATTGTTGTACGCATGTATGCAATGTATTTATTATTTATGAATGACGTGACCGCTCTGGAATAGTTGATATTCATTTATTTACCATTTTACTGCCGTGATCTTGCATACAGCCTATTGTCTACTGGCGCTGTCATTTGGCTGCTTCAGGTTTAAAGTCCAAAAAGGCGGCAGTATCTTGAAGTAAAAATGCACCGTGGCCGAAAATAATCTCCTCCGAAGCGATAATGATACTTTCCGAAAGGAATACTTTCGTATGAGGAAAGAACATTTCCTTGTAAACAAGACAACAGGGTGTGTTTTATTTTTCTGACAACAAGCTCAACATAAAAATCCAATGATAGTAAAAATAATAACAAAGTGCTGTCTTTTAGGACTGCATATTCCAACATGTTGATTTAATAGAGTTGACTCCTAAATTCTGGATTAGAATATTAGCCATTTCAGTGACGCTATATTTATCGACATGTTAGAACACGTTAGATGTGTTGTAATATAGCACTATACTTATTTCACCCATCTAGTAGGATCATGATGATGATGATGATGATACTCCCAACGTAATCGCACACTTATTTACTACGAGACTGTAAACTTGAAAGGAGTTGAACTTGAGCAGTTGAACAGTGGCTGATAATGATGGTCTATAAAAACCAGACGAAGCCATTTGATTGAGCTTAAAAGGGCAACTAGAGTTAATGTTAGAGTGCCTTTAAATGTGGGGGTCATTTGCTACGTGGGTGCTGTCAGCCCTGTGCGGATAACGCTGTACAAGTGAACATGTGTCGCAGAAGTTCTTAAATCATTCTTTTGAAATATCTTTATCGATTTCTAAGCAAATGTTTAAATCCTGTATAGTGAGACTTTAACGTCTGTGAGCCTTTTTTTTCTCAGCCTGGCCTCGTCTTTCTGGACGATCACGCTTTTGTGAGACGTTGCGTGTTATGAAGAAGGGCAGGGGATCAGTAATCAGATCTCATTCTCAGAATCCGCTGTTCTTCGTGCTTAGTTTGGAAAAAAACAATCCCTTGATTTGTCTTTCTGGGGGAACGCTGGGGCATAGAAGTCGTCAGTATTATAACACGATAATGGTGATTATATGTTAAAAAAAGTTAATCACAGCTTAAACTTAGTAGCTGAGCTCTTGACTAATAGTGGTTTTGTGTTACAAGCACTCCAACGCTGATTTGGCAAATTGTGTATTGATTTTGAGATTGTGGCCCCAAGACTGGCAAACCCCTTGCTGAAGATGTGCAGATTCTGATGCGTTATCAGTGCGTTATTTCCCTCCCCTCCCTTTATTGCTGTTCCATGACAGAGATCGGCCTGCTGATGAAATCCTGCATAGACCAGGGTCAGCTGGTCCCGGATGATGTCATCTCCCGCCTCATCCTAGGAGAGCTGCGGCAGATGGGGAGCGGCGGCTGGCTGCTTGATGGTAAACGGGCTCAATGCAAATCGCAGTGGCGCTGCTCACAGACGGCTGGGGAGGGGCTAACGCACTGCAGCCAGGGATCCTTAGGTTGGACCATTGAACCCTGTACCTTGCCTCACCACTGTAATTAAACTAACTAGTATGTTAAAGTGTGAGAAGAATCACTCACCCTTATATAACCCCCCATATACTGAGATAGATTGCAGGAAGAGAAACAGAGTTAATCTTAATCTGATGCACAGAAACTGAATCATTAACCCTTTAGTCTTTGCTAAATCGTATTGAGCCAGCGCTGGTCTGTAAATGATCCAACAAAAACACTGTAGATTTGTATCAGACTCACTCTTTATGCTAAAGTATGACAAGGTGTGTAGTTCATTAGATTTCTTCATTGGATTTGTATTGGGTAGCTTTTTCCGGAACCTACTGCTCACAAATACTGAAGTCAGACTTGATCTTTAGTTTATATTTTTAATCAGGTTACAGTGGTATACATTTCCTAAGGAACCAACAAGTCTTGCTTCCCATAACTGACCAGGGTCAAGTGCAGGATATTTACATGGAAATATAATATAGCATGCTAGAAACTTCTCATTAGGTGGGCAGACACCACATGCAATCAGTAAATAGCAACGTGCAGGGCTTTGAAATACACACACACACACACTTTAGATTTTTTTAGTATAGGAAGCTTTAAAAGTGAGAGTTTGATTTGCTTTGCAAAGACACCAGCAAGTTTACTTGGGGTCTTGCTTTGAAAGCGGTGTGTGTGTGTGCGTGTGTGTGTGTGTGTGTGTGTGTGTGTGTGTGTGTGTGTGTGAGGCCCCCTCCCCATGTGCTCCTGAAAAGACGCCACATCCCGTTTCCTGTCAGCCAGGCTTCCCCCGGACCGTCCTGCAGGCAGACGCCCTAGACGGCGCCTACAACGTCGACACCGTCATCAACCTAGACGTCCCTTTCCAGACCATCCAGGAGCGCCTGACCTCTCGCTGGCTTCACCTGCCCAGTGGCAGAGTTTACAACACCAGCTTCAACCCCCCCAAAGTCCCTGTGAGTGAGCAGGGGGGAGCATGCTGGCAATGTTTGCCTGCCGTGGCGCTTGATGTATTACCTCATTTTTATATTTATTCAAATGTATAAATGGAAAATCTCCCCTTATAGTCTTAAGATTTAAGTGAGGGTTACTTTTTGCTGCATCACACTTGCTGGTCACACATTCAGTCTGGCCGATTTAGTAAAGCTCATTCCATAAAAACATGCTATTTACATAGTGGAGATGGATGTCGGTGGGAGGAGATAAGACAGTGACAATGTTTGATTACTATTCAAGACTAAGTTGAGACCTTTGTTCTCTCCTAGACAATGAATCCTGCAAAGGGCTGACTTGTAATAAGCCAACAAACAGGCTGTTCTGTGTCTGCATACAGAGGACGGGAGAAAATTGAAGCAGTTCCAGGCCATTCAGATACACTGTTGAATTTGGTCCCTTTTCTGTTTGCTAAATCAACAACTGTTGAGTTCAATATTTATCCTCTTTACCGTCAGGAACTAATAGTGTACTAAAGGAGACTCTGGCAAACTTGTCCTACACGCACAGATACGAACATGACGGTACTTGCTCTTCGAATGAAAATGGCGGTGTCTTTTTGCGCTCATGTTCGTGCCTGACTGCACAGAGATTTAGATCTTGAGTTTCTCGGAGGTCATGGTGGATCATATCGTGTGTTCACTGCGGGGGTGGGGGCGTGTTCCTCATGCGTCTGAGGCTTAATATGCAAATGAGACTGTAGGAAAACCCAAGACATAGAGAAGGTAGTGAGCTTATCAACGTTATGTAGATCAGTGATTCTCAACCCATGGCTCGCTATCCAAATTTTGGTCGCCACATGTTCTGAAAGGGTCGCGAGGCAGAGTTGGAAATGTAAGCATTTTAAAACCAGTAAGCTCCTATGCTGGTGCACGATCAGATTTCCCAACCCTAGAATTATCCTATATGAATGGGCCTCGGGTCAGCAAAACTAGAGAACACTCAACCAATCCAAGAAGGCAAACCACAAGTGCTTAATTTAAAATTCACTGGCACATCCAATCAGATTCGTGTGATAGGCATTGCTTGGTGTAAATTTCAGTAGTTCACTGCGCACTTGATCATAGTGATAATATAAACCTACACTGGATACAGGTTCGCGACCCTCTGGCAAAGTCAAACTTGGGTTGCGGTGCAAAAACCACTGCTGTAGGTCACACTCACAAGGTGCATGGAATGGCCTGGAATTACATGGTAACATTATATCCTGTCACTGCTCAACTGCATCTTCTGTGATTAATGATACATTTTATGGGGTCAGCCATAGAGTTTTGTTCACTTTGGGTCACAGCAATGTGGTTTCTGGAAACTGATGTATTCTGTTTGTTTATATGCTCTACTCTCTGCTCAAACTGACCTCCCTTTGCATGCAGCAGACATACAGTATGTCTGTGACTGTAGATGTGGGGGTGAAACATGAAACAGTCCTGTGGAGGCATATGACAGATATTCTCTGGAGTTCCTTAAAAATGCTTAAAAAATGTTTAAGCATTGATTCAAATTTTTCTATTTTAGATAAGAGTGGAATGTACAGTACGATGAGCATGATGTCATTCTATCTACAGAACTCAAAAATACATTTCTGGATGTTGGGAGGTTACAGATTGACATGCATGTACTGTAATACTACGTGTGTCAGTGAAGCATTCTGTTTATCTTTATATAACATACGTCTATGTGTTGCATTACACTGCATGAATCTCTGTTTCGCATGAGGTAATAAGAGATGCACCTCTTTGGTATGTGTAGGGTCTTGATGATGTCACTGGGGAACCCCTGACACAAAGGTCTGATGACACGCCAGACACCGTTGCCAGGAGACTGAAGGCCTATGAGACCCAGACACAGCCGGTGCTCGAGTACTACAGGTAAAACGTTATAGCCTCACAGATTCTTAGACCATTTATTACATGTATTACGGCAGTAAAGTCAATCAGGAGTGCAGATCTTCCACGTGTTCGTGATGTTCTTTGGGATGATGATTCCATCTCAGAAGCCTACAATCATTCTATATATCACACATAGTATATATCATATGTAAGCTGTATATAAAATATAATGGCTTTGATAAAATGTTGGAACGGAACAGAAATAACACACTATCAGTTGTTTTGACGTTCGCCCAAGGGAAACGCAAGAAACCAAATGTCCATCATGGATTTTGGAAAGGTTATAATGTGCTGTGAGATTTAGACATCTGGGTTTGGGCCTGTTATCAGAGTGCTTGACACCTGACATCATCTGTATAACTTTTCTTTATGAATGAAATGAGAAATAAAATATTTGTCTGTTGTATTGCTTGAGGAATGAGAGGCATACCACCCATTTACCTGTGCTGACCCGGTACTGGGTGACAGGCAGCGTAGCGGAACAGCCTAAGCGGGGGAACAGCCTAAGCGTGGTCTCAGTCCATCACGGGGCATGTAGGAATCTCTAAATTGTCAACATTAATGGTTAAGCCAAGAAATACGAGCGGTCCAGTATGAGACATGTTATAGATGCATCTTCAGTTTCCCACTGACTCCTGTCATTGTTCTTTTACCTACAGGAGCAAAGGGATGCTGGAAACCTTTTCAGGAACTGAAACCAACAAGATCTGGCCTCACGTTCATGCTTTCCTGTCTCGGAAACTGAGTCCCGGATCCCATAAGGCTGCTGGGAATGTGTAGGAGCCGCAGTCTGTTAGGGGACTGAGGACGGTTCTCCTAGCTTAGGTGCAGAACCCGAAGGGAACTCCGGAACTCTGAACACTTCCTGTAGCTCAGGCTGTGCATTGTTATAGTGGGAAAAATTAAATGTAGCCGAGTAACTTTATAAGTGACAAGAAGGGAAAGGCGACTGGTCGAATGTGGAAGGTGACTTAAAAAAATTTTGTATCACTGGTAATAGTATCGAATGAGTGCCGTATTTGTGGCCAGGCTGGGTGTGATTTTGTAGAATGTCGAGCTGGGTTGGTCTGGTATGCCCTGCTTGGTGCTCTGTGCTGCCTTAATCGTGTGTTCAGGAGTGAAGGGGTGCCTGTGTGTGCTGTCATTGATGCTGAGCCGAGCGAACCAAGCTACGCTTACAGAGAAGAAAGACATGATATCTAATAATGACATGCACTTTAAACAATTAGCGAATCACAAATTTGTAATTGATATTAATGTTGCTCTTGGATATAATATAGACCTTTGTAAACCACTAAAATATATTTTAAATGGTAGCGTAGCTATATTTTAAGTATTTCATACTAAAAGACATTGATTTTGCTAGTTGATAGTGGATAGATGGTAAAGCTAAATTTTGAATGGCTTAACATTTTAAATGTCATCTTCACTCATCTTGGAAAGGTTATTTTTTTACATTTTTGAAAAAAATGTTAATTTTTGTACATAACTCTACAATAACTATTTAAAATTCTCAGAGTGAATTAGTAACATTCCAATAGAAACTAGTATTTGTTGCCTTAGTTGGAGTAACATTTTAAAATTGAAATACTCCAGTAATGAGCTGCAGGAAATGGGTTAATGGTCTGTAGTTTATAAGAAGGTTTTAATTTTTGTTCAATAATTTTGACATTCACCCTTACCTTCTTATCGCCTTACTCATTATTCTAAAGCCCGACTTGTCCATTTTATAAGAATTAAGACCGTCAATTAAAAAAAAATTGGCTGGACTTGGACCAACTTCTCTTTATCTTTTTGTTACCATTATATCAAGGTTGGTGTCATTTGTCTTTTCCCATAGTTACCCACAGTTGATTGGTATCCAGAAATATCTCATTAACCTAACCTTGCCTTAAATACAGATTTCTGTATTACTCTACATTTTACATACCACATCCGATGCTATTTTCCATTATTTTTCTAGGAAATCTTATGTTAACGAGTAGGTAAAAATAGCATTTCTTGATGAAATTAAGAAACCTTTTTGACAATAAACATTTAACTGATGCGACCAAAAACTATGCCTTTAGTATTCTCTGAGGCAGTAAAAGTGAGCCTTTGTAAATAAAATGTGTTCCAATCAAAAATAAATCGCTTTAGTAAATCAACTTGGTAAATCAACTTGACTCTTCGGTCTTATGTGTCAGCATGAACTTCAGCCAAGCTGGTTAACAAGACTCCGGGCAGAAATGAATCCTTCCGTCCATCAATCTTCTGTAACTGCTAGTCCAGTACAGGGAGGACTGGAGCCCAGCACAGGGGAACAAGCAAACCGCACATGCAGGACTGGGATGGGATTTGAACCCTGGAGGTGCAGACCCACCCTCTCAGCTCATGATTAATAAGAATCAAACAAGACCGATCTTCATCGTACCTTCTGCTTTTTCCAATACATGATGGTAAAGGCTACACACACACACACCGTCTACCACAAACGGCTTGCCTTCTATGGGAAATTATCGTCTCTGTTCTGCTTAGTTGGTTGTGGCAAACATTGGGTGTGTAGTGCTTGCTACTGCTTGCGGCCAGTTATCAGGAACCAGCTACTGCAAAGGTCTACAACCTTATATACAGTGAGAGCTACTTCTGCAAACAAAATTATCTGCAGAGCTCAGATCAAAGTTGTTGACCAGGGGTTGGTCTCGGTTAAATTAATCTGATTTCTAATGCACATTTCCCAAACCAGTCATTGGCTCCCTGCAGGCTACTAGTAGTTCGCAGTCTATGTGTTGACCACTGCTGACACGACGACACTTTGCTAAAAGTTTTACGGACTTGTGATATACTCGCAATAGCAGTGTGTGACTCTAGGCAGGAGTAAGACCTCTACTGGCCACCAAACTCTTATTGCCTGTTATGCTGTCCAAACATTTCACATGCTGTGAATTATTTCAAGTCAGTCCTGCAGCATTATTTTCCCCCTACAGGTTTCAGGTTCACACAGGTTGCAAGACAGTAGCACAGATTCATCTGTATTCTATTAGCAATGCTCAGAATGTGTTTGAAAATAAATTACCCACAAGTCACTGGGAAAAAAATATCTAAAAATTGGTACCCAAAAATTTACCAATTCAAGTTTGCCCATGTCATTCAGTAAGTGCCATTTAAAGAGAATGTAGTGTCACAGCTTTTACATACTTAACACTGCTTCTTCTATACACCTGTCAGGAAGCTGATGTCTCTTAAAAACACAGGAAGCAATACAGAAATAGAGAAACCTTCAATGGTACATTGTTACTAAAAACGTCGCTTTATTGGTCAGTATCAGCATGCAGTTTGCTTCATCACAAAGCTTTTTTTTTGTGTAGCAACCATACAGCACATCAGAATGCAAGACGCTGCAGCTTTTGTCCTGTCGTCATGGTAACCACGAGCTCTACCGCCCCTCCCCCCAGGTATGACAGGATGGCGCGAGAAACAGGGCAGTAGAAACTTCAGAACTACAAGTCGATGCGCATGAGAAGTTTGCATAGGTTTTGAGTCAGCATAGCAATGCAATGCACAACACTAAGTACCCACAATGCTAGCCGTACTTTGAGAGTTTTTTTAATTTATTTTTTTAATTAGCCTCAGACAGCAAACCATTCTGAAACCTTATTGGAGTAGAAGCAATTCCCCAGATTGATATATCAGATGAAGTTCTCTCATACACAAGGGATTCCCTGGGCCACCAGCGAGGGCCTCTTTAAAACCGGACTACTTAAAACAGAAATCTAAAAATTAAATTATCCCAGTTAAAAAAGGAAACAAGAAAAATCAAAGCAAAGAGTAATAGAATTTCTAACCTCCTAAGTTCTTCAGTTGCTAATGCTACAGCTGATACAGAGGTCATGATCGCAGCACTACTGAAAGGGCAAAATCTAAAACTCCAGAGCTTGTTTTGTTCCTATAAGCCCAAAAAAAGCCAACAAAACAAAAACACAGGAAAATAAAACAATAAGTACTCCGAAAGAGTTGTTTGTTTATTCTTTCCGAACATATATAAAGTGCAGCACACATTCAAACGCAGTTTCTGCATACAAAAATAATCTCTGTTTGGGTCTCAGCCCTTTCATTCCCACCCCCTGACCCCCCTAACTTAGGCCCCCTCGCTTCTACGAGATCTCCATTGTCCGCGGCTCCTCCGTGTCGCTGGCCTCCTCTTTCGCTCCCCTCATCGCGTGGTTCCACAGTCCGGCCTCCAAACAGCGTTTTACATGATACTCTGCCACCTGCCAAAACATAGAATGACTTTCTGAATGACCCCACTCAGCACGTTTGGAAGCGTTACAGTTGCCACTATCAGCGCATACATGCCCGTTTCTCTCGCACCTCTGAAAAAGTTTACTTAAGTTGGTCTACAGATAAGAACTCTGCACTGAGAGCTCAGGACAAAAATTTGCCCAATAACAGGCCTCTCAACTATGACTGGCTCCACCAGTAGCAGCCAGTGCTAATAACACTGAGCACTGCAATAATGTTTTATGTACCATTCATATTCTTTGCTCTGCGCTCTGTAACACTGCCACGCAAAGAATTCACACAATGTCCCATCTGAGCCGATGCTGCACGTCTTTCATTTCATAACTGCATGTTTGATGTTGTCCCTGTTTGCAACTTAATCTCCCTTCTGGTATTAATAACATCTAATAAACCGTTACAGCTAATGCTGGTTAGTTAGTCAATCTGTGGTTTGGGAAGATCTTGGTTTGCCAATAAATTACACCAGCACTGGAGAAAGCCTAGCTGGTATGACTAAGACTGTCTGCTGGTTCTGTTTCACCGAACTTGAATATGTTGTGGAGACATTCCAAAGTGCCAAGTCGTTTGAGATGACATCATCTGACTGTGTGGCAGAAACAGCTTCGCCATGTCTCTCCACGTCTCCACACACAATTTGGGTTTTAGTAATAACAAAATTTCAAAACAAAATCTGTTCTCCCAGCTGTAACAAAACTGCACTGAACCCAAAACAGAGGTTTGTACCATACCAAACCCCCCCCCCCCCCCCAATTGAAATACTGCTTTATGTTGGATAAGAGCAGAGCGAGAGTGAATCCAAAGCCGTTTCTCGTGCCAAATTGCCATTTCTTCAGCTTCCGTTTAAAGCGATGCTGACAATGACTACAATCCACAGTAAACAAATCTGCAGCAACACACAGCAGAATTACAAAAAAAGTGACAGGTTTTTTAATCAGTTACTCAAGTTTAATTGAGCAATCATGGTTTCTCTGAACACTAACAAAATCACCCTTTCAGGAGATACATATCGCTGAAGCCAATTCCTTCACAAAACTAGAAATTCAATGTATTTAGTAGGCGGTGAAAGCCCCCTAATACTTACGGAGTGATTACGACAGAATTCTGTAGTTGTGTAAAATAGATTTGCATAGTTTGTACGCCCACATTCGTACAGCGTAACCCAAACAGTAACCAAATTGGTACCAAATTTGAAAGCATAAAAAAATAAACATAAAAATCTGCTAAACAGCTAGCAGTAAAACCTGCCTATAGTGTAATATAAATTTTCATAGCGTTGAGACATTATACCACGGTATACAGTATTCGCAAAAGCACCGCTTTTCCAGCACTTCGAAATCTTGCCGATAAAATTCGGCAATGGTAGGGTGGGGGTGGGGGGGGGGTGGGCTGAAGACTAGTAGCAACCTTCAAACTGTTCATAAATGTTTTCATCTTGCGCTACACTGTTTGCACTTGTAGTACTTGCAATACATCTGCTGGTCTGGTGGAATATCACTGCTGCATGCAGCACAGACCGCCACTGTCCACGGACAAATGTAGCTTGGA
Source organism: Brienomyrus brachyistius (assembly GCF_023856365.1). Classification (NCBI taxonomy): domain Eukaryota; kingdom Metazoa; phylum Chordata; class Actinopteri; order Osteoglossiformes; family Mormyridae; genus Brienomyrus; species Brienomyrus brachyistius. The sequence continues at coordinate 17,966,176 of NC_064539.1, read as the reverse complement.
CACAAGTCTGCGCGTACCATCACGCATGCACCTTAAATCACATGTGGGAAAGAAGTATGAACTAGACTTTACACTCTTCCACGTACCACCATTAGGACATTACACCTGATCGTCAGTAACAATATACAGGGTAACATCGTCTTTTGACTGCACAAGAGTCATTTGACATTTTCTCTCTCCAGGCTGCCGTTTGCGGCATGCTGAGTGCTAATGGAAGCAATTTTGTCATCCTCTTTTCAGGGTTCCGAGCAGCAAAGCCGATGGAACTCTATTGTTCTTATGTTCTAAGATGTTTAATGAGATTGTGTCGTATGGACTTGTATGGGATGTACCTCCTCATTATATTTTAGCAGAGCACGGTCTGCAATACATTTTACTTTGGTTTTGTTCACTAATGTTTAAGTACGTTTCCCTTCCCCCCCTGCAGACATTCTGTGGTCCCGCTTTTGCTCGCTGATGACATGTCACCACGTGGTATCAGTCATGGGTATCGGCGCATTGTCGCAAGAACAACGAGTACATGAGTACTGTGTTACACCCCTAAACAACTTATAATAAGCAGAGCTATGTGCTGAAGATTAGAAAATGTCCAAGAACCAGAGAGAGCAATGCCTGTGGACTTCTAGAAAATACACAAACCTAGCTGGGTACCTGTGGATTCATGTTGCGAAGGACATTCTGCAGAGTCTGCATATCCTGCATCTGCAGTCCTGCCTTTAGGTCCTGAAAGGGGAAAAGGCCGTTTTTAAGGTTTCTACCGTCCCCGTAATCAATTCATAATATATATCTCTCATTTCATCACAAACGTCATATTGTAGTCTTCCAGTAACTATTTCATGTGTGGCTTTTGTGCCAGTCACTGGCATATTTACAAGAAACAGCTTGTACGACACACAATACTAATATAACTCACCAAGCATATATCTACTCACCTTAGCTATGCGAGTTAATATTTTTCCAGAGTTCCATTAACATTTACATTTCAAAGGACTAACATGCACAGAAATGCTATTAAATGCAGAGACAATGTAACACAGTTCCAGGAAAACAGACTTTGTCCTGGTGTAAAATTAGGGCTTAATTTAAAGGCATGTAATGTCCACTTAAGTAAGCAAAGAAAACTGCTGACAGGGGGCAGCGATTCCAGGACTTCTTTGGGGTCCAAACGGCAGCAGCCGGGGGCTCTCTGCGTCTCCCCTTTGCTGTTCAGTGTGAACTCCTTCACCCGCTGCCTGAAGGCCTCCAGCTCTTTCTGGAAGACATCCAAATAGCCCTCCTGCCCTGCCTGAGGGAGACAACAATTACCTTAGACAGGCGTAGGGGCGCAACCTTGGATTATAAACAAAAAGCAGATTTTAAACAATTTCTTTTGTATATATAAGCACTTGGAATATGTGTTTATAGCTTAAATAGCAGAGCCGCCATAAAGAGTTTGTAGTCGTTAAATTAACGACAGGTACTGCGATGTTATGGAATGTCGCACCCTAGTGGTCAAACAACAGAACATGTTTCAACATGTACAGTGTAGAAGTTCCCAAAATGCATGCATTTCCCACAACTTCTACTTTGATTTAATAATTTATTGGTACATATTAGGCACTGAGGATATATTATCTATTCTCCCCATTACCTGCTGGAAATTCTTTTAAATCAGATAATGTAAAGCCAGAAAAACTGAATTCTTACCTGTATCAACTTTGTTCAGACCATTAAGTCATTTTGCAATGAACTACCTTGCAATACAATGTTTTGACACGAGATTAACAAATGGAAAGTCTGTATCAAAAGACCACCATTATAATGCAACCCAGGCTCCTTGGGGAGCGGAATGTGGCGTAGTGTGCTAAACCTCTGATCAGAAGGTTGCTGGTTCTCGCCCGGCCTATGCAGAATCGTCACATGTCCGTGTGCCCTTAAGGCCCTTAAAACCCCAGCTGGACGCCTCTGCAGGTGGCTGCCCTTTGCTGCCAAGTTTGCTCTCACCTACAAATGTTCCTGTGTGTCATGGACAGTAAAACGAGGTAGGCGAGAGGAGAATTTCCTTACGGGGAAATGTGCCTTACCTTGGCCTTCTGGAAGAACTGCCGGAAACAGCCTCGGGGGTCCCTCTGAGAGGTGTGGGCCATTTCCAGGATGAACTGCATGACGACCGCCTGGTGAGCTACCTGCTCCATCAGGGCCTCTTTCTGGGAGAGAGAGGAGCAGAGAGGGAGGCATGTCCGTCAGCAGCCCGGACACCGGGGAACGGAGCCGCTGTCGCCGCATGGGCTCCTGCAGGAAGCGCCGCAGCTAGACAGCGATTCGGCGCCTGCAGAATCCCAGCGTGTAGGAAACTCTTTATATAAAAAAATGACTCATTGTCATTTCAGTGATCATCAAAAAATTATTCACTATTACTTCTAGAATCTTGGACAATCTTGGAATTAGTGGACAAGCCGCTTGGACAATTGAAAAATAGCTGAAACAATGAGTTTCATGCAAGGAACTTAATGGTGAGATAAATGTAACATGTGAGGCATTAGCTTGTAAAAGGTAAAGTCACCCAACTTTTGAACTGAATTTGAAGGAAGTCACTGACAGACAAAACATAGAGTCTCTTTCTCTGTCCCCATGTTGTCCGTGTGTGAAACAACAAGATCATCTTCCTCAGTATAATTAAGCATTTAGTACTTTCAGCATTCAGGCATTATGGGTGAGGAGAGCTAAGAGGTGCCACCATGACTGGAAGCATTAACACACATTTGCTTTAAAAGGTCAGTCACTCAGTACTTTGTGGAATCTTCCAGAAGTGCCATTCAACACACATTATGGTCAGACAAGGACCAACGCATCACCTACTATGCATTAATTCAGCCTTCCGAGATTAGATTTTGAGCGAGGTGTCTACAACCATTCAGTGACTTAAAATACTTCAATGCTTTGCTATGGAAACATAACGCGTTGCCTTTTATAATGCAATAAAGACATTTTGAATGCTTGCAAATTAGAATCGTTCAAAAATCTAACAAAAACAACATTTTTGGAGATGGGGAAAAAATGGCAGATGAAGAACATTTTTAAAATTAACTAATATCTAGCCGTTAGACTTCTTTTCTTGTCTTTTTCCTGATTCACACCCTTCGGGGTCTGTTCCTTTCTAAACAGGCCATTAGACCCCAATGCTAAATCAGACAACACAAGGTCAAACAGACACTTCTTTATGACACTCTGACTCAGTTCTTCAAGGCCTGATGTTCAGGGGCCATTGGCAACTTCAGTGACCTAAGCGACATCACGCCAGTGTGAGGCACGACGCAGGCGAGCATGAGGGGTGATGCGTCCTGCCGAGCGGCGTGATCTGACCTCCTCGGCCTGTAGCCGGAAACACCACAGGATCAGGAAGTTGGCCGTCTCCTCGCAGATGATGTGGGAGTGATCTGAGAGGAAGTGCTGGCTGTCGTCCCACCTTCTCAGCATTCCTGCACAGACAAGCACGTGGAGAGGAGAGGAGTCTCAGGGCCGTTATTTTGGCACATTTTTCATGTCTCCACATTGAAATGCATCTGTACAATGGGCAATATAATAAAATAAACTATGTATGTTTGTGTTTAAGGTGCAGTGTGCCAGTTATAACAGATATACATACATAGTTTATTTTATTATGGAGAAATGGCCGCCTTTCACTTACCAAAGTGTCTAAGCTGCTGGTCGTACTTCTGAACGAAGGTTTTACTCCTGTCATTTTCCATCTCCATAGTCCTACTCTGAACATTAATAATACTCTTAAAACATAAGAGAAAGAAAAACAAAACAGAATGTAATGCGCAAGTAACTACAGTATCCGCTTACACAGCAAATCATTCTAAACGGCAGGCATTAAAACATCACTGGAGTATAGACACTTTACAATGATTAATTATAAGTGTATCAAATGTAACATGTTTTTAAGACACAGTAAATAATCCACATTTTCCATATATAATTCAATCACAAGGGATCACAGTAGATGCAGCAAAAAAGCTCGTTTCAGGCTTGCTGATGCCCCCCGAGGAAACCTAAACAGAATCTAAACAGATTCAGTACAAAAACATCGATATATAAATGTGATAAGCATACAGTCAAGTGCAGTAAAGCGGACAGTATACAGGCTGCTTTACATAAAGCGGATCAGCTATACGACTTTAATTAAATGCATTGAAATCACGCAGACGATGCGCTGCTGGGGTGCGAGGCTGCAGCTGACCTCCGTACCTTGTTAAAAACGTCCCCGACTGCAGTCCGGGTCCAACACGGGGCTCCGGCTGAGGTCACCGCCGCCCAGCATGCGCTCCTTACGCCGCCACTCGCGCTCCGTCTGGAAGAGCTCGGCGGATCCTGCCTGGGCGCGGGCGTGTTCTTGCTCCGCCGACTCGGAGCCGTGCAGCTCCAGGCCGCACAGCTGGTCCTGCGCCTCCGCCAGCTGCCAGCCGGACACGATGGAGGCCTTGACGCACTGCTGCTGGCTCCGGCACAGCGAGGCCATGCTGTCCGCGCTCGGCTGCAGGACACGGACAGAGTCATTGTCCGTCCGTCCGGTGCAGCGCCACGGTGCCGCCCGGGGCTCGGAAACCAGGGACCGGGGCTCGTCTGCCTGCTTTTCAGACGTCTAGCCTGAGTTTTAAAGACGATGCAACCCGCCGGAGTTTTGGGACTACAGTGATTAATCCAAGTTGCATTAAAGCGCTTTACAGCTTCTGATGGTGATTAATTTAGACGAAAGTGACACTAACAGCTATACTACTGCCCCCCCAGTAGTAGACAGTCACTATAAAACCTCTGTTAGGTTCACAGTCATGAAATAATAACGTGGTCCGGCCTGCTTCTGTTCACACGCAACAGCAAATAAGGAAACTTAATTTAAAATAAACTATTCATAGCCAATGCATCAGTATACACAAATAGAAATTCCTTGATGGGCAAAATATTTTGGCACATGGGGACACTTCATCTTTACTGGGGGGGGGGGGGGGGGGACTTTGCATTGTCTTTCACGGCTTAAACAAACATAAACGGTGTGTGACAGCTACCGTATCACATAAGCGAACAAAAAACTTGCCGTTATTTTTAGGGAAACCGAGATGGAAATACACTGGGAAAAAAACTTCAAAACTAATGAAAAGTAATAAAAGATATTAAACGTTACAAGATGCACCACACGACTGTAGGTAAAAGTATTTTTACTCGTTTGTTTACATCACATTTAAAGAACCAGCTAAGCAGCTAGACATCCAGCAATATATACGCCGGATTTCCATTTTAAAAGGTATAATTTTATTATAAATATTATGGATGTGTTCCGTTATAACACACGGGGAAAATGCTTCAGATGATGCGGCATTTCAGAAAGTCTGACAGTAGCTAATACCTGCTGATACAGAGGGTGCGGGGCTTCGGGCGCCGCGGCTCACGTCCTCCTCGGGAAACACAGAACCCTCGCCGACCAGCCACTCCATCGCTTTGCGCTTCACCCTCGATATTAAGATGCAGCGTAACACACCACTGTACGGAAGGGGAATCAGCGAGCCGGCTAGCGAGCCAGCCGTACAAACCCACTCGAGGCAACGTCTCGGTGCATCAGATGCCGTTTTCAGGCATGACAACTTCCATGCTGCTGACTCACATTCTCACGTGATCAAGCTGCGGTCACATGACCGGCCCGCTGCCACTAACGTGGAGGCCTCCGCTAGGGCCCGGTTCACCTGCTCCGTTGACTTCAGTCTATTTTTTTTTTTTTTTTTTTTTTACAGCATTGTGCCATCAAATCAAAAAGATATTTAAGTAAGCATAACAATGCATAAACGCTCCAAATAAGATTATACATTTTGATGTTGTGTAAAGGTTAACATGCTACGTTCAATTGGATGACTGATGTCAGAGCTGTTACTGTCTGTTATAAACATTAATGTTATGATTTTTTAAAAATCATTCTATGGAATACGACTCCTGCATTGTGCATCCTGAGATGCTCTTCACGGTCCGTGTTGGATAAGCCCTCATGGAAGATGGATGGACGGATGGATGGAATTTGACTCTCTTGATTTACTGACATATTATCGGTGCAATTTACGAGAGAAATACAATGGGTTTAACTGTACAATATATGTACAATTCAAAACTGAAACGAACAATTAAAATGTCATTTGACAAGCACATTTGTCCACCTCTTCTTGATTTATAATTTTTACATAAGACCGGGCTTTGTTCTCCTTCCCAACTCAAATACAGCGCATGCTGCTCCAGAAACTCGTGTTCAGTTTTTGTATGTTTCTCCACGTGCTGACTCCCAAATCACACACAGAAATAAGAAATACCGCAAACTTGTACTCATACTGCGTGCCGTAAATGCTGAATACGACGTTACGGCGATTTGCAACCATAATTGGCTCCGCCGGAAACATCGATCTCCTGTACAAAAGTTCCGATTTCCGCGAAACGGAAGAATAGCAATTGATTCAGATACGGAAGCCGTGCGGTGTTTGTACTTGTTCTCTCAACGAGGTTGAGGCAGAACAGCGCGTGAGTCACTGTGTTTAACTTTATGATTTTCACTGAAGTATCGTGTAACATAACTTTATTATAATGGATACCTTTTAAATAAATTTACACCGCTAAAGAAGGCGGTCTGAACTGAAAATTGGGTTACTTGAAAAAGGTAGTGCAACGTCCAGTCTTTTCGTACTTGCTAATGGTCTGTGTGTGTGTTGATTTGCTTACTGTGATTTCTAAATCTCCTGGCTAACAAGCAATACTTTGTATGAAGGTCTTACTGTGAGGCCTGTTCAGGTATATCGCAGGCTGATTTTACCCCGTAACTGCGATTCCTCGCTTTCGATGGTATTCCCAACTTCTAAAACGGAAAGCTGGCACTGACCGGGCTTATTGGTGGAATTAAAGCACGGCACACAGCCCTTCCTTGTCGTGACACTTCATACGGGCATTGATAAGTCCCTCCTCCTCCTATCTGGAAAGCACCACTTGTCAAACATACATTCATGCGTATAGGAGTAAAGGTCGTGTAATGTGTTTCTGCAATCTATTACAGATATGCTAGACATTACAAAATCAGCTGTCTATCACAATAATTAGTTTCTCCTGCTAGATCATGAATAGCTCCTTTAGTAAAGGTATATACAATGTATATTTTAAAAATGATACTTAGCGGGAATTATTCGTATATTAAGCCCATTGAATCATTCGGCACCTGGCCAGACGGTCCATGAGTAATGTTTGTAACCGCGGTAACAGTAAATAAATCTTTGCAGAACGTGAAAGCGCAGTAACGCGAGTATGCTGGAAATTAGGGGATAATGTGTTAAACGGAGGAGTGCAGAGGAGCGTCCTGATGCTGCGGGGCGGGGGGCTCGGCGCGCGCCTCCATTGTCCCGCTGATGGCGAGCCATTATAATGACAAAGGCCGGCATCACGCCCTGAAACAAGTGCAAGGGGCCTGTCCAGCGTCCAGCTTGTAATTAAGACCACGACCGTTGCTTCTCCCCCCCCCCCCCCCCCCCCCCCCTTCATCTGGACCTTTTGACGGATGTTGTTCCGTTAGCTCATCCTCTCAAAGGCAATTATCAATGCAGTTCTTATACTGGAAACTTAAATTGCTGAGGTGTTCACTGAGTGGAGGCAACAGCTTCTAAATTAGTATTAGACATTGCAGTAACTTGGGTTTAAATATTTAAAGCCATATAGGTTGGATTGTCTCTTATCTTAAGCATATTTAACTGGCCTGCTTTTTATAGTGTGTTTCATTTCCTTTACATTCATTGATTTTGAGCCAGAAACTATAACAATATTGAATATTATAACAATATAATCAGAGTCAGAGTATTTCTAATGACTTGTAACATTTTTACTATCACCACTATATGGCTGAGCTGCGTTCGAAGCAGGCAAAGATGACTTACTTCCCTATTATTTAAAATTTTTTACCCTTTCCGTCACATTTTTTGAGGCTTAAATTGGCATTTTTGGACAACATTTTACATGTTTAGGGTGCATTTAATGAAGGAGACCAAGGAACAGGTCAGTGTTTGTATACAAGTATACAACTGCAGTTTGAAGGTTAACTTTGACCCTGAAAAATGACACTTATGTAATCTTTGACCTCTTTCTTAGTTGTTTAACTGGCTGTAACTGAGCAATACAGCGACGTTAAATGAAGTTACATGTCGTTAGAAAATGTTTTGAATTATCATCTTTTGCTCCGCCCATTATAGGAAAGACACTATAGCTCAAAGGGAATTAAAAATAATGTATATTCTGAGCGGGCGGCATGGTGGTGCAGTGGTTAGCACTGTCGCCTCACACCTCTGGGACCCGGGTTACAGTCTCCGTCTGGGTCACGTGTGTGTGGAGTTTGCATGTTCTCCCCATGTTGTCGTGGGGTTTCCTCCGGGTACTCCGGTTTCCCCCCACAGTCCAAAGACATGCTGAGGCTAATTGGAGTTACTAAATTGCCAGTAGGTGTGCATGCATGACTGAATGGTGTGTGAGTGTGCCCTGCGATGGGCTGGCCCCCCATCCTGGGTTGTTCCCTGCCTCGTGCCCATTGCTTCCGGGATAGGCTCCGGACTCCCCGCGACCCAGTAGAATAAGAGGTTTGGAAAATGGATGGATGGATTGATATATTCTGAGCTCGGGAAGGTGTGTCTAATTCACAAACCAGATTTTATCTGAAATAGTGATGCAAAAAGGGTTTTTGGAAATTCGTTGGTTTCAAATGTAGTGACCCAGTATTGATGCATTGGTAGGGAGACACCAAACTTCTTATGTCTCAAATCCCCGAAATTTACTAATTTGACACAATACAATTTTCTTGTAAAAAAATTAATAAAAAAAACTTTTCTGCTGCAATTTTTCCATCACAAAGGCGATTTCTTTCAATGAAATGAAAGTAATTAGTCTGATTTGTCAGTTTTAACTACTTTTGCTAACCTGGGCCAGTTAGCTTATTTAGCCTCCTCGTAGGCCCCATATGGGAGATCGGATACAGTTGTTGAATGGATTTTTAACACATTTTGAACATCTAACTGCTACAATACATCCCTTCACTTCTGCTAGCTTTAGAAGAAAGAATGTGATTCGTTGTTGTTGTTGACACCCCCATGCACAACAACGAAATGTGTCCTCTGCACTTAAGTCATATGCAGGGACGGATTATGGGTTGTGTGGGCCCCTGGGAAAAACGTTTGCGAGGTCCGTAATCCGTCCCCTGGCCATATGTGACACTGTGACATAGCAGGGGGCAGCTCTATATTCTGTAATTTGTTTTTGAGAAAGCATCCGCTAATTAACTAAATACAAATAAAATAATTGTGTTTCTTTAGTCCATTTTCTAACTGTGTATAGTGGTTTGGGTCACGGCGTAATTTGTCTTTTTACTGTAAAACATATCTATACCTGGATCAGATTGTTTTGAGTAGTAATTAAAAATGATGTATGTTGTGTCTTCCTTTTTGATCCATTCATGAGTGACACAGTTGTGTGACGAGTTCAAGCCTGTAACTCTCCCTTGTGTCCACTGGGTGGCAGTAGGGCATAGAGGAGAGCACGCCGCAGTCTGTGAGCTGTAAACTTCGGAGCTGCGTGCCAAGTGCCTCCCACTGGGGTTGCAAAGAGAGGCAGAGAAACAACTCCAGACTCAGACCTAAAAAAAAACATCGTCAGGCTGAGAAGCATGTTTGTCTAGCCAGCTGGCTGCCTGCCCCTGCCTTGAGCTGCTGTTCCCACAGGGAGGGGTGTGTGTGTGGTCTGAGCTGCGTGTGTGCGAGCTGGGGCCTGGGGGGGCAGTGTGAGCCTTGACACCTCCGGCCCAGCTCTACCACATGCGCGACACGGCGGTATTATGGGCTCTTACCGAATCCGTTTCATTAGTTTTATGTTTCTGTTTACTTTGTCTTAGTTTCTTCTTCTCAGGATTTTTCTCTTAGCTAAACTTTATTTTTTTCAAGTTTTTTTTTTGTTTTTGTCTTTAAGCATTTGTGACAGCGTACATGTAGATGTAACACAGTCCTCACTCACTCGGAGATTTATGAACCTGCCACAAAATAGCCGTACGGAAACTCAAACGAGCGAAGTAGGTGGCCCTAAACGCAGCCTGAGTCTATATGAACAAGAGGTGAAAAAACGTCTGAAATGGCCTGAAGCTTATCGTGACTTCACTGTTAAAACCAGCAAGGACCATTTAATGGAGGAAAATCTGACATTGCTCAACCTCAAGGTATTTCTCCTTGCTAAGTGCTCAGACATTAAATCAACAGCCTTTTTCCCAGCCCAACTGTTAACGGGCGACTTTATTGTTGAGGTTCATTAATTTTAGTGGTAATTTAAGCTTTTCTTAGGCTGCCTTATTTTAACAACAGTCTTTGTTGGGCGCACTGAAATTAGATTACATTGTAATCTGGCTATTTGTTTTCTATTAATAATCCTTGATCTTATCAAAGGGCAGTATTTTTCTTAATGACGCAGGTATACCTTCCAACAATACAATGCATAGTGGCAGGAAGTGGTCATGAAGTCACATGATGGGCAGAACTGTGGGATTCTTAAAGGGACCATACAAGAATTAGCTGGAAATAACTCAGGCATTAATGTCGTAATGCTGTGTGTGAAAATAGCAGTGTGAATACTTAATAAACAGAATTTTTATATTTTTGCTTTCTGCTGGTAAAAATTCGCATTACTTGGGGAGATGGGCAGCTATCTAATTAAAATTTAAATTTGAATGAAAAACTATGTTACTGAGTGATGCGGGATAATCTGAAATCTATGTGCCTTAAGAAGGGTTTTCCATTAGATGCTTTATACATTGATGGTCTGTTCGCCAGTAATAATGAAGCACCTCTTTTTCAGGCCAGTGTGACCCGCTAACTGGCAGTAGCAGCAGAGGACAATAATGGTTGACATTTCACAAGATCGGGGTGAGATGAACCCGTCGTACTCCTGTTCACCACAGCACAAACGCATTGTGTTCAGCTATGGAGATCGTGGCCTAGTAATCATTGAATGCAGGGCTAGCGAAGGGGAATACTGTGCTTTATCCATCTCCTAACATGTATACCCAGTAAGGAAGTTTATGGTGGTTCTGTGAGACCATAGGAATTATGGTGCCTAGTACTTAGTAAATATGGCTTTCATTGATGTATTGTATTAGAAGGCCAGGGATATATTCTAGTGTGTTGTTGCGCTTAAGAATTTTGTTAGCATGTTTAGCGTCTTATGTGCCAGGTGAAGGTTAAATGTGCTTCACTGTTGTTTCTCCCTGAACACTAAATGAACCAGAAATGGGTATATGACAGGATTGCCCGTCTGGGGGCGCTGTACGGTATCGCACCCGCGGGTGCCGTCGATCTGCCACCCCCCGCCCCAGAGCCCCCCTTACCTGTGTCTCTCTGAGTGCCGCGGCATTGCCCCCCGTTCTGCCCCCCCACCTCTCCCTCATGGAGGGGGAGGGGAGCAGGGAGGAATTCGGAGGAGGCCGGTGGAAAGGTCTAGAGCTTTGTTGTGCTGTAACGCCGGTCACAGCCAGGCATGGAGAAAGTGACCCCCCCCCCCCCCCCCCCCCAAAGCCTTCGTTCCCAGGCTGTTCGTCAGGAAGGTTGGATTTTTTACACTGTGACAACCGTGCTGCCATTTCCTGAGGAAATGCGAGACAAACACGGACCGGCTGAGAGAGGGGAACAGGAAAGCTGTGCTTGGCAGGGAGGGAGCGAGCCGGCCCGTGGGGGGGGGCAGCCTCGCACTTAAACACACTGAGAGCCAAAGCCTGAGGAAAGTATTTAGCCAGCGGTGTGGCCTCGCTATTCTGAAGCTTCTGCCGCTCTGCCGCAGCCCCCAGGAACCTCGGTGTGTTGCACACAGATGGGCTCAGTGCTCGGTCAGGACCAGCAGAGCCAGGCAGTGCTGCTATTCAGCCCTTGCTTGCTGGTTTTTTTTTGTGCTTTGCTTTCTGCTCCAGCATGCAGCATAAACCCCATAATGTATTGACCTACCGATCAGCTTTCTGTAAACTGGCAGTCGCACCGTTTTAATCTCTGCCTTTTGGCGAGGTGTGACACTCGCCTGAAAGTGGATGGACGATGCAAATCAAAGTCGCACATTAATAGCAACAAGGAGAGTTGAAAATATGGTGTGTGGGGGGTGCTGTTGTGTAGTTGGCACTGAGTAGTTACATAAATGTACAGTTAAGAACTTTGAGTATGCTGGTATGATGCCCGGTTATACCTGAGGCTGGTTATTATTCCAGGAAGCCAGGCTTCCAGATTCGCCATGTAGCCTAGTCACAGTTAAGCAGTCAATGCAGAGATTTGTTTTTCCCAGCGGGGGAAACAATGGTCTTTAAAGAGGAGTATTTGTGGCTCCGGGGTAATGGGATGCCTGCCTATAGCCTCATAAAGCCTGTGCCCCAGGTGTTGACCCTGCCGACCTTCGTGATCACCTCCTGGAGCTCTGGGCAAAGAGGGAGCTCTCCCAGGTGAGGGAACCTTCTCGCTAGCTGTTTGTATCGTGGGGAGGATGTGCTAGTAGACAAACACGGTGTTTAAATTCAGCTTGCGTTCCCTCAGCTGCGCGCAGAGGCCCGTAGGGGCTTCTCTGGCCTGCAGGACCCCCTGAGCGGCCTTTTGTGCATCCTGGAGGGCTGCCTGGAGTTACAGAGGGCTAAGGCTAACTCGCTCAGCCAGTGCGTCCTAGCGGAATTCCAGATCTGGAGGCAGGGCCGCCCCCAGGTCTGTCTGCAGCAGGAACAAGCAGGGCGGGCGAGAGAACTGCAGCTCAGGGCGCTGGGTCTGCTCAGCGACCCCCAGCCCAGCTTCATTGACCCCCTGCTGGACGTATACCATCTGCACTGCCTGGACCGAGGCCTGTTGCTGGCACATATGAGAAAACTGCAGGCCGCTGGCTGCCACAGAGAGGTGGGTGTGGGATTTCTAAATCAGATGAGGGGGAAATGAGGGCTTTTACTTATACAGAAATGTTCTGAGGGCAGAATGAAAATGATTGGTTCAGAGAGAGAACCAATCAGATTGTAGAGGAGGCGGGCCCAAGCAATCAGATGTCTTGCCCCATTTCCTCTAGTTGCTTGCTACATTTCTGAGCCAAATAACTTTTTACGTTGATACATTCTGCACAAGACCACCATTATGCGCCCAATAATAAAAAACATACATATATACTATTTGCAAAATAACATGCAACACACCTAAGTGTAGGGCTGCATGATTTAGGGTAAAATATGAATCATGAGTTTTTCACTCAGAATCCAGATTGAGATTTTTTTTCTCTTGATTATTGAGCAATATATTTCTCTCTTTATTATTGTTAAAGACACAACTAGTGAAATAATTAAGACAATTGCATTGGAGAGTCACTTTCTATACTGCAAGAGGTTTCAAAGTATCAGATATATCCTTTTAACTCATTATAAAATGTGACCTGTAGAATAAAAATGTTCTACAGAATAAAAAAAGATGCAACGTCATTCTGAAAATCCGCCTGTTTCGCTTTGCACTGTTCCTGTTCGGCTCAGACTGAAGCACGTTCTTTACTCCTTCTCCTCCTCAAAGGCAGTGTTGCTGAGCACCAAGCTGGAGCTGCAGGCCGATCTGGATGTGGAGGAGGTGAGGGTGATACCATCGCGTGACTCTCCATCTGCGGCTCTCTGGTAGCCTGGTCTGGGAGCTTCGCTGCGTATGCCTTGCTGCGGATGCACTATAGCTTTTAACATATTAAACATTGACCTACCTAAATGTACACATAAGATCAACATTGGACAACTAACAATCACATACTATGAAATGTTAATATAATCCTTTGTATTGCATCCTGATAATAGGAATTTGAGGTTCGTAATAAATTTATAATATAGTACAATTATAAATACTAGACAAATTGATGAGCTCATAAAACATCTTTTCTTTGGTCAGTTAGATGTCGAACGCTATCAGTAAATGGAGGACAATGGGTAATGGCACTAATGTTTTATGGCAATTGATGATGGGTTTCCAAAAGCTATTACTGTTGTTAACTGTTGCATTACAACAGTATTATGTTCAGTGGCTCTTTGTCTTATTATGAGTCCATCACAAGTGGAAAGTATCGTAAGTCAAATATGAGTATGATATGGTAAATAAGTAAATAATGAACTGTCACTGAATAAGTAAATTAGTAATTACGTAACTAAACAGCTATAATTGAAAAGCAAACTAATACAAATTTATTCAGTTAAACACAGAAAAAAATCTTTGTATCATACGTTGTCAAACACTGTATGAGATGTTTAAGCTCGTGATCGCTTCAGAGGCTGGAAACGTGACCACGTGGATGCTGCCGTCAGTAGAAAGTATCGCACGACGTGTCACTAGCCTGGGAACAGATCAAAATTCAAAGTTGACTACTGACTGTGCATCACTGTCACACTATCGCAAAGTTGAAATATTGTAGCCCTAACCATTGTAAAGTTACGAGCACGGTGACTATCTCTGTCTCGCAGCGCAGCAAGCCGCCCGTGCTCTGTACGGAGTTTCCACGTTGTCCAGTGTATATTTGAGAATGTGTTTGTGGATGTATGCGTGTTGGTGTCCCTGCTTTGTATTGGGTGTTCCTCTGCCTTGTGCTTCTGGAATCCAGAGCTGGAAGATGGTTGGGTAGTTATTTACATGTGTGGCATTGACGGTTTGGAGATAACAACCATTTGAGCGTGAGGGTTCTGTCGTGTGTCTCCCTGCAGATGTGCGTGCCCCTCATCCTGCAGGACAAGCTGCAGTTGGCTGAATCATACGTGCGGGGACACCGTCATCTAGAGGAGTGGCTGGTTAAGCTCCTGGACTCGTGGTGTCACCCGGATTTCAGCGTGGCCCAGTTAGAAAGGTACCGACACCTGAGCTGGCCACGGACATGCTAAGCGAACCTTCAAAGGCAAAATGGCGTCACTGCAGTCTGTATCAAAACTTACTCTTTTTTATCTTGTGCAAAAGATTGTTAGTAGGGGCGGCATGGTGGTGCAGTGGTTAGCACTGTTGCCTCAGACCTCTGGGACCCGGGTTCGAGTCTCCGCCTGGGTTACATGTGTGTGGAGTTTGCAGGTTTCCTCCAGGTACTCCAGTTTCCCCCCACAGTCCAAAAACATGCAGAGGCTAATTGGAGTCGCTAAATTGCCAGTAGGTGTGCATGCGTGAGTGAATGGTGTGTGAGTGTGCCCTGCGATGGGCTGGCCCCCCATCCTAGGTTATTCCCTGCCTCGTGCCCATTGATTCCGGGATAGGCTCCGGACCCCCGCGACCCAGTAGGATAAGCGGTTTGGAAAATGGATGGATGGATGGATGGAAAAGCGGGTGGACAGTGAGGGGACTCTGAAGCCCTGTTTTGGTAGTTTGCTTCGTAGAGCAGTGAGGTCATAATTAGCTCCCCGATTGTGCAGCTCTTCATAGCCATAATCCGCTCTGGCTTTCACAGCGTCCCACTGTCCTCCACATTCCTCCCTTAAACTGTCTCTCTTGGACCAAGATCAAGCTCATTGTAATTAGGAACCTGAATTAGGGCATTATGTAGGTTGCATAGTAAATTAAAATGAATGGTCTCCTGGATAACCTGTGAACCGCTTTAGGGATTTAGCTTCCGGCTGAAAAGCGCAGCATTTTGTACAAATTTGCTAAGTATCTAATATTGCTGGCTATTAAGGCATTGTATATTAAGCAACATTTTTAGTTTCAGACTACTCTGCAGTACGTGTTTAGGCTGAGAATACTCTAAGCTGATCTTTTAATTTTAGGTTATTCTTTTAGAGTATTTTAGACTGATCTTTAAGTTTTAGAATACTCTAGTCTACTCTAGGTCCCAGAGAAGAGGGCTTCAACAGAGAAGGCATTCGATTTGATTGGGTACGTACTAAAGACTTAAATTTTCTGAGCAAGAAATATTTTGGACATTGACAATTTCAATCGTTCTTTTACCGAATTCTTGGACGTGACCACATAGCATTTAATCAGTCACAGAATGCAGTGCTGCCGCCGGCCACTTGTAGGCAATCTTTGGCTCTGCTTGGTCATGCTGTAGAGGAGAAGTGGAGAATTAATGTTTGCCATGCAGTGATGGAAGGAAAAAGGGGAACGATGCAGGCTCAGGCCTGGACTGGCTTGCTAACGTAAAGCTGTGTTAAATGGACATTAACAAGCCAGCATCACATATGTGCAATGTCCAAGTTATCAGAGTGTCCCCGAATTCTTCATGGCCACAGTAACCCGTTTCATGGTGCCACACGGAAGCTGGGGAGGGGTTTGCACCCGCTTGTCGCGGGCATGACGGCCCCCCGTCAGCTGACTGCTCTTTATCTTGCAGGCGGTATCCTGACCTGTGTCTGTCTCAGCACCAAGCCCAACGCATTCAGCCCAAGATTCTCAGCAAGCAGGTGTTCCGGCTAATGCAGCAGTTCAACCTTGACTCAGGTGACTCGGATAGTGAGCACTCGCATAAGAGAATGCGTTGACGTTGGGGACCAGCGTGTGGCTCAGCGGGCTAAACCGATGTGTCTGGGCTCCGACGGTCCCTGGTTCGAGCCCAGCCTCAGCAGAATAGTCACATGTCCGTGGGCCCTTGGGAGAGGCCCTTAACCGCCGGCTCCATGGGCACCTCTGCAAACGGCTGCCCTTCGCTGCAACCGACATATGTGTCATAAAGCGTTATTTTTATCGTTATTGCTTTTATGTATTTAGTAGATGCTTTTATCTAAAGCAGCATGCAATACGGAAAGCAGGGTCACACAGTCCGTGGAGCAATTAGGGCCAGTCTGTCGACCACAGGATTTGAACTGGTGACCTTCTGATTGCGGGCGAGATGTCCTGCCCCGCAGAGCCACGTACCACCCCTCGTCTAGACACAAACCAAGCATTGTCATCTTCCCCGGCAACCTTCACGATAAACCGTCCCCCTCCGTTACAGCCCTGTGTCCCAATTCTGTCACCAAGAGGAAGCTGGATTCTCTGAAGTTTCTCATGTACAAGAAGTTTATTGAGGTGAGGAAGTCTGAGCTAGACGTTGCCGGATTAAAAAATTTTTTTTGTCTCTAGTGCCGTTTCCGTCAGTTATCTCAGCCCCGTCAGTTTCATGAAGGTTTCTTCCTTCTGTGTCTCTTCAGAAGACCATGTCTGAAGAGAACTGGAGTGACCATGTTGAGGTAGGAGGCCCAGGTTTCTGGTGAACCACGAGTAACATAAGCATCTCCCATAATAAAAACTTCAAAATAACAACCTTTGTTCATATCTGTATGTTACTGCAATAATATGAATATTGACAACCATTTTTTTTTGGTGTTTAATTTTTTATTGTCTTCGTTATACTGCGCATACCAGATTGTCTTCTAAATCTGCTAATGTACATTGGCATGAACTGCCGTGCTGGTCTTTGCGCATTACCAGGCGACAGTAGGGGACAGTCCAGCACTGCAGGCTCGCCTTCTGGAGCTCCTGGTTAAGTACAGCGGCCTGAAGACGGCGGCATGGTGGTCACTGCACCACGGCGTCCCCAAGGAGAACGTGCCTCCTGAGGTGTGGGAGGCGCAGCAGAGTCTACCTCCCCCACATCGGTGAGCATGACTTACGGAGTCTTTATTTAGCTAGTTAACGGCAGTAAGGAACTTAACTTATAGTGTGGGTGTCTGACTCAAATTACCCGGGGGGCCACTTGCTAGCGTTCTTTCCCCAGGGGGGCACTCGAGCTATTTTTTATGACCTGGAAGATAAATGAGAGAGAGAGAAAAAAAACGATACGACGTCTTTATTCCACTAATCTGTAAGAAAACCAAGTCTATGCAGATCAGTTAAATGAAAAAATACAAAGTGGAAAATGATTCAGTAATGGATTAAAAAAGTGTAACGGGTTATATAAAACATCTGGCGACCCAGAAGTGTGAGACCTCTGACTTATGGCGTTGCTTGTTATGAGAAATTCCTTGATGGAATACTGATTAGCGAGTAAGCAAGCATGTTTCTCTGTGGTTTTGGGCTGCTATCCTGGACCGACCTTGGAACCCATTTGTCCACCAGTCTGGGTCCATATCCGTGCCAGTTGCCGAATTATTTCTATGTGTGCGTGTCCTGCCATTTGTCTGAGGTCATCGTCTGCCTTCCGGTCTCTCTCTCTTTTTTTTATTTATTTTTTTGACTTGTGGTGGGACACACACACATTCCCGGCTCGTAAAGTTGTTGCAAATGGTGGTCCATTCTGCTCCAGATGAAGTGCCTTAACGACTTGAGTGTGACGGCACCTAGTTGCAAATGAGTGCCCTTGATAAGCCCCTTACATGGTCACGCTGGTCTCTCTCTCTCTCTCACACACACATACACACACACACTCAGCTGGCTTCAGATGAAGATCTTCCTCTTCACACCTCCCTTTAGATCAAACACTCCCCTTTGTCCTGTTTCCACTTCATGGCATTCTTGAGTTCAAAGTGCATCTCTGAACGCTCCTTATCACATTCTGTCCTGCTTCTAAGGGGGGCGGGAGACTTTTCTCTTTAAGATAACATCTTCTCTCAATGGCAGATCTGAGGACGCCTGTCTGTCGCCAGAGCCCTGGGACCTCCCTGGGACTGAGCGAGATCGGTATTACCAGCTTCCTGTTTCCAAGGAACACGTCCATTTCGTCAACACCCTGGAGCTGCTGGATCTGTGCAGAGAGGTGGCACTGCAGGTACCACAGGCTCTGTGTGCATCTGCTCATGTGTACGAGTTAATTCCTGTGTTTCTCTCTGTCTGTTGGTGTTTTTCCACTGCAACCCAGAACCGACCTTTACCCCAACCGTACTGCCATCTGACGTTTTTCCACTGTAAAGTACCCGACCCGTATCCACGTTGACATGGTCCTGCTTACTAGCTGGGTGGAAAGCGTGACCAGACTGAACCGTTTTCAGGGGAAAACGAAAGCGAGCTGGAACCGTGCTGTAACTAGTGTGTCTTCGCAGTATGGCTCGGGTACGGCTCGGTTCCAGTATGCCAGTGGAAAACCAAAGTGAGCTGGAACCGTGCTGTAACTAGTGTGTCTTCGCAGTATGGCTCGGGTACGGCTCGGTTCCAGTATGCCAGTGGAAAACCGCCATCAATGTGCTGGGGCCGGGGATATGGAGGACTCAGAGGGTTACACTTCTGTGCCTGTCACCAGAAGATCGTCAGTTCAAATCCTGTCCTTCGCAGAATAGCCCCGCCTCCACTGGGCCCTTGAGCAAGTTCCCCAACCCCCCCAAAAATGATCCTCGGGTGCCTTTTGGCATTTTTCAGTTTTTTTAATTGCAGTCACAGTTTTTTTTGTTCAGTTCTGTAAAAGTTGTTGGTTCAATTGTAAAAATGGTTCCCACAATGCAAAATAACAGGTTTTTATCACTTTGTGGTCCCCACAATGTAATGCATAAGTAGACCACACACACACACACGCACACACTGTACAATGTACCTGTACTTGTACTAATTGCACAAGCTTCATTTTATTAATGAAGCCCCATCTCGCCCCCCCTTGCCACCCCCCTTTA
Source organism: Brienomyrus brachyistius (assembly GCF_023856365.1). Lineage (NCBI taxonomy): Eukaryota > Metazoa > Chordata > Actinopteri > Osteoglossiformes > Mormyridae > Brienomyrus > Brienomyrus brachyistius. Next base: position 17,946,636 of record NC_064539.1, on the reverse strand, counting down.
GCCCGGCTCCCTGGTCGGAGTGGACATGGAGTGGCGTGCACGCTTCGGCTGTGTCGCCCCGCAGAAGGTGGCTCTCATCCAGCTGGCGACGCCGGGCCACGTCTTCCTGTTGGACCTGTGTGCCGCGGACTTCTCCCGGCACCTTTCCATGGTCCAGGCCGTCCGGCAGCTTTTTGCCGATCCCTCCATCCTCAAGCTGGGTGAGCTGGGTCTCTGTCCTCCTTGTTATCCAGGCCTTTGTTCCATCTAGTGTCTCCCTCTTTGACTTATTTCGGTAGTGAGAGCAGAGGGGGGGTCGACCAATGTTACGGGGCTATTTGTTTGTTTGTTTTTCTTAAAACATTTTATTAATTGACCAAAAGACTAATTGGCAGATGCACATTTTGACAGAATAGTCAAAATTATATTTAAATAATTTAAATCATATTTACAAATAGGGGAGGGGTAATAGGGTTATGTCAATAATAATATACAGATTTAGACATCAATAACAGAAACACGGGGGCTTTGAGATCAGAAAATAGACCTAAGGAAGGGGGAAGGGTTAGCCTTAAAAAATAAACTGGAATCTGTTGTGCAAAGATGGGAACCTGTTATCTGTTTTCTAAATCTGCCTGTCAGTTAGGGAGCTACTCGAATGATCAAAGCCGTTATCGGTTATATCGGCCTCCCGCTGACGTCTGCTGGCACCTGTTCCCGCCACTCCAGGCTACAGCATGTCCGGCGACCTCAGCAGCCTCTTGGCGACGTGGTCTGAGTTTGTCGATGAGCCTCTGAAGGTGGATGGAGTCCTGGACCTGCTCCCCATCCACAAACAGGTTCACCCCCCCCCCCCTCATTTCCATCTTCCATCCACCCAACATTTAATGGTTTATTCCTGGCAGAGTGTCGGGGGCCTTGGAGCCGCAAGGCTTGGGGACACAACAGAGGAGGCATCTCGCAGGTTTCATGCATTTCATTTTGCACGCTCAGGGTGTTTGTGGTATGCTTTCAGCCGAGCTGTCTGACTAATCTATGAATATGTGACTGAAAACATTTAAAAAACTCTCACACCTGTATATACTTCTGATAAATAGGTATAGGAAGTTATTACTGGAATACCCTGGGCGTAAAGTGGTGCTTCATGATTGGCGTTTTGGGTGTATCGTCATGGCCATTTTTTGGTGCTTCGTCATGGACAATTTGGTTTGTTGTGACGTCCGTTTTGGTTCTTTGTCATATTTGCTTTGATGCTTCACTATGGCAATTTTGATGCTTCATTATGGCCGTTTTGATGCTTCACTATGGCCATTTTCAGTGCTTTGCAACTGCTCTTTCCTCTGCCATCTGACAGATTCAGCGGAGTTACCGGGGTTCTTTGGCCGGGGGGCCTCGGGAGGTGGACGTGATGGAGGGGGCCGGGGAGAAGGGGCTCAGCCTGCTGGTGAAGCAAGTGCTGGGGAAGCCCTTGAACAAAGCGGAGCAGCTTTCCAACTGGGAGAGGCGGCCGCTGAGGAACAGCCAGCTGCGCTATGCCGGTAAGCGGCCGTGATGGGAGGGCAGCTCAGCACAGACCGCATGTGCGTGTTAAAACACCAGCAGGATCACTCAGCTTGGACAAACTACTGGCACGTCAGACCTGCACTATGTCTTAACCTTTGCACCGACGAGTAGAGAAACAGAACTGCTTTTGATCTTCCAAATAAAAGATTGGCTTGAGATATCTGCGAATAGCGTAAATGCCCTCGTTGATGTATAAGGTTCCTCTTCCTTGATCTGATGTGGTTTGCTGCGTACAGAACGCAGTAGATTTGCACGGATGTGAAGGAGCACCTTCTGTCCCTCGCAGACACTGAGGTGTTGCTGACGGCCTCGCGTGACGGGGGAGGGTTTGCGAGACGCGTTACGGGATATCATGGACGCCCAGTAAACCAAGAAAAGGATATGTTGGTTTCTCTTGTTCTCTCCGGCTCCCTGAGTTTCTGCCTCACTGCCTATCTGTCTTCCCATCTCTCCAGCCAATGATGCGTACTGTCTGCTAGATGTCTACCTCGCTCTGTCCCAAGAGCCAGCACGCTACGGCCTACCCGCCAACCTCTGCTGCGCCCCCGCAGGTCAGGCTGGGAACTGCAAAGAGGCGAAGAAGCCGAGAGAGAAAAGAAAGCAAGCCCGACCTCCCAGGGTCAGCTAATTGCCATATAACAACTCGGCAGCTAACGAGTCTCAGTGAATTAGCAGCTGGTGGCGAGTCCTGGTAGCAGCAACATAGGGTGGCAGGTAGCTTAATGTACTGTCAGCGGAGGGAGCCCGCCTTTCCACGTAGGTGCTGCCTGAATAATCTCTCAATGTACAGCTGAAATCTCTCCACGAAGAATACCCAGCCATGTACGTGGGCATAGTTATGCACTCATCCATCCAGCCATTCATCATGTAGGGTCGCAGTCAAGGCCAAAGCTGGACAGAATGCCAGTACACACACACACACAGACATGTATCTTTGTGGGGACCATCCAATCATTTCTATGGGCATAACCCTAATCCCAGCAATGACCACCTTAATCCTAACCAGCCCTAACCTTAACCATAAGTAACCAAACGAAATACTTTTGGGTTTTCTAGTTTTTTGATTGCAGTCACAGATTTTTATAAACATGAAAAAATGGCCCTCACAGCGTTAAAATAACAAGTTTGTAATCACTTTGTAGGGACATTTGGTCCCCGCAATGTAATGCATACCTAAACCACATACCACTCCCTCATACACATACACACAGACACATTCTCACCCACACACACTCAAAAATCACAACATAATACTGTGTGTAGCTAAAGTTTCAAACCATAAGTCACAGAGTTTGGGTGTAATTGCTGACCCCCCCCCCCCCCCCCCCCAAAAAAAAAAAAATGTTTGGTGTATTATTACTTTTGGCATGAAGACAAAACTTGAGCCAGCTTCTTGAAATATGCAAAATATTTCACATCCTTATATGTTAAAGACTGGCCAGGATGCTATGTGATATTTCTAAGGAAATTAAAATAAAGCCCTGTTTGTGTGTATAAACATTTTAAATGAGATTGTGTGTTTATAAATGCTTGTTTGGAATTAATGATTAGCTGGTCACATGGGGCACTGGGCAGCCGGTAGCTTTGCAGTGATAGCCAGAAGTATAACTCTTATTTGCCAGTTTGAGGACCCTCAAGGGGACTCACTCTGAACTGCAGCAGTGAAGCACGTGGCTTTGTAAATAGGCAAAACTGTGAAACCTTCGGAAAAGTGACACGGTGGCAATAAAACAATAATTGTTTGTGCAATTATCTGTTACGCAGAAGGAGTGGTTCCCAGATTTTAGATCGGGATAGTTTTCCATGCGGAAAGGGATGCGAGGTGATTATTTGATGCAAATCGTTGGTGTCGTAGGTGGGAAACTTGCAGTTGTTTTGACAAGTAAGGATCTGTAGGTGAAGGAATGTTAGATGAAGTAAATCACCGTGGCTGAGGATAATCCCGATTGCGAGAGCTGATTGCTGACAAGCGTTGTTTTCGTGTCCGAGGTACTGCTCTCTCTGGTGGATTCAAAGTGAAAAGAAATGCCTCTATATGTCTTCTGCATTTACCAGTGGTGCCGAGAGAGGAGAGTGTTCGTTGCTGGGAGAAATAACAGACTTTCTCAATAATACAGTTTATTTGTGAAGCAGTACAGAGGTCCACTTTGCAGGTATGCAGGGCTAATAAAGGTCTGCTCATTTTATATTTGTGTGGACATTTCTGAAAGAAATCACATCCCTAACATTTAAGTTTATCCTGTTGTCTGCTCTTAAAAATCTCCACAGGAAAATGTACTACAGGAATTTTCTGTGATAATTGTGAGCCTAAATGCAAATCCATGGTTGCATGAGGAAATGTGAAAATCTAACTCGTTTGACAGCTTGCGATCTTTTGTCTGCCGCCGAAACCTTATTTGAACCATATTTGTGCGAGGAACACGGATTCCTACAGTCTGTCCGTGCTCGTTCGACTTGTACTATTTGGACACGAGTGATAGTTGGGGTTTTAGGCCTCGAATGGGCTTTTCTCCAGCTGATTGAGACAGGGAGGCTCTGAGATGGTTTGTGGCTGTGTGGTTTTGTGGTGAGGCGGATCGTCTTGTTCCAAGCATCTGGGTCCAGTTCCCATGAGATGCGTGTCTGACGCGCGCTTTGGCTCAGCTACAGCTGATGCATTGATGTAAGTGTGTTTTTTTTTACAGCTAATTAAGCCTGTGATGTTACGAAGTTCTACATGCTAGCTGTAACACAGGCTGGATGTGTCTTTTGATTGTATAACACGTTTGTGATGATGCTGTTAGCATGTTCATTGAAAAAAAGCAAAGAGAGGCTGTAATACTTACCATGTACCATGTTTTGTTTTTATTGTATTTTTATGTTCTGTTTGACCTTCTTAAACCCTCCGTCTTTTAAAAAAAAAATCTTTTGTGCCTGTTAATCTTCTGTGAGGGCTTTCAAACTACATATATATGTATGTCAGGCAGCTGAGTGGTGAGTTTGGGTCCTTCGAAGTCGAACCTTGGATTTGCTTTGCACGTTCTGGTCACGTCACAGTTTTCGTAACCCGGTCCTGCTTGGACTGTGGGGATTTCGTTCTTCCGTGTCATTTAGAGTGTTAAAACGCCACTGTTTTAAGGGGCCAGCTTCAAACCCGCCTTGTGATAGGCCATTCGATCGGGGGAACAGAGTAACGACCAATGAGATGGGTGGGATTTTAGATTTGATTGACGTTAGCCTGGGGATCGGCAGTCGAACTAAACAAACGGCTCCTCGGCAGGTGACCCCTGGTGACCCTGGCGCGGTGGGCAGCGTCCTGGCCTCCGCCGTGCAGCTGGGCCCCCCCATGGAACCCCGCCAGCTGCGCGTGGTGTGTGACAACATGCTCCAGGGACTGGGCCGCTACCTGCGCTGCCTGGGGGTGGACGTGCTCATGTTGGAGAACACCGACGACCACAGAGTCGCAGCCAAAGTTAGACCCCCGCCATCGCTCCACCCCCCACCCCGAAAGGGAAATAAAGCACATTCTGCCCTTGTCATTCTTCTGCCCTGCCTGGGTGGGCAGTCTCGTTTCTCTAGGGTCACAAGCTTCTTTACCGAAGCCATTATTTATGCTTTACCTGTTATGTTATTAAGTACCTCAGAAGGACGATGAGGTTGAGGATGAAGATGAGGATCGCTTGCCTTTCAAAACATGCTGCTTTACACGGTATCTGGTCACAGAGAATAAGCTGTCCAGTATACATATATGTATATATAAAAATGCTGACTGCAAGATTTTTAGCCATTCTTTATTTTCATTCCTTGACCAATGTGCTTATTTGTGACATTTTAAAATAATGAAGTCTGTCCCCCCGGCCAATCTCCGCGACCTCTGACACGATGATGTGGCTTCAGAGGCAGAGACTTGCAAATCCAGAAGTAGCTTCTGACTCAAAGCCCTGTGCTTTGTTCCTTTGGACTATTTGAACATTGCCATGGGATTTAAAGCTGTATAAGCGAGCCCTTGCCACATCTGGCCTCCTATACACTGCTGCTACTGGCAACAAGCATCAAGTTAGTATTTAGCATTGTGTTGCGGCCCAGTTGCTACATGGCATAGTAAGAGTGTTGTTGGTGTTTTAATTGCGAAAGGGAGCGCAAACTGGCTAAGACGGCCTGTGGTTCTCTCCTACAGCTCGCCCGAGCGGAGGGTCGTGTCATTCTCACCTGCGGCCAGCCGTACCAGACCGTAAGTGTGTGCTCGACCCTCGGTGACCCCTCTTCTTCAGCTTACGTGGCCCCACAGATCCTGTGTGAAAGCCAAAACGTGTATGGCTGTGGGGGATAGGACGCTGCTGCCGCGATCGTGGTCATGGGTTCGAATCCCATGGCTAACGGAATGCAGTGTGCATTCATCTGATGTCCTCCCTTTTTTCTGTCTCTTGCTCCCTCCCCCCAAGTTGAAGTCACAGGTGGGTGAGGGTCGCTGCCTGCTGTTGGACTGCTCAGAGAAGGCCCGGGACCAGGCCGTCAGGGTCCTCAGGCACTTCCGCATCCGCCTGACGCCTGATGACATCTTCAGCCGCTGCCAGGTCAGCTCAGCCCTCCTGCGCCTCACCCGAGTCGCACCCAAGACGATGACTGTATGGGGCTTTTGTCTCTAGCTATTAAATAAAAACTGTGTAAAAGCCCTCAAAATGGTTAAAAAGGCAGATTTCCCATTTCCTCCTGCGTTTCCCTTTCACCCCTGAACTGTCACTGTGGTATTCGGCCAAACAATGGGGTCGCTGGTATGCGCTGTAAACAGGAGGGCGAGGCCACTGGGAACTCACCAAGATACTGGCCTTAAGCACATCTCTGCCCTGGCCTCCTCTTCCGTCGTCGTTCGTTATTTTTCTTTTTCTTTACTATTTCAGAATGAATTTGTTATACTGGAAAACAGCTGTTGCATTGTATTCTTTTTTTGTCCTGTTTTATGTATTTCAAGCATTGCAAGCTATATGTGCCACTTTGTGATGCATTAGCTTGCATGAGGTTATGTAACGTTAGACTCGGGGCAGGGCGTTCGGTTGAGGTTCAAGCTGAGCTTTTGATGCCGAGTCCCTGTTCTTTGTCTCGTGACCGGCGCAGTGCCGCGACTCCCGTGACCGGCGCAGTGCCGCGACTCCCGTGACCGGCGCAGTGCCGCGACTCCCGTGACCGGCGCAGTGCCGCGACTCCCGTGACCGGCGCAGTGCCGCGACTCCCGTGACCGGCGCAGTGCCGCGACTCCCGTGACCGGCGCAGTGCCGCGACTCCCGTGACCGGCGCAGTGCCGCGACTCCCGTGACCGGCGCAGTGCCGCGACTCCCGTGACCGGCGCCGTGCCGCGACTCCCGTGACCGGCGCCGTGCCGCGACTCCCGTGACCGGCGCCGTGCCGCGACAATCGTGACCGGCGCCGTGCCGCGACTCTCGTGACCGGCGCCGTGCCGCGACTCCCGTGACCGGCGCAGTGCCGCGACAATCGTGACCGGCGCAGTGCCGCGACTCTCGTGACCGGCGCCGTGCCGCGACTCTCGTGACCGGCGCCGTGCCGCGACTCTCGTGACCGGCGCCGTGCCGCGACACTCACGTAGTGTCGTGCTGCTTACAGGCCAATCGAGACACGGCATCTGCTGCTGAGCGAAGATAGGCCTAAGATAAGATGAACTTTATTAATCCCACCAAGGGAAATTTCGGTGTTACAGCAGTAGTTACAGAAAGGCTCAGACAATACACAGAACTCAAGAGTGCGGTATGGAAGGACACAAACATATGAATACAAACAGAATGCTGTGTACAAACGAAATGCCGATGTAGGTAAGTCAGTGAGCAGGAATGCGGGACATGAGGCGGGGGAAGGACTAGGGTCCATGGCCGGCTTCTCCAAAGGCCACCCAGGCGAGGTTAACCCTTTTGTTATCCCATTGTAAAAGTCCTTTGATTAACAGAGGATGGGTGGCTTGACCAATGTCCCCCCCCCACACCACCCTTTTGGCTCTTGCTACACTTTAAGTGGACATTGGGAACTGGGCATTCCCAAACCTCCCCCCAGCCCACTGTGTGGCCCATTGATGATGATTGACAGTCATTAACCCTTTGGTTGCCGGGGGGGCCACCAGCTCCTGGCATTCGCATTCATGACCCCCTCCTCATTCCGGGCCTTTCCTTTCTGTCTTCCCCTTGTCTTGGTGGTTTCTGGCCGAACTCCAGGACATCATTTACACCGTGTGCTTCTGGACCTGCCTCTGGGTCCTGCAGTGATCTTCTTCATTAGATCTGTGTTCTGTGGTCCCCAGACCCATGAACGACAGCAGAACCATGATCTTACCGTACGTCTCGCTCCATTATAAGCTACAGATTCCCCTTGAAAAGTGTAAAACATCATTTAGTAGTATCAGCTGGAAGGACGCCCGCCCTCCCTGAAGTAAAGTTTCTTTTTAACTGACTGCTTCTATAAATTCAAGTAGAGGGATTTAGTATTTAAACAGACTGCAGATGCAGGCAATGCTCTTTGTCTTTTTGTGATGTGTGGAATTATGCTTTGTTATGCATCAGCCCTCTGTATGCCTGAGTTTCTTTAACTCAATGGATGCTTTCTCAGGAGAATATTGCTGTCAAACTCTTGATTCGTCCCCTCAGGATCTCACTGGGCTTTCACGGCCCTCATGGTGTTCCGAAGAGCATTTTTTTCCTTTACCTTTAGAGTGTCTGCCTGCTGATCTGTTAAAGGGCTTCATTGAGACAGATAGCCATTGAGATGGCTGCAATGGAGGTCATTGTGCAGTTTTATGTTCCCATGATTGGGGACGGAGAGCAGCGGAGGGTGAATGAGAGGGACAGGGTGAGGGTGAGGGGGAACGGGGACAGGAAGCAGGAGGGGTACAGGGGAAGCCTGGGACAGTACAGTCTTTGATCTCCTAAGGATGCGTAAGAGGAACGTGTAAGAATGCAATGCGAGACCGGGGGTGGAGGGGGGGGTCACGCCTGAGCAGCCGCCCGTGTGCCGACGTGCGACCGCGGGGCCATAAACTGGGCGCCGCGCTCGGAGGAAGCGTCTGCCGACGTTTCCCGGCACATGTCCTGCCCAGCCGACCTGGAGGTAGTGGAGAGACCCAGCGTAGAGTAAAGGTGAAACATGACCAGGGTGTCCTGCTGAACTCCGGGGGCTCGCAGAGCTGAAATGCGGGCTCTCGTTTTTCATTTGTCACGCTTATCGGCCTCTGGGGGACTACTGAGGGACTAATGGAGCTGGATCTGGCGGGGGGTGGGGGTCCTTCTAAAGACATGCTAAAGCATTCCAGAGCATTCCAAGGGAAGCAATCCCAAACACAGGAGAGGCCCCCAACAGGAGAGACGAAAGAGTCACACGTGATTCGCTGAGGGCATTCCAACCCATTCCCGAAATCTGATACGCATCTTTTTTTTTCCGAAAACTTTGTCCAGGTGTTACTTCTGCTTAGAGCATAGAGGGATGACCTGCAGATGTAGGTCTTTCCCACAATGCACTATAATTTCTGTTTTTTGTTGTATGAGTCAAGTACAAAAGATACGAATCTCCTGTAGGGGAAAAAAAAGAAAAATCCCAGGAAAATTCTTCCACTGGAAATGTGGAAGTTGGTTATTAGGTGGATACGACAATAATATATTTGGAAGTATTTAGCAAGGCTAATGTGTCTGACCTCCACGTCTGAGTCCCGAGTTTGAGCACAGAAGTTATCGGAGGGGCACCTTATCTTATTGGAAATGGTGTTTGGTGCTGTGCTTAAGCAGCCTGACCAGGAGGCTGTAGGGTTAAATCTCCCCAGAGGGAAGTCGCTTCTATGCCTTTCAAGTAAATATGTAGCTGCGTAACGGAAATGTTCCATCCGTGTGATAAACATTGTTGCTAAGCAGTTACACAATATTAGTAATTCCTCAGTAGTTATTAATCCATTGCTGTCTCTCCAGCCGTTTCTACTCTGTCAGTAAGTTTTTCAATGCACACCTTTCTAAGACCCCGATGACTTGGAGTTGTGTGTATAATGGTGCGTCATTCAAGACCAGGTTCTCTTCAGGACCCTAATAATGCGGCTTGCTTCCCTGTGCTCCTGCTCACCCATATCCCAGCTCCCTGGGTGCTGCCCTCTCTCCATCTCTGAGATCCCGATTAGTCGGGCTCAGGATTCCAGCTTTGCCCGGCAGCAGGAATGTCCTGTTTGTCTTGCGCTGTTGTTTATGCACTCTGAGCCGTGTTTTGATTGGCCGGCTGGCATTTGTGTGTTAGAGCCGGTGAGACTGTGAGGGCTTGGAGGGGAGGCGGAGGGGGGGTGGGGGGTTGTTTGATGTGTCCCATTGTCTAGGAGCCAATCTGCTTCCTGCCCCTGCTGTAGTCACTGGGCTGGAGGGCTAGAGAAAGCGAACGCACGAGTGAGAGAGAGGGGGAGAAAGAGAGGGAGAAAGAGGGAGGGAACAAAATAGAGACCCTGTACAAGGCTTTTCTTCCAAACATTAATACAGTGAATTTAAGCGTGATCCCCCTGCGTGATCCCAAACACCCCCGCTGTTCTCCCTGCGTGATCCCCCACCCCCTGCTATTCTCCCTGCGTGATTCCCCCCTCCCCCTGCTATCCCCCCTGCATGATCAGTTCTCCCACTATTCCCCCTGTGTCATTCCCCGCACTATTCCCCCTGCATGATCCCCCTCCCCCGCTATTCCCCCTGTGTCATTCCCCCCATTATACCCCCTGCGTGATCCCTCTCCCCCTGCTATTCCCCCTGCATGATCCTCTCCCCCCGCTATTCCCCCTGTGTCATTCCCCCCGCTATTCCCCCTGTGTCATTCCCCCCACTATTCCCCTTGCATGATCCCCTGCTATTCCCCCTGTGTCATTCCCCCCGCTATTCCCCCTGTGTCATTTCCCCCGCTATTTCCCCTGTGTCATTCCCCCCGCTATTCCCCCTGCATGATCCCCCGCTATTCCCCCTGTGTCATTCCCCCCGCTATTCCCCCTGCATGATCCCCTGCTATTTCCCCTGTGTCATTCCCCCCACTATTCCCCCTGTGTCATTTCCCCTGCTATTTCCCCTGTGTCATTCCCCCCACTATTCCCCTGCGTGATCCCCTCCCCCCCGCTATTCCCCCTGTGTCATTCCCCCCGCGATTCCCCCTCTGTCATTCCCCCCGCTATTTCCCCTGTGTCATTCCCCCCGCTATTCCCCCTGCATGATCCCCCGCTATTCCCCCTGTGTCATTCCCCCCGCTATTCCCCCTGCATGATCCCCTGCTATTTCCCCTGTGTCATTCCCCCCACTATTCCCCCTGTGTCATTTCCCCTGCTATTTCCCCTGTGTCATTCCCCCCACTATTCCCCTGCGTGATCCCCTCCCCCCGCTATTCCCCCTGTGTCATTCCCCCCGCGATTCCCCCTCTGTCATTCCCCCCGCTATTCCCCCTGTGTCATTCCCCCCGCGATTCCCCCTCTGTCATTCCCCCCGCTATTTCCCCTGTGTCATTCCCCCCACTATTCCCCTGCGTGATCCCCTCCCCCCGCTATTCCCCCTGTGTCATTCCCCCCACGATTCCCCCTCTGTCATTCCCCCCGCTATTTCCCCTGTGTCATTCCCCCCGCTATTCCCCCTGCATGATCCCCCGCTATTTCCCCTGTGTCATTCCCCCCGCTATTCCTCCTGTGTCATTCCCCCCGCTATTCCCCCTGTGTCATTCCCCCCGCGATTCCCCCTCTGTCATTCCCCCCGCTATTTCCCCTGTGTGATCCCCTCCCCCCACTATTCTCTGTGTGTGTCTCATGACCTCTCCCGCTCTCCCTGCTTATCCTAAAGGCACAAACGCAGAGGTAAAAAGTTAGAGCACTGATCTGTCTGTAAGCCACCCGTCAAATTGACTTTCTCCACTTAAGCAGCATATTGTGTGGTCTCATTCTGGCCTCTGTCTATAAAAACAGTGCGGGGCAGGAGAGAGAGAGGTCTTCCTTTTACTGGAACTGGTTTATGGTTTTGACAAAGCATTCCTGCAGTGGTGTGATGTCATGAGAACTGGCCCTAGCCAGACAGAGCTGTTTATATTCTCTGGAGCAGGAGCTAGTAGAGGAGGAATGGGGATCATGGGGGTACCACCAGGGGTCTGCCTCTCGCCGGGCAGCATTGGGGAGTGGGGGATTGTGGGGATACTGCCAGGGGTCCTGCCAGGGGTTCGCTATACCCATGCTTGGGAGCGGGGGATTGTGGAGGATACCACCAGGGGTCTGCTGTGCCAGTGCTGGGAAGCGGGGGATCATGGGGGTCCTGGCCCGGGGTCTGCTACGCCTGTGCTGGGGAGCGGGGGATCGTGGGGGTACCGCCAGAGGTCCGCTGTGCCAGAATGTGACTTCTGCAGAATATACTGTATTCCTTTGTTTTTCTTTCATTTGAGTCATATGACCTTCATTGTGTTATGTTCTGTGGGGTCTGCAGGATGGTTTATGCGAATGTAAGTATGGTTTGATGATGCAAGTGAAAGTTAGATTAACGGTGTGCAGTTTAAAACAGATGGAGATGGAGAAAGCCCTCTGCTTGTGCAGATGCTGCGTTTTTAGGGAACTTGTACTGGCAGCAGTTTGCAGCAGCCGGACATGAATAAAACCCAGGAAAAGGCTCTGGTTACCTCACGGTCTGCTCACAGGAAAAAATGCACAGATTACAGTAAATCACACGTGTGTTGGGTCGTATTTGGTACAAGAACGACGCTTAATTGTAGATGTGTCATCTAAAATTTTCCCCTGCGGTTTTTTATTGTCTGTATCTAATTACAAAATATTGTATTTGAATGAGTGCACTATTCAGCTAAATGGACAGGCAGCCACAGGGCAAAATGAATCGCCTTATTTTCACCCCATGTTTCCTCTCTGAACCCTTTTATTGCAAAAAGTCGCATTTAAGGGAAAGCAATTCCATTATCCGCTTCTCTCGTGCTTCACTACGTTTCTGACCGTCTTCGTACCATTGCCAAGGTGGCATGTGCATGCAGCCATATTTTCCTTCATTGCCGTGATTATCCTGTTTTAAGGGCAAATGTATTGGTGATTTATGACAAACTCTGCACTTTGTAAAATAAGGAACGAATGTCCAAAGCTGTAGCTTACAAAGGCAGGGTTGGAAAATAATTTTCCAGACGTAAAATATGGTTTCATGTTGCATTGCTCTCCACAGATAAAATAATGTAATCTTCTGTTATTGTCCAAACACCCATCTATCCATCCATCTTCGAACTGCTTATCCTTGCCACAGTCACAGATAATTATCATCATTTTTCAGTTTTTGCAGTTTGTTTATTAGTTTGTTACTCAGTTCTTGACTTGTCAGGGTTTGCCCAGATAGTAATTATTTGAAGTGTACATACTGTGCAACAGTCTGCCTTCTCACTGAAATGGAACAAATAATTAAAATGATTTAGGTATGGGGTTAAAAATCTTAATGCTTTTAAGAGCCTGGCGATTTTGGTTTTGTTTGGGATATGAACAAAAGCATGTTGCTGTAGTGTAGAGTATGTTTGTTTAAATGGCAGTTTTCACCCTCGTCTGTTTTGTTTTGTTCTCTCTACATTCACTCGTCAGCATTTGCCAGATCTGCGATTGCTTAATGCTTGTCATGATACTCTTTAATGATTATTGCGTGTATCACTCTCGTTAATTAGCTACTTTGTCCCAAGCAGGCATCCCGACGTGCCAGCTTTCCCCCCGGCGTTTACAAGCCCGCAGGCCACCAAACATTCGCGCCAACCTGCCAGGGACATCAGTGAATGGAGCCTTAGTCATACTGCAATTAATTAAATATAACTGGTTTTAGTGTCGTAAATGAAGACGTGTGTGAACCTCCCCCAAGGTATTTTTTTGACCTGCTGCACCAAATTGCAAATTACTGTCAACAAAGGGATATATGTTGATTATTGATTGGCGTGATATTGGAAAATTAGTGATGGTTCGCTTCCAACAAGTAATCACCATCGACAATTCCACCGTAATGTTGCAATGCAGTATAAGCGGTTTGTAAAATGGATGGATGTTGCAATGCTCGGCTATAACATCTGTGAGAACACACATCATTGGAGCTGTCAGTCACGGTTGAGCAGACGCATGCATGGCCGATTTAACCAAATTACAGCCTTGGTGAGTTGTTTCCTGGAAGATGAATGTGGGATATCGCGATCGACAGCTGCCTGAACGTGACTGCGTGCAGGTACCCGCGTGTGTCCTGTGAGGAAGAGTCTTTTTGGTAAATAAGATGACAGCATATGTCTGTGCCTTCACAGACAAACAGTGCAGTTTGGTGCACGCATTTGCGTGATGAACTCATGCCTGGGAACCAGCACAATCCTTCACGCTGTTATGAAACATGTCTCCACAGTGCAGCACAGCTCTGTGATCTTAAACACGCAGCCTGCAGAGCCAACAATGTGATGTGCTGAGCTTTTATGCTCAACACGGCATGTGAGACCCAGCCCGTCTTTAGAGCTTTCAGCTCAAGTCAAACTTCATTGTCAAGATTCAAGAGATCCTTGCTGTTAACCCATCAATATATCAATGTTCTGCCCTCCGGGTACTCCAGTTCTCCCCCCCCAGTCCAAAACCATGCTGAGGTTAATTGGAGTTACCAAATTGACAATAGGTGTGAATGGTGTGTGTGTGAGATGATACACTTCACGTGCTACATTTACACAGTGACTGGACAGTACACTTCACGTGCTACATTTACACAGTGACTGGACAGTACACTTCACGTGCTACATTTACACAGTGACTGGACAGTACACTTCACGTGCTACATTTACACAGTGACTGGACAGTACACTTCACGTGCTACATTTACACGGTGACTGGACAGTACACTTCACGTGCTACATTTACACAGTGACTGGACAGTACACTTCACGTGCTACATTTACACAGTGACTGGACAGTACACTTCACGTGCTACATTTACAAAGTGACTGGACAGTACACTTCACGTACTACATTTACACAGTGACTGGACAGTACACTTCACGTACTACATTTACACAGTGACTGGACAGTATACTTCACGTACTACATTTACACAGTGACTGGACAGTACACTTCACGTACTACATTTAAACAGTGACTGGACAGTATACTTCACGTACTACATTTACATTTGAAAAAAAGGCAGCAAAAGCATGTAAAATACACAGTGGAAGGAAATTCCTTCATTGGTTTGTGACAAGTGCAGGTGACTAATAAATCAGTTTAGCGATTCAAAAGTCCAGTGGATTCCACACAGGAATGCTGAAGCTGGGGTGTGGTGAGGACTCATCAGGCTGCCTTTCGAGCCATTAGCAAGGAGCGTCTCCCGGTTACTGACGTTCCGCACTTCTGGGTCTCGCGGTCACTGATATGCCGCGCTTCTGGGTCTCCATTTACTGATGCGTCCTGCTTCTGGGTCTCCCGTTTACTGACGTGCTGCGCTTCAGTGGTCTCCCGGTTACTGACGCGTCGTGCTTCTGGGTCTCCCGGTTACTGACGCACCACGCTTCTGAGTCCCTAGGTCCCCTGGTCTGTGAGCCGCTTTTAGACCTTGAGCTGTGTCGGGCCTGGGAATCACTAGTACATTTAGCCTGGCAGTATTTCCGCCAGTCTCCGTGATGCTATCAGGGTCGTGAGTCTGTTTGTTTTGGGAGCACTGGCCAGTCAGGGGTGGGAAGGATCGAACAAGAACAACCCCCCCCCCCTCCCAACGGGACTTGTCGGGGTGGGTGACAACGGAGCTTTAGGAACAGAGAGGTCACAAAGTGTGGCTTGGGAACAGCCTGGGAGAACCAGTATCGGTGAAAGACGCTGGATAAAAATGGAATGGAAAAACCGAGGTTGAAAAGTAAGAGAAGTGTTCCTGGATCCATCACGTAGCTCCTGTTCTCACAAGAATGGTTAATGTAGGCTGCAGCTCCTGCATTTGGGGAGGTGAGGGTACGGCACTCTGACTGGACCCCGGAAAACCAGCAGTGGGCATGTGGAGCTGTCCTGCCCTGGGACTCCTCCTGCGTAGACATCACACCCTCCGCACAAGTGCAAGATTAGCTCGGCGCTAATTCGTGTCGGGGCAAGTACCAAGTGTGGGACGTCCCGCGGGAGATCTCATTGGACATCTGTCTACCTGTCTGTCTAGATAAATCTGCCCAGGATAAATTTCCCCCTGCTCTTCCCTTGGCCCCTCTTTCTATTTTTGTGAACTTGTGGCTGGTTCCCACAGTGCAGTTCCCATGGTTATCAGTGCTGAGATAGTGGGGGGGGGGGGCAGACGGAGGGCTTGATGGAGAGAGGCAGAGACAGTGCTGCGCTGTGAGATAATGAGGAAGGGGGCTGGGGGGGCGGGGGTCCTGGGGGTGTGGTGAGATAGTGGGTTGGGGTGGGTTTGTGGCCAGAGGCGGCGGGGGGGTTGGTGGCTTAGGGGGCACTGAAAGAGGGACAGATTCAGTTCCCACACTTGTAATTACCGTGTCACAGGAGCCCAAAAGTACTGCCCTGGGCCGGCCCTGGGGAATTTGCCGGGGCCCTGACACAGCACCTCTCCTGGGCTGGGCTGGGCCAGGCTGCTCCCCCCCCCCCCCCCCCCCCCCGGCATTACCCACCAGAGGTCACCCCCCATAACCGGCTCCGTCTCCACCCCACCCTAAGCCCCCTAACCTGCCTCTGCTCCTCTTTTTCGCCGATCCCTCTCTTCCTTCCCTTCCTTCCATCTCCAGGCTACAGGCTCTGCTTTGAAGTCCTTCCTCGCCCCCCCACAATGACCATGTCCCATGGCATTAACCCCCTACTCCCGCCTCTCCTTCAGTCCCTCTTTATCTCTCCACTATCGCGCTCCTGCTTCTGAGGAGTTGCCGGACGACTGGGCTGATTTTATGTGCGATCTTGACCCGCAGCCACTGTACAGAACACTGGGCCGTCACTGCGGAATCCCATGCAATACTTTGGTGACATTCTTTGCACAGTTACAGTTTACTGTTGTCTATTATTTATCATTACTGTCTATTAATTTGGTAATGTGTATATTGTGCTGCTGTAAAGCTATGATTTCCTTTGGTATCAATAAAGTGTCTATCTACATAGAAATCTAGTTTTAGAGTTAGAAATCTATCTATCTAGAAATGAATCCTTGCCATCTAATTAGGGTTCTTGACTCAAAACGTTTGGTAGATTACTACAGAAGCCGTCTTGGAGTTACAGAAATAATTAAGGGCCTGACTCAATGTGTCGTATATTTTAATAGACTAGACAGTATGCTCTGGGGTTCACAAATTGGCAGAGAAATCTTTTGAAGATTTTATGCTCTTGATCTCTTTCTTTTCTCTTTTTTGGAGATACCACTTGAAAGGAGCACGCAAAGCGGCATCGGTTAAAGGAATGACTATCAAAATAAACACACCTGCATATGCCCCCCCCCCCCCCCCGATTAAAGGGAAGGCTGGAAAATGACTGTTTGATGTGTGTTGTGCAACACTGAGTGTAAAGAAGGCGGGGGCCTGTGTCCTTGTGCATCGCTTGGCGTGTCAGCGGTTAACATGTCCTCCCTATGTTACTCAGGTTCCCCTCCGACTCTGGTTTCCTCCTGCTGTCCAAAGACGGCCAGTCAGGTGGTATCTCTAAATTGAGCACCAGTATGTGCTTGTGGATGAGAGGCTGCTCCTGCATGTGTCCTGCAGTGCAGCTGCTTCAGATGGGCTCCAGGCCCCCCGGCCCAGGGCAGGATGGATGGATTTGTGGTATTAATCTGCATCAATCCATGAATTGAACCTTTGCGAAAAATATTATTCGTTTACATGGGGTGATTCGGAGACAATCAATTTTTTTATTGAATTTATTTTTGTTTTTAAGTTTGCTTGAACAGGTTGATATGTTGTTACAATACACCCATATGTCTAAGTCACCCTATCTGTGCTTGTGTGTATGTACTGTATGTGCCTGTGATCACACACACTATGTGAAAACTACTTAGAGCTCTGGATACCAGATCTTCAGGGATCTGAGTATAGCTCTGTGCTGCACTGTGCCAGATCTTCAGGGATCTGGGTATAGCTTGTGCTGTGCTTGATCTTCAGGGATCTGGGCATAGCTCTGTGCTGTGCCTGTTCCTCAGGGATCTGGGTATAGCTCTGTGCTGTGCCTGATCTTCGGGGATCTGTGTATATCTCTGTGCTAAGTGCTGTGCTTGTTCCTCAGGGATCTGGGTATAGGTCTGTGCTGTGCCTGATCTTCAGGGATCTGTGTATATCTCTGTGCTAAGTGCTGTGCTGTGCCTGTTCCTCAGGGATCTGTGTATAGCTCTGTGCTGTGCCTGATCTTCGGGGATCTGTGTATATCTCTGTGCTAAGTGCTGTGCTGTGCCTGTTCCTCAGGGATCTGGGTATAGGTCTGTGCTGTGCCTGATCTTCAGGGATCTGTGTATATCTCTGTGCTAAGTGCTGTGCTGTGCCTGTTCCTCAGGGATCTGGGTATAGCTCTGTGTTGGGCTCTGCAAGTTCTGCTCTTCTTATGTATTTTTTAACACTTGCTGACGCATGTAATTTGGTTCAAAGCCTACTGTCTGTGTACTAGTTGTTCCACAGGCTGCTTAGCTCTGCTCTGCCCGGTCAGTGTGTGGCCTGGCCAGCAGCCCCTCCCCCCACTTTCCCACCGAGCTCTTTGAGCCCCTAACCCCCACCCCAAGTGCGATGCTCTGTCCCTTAGATCAGGGGCACAAACGCCTTTCTTCCTTCCTCCCTTTTCTCCCTCAGATTTCTATCACAGCCCCAGAATCACCCAACACTCTTTTTCATCTTTTCCTCCATGTAAAAGTAGGTAACCTTTTGCAAATTCACTCCCTACACATATTGCTTATGGCAAAGCCCTCTAGGGTTTGGATAAGACCTGACTTTGGCAACTGAACATAAGAAGATAAGAAATTTACAAACGAGAGGAGGCCATTCGGCCCATCAAGCTTGTTTACGGGGAACTTAACTAATATCTCAGAGTTGTTAAAATCTTATCTAGCTCTGATTTAAAGGAACCCAAGATTTTAGCTTGCGCTACACTAACCGGAAGACTATTCCATACTCTAACCACACGCTGTATAAAGAAGTGCTTCCTCAAATTCAGTTTAAAATGTTCTCCCGCTAATTTCCACCTATGGCCACGACTTCTAGTATTTAAATTAATAATGAAGTAGCCATTTGGCTGAACAGCATGCAGACCTGTTAGAACCTTATATACCTCGATCATGTCCCCCCTTAGTCTCCTTTGCTCGAGGCTGAACAGATTCAGCCCAGCTAACCTCTCATCATAAGACATTCCTCTAAGACCAGGAATCATTCTCGTAGCCCTACGTTACACCCTTTCCAAGGCAGCAATATTCTAGGTGGGGTCTTACCTATTGGCCTTTTTATTGCTTCCCCACACTGGCGAGAGTGGGACATGGAAGCGTCAACATTCACACCGAGGTCTTTCTCGTAATCAGCTACCTTTATTTCAGTGGAACCCATGAAATATCTGCACTTTACATTTCTGCTCCCTAGAGAGTCGGTTGGACCATTTAGTGGATTTATTTAGGATTTATTGGATTTATTTAGTTGAGACAACAGCAGGACCAGACAGTTCCTGGAGCAGTTGGGAGTTAAAGGCTTTGCTCAAGGGCTCGATGGTGAAACCACTGCAATGATCTTTGGGTTTGAGCTGGCAATACAGACACAGCATCCTAACCTGCTGAAGAAGAAATTCTCTACTAGCCAGCTACACATGGGCTTATCTGGGATGCACACCCCATTTGGAGACCGAAGCTTGGGTCCATGGCGTGAGCTGAAGTCGCCCCCCAGTAGCTACGAGGAAGGACATGGCTCAGCCCTTGGGGGGGGGGCTCCCACCTCACCTCACCATGCATCCCCTTGCCAAAACGTGTCACCCCCCCCAGGACCGGTCAGTCCCACATGGTTCCCAGGGAGAGAGTTCTCCTGCAGTTGGTGTCAATATTTACGGTTAGGATGAATCACGGAGCATTACAATAACATTCCGCAGATGCCTGTGCATGCCTGTGGGAGAAGGTGTGAGATATGCGATGTTGCGCAACGGTGGCGCGGCGCTCCCATGCGGCCGAGGAGCTGGGAAAGTGTGGCGGGTATGGCGGGGGCCGCTGCTGCTCTGTGACTCGCCAAGACTTACATCCTTCTCAAGCGTTCCCAAGTTTCGTTTAGGTACTGTCAAAGTCCGAGTCCAGCTTCACAACCAAGCCACCCCACTAATATCACCTGGCATGCAGGTCTAGGGGTCTGTATGAGCGACTCGGCGGTTTAGGGCCCTCCCCCCATGGAACAGAAGGTTGTCTCCTCAAATCCTATGACTGGCAGAGTGATCTCACTGTTGAACCCTTGAGGAAGGCCCTTAACCCTAATCGCTCCAGGAACCACCTGACCCTAAGACAAAAGCATTTGCTCAATGAATGGAAATTTAATGTCAAATGTCAGCATACCAAGTGTGGCGCTGACTAGAGATTCACCTCGCTTTGCCACGACCTGCACGACTTACCTGGCAAGAAGCTTAGCACCCGGTAACCTAATGACCCAGACTCCCAGCTCAGGGAACCAGCTAATCTCTTGCCGTGAATCCAGGAGCTGAATCCAATAGTGAGCTGCACTGTCTGACGCTGGGTGTCCTAGCATGTGTGCCTCCAGCAGCAGCAGATGGTAGGGAAGGTGAGGCGTGTCGAGCCTCCGAAGGGAAATGCTGCCCAGAGCTGCTTGGCAAATTAACTCAGTCGCATCTTTTTACAGAAAAATGACAGAAATGTGTGTCATGCAGTCCGACTAAAACTTGACGTTGCTGGACTGTCGACACGCCTGTGCTTCCAGTGAGTTACAGCTGTTTTGCCCCAGCTGGGCGTTCTTGAAAGGCGTACATGTTCATTTACCCAAAGAAGTATGTGGTCAGAGGTCAAAGTTTAAAGGAAGGTGATGGGAGGGTGTGACTAGAAGCATACATGCAGAGCGAAGTAATCTTATACTAGTTATAATCTAGTTATGATGACCTTGCTTAATCAGGGCAGGAATGTGATGGACAGAAACACAATGAAGATCCCATGATGCCCGGGGAGCTCGCTGGGAGGCATCCTCAATCCATCCAGCTAAAGACGGATGGTTTGCTTATGCTAATCCTGACGCATTCAACTTGAAATTGGAGGTGCTGACTTCCCCAAAGGGGTGGCATGGTGGTGCAGTACTAAAACTACTGTTGCCTTTTTCACCTCTGGAACCAGCTTTGGAGTCTCCATGGTTGCATGTGTGTGGAGTATGCATGTTCTCCCCATGTCGTCGTGGGGTTTCCTTCAGGTACTCCGTTTTCACCCCACAGTCCAAAGACATCCTGAGGTTAATTGGAATTACCAAATTGCCATTAGGTGTGTGTGTGTGTGAGTGTGACCTGCGATGGGTTGGCGCCCCTACCTTGCGTCCGTAGCCTCTGGGATACGCGCCAAACCCCCTGCTACCCTGAAGCAGTTACAGAAAGTGGATAAATGGATGTACTTCTCCAAAAAAACAGGACAAGTAACATTTTGAAGCATTATTTCTTTAGAAAAAAAATTCCTTGCAGAATTACTTCAAAATGACAGTCAGAATAGTAATAAATTGGATCAGATTTCATGACACACTGGTGAATTTTGAGGAATCGGTTTAAAAATTCAGTTTTTAGTGCTACCATGCCCCACCATTGATTAATCTACAGTACAATCATACGCAGGACAAATTTCCTCATAGGCGCATCCAGTCTTGGTATAGAAATTGTGGCTGATACTATATAATAGTTACAGGGTATTATACATGTTATATAGCTTCCTATTAACTGTCTAACCACACTTTATATAGATATGAACTATATTGAAAAATAATTCCAGTACCTTGATGTGAATGTCCTGCATCCTCATATCTGTGTGAAATCTAATAAGAGAATATGAGCAGTGGGTCAAAGCGCCAAATCTCTTTCTGCGCCCTGATTTCAGAGATTGCGTTTGTTGAGGTTAAAGAGAGAGAAATCTGATTCTGTGCCCCCTCCCCCTCTTCCCACACTAGCTCGCATCATTTCTTACCTGACATGTCCACTTTTTGAATCAAATCACTCACGGTTCATTGGCTGGCTGGGTCCCATGTGACCCAGCCGTCTGAGAGCCCGTCCTCCTGCATGTAGGCCTGGATTTTCCCATGGGACCAGCCTGGGGAGATTGAAGCTTCATGCTCTGGGAATGTACTTTCTCCCCTCGTTCCCTTCCCCCGTTCCCTCTCTTCTCTTTATCGCTTCTCACCCCCCCTTCCTTCCCCTCAACCCCCCCCCCCCCCCCCAGCACACCCTCATATTCAAACACGCTTTGTTGTCACATCAAGAGTGGCTTCCTGCTGTCTTGTCAGTGCAGTGCACAGGCTCCAAGACACGGCAGATCTACATATCATGTAACGGTATAAAAGTCACCTTTCTGAAAAAGAAAAACAGAATAGCTGGAGATAGTAACTGGGCATGTGTGTTTACACAATAAATAGCTATGTCTTAGGGGTCTGATTTCACAGCTTACAGCTTCTGAGGACTCATCCTGAAGTTTAATGCTTTAAGCAAGGTTAGACCTGAGATATTGATTCACTTTTCAACAGGATGTAACAGGTCCAAAGACACTAACTTTGATTGATTGTGCTTCTTTGCCTAAGAACATTAATAGGATTTGAGTGCATTAGTATCATTGTGACAGTTACAGTATTACTGCATGTGTTGTAGTACCTACCTGTCTCAGCACCATAGACTGACTATTGCCAGTTTGGTTTGTTATCATTATTACTGCCGTTAATTGTAGTTGATGTCAATTTTGATACCAAATTGCTCTTGTGATACATTTTTTTAAGAATAACCACCCAGCTCTGCAAGTGTCATTCTCGAGACAAAAGAGCGCGGTGTTGGATCAGAAGGCACAACAGTCATTCCTGAAAATGTGAGAAGGGCTCATGACTCATGGGCTTTTCAGTTTGCTTGAAGAGGCTGTCGAACATATTTGCGCTACAGGTTTGTTAAAACAAACTGTGGCACGGTGGTGTGACAGAACTCAGAAACCTCTGTACGTTAAACACAAGTAATCCTCTTGCTGGGGGAAAGTGGCGTGCGGGGGTGAGGGGACGGCCACTGTGTGCAAGAGCGAGACGGCTACATGTGCAAGTGCGTCGAGCAGGTTTTTACCTGTTCCGTGCCCATGGGAAACTTCGCTCGAGTAAATAGTCGCCCCGTCGATTTGACTTTCCCATGCATATTCCAGCATTTTCTGCTCTGAGAATGAGGCGTGTGGGACAGAGGTCATCCTGAATGAGAGGGACGACTCGCCCTGAGGGTGGGACACCGGCGATGTGTCTCATTCGCCTTGCCCTCTCTTATCTTGATAGTATGTTGGGTGACCTTGTTTGAGTTACGGATGCGTTCGCTATTCTGCCGCTAATGGCTGGAAACTGCTTGTTTTAAATGCGGTCTCATAAGTGGCCTGTTTGTTGTCCGAGCGCATCTCGCCGTTAAAATCTCAGCGAGTGGCCGCGTCTGATGTCTTTTCAGGCATGTAATGGGGACCAGTACATGAAGCTTCCCAGGGAGGAGATGGCACGCATGCTGAAAGAGAGAGGTCAGTCTCAACACATCACCGTCTGATGCCCCAGGCCTTCTAAGACATTATGACACAGTCTCACCAGACGAGAACATCGCAGAACAAGACAGACGTGGGAGACACTGATTTGCTTTTCCATCACAATCAGAAACACCACCTCTGTGTGTTAATTTAAAGTTAATCTCAATAGGATTCAGATACTGTAAAATAAAAACCCTACATGTGTGAGATTTAAGTGTTAACTCGCAAAAATAGCAAAACTAAGCTATACCCTGGACACACCTCGATTGCAGAGAATTGGGTATTTAGTATATAAGTACCTGTCTGTACTGATGTAAAGCATTAAGGGCTACAGACTATACTGTACACTTGATTAAAGATCAACTTCTACTTGGAGACTGTTATTTAATTAACTGTTGGTTTAATTATCAGGAAAGTTTAAGGGTAAAACCATGCAAAGCCTTCTTCTATAAGGTCCTGGAGATCAGAGATCTGATATGGAGCTGGAGCAAAACCTTCACAACTTAGCGTGGATTGTCACACGGTCGATGGTAATTGGGAAGACACCCTCGGACACGGTATTTTGATAGAGCTTGACCCCAAGCGAACCACTACATTCCCTCTGTGCGTAAATCGGTTAAATCTGCGTTAAATGTTTACATGACAACAATACAGTAAATCTGCTCTGGCGAAGGATTTTCCGTTGTCACGTCGGCTGCTTGTTGGTGACGGCTGAGTGCGTCCTTTCTGTAGGGCTCATGGAGGAGCAGTTGGAGCCTGCTGAGGACTGGGAGGAGGAGTATGAGCCATCGAACCTCCCAGCCACGTCACCTGGCAGAGAACGAGTGAGCACCAGGTACGCGCCTCACTGTCGCTGGGCCCCCGCCTCAGACCTGGACCCAGACACTTTGACTTTCCCCAGCGGGGCCCAGCTGCAGATCCACACAGTGCCAGTGGGGCTGCTTTCCAACGTGGCCTTGTTCTTCATCTGCACTACGTGTGGAAAAGTGTTCTGGGAGGGCTCCCATTTTGACCGGGTTCTGAACCAGTTCCAAGAGGTGCTGAGCATCAGTGAAGATTCAGGCACCTCCAGCGGTTCCATTTAGCCTGGTCTGGTAGGGAGCTTGAAGGTGCAGTTTGTTGGGACACCACTACTGTCCCGTAGAATTTCACGGAAAGTGATTCGGTTAGATGTACATGGGAAACCTCAGGCATCATTTACTTCCTCTCTCTTTAATTATCCTTTATACCTTGATTTATTCAGTTGCTGGGTTGCTTCATTTCCCCATTTAAAAATATACTGTTTCATCATACATTTTTAAAATCCATTGTTTAGTGATATGTACTGTTTCATCATACATTTTTAAAATCCACTGTTTAGTGTTTTTTTTTTTAAGATATTATTTTCCAGTGCCCTCCTTTGAATACTGTTGGAGATTGAAATTGAAATTTACGAACTAACCTCACTAACTTACTATTAATGAAATCTCTTCCGGTAGGCAGAGAGTTTTTTTTTTTTTTTAATTGGATAAATGGATCTGTGGTTGGCTGTAATAGCATGTTTTATGGACAACACAAAAATTATTAAATTTGCTGTGCAAATGCAACATCGTCATTAGTGTCTATGTGTTTTATATACACGCAAACAGATGATATTAAAAATGCGGTGGTTGTGCAATGGGTTAGCTCTGTGTGTGTGTGTGTGTGTGTGTGTGTGTGTGTGTGTGTGTGTGTGTGTGTGTGTGTATAAATTGGCTGATGAGGATATGTTTGAGCAGAGAAAACTGCAAACTGCGTTGGATTCTGGGCCTCCAGGACCGGAACTGGGGAGCTGTGATTTATGAGACTAGAAGCTTTATTATGTTAATGCTCTGTGATTACAGACCTGCACTTTCTCGCAAGCCGTGTCCATACAGAATGACACTTCAAATAAAAAGTGTTCATGTAATCTCAATCAGCACCTTAAGCATGTATGTCTAAATTAGTTCAGTGTATAAGTGCTTTTAGCTTTCAAAATTGGTGCTATTGTCCCATATTATGGAAAGAGTGGGTACTATCTGGGAAAGAACTGTATTCTTTTGTGGTCCATCCTCAAGGTTCTTCTTTGTCAATTTGTGAATTTCTCATGCAATTCTCATGCAAAAAAAAGTTTGCAGTTAATAGACAACTTCCATAAAAACTGAAACATCCCGTTTCGTTTATTCTTCTGCATACCATTACATTTTGTTCTTTGCTGAATCTGTGAATATTTTGTTGCACTTTTATACTAAACCAAAATGCAAATAAACTTAGAGGGTGTCCTATAACACAAGCCCTTCAGTACTGGGGACTGGGGAACCACATGTGTGTAAATTCCATGGCTGTGTGTCTGTGGACCTATTACAATTTGTTTTATAATTTGTATAGTTTTATCTTTTAGATGTCTGATCACCTTACTTTAATAGTTCATGTCACATGGACAATTGGTTGAATTATCAATATATCACAATGATCATTAAATAAAGCAGATCGTCACTTTTTCCACCATTGCATATTAATTATATTCTGTTATCATTCAAAAGTGATCTTGTAGCACCACATCTCATTATGAGAAATCACTGAAGTAACTGGCTAGTTTTCATTTAAATCTAATCTCTTAGGCCTCATCCACAATCATTAAATTTTGACCAACACCACAGCACGGATAGCTACAGATGTGTATAAAATTACCAGCAACAGACTGCAAACATTAAATGCTATTCATTTTTCCCCAACAACTCCAAGTACTTTTGGGAAAATCTTCCAAATTAATGTCTGAATTCGGTATTTCACGCCGCATTATTTTACTTTTACAATATTTACTGGAATCCATGTTCAAGATGGTTCAGCTCAAGACACCCAATGGTTCCAGTTGGCATTTGGTTTGAAGCATGTTCCAAACCATAATGGTTTTTCGTTCAAACTTTGGTTATGGAAAAATTTCCCGACACAATACATTTTGGTAAAGACAAACAATAGGAAAATGACATAGTAATCTAGAAGCCTTCTGCTTTGTAAGTGGTAGTGGTTGAAATAGCTGTATTATATTGTGTAAGTGCTTGGTTGGGGTACAGTGGAATTCATTGAAATACAGTGCCCCCCCCCCTCCCCCCAGTAGGGCAGGTTCTCATTTTATTTTATTTTACAAATTTTTCTACCTACGTTTCTAAGGAAGTTCAAATGCATTTGTTTATTTCAGTATTATACTACACATCCGTGAAAATTAATTAGATGAAGAATACAAAAACAATAATTTGTTTTTGTTAAATTATTCTACATAAAGTAAATTCAAGTCTTCAAATGAATGTCAGATAAAATTCCTCTTAGTAATTTGCTTAAATATTACGGCTTTTGCCAACCGTGAAATGCTAACCTAAGATTAAGATGTTTTTCCCTACTTTCCGTATATTACCCTTCCGTCTTCACTTCACTTCAAGTTTTCTTTCCTCGCTCGGGTATATTACACAAACGCTTCCAATTTCAATACAACCAATAAATCTATGTAAATCTACTTCACAGTTACAATGCATTGTATATCCAGCATATCCGCGACCGAACTTTTATTTATTAAGACCCTCGAAATATTTCACCACTTTTTTCTTCTTGACGGTGCAAATTTCCTACAGCGTTCTTTTTATAAATAACGATAAATATATACACATACCACATGTGCCACACAAATAACCTGTAAATGGTGTTAAGACGAAGCTGTTGCTGAGTTGCATTTTGCTATTTGCAGTGTTTTATTTGGAATTCAAATAATTTTGTCATTTCTTTTGAAATCATAACGCAAATAAAACATAACGCCTTAAAATCCAAACATTTAAATTTTACTAGGCGTCAGACGAACATTTCATAATGTAAGCTTCGTGTGAACGAGGTTTTACTACAGTTTTCTCAGTTAATTTTTACATTAGATATGCAAATAAAACGGCTTGAAGCATTTACTATTTTGAAATGATGAGCACTTAATATTTCTGAGCACTAAATGGTTTATAATGCATTTAAAATAGTGTAATTTTGTTGGACAGGTCGGAAGAGCAACAAGTGAAATAAAGACGTCAAATGGGAACCCTGACATTATACCGAAGTCAGTAAATTGAGTAATGGTAGAAGGTGTGATCGCAAGTCATCTGCTACTTTCCATCTTGCATGTTTCCGTAGCCTTGACTGCCTAAATTCGGTCAAAGTATTTTTTAACAAGCACATAAGATATCGTGCACGGTTGCTTGTCCAAAAAGCGAAGTCCTTGCGTGTTGATTTATGGGATGTGAATATTAAACGTTAGAATAAATGTAACGAGCTGGCAAGATTGTTATTTTTCTGTTTCTGCCATTTCGAAATAACGTCTCGATTTTCTTGCGTTGGGACGGTACCTTAGCCGAGCATGCCGTACTTTTGCTGCACTGTGTTATTTGATCTCTCTCTCTTAGCGCTGGGAAGAAAGGCTCGCTTCTTTCCCACGCTCCTTAAACGCGATTCCCAAATCCCGCCTCCTCCATTGTAACGTCACGCTCCCCGCAGGATCCCGAAGGCGGCGCCCCGTCCGCCCCGCTCGGGGGTCTGCATGCTGCGGGCGCCACAAAGCAACGTGGGCTGCTTTCTACTTACAGTTTAAAATCCTATCTGATCGCCGGGATATTAATGTATATCGAACGAAAAAAAAGCAATGGAATAATAACTTAGAATTAAGACTGTATGTGAGTCAATAAGAACAATGAGAAGACTTTTAGGAAAGGTTTAGAGATACTCATGAAAATTCATGAATTCAGTAAAACCTAGTACAGGAAAACCAAACAAGCAGCAAGCAAAGTATTGCATGACTAAACGCCTTTTGCTGCTGTAATCAAAGTTATGAACTGAAGGGCTTTGCATGACGGATGGTGCGAGCAAATGTACCTGAATGTCGCGAACTGATATTACGATCTTTGAATTCAGTGTATACGTTCATTGCCCTTATTTCATTCTATTGGGGTCCCAAGCGGTAGAAATACGTCAATATGGACCTATTAGACATAGTTGTAGTGGTTTAGGCTCCAGACATCAAATTGCACATTTTTATTTATATGATGACATTCAGTATTTAGCACTATCTAATGTTTGTATGTGTCCGTATAATGGAGCTAATGTCAAGACAACTGACTGCAAATACTTTCAAGGCAATGTTAAGAAGGACATGTAGTCGACTGTAACCTTTCCAAGGACTGACTCTTCGTTATTTTATGGAAAATGGTGAAGGAATTGGGGCCCATTTGACAGGCAGTCAATGTTCTATTTTTTAATCTGTTATTAACAACAAATGGTAATTAGGCTGAAAGAGATTCCATTTTCCGACTATATTTGCGTCCCAAAATGAATTTTAAAATTACTCGTATTATAAGGCTTCGGTCTGATAACCGATTGTCCGTCTGTTCAGCAATAAATAGCGTGTTTCTTTATCTTGAAGGTTTCCACGCCGAAAGTGCGGCATGGTTACAACGCGCGGTTCCCACGGTGCTGCGCGCGGCACTGCGCCTCCTTCTCCTCGCCCTGCGCTCCTCTCAGCCCGCACAGGCTTTGTTATCTGAAGCACCATTGCCTGTCACTTGAAACAACTGGAATGTCCGCTCAAAATATTCAACAAATCGTTTGAGCAGCTAAGAACTGCAGATTATATGCAACTCGAGCCAACTACGTCGTATTGGAACGCATCTTATAGGTATTTCATTGCTAGTGTATAAAGTTTATTACTTAACTTTACCTTCAGCCGTCAGTGATGGTCCTTCCTACTGTCAACAGACAAAATGCGTAAAACATAATGCGAAAAAGTTAAGTAAATGCAGTGAACAGTTGGTGCGGATTTAACACCACCTCCACCTTGCACAGCTCATGCACGCTGTCGCCTGTTGCATTGTTCGCCAGTAAATACTGGGGGAAAAAACTCGAGGGCTTTTTCCCGAAAAGAATAATACCAGTGCACTTTTTATAGGCTATAGATATCATATTTTGCATGCTATTGATTTGTACAGGTTAATTTGTCTTGGATTAATAGCACTCGACTTTTGATGTGTAGGATACATTTAGATTTAGGGAACTGTTTCCCCTATGATTTGGAGAAAATTATAGTTATTACACGACAAAACCTCGATAAACCTTAAATACGTTGCATAATCTTGTATTTTTGTGCTGTACATTCCAACGATTATTTAAAAAGTGCAAAATATGTCATTTACGTTCTGACTCAAATGCAGCACGGAGTAAACCAGTTTTCAGCAATCCGCTTTCATTTTTAATACGTGAAGGCCGCTGTCTTACAGCTACTCCGAGGTTTAGCTCACACACCAGTAAATAACCATGACTCAACACACACTCCGCTTTATAGCGCACTAACTTCGTTTTATATGATGACACGTTTCAAAGCAATGAGGATTGTATGATTTCATGCATTAAACTTGAGAATATTGGTAAGACATATATTTGCAATACATCCTTCAGTTATTTTGGGTATTTCATTCCTTAACATCAGTTTTTGTGTTTTAAGATTGGTAATAAGATTGACCGTTTGGTACTGCGCGTTTCTACATTAAAAATTGAAAACCCGCCTCTTTCCATGGCTTGGAGCATCTGGACCCTCCCCAAACGGCCCAAGCAGCCTATTGCATACCTCGGTCACCGCCCGTATCACATGAGATAGTTTTATGGGGCTTTATTGTTATGCAAATATGAGAGACGTGAAAAAGCCCCCTCGTGCGCTGCAGGGCAGAGAGCCGCGCGGACTGTACGGAGGGCACGCGACGGAGTTCTATAGTTCATCGCCGAGACCCGTCCAGGAGAGATAGGCAGGTAAAAATGCATTTAAGCAGCCCGAATCCAACATGAACTAGTTATGTGCCGTAATGCTCATTTATGCCGTGAAATGCTGCACTTTTCACAGAACTGATTTTTTTTCTCCTATTCCTGTCTCCCGCAGTCACCATTTGTCACAGACCGCGGCAGCTCCTGGGGATTTACGGAGGGAAAGTCGGGAGGTAAATATCAAGAAGAATCCTGACTTGTTAATCCACGGGTTGCGGACATACTGCCTTTGAGATATATACATATATTTTTAACGCTCGCCATTTTAGCATACTCTTTTTTTGCCGAAAGCTAGATGTTTCCAGATTATCGTTTGCAATAACCTCAGTGCTGCTAACAGGACGAAAGGAGGCGTAAAGGGGAAAGTACATCATACGTTTTGTTTGGAAGGTCTAACAAAGACATCTGGTAGGCGTTTTGGATTTCTGTGACACTGACCACTTTTTTTACACACTGAGTGTGTTCGATCATCCCTGTCCTTTTTTTGGATACCCACTTTGTGTCATTTCTCATTCCCTCAAACCTGAAAGTCCAAATTGCGCTGCCCTGGTCCCTTAGACCTTTCCAGCGGCCACATCTTAACGAAAGAAAGATCCCAAGGCGATCAGCGCGCCGGAAAGCAGGATTCCCCTTATTATTATTATTATCATTATTAACTTTAGTGTCTAGTTGTAAGAATAAAGCATGAGCCAGGCGGAGATCTCGACGTGCTCGGCGCCGCAGAGGGTTTTCCAGGAGGCGGTGAAGAAGGGCAACACGAAGGAGCTGCACTCGCTCCTGCAGAACATGACAAACTGCGAGTTCAACGTGAACTCCTTCGGCCCCGAGGGGCAGACGGCCCTGCACCAGTCCGTCATCGACGGCAACCTGGAACTGGTCAAGCTGCTGGTTAAATTCGGGGCCGACATCCGTCTGGCCAACAGAGAAGGCTGGAGCGCTTTACATATCGCCGCTTTCGGGGGACACCAAGACATAGTGCTATACCTCATCACCAAGGCCAAGTATGCCTCCGGCGCACGGTGATCTCAATGTGCCCCCCCCCCCCCCCAGGTAAAACACTGAGAACCCGGCTCTTGTAAAACTGCCTTTCAAATTACCCAGTTATGTCAAAAAATCCGGCCCTGATTCGTTATATTTAAGACGAGGTTTTGCTCTGCCTGGCTCATTAAATGGAACACTATACTATCTGTATGCATCTTACCATAAGTATTGGAAAAATATCCGTCTCCTTTGCTGGTACTTTAATTGTTTATTTGAATGTGTAACTAATCTGATAGCGAAACTTGGCCGGGAAGGAAGATCGTCTTTCGTTACCGGTGCCGTTTTTTCGGTCGCTGTTGAAATCAGGCGCCTCTTTATTGGGCTCCGAATGAAGTGTTAAACCCGCTTGGCCCTTTATAAATTATTATGATTTGTTAAAAAATAGAAAAGATGGCACTTGATGCTATGGCTGCATGCTGGAATATATGAAAGGGGAGAGGTGAACACGGTAATGAAGTCCATCTTCTGGCTATATGCTGATTATTATTATTTTTTTAAACCCATTGGGTATGTTTCGATTAACAGTTTCTTGGTTTTAAAAAGCGGCATTATGAAATTACTTTTGCATTGTAAAGGGGTTCATAATAATCATAATAACACATGCCTAAAGATTCCTAAGTACTGTATAAAATAGCTTTACCTTTTTCTTTAAAGTAGCTGAATGCGCTCTGCCTTCGCCAAGCAGACATCTAGCAGCACCTTCAGGTCGGAAAGACCAGAGTTAAAGGTTAATGTTACTAAATCGCTGCTTTCGCTTTGTATCAAAACGTCAGGAGAATCGCATTTGGTTGATGTTTTTAAAAATTCACTTTTCAGTATTTCTTAAAACTGCCCTGCTCGTCACTGTGAATGCAGACTGGGTTTTATTTATGAAGGTACAATGAGAAAATACGTTTGAATGATGTGGTGTTTCTGATCAATCGGTCTCAAACGTTAATGGTGACTTTCCAAGCTGCTTCGTAATCTGATATTCTGTCCCCTATGGAGATCCGACATCACCAGTCTGATTCTTAACCCGATCCTTATCTAAAGTCATGATTTCTTTGTATTTGCCAGCTACCTCGGATGTAGAATTCAACGGAGAAATGGCATAGATTTGGTCTGTATTCCCAAGGAGAGAAAACTCAAGTCTGGTTACATCGATAAATTTATCTGAATTGTGTTCGCTCAGCCGATTTAACCTAAATGCAAATTAATAACCGATCGCCCACGCACTCTAAACATTACAGTAAACGCTTGGTCTTCAACCAGACCCGTCATTTCCCCTCTGCAAGTTTTTTATTAATCGGTCAAACTTTTTTTCAGGATTTGGTCATTTGATCGCAAATGCTTATTTGAAGCTAAACATATGTGTTACCTTTCAGCTTTCGTTTTTCGCGTTAAATGCTGATTTAGCTACATAAAAGAAAAGGAAAAATATTAACGCATGACTTAAAAATGCAGGGAGTTTTGTTGCACAAAAAGCGGAGCCTTTCACGCCCCTTTAAGGCCTGTTCGGGTAACTGCAGACGGGGCAAACGAATAGTTACTACTGAGCAGGACTATGACCATATGAACATTGATATGCTAATGGTTATCTCATCATCACTGTGTAATTACGATGATTATTACTACTACATGACTACAGCAGGAAAATCGAGAGATGTCAATACAGACTGCCTGTTTCATTTTAAGGTCATGGCACCCTGTTTGTTTTAATGCTGCTTATAATGTTTTTTTTTATTTTTGTTTATTTTGTTTTGAATTAAATGCCAACAGTAAGAGACTTTGGGGGGAAATCTGATCACATCACTGTCATTTAAAAAAAAGCCCAGTATGTGCAGATTTGTGTGCTTGTGTGCGTGTGGAGTTTTTGTTTTGCATGCGTTTGCTGTTGTGTCATATTTAGGCGTCAGCCTCGTTCCCTCTGTCGTCTTCTGCGTCTGGGTATCGCAGAGTGTGACCCCAGGGACTGTGGACTGTACATGAACCTGGAAAAACTAAAGGGAAAACGAAATTGAGAACCCAATTAATATAAAGAGAAAAAAAATATGCATCGCTTGACTTAAACTTGATCGTTTTATTATTTTTTTTAAATATTGCACTGATAACTGTTGTTAATTGTTGGTTTTATGCCAACATTTTTATTTTTTCTAAAGAGAAAAAAGGAACACGACATAATACTATTGTATGAAACTCCAGGTAATTTTGTCTTTTTTTGTGCATCACTTTGTGAAACGTAATGTTTGCAAAGCCAGTTGTTTCCGTGACTGGGTGTGTGAGTGTGTGTGTATATAAAAGCTGAAATAAACCGTGGAGCACTTTCTTTTCTGAAGTGCTGTCCTCCTGTTGTTATGAAAGGGGAACAATACCTTTGATGGTAAGATCATTGTAACAATTGCACGATGCGTAGTTGTTTTACTCGTCAGTGTCATAACATTTATGACACAAGTGTAAAATAGCTAGATAGGTTTAAATGAATGAGAAGTGCTGAAATTGTTTTAGGACCAAGTTCTGTTTGTTTTGCTTTGTTTGCAAACAAAAGATTGTGTCTCATAAGTGAGGTGGATGTTCCATTGTGTCAATAATGAGTTTTTTTTTTTTATTATTATTTTTGAATGTTGTAACACTGTGATCTTGTGTGGAGAGGAATCGCGTGCTGTAATTTTGTACGTTTGTGTACAAGCCAGTAAAGAAAATCATTAAACTTTCTCTCCCGCTTTCATGTGAATTTGTTTCTCCCACCAAACCTGATGCCCCCCCCCCACCCCGCTTGAAATAATGCCTGGGCCCTTGGGCCCCCTCCCTTCGCATTTCTGCAGACAGTTCTTCCTGGGATGCTGTTCTCCTCCTTCCTTTTCTCCCTCCACTGGCCCTTTCACTCGCTGAATAATGGAGTACACAGAGCGTTGGTGCATGGACTCTTCATGGGATTCCTTTCACGTCTCCAGGGCTGTCCTCTCCTGCTCCCTTGCACTCTCAGACGGTTCAGTCTTTCGCGTTCTTGCCCAAACACCCCTGCACCTTGTTTTCTCGTAGTCCGCACCCCTCCCCCCCCAGGCCTAGTACACCTGTTAATTCACTTTGTCTCTTGACATTTTTGCGCAAAAGGTTTCATGCCGAGTGAGTGAAAGAGATTTGGGAGTGTGTTGCTTCTGGCTTGCATTCCCCCCTCCCATTTTGCACGCATAGTTCTATTAGACTTCCTCAACATATAACTTAAACAGCTGTTGTTAACTAGAGCTGACAAGTCCACAGGACTTGTGGAAACACTGAAATTAACCTTGCAATCCTGGGTGCTATTTAAATAATTCCGATTTCCTCTGGTCATCAGGGAAAGGCTCCGTATGTTTTGCGCTCGCAGTGTTACGTTTAGAAAGTAAAGCCACGAGGGTGGCAGCGCTGAGGTGCTGAATGTCTGATACGTGAGAAGAATGTATTATCGGCCTCTCAGCGGCTGATCTCGCAGTCCTGCAGGATGTGTTTGTTGAGTTGGATTTCCATTGTCCAGCAGTAGGATTGGCAGAAGTCCTAACGCCGCAACAGAGAGGCCCCTTAATAGATTCTTCATGTGCCTGCAGCACATTAGTGCAGGAATTTGGAAATGATTTTCAGAGTCGAACCCGGAGGGAGAAAAACGGCAGAGGCTGAAACCGGAGAAAGTTGGCCATGTGTGTTCATGTGTATGTGAGGCTTGTTCTTTACCTGTGTCTTCAGCAAAGAATTCAACACTTCTTATTATATATGGGGCTTTTTTTCAGGTGGGGTGTGGCACTGGGGTTTGGAATAAATGAGGTCTTCACTGTCGAAAGTAGGAGTTTGGGTCCAGAGAGTATTCTGACGCATATTTTAACAAGGTTAAGACCTGATCTGCCAGGATACGTTTCGATTCTAACTATATTTTTGGACTTCAGAACTGGTTTTAATATATCGTTTCTAGTTTCCAGCTAACATGTATTGATGTGAATCTTGGTAAATATATTTATGTTGTGTGTAATGGTATGTGAGAGTAATCGTTCATAGCGTTGGTGAAGCTGTTTATGTTTTGCTTGTGTGCTTTTCTTCTATAGAAAAGGACACCAATTTTCATGACTTGAGAAGATAGCTTGTTTTTTTTCTTTATATGTTTCGGCGTAACCATGACGTTAATTTTGTTCGTTTGTCTTGTTCATGGAGAAATAATCAGTAACATACAATCTATCTGTACTGTATAAGTACTGTACTACGATAACCTGAAAACTCAATGAGGCTGGTGAATGAAGCCATTAGTAACTAAATATGAAACGTCTCTCTACCGGTTGAAACCGAGCTGCTCTTTGACTATAATAGAATATAGGATTCAGTCATAAAACACTTTAAAAACCGTTTCTCTGCAGATGTCAGCCCCTCTCATGGTAACTCTTAGATCATATGTAATTCAAAACAAGCAAGAAGAATGTGGCACTTCCAGGAAGATGCAATTTCAGTGGAATGTGAAGTTTGGGTCTCTGGCTCGGTTCTGCTTTGAGTGCTTCACACTTCTGTGTTCAGCTGTCGCCCGCAGTGTCTGACCCAAGAATAAACCCACATTCTGCCTTAGAAAAGGCCTGTAGCAAAGCAGCCCAGCTCAAATCGCTGTGGGCTCTTTTTAGTGATTTTGGTGATCACCACTCTTATAAGATTCAATACAAAAATATGAACCTTACTACAAATTTGCAGTATTTTCACTTTACAGAAACAAACTCATTATTTATTTATTGCCTCCTAATCAGAGGATCTTTCGTTGTGCCTCTGTTTGCCCCCCCCCCCCCCCCCTTGCTCTCATGCACCAGTCTTCATGCTGTGTGTATCCGTCCGTCCCAAACCGTTTGGGAGCAGTTTCACTTGAGAGTAGAAAAATGTGCTTAGAGAGCAACAGGTCTGCATCTCATCAGCGACCATAATTCAGTCATAAACCAAAGTAATAGCATTAACACCTCTGCATACCCAATTAACCCCGACACGTTAACTTTAAGACAGGAGAGGCCCTCGGAAATGTCCGGAACCCGTTAGACACTAAGGCAGGAAGACAGGTAAAAAAAACATGTTTCTGACTTAAACTGGGTTTAAGTTGCTGCTGTGGTTTAAAGCACAGTGAACTTCTCTTGAGTTCCCCATCTTAACTATCCTTCACACTGCTCCGAGAGAGAGAGAGAGAGAGAGGGAGAGAGAGACAGGTGGCCGAGCCGTTCCCCGCATGCCCTTTGCTGCTTTTAACTTTCTTTCATTCTTTCACTCCATTCTGCGCCCTCCGGTGGACTCTGACAAGCTGGCCCATTCACTTTCTCATTCTTCCACCCTTCTTCTCTTTTGTTCGGGCCACAGAGCCCCCGTTCAGGCTTTATTCACATCCCAGACATCCCCGCCATTGACTGGAGCCCCTGTGCCCCAAAGCCCACCCCCCCCGATTCCACCCAGTCCCTGCCCTGCACACAGCAGCTGCTATGCTAATGAGCGAGGGACTGGGAGGGGCGGAGCTGAGCGCGGTAGCGCCGCTGCTGACAGGGGAGGGGAGACCCTGGTACACAAAGGGAGAAGAAGCTCATGCCCCCCCCCCCCCCAGGGCCCGTGCTGCACTGCCCCCCCCCCCCCCCTTTCTCATTCAAATCCATTTTATGCCCAAAGTTCAGGGGGGAAGCCGACATACCGGCGTGTAAAGTAATCCTACTCTGGCCCCAAAACAGCTCTCTCTGCACACCGATCTGTGAGTGAGTGTGTGTGTGAGTGTTTGTCTCTGTGTCTGTGCATATATCTTTGCGTGTTCATGTGTACATGTACATGTGTATGTCTGTATGTGTGTGTGCATATTTGCTCGTGTGTGTGTCTGTGAGTATGCGTGCGCATGTGTGCGTGTGTTTGTGCGCGTGTACACTTAGGATCACTATTCTGTACGGCAAAGCGCCCCCCCCATCACCAACCTGGTAAGGGACACCTCACACGCCCCCATTAAACACTCTGCGGGTCTCACCCCCCCCATTCACTGTGTTGCTGGCCGACTGCTGCTTCCTCTGACTGTCGATGTTATGGCAACATCTGGAACCCTGCAGGACACCCCCGACACAGGAGTCTCCTTGACAACAACCAAGGTAAAAAAGTGTGGCGAGACGTAAATAAACAAGCCCCAACAGGCCAGGGATGGAGGTGGCCGCCCATGAGATTGCGAGTCCTTTGGGTGGGGTAATGGCTGGCAGCTGGGAGAGGGCGGTAGCTGCTCTCTCTGCTTCAGACATTTACCCTGTGTCTCTGCTGTGTGACCCGCTGGCCCATTTGACATCTGCCTGCCTGTGAAGACAGGACCGAGGGAGTGCCCATATGGACCCCCCCTGCCCCCACCCCCACCACCTTCCCCGCAACTGCCACATTGCTGCACTCTCTCACTGCCCTCGCCGGCACTTTTGACCCCTCTCCCCCCTATTTGGGGCCGTGACGTTCATTCCTGCACAGAGGTGGGCGGGGCCAGTGTACCAGGCACAGCCCTGGAACCGGCCTCGGGGGTCGTGACATCAGACCCTAGGCTCGCCTGCTGGGAGCTGATTGTGCGCGAGGGAGAAGGGTGTTACCAGGAGGGACCCGTTGATCTGGGCCAGCCCGCCTTTGTCCTGGCCTCCATGCTCTTGTTAAAACTTCTCGGGAGAATGGACCCCCCTGTCTGAGCCGGGCGGCCTCTTACATGGTCATCGCGAGTTTAACCGGAAGAGCCTGGATCTGAACCCTGCACTAGCATGCAATCAGCACAGTTTATTTCTAGTCATTATTTATTTTGATTTAGGAATACCAACTGCCAGATTAACTGCCAGATTAAATGACAGATTAACTGCCAGATTAAACAGAAAACAAAACTATGTTGATAGATTTCTGGTGATTTCTTCTTCTTCTTCTTATTATTATTATTATTTTCACATTTTTCAAATTCCAAGTTTGCCCACTTCAGGTACTTAAAGTCCTTTAGCAGTGTGATGACATAACTTGCAGATGTCTATGATTTGTGCAATCACAGCATTAAAGCTATACACACACACACAGTTGCTATTCATCTTATCGCCTTCACCCTGTCAGGAGGACCAACTGCAATTTATTGTAACGCATTTAATTTTATCGCTGTACGCTTGGTCTCGACTTCACGCAAACAAAACAAACGGCAGCCCGAAGAGAATCTGCTAGCGTGACGGGGGAAGCATCCAGCAGTATGAATAGGTAACATCATACGTCATTATGGATATAAGTGCTGGCCAGACAAAGTGGAAAAAATAACAGCACCTGAACATGTCAATGTAAGTGTTTATTCTAGATAAAGCTTTAAATTGGCTGAAGGCCTAATCAGGTTAGGATAAAGTCAACACAACTGGATATATTAAGTTGAGGGTATTATAGAAGCAGTCGATTTAACATGATCCCTTAATTTGACACAGCTTAAAATAAGACTGTAGAGAAACCTGTATGTTCAAGTGCAAACCTTCAGATTTTCTGCGGGATAAGACATAAGTTATTTAACAGTTAATCCTTTGTTGGGAAGGGCTCGTATAAAAATCAAGTGAAGTCAATTAAACTAAATTAATTCTGAGACGCTCCATTTCTTCAGGGTAATTTAAGTAGCTTTGCCCCACTGGTAAGCATCAGGCATCAAAAAGAAATGTATGATCTGATGTATATCTCAAAGGTGTCGTTATGCAGTCGGTTTTATCATTGTTTGAGCCTGTATTACTGCTTTAGGCCTAGGATGTCCAAGAGTGGATGGCAGCCAGTGCAGGCATGCAGTGCAGTGTGGGGGCCTCTGGTCGCTGAGAGGGGGCAGGAGAGCCAAGGAAGCATCTTAAGGCATCCGTCCGTCAAACACACTGCGCTACCCCACCCTGTTCCCTTCTGCCTCTATTTCTGCTGCCTCTACTTCTGATGGCACTGATGTGCCAGTGATTTAAAATAACACTTTAATGGACACTCTTGCTGTTTAAACGTTTTATATACGTGCCACGGTTGAGGACACAACTAGGAGCATGGACACGGCTGGGGTAAAGGACTGGGACTGGGACTAGGACTGGGACCGGGACCGAGTGGAGCGCTTCGGCCGCTCGCTTTGTGCGCCGCCGCGATCCCCCTTTATAAGCCGGTAGCGCTGAAGAGCGACTGCGGGGAATAAAGACACGGTTGTGTGGAGTGAAGCTCGGCGTTTTAAAGTGAGAGCGGAGCTGCTTTTCTGTTTGGCTGGGCAGACTGAATGGGGCTATTCAGCAGCTCTCTCTCCGCATGCTTTCATTCTCGCCATTGTCATCCGCTGCCCCCCCCCTCCGCACCCAGCTCCCAATCCCTCTCCCCATCACCCTCCGATGAAGTTTGCTGGGAGGAACCGTGGGTGGAGTGATGCAAAAGGACACAAACCCACCAGTCCTGGAAAAGGGGGTGTGGGGGGAGCGCGAGGGCGCGGTGGGAGCTGGGGACCGCGGAGGGTGACAGCCATTTAAAGCAGCCGGGTTCTCTGCATTTTTATTAACCAAATATCCTGTAACACGAATTTTGACTACGATGTCATAAGACAACCACATGCACGCACTGCACGTTTAATTTGCCGTGGACAATCGGGGGAACCCGGGGAGGGGCGTTCGCCTCGCCGCCCTCAGACTTACCGGTACGCCAGCGCTGCCCAGCTCGGCTCCCAGGTGGCAGTAATACATTTGGGTTTTTGTGCCAGCCCCCATCAGGGGCCCGGCCGTGCTGTAAAAAAAATAAATTGTTTCTTTCTGGGTATGAAAAATTAAACTGCAATCAACTCGGCTCATGCATGGCAGATCCAGCAATGCCTTTATAAATGCAGGAGTGTGTTTCATAGTTAGTTCTGCAAACTTTGCAAAGCGAAACCTTTTTATTTATTTTGGCATTGTGTACCATCGGTGTCGATTCCTGGCCACCAAACGGACGACATTCCTCCAGGATGTCCTGTCTTCCATCATTTTTGTGATTTTTTACTTGAGTAGCTTTATTCTTATTCTGTTTTTATTCTGAGTTTCGTTCCCCTCTCGGCAGGGCTGTCCGTTGAGTTAAATAACTGTACATTCCTGCGGAACATTTGTCTTGCACTTGATTTTACAGTCCCGTTTGTCTTTTACAATAATGCTTAAATGAGGCTAATATAATGAACGCAACACTCCCCTGTAGTGTGAAAAATAATAATGTACTATTCACTGTCTGTCATACTGATTATATAATATGCTTTTCATTTGCACTGGCCTCCTGTCCCAGCTGCCCCCTGCTTTGCCCCCCAGCTTCCCGAGACTGGGCTCCACTCCCGTCCCGACTCTGTACCAGATAAGCAGCCCTGGAAGCCAGATCCCCCGATATCATTTCTGATTACAGCACCACACCATCAGTTTTACTGTGCAACTTGCCGATTCGGCAGCAAAGACCTTCCGCTCGTCGTTGTCAGTGTTGTTGAATAAACAGCTGAGGACGGTTTAGATTTCCAGACTGCAAATATTATCTTAAAAATGAAACTAACACCAAAAGCATCTGTTTTCTTCACAGTTTCTCGTCCCATTGTTTGGGGACAAGGTGGAGGGGCCCTGCATGTCTGCGGGCTGCAGTTATATGCAGAGTTATGGAGATCATGCCACTTCTCCTGATGGGGGGGGGCATGAGGGGGACGGACGGCTTCAATAATATAAACAGAACTGCTGGCATTGGCGTCCGTGGCGATCAGCTGAGCACTCAGTCTGTACCATAAAACAACTTCATTTATCATTTAAAATCACCATAAAACAACAACATAATTGATGAGACTTGGAATCATTTATATTCTATTTCAGTTAAATGCAATGGCATAGTAATGGCAATGAAAGTTAAGTAACAAAAATGTGCCTTTTCAGCTGGAAAATTATCGACCGGCGTTTGTGACCCACAAGCTTGTGACATGTGGCCTTATTCAGGAACCTGATGCTCCTCTCTCCTGTCTGGCATTGATACTGCGATATCATTAACACTAGTACTGCTTTCATACACTGTGGATTCTTTGTTCCAGTTTTTAATATTGTATTTGATCTGTACTTTTGTTCCTACATTTCATTCAGCTGGGCTTCTATATACTAACTTCCTTTTTTGCTTTTAATGTTCTGATTAGGCTGTTTTCTGTCGCCTCTGTGTCTCGTGCCCATTAAAGCCCTTTCCCACATACAGTAGGACTGTGTTCTGTTACAGCCCGTGTTAGATTGTCTACATTTACACCTGGTTGAACATCAAGCCTGTGTAATGACACAAAATGACTGAACCACAAAACCATTACAACAATCTGAAATGAGGACCTGTAACACAAACAGGCAACAGCACATAAAACGACGTCACACTTTCTGCCTGGTTGTCCAGGTTATCAGCCACTTATATCACCCATATTTTACGTTATCGCAGTGACGCCCAAACCAACACTTTCCCCATGACCTTACATACCAATCAGGCCGTCCTTCATCACACCTGGAATGGGAGATGGCATTAATCTTTCTTAAGTTGCGAACGAATTAATCTGAACCCTTCTTCTCTATTCTGCAAGTTAACAAAAAACGTTAATTTGTATGTCCTTATAAAAATTAATCTGAAAACAAATTAAAGGCTTTATCTGACCTCTAGTGGATTGTGGTATCAGTTTATCATTTGTTTATAGTATATTTTACATGCATTTAATGTTTCACGCCTGTAGAAACGGACCAGACGCAGATACAAGCGTCATCTCTGACTTTCCTGTTATTATACATTTTTTGCCCAACTTTGGTTCCTGTGGGAGACGCTTCTAATGCAGGATCAGCGCTGAGAGGGATTGTTCTGCATGTGCAGACACTCGGGCCAGCAAATTAATTTGGAAAGGACCACATCCCTCCAGGACCAGGTGATATGCCCCTGAACGGAAGGTCACCGCAGCAGTCCTCAGTTCCGTTTTCCTCTACGGATATTCCCAGAATTCTCTGGCCAACACTGCAAAGCAGGAACTGTGTGAACTATGTAGACAACAGAATTCTGCTATAAACAGGGCGGTGAGTGTAGGAATTGGTGAACTCTAGGGTAACAGCGCCCTCTAGTGGCCATGACTCAGATTGCAACCATGGTAAATTCAAGACAGCGGAAAAGAACAGAAGAAGAAGGAGAAACAAAATCTCAACACCACTATCAGCTCGGAGTTGGACACGATAGCCGTCGGTCTAGTTTTAACGTTGATCTCTACTCAGAAAGCAGCAACTCTGTCGAAACATGTGCAAGTCACGACCCGCCGCATGTAAAGGAAAGACCTTAAAGAAAAAAAGTACATTTAGCACATTTCATATTTTTGAACATCGCTTCGACTGCGGAATGCGGGCGCTTTTACTGATGATTCTTCTGCTTAGCTTTGCTGACTGAAAAGGGCTCAGCACATTTGCACATTTGCATGACTTTCATTAAATTCTCTCCCAGTGTGATAAGCACAGGATTCTGTCATAAATTATCTAAATAAATGCGCTACGACACAATATTAGAACAGATATTAAGACATATCAAATCCATTTGAAATGGCTGTTTTGAGGCATCGTTTATAAAGACGTTGCCTACTGAAACTCAGGACTGTCCTTCTCCTAGTCTCTCCTGCTTTATATCTATTCACAGCAGAATGAATACTGGCCAATTTTTGGGTGGTGTGTGGATCCGTACCTTAGACTCCTATCCCCAGTGGTGAAGAGAAGACAAAGAACATGAACATTACATTTATATGGACCCTTAAAGAATCAATCCTTCTGGATGATGTGACGGCAGCCATTCTGCACCAGTTCGCTCGCCACACTGCAGCTAAGGTGGTGAAGGGGGAGGAGAGAATTCACCAGTTAGATATAGGGGATGATTAGGGGGGGCAGATCCAAAAGGGATATCAGGATATCACCTTTCGAACTTAGAGAGTCAGGTCCTTGGTTTTGTGTCTCATCCAAAGATCAGCACCATTTTTACAGCACAGTGTCCCATTACTGCACTGGGATTCACACAGACCACAGGATGCACTAACCTGGTGGCCACACCAACACCTCTCCCAACAGCCACCCAGCTTTCCTACTTGGTCTCTCATCCCAGGACCTTAGCTTAGCTTCAGATGAAATACCTAGTCTGTGCTACAGGGGGGATGGCTGCCACATCAAACAGGATGTCGCTTCAATAGTCCATCATTCAACACCAGGGTGCCGGGGGAGGGGAGGGGGGGGGAGGGGGGGGGGGGCCTGCGATTCGATTAGCCAGTGAAAACGTTCCATGGGGTCTGGCTGGGCCTCTGATTTTGTTGGGGTACCTAGAAGTAACTTTTGACCTTGAAGGGGTTAAGGTTGTCATTTTAGGTATTAGGGTTATGTCCATACACATGGAGAGTCCCCACAAAGGAATGAATAGAAATGTGTGTGTGTGTCTGTGTGTATAAATGGGAGATCAAAGTACCATCGTTCACTTCTTCATCCGTGAAGAGAGTCATGTAGGATCAAAGCCGCTCACCCTAAACATTTGCATGCTGTACTTGTCTTCAGGATGAGGATGAAATCCCCTCTCACCTTGCTTTTCCAATTTATCGTTTATTTATCATTTAGCAGATGCTGTCCAAAACAGCGCACAAACGAGGAAGTTAGATCCACCAGCATCCAGCATTCTGCAGCATGTGGGGTCGCAGGTCCTGCTCCAGAGCCCAGCAGGGATGCAATTAGCCAGCGAGCCCCGGGATTCGACCCCAATGGGCCGAGCTACACGGCACCCACCTGGGAGGAACCTGACATGAGACTCGTGCGGCGACTTGTCCTGCATGGTAAAGGACACACTTGGTTTTCCTCAGTCGCACATTTATGATCTGGTGTCTTGGCATAGATCTTCAGTGTGGCTGTCTAGTGACCATCCTGCGTCTGAATGATCACAGTCACTGTGGTATATTCATCACGATAAGTGGGGTATCGTTCTTGACCTGGGGAATGTCTGTAGTAAGATCTATGGGGTAGCTACTCACTAACAAACAAACAAATGAATGAATAAAAATGTAAATAAATAAAATAAAAATGTATTATATCATATTTTATTATATTATGTATTGTTTTATACAGTGGAGAACTGTGTAGTGGGTCTTGTGTGTGTGTGTATATATATATATATATATATACAC
This sequence comes from Brienomyrus brachyistius, assembly GCF_023856365.1. Lineage (NCBI taxonomy): Eukaryota > Metazoa > Chordata > Actinopteri > Osteoglossiformes > Mormyridae > Brienomyrus > Brienomyrus brachyistius. The sequence continues at coordinate 17,902,461 of NC_064539.1, read as the reverse complement.
ACACACACACACACACACACACCCTCAGAGTCTCACACCTCCACTCCATTAACTGTCATTAACGTGAACATGTTGGTTGTACTTCACCTCAGTCCTCCTCAGGCTGATTGGACGCTGATGCCCCAGTGCCGATTTTTCCTCACTGTTTCACCCTCTTTACCTTGTTGTAACCTGAGGTTAATGGTTTCTGTGATGACTGAGACCCAGAAAGGTCCCAGATGACAGGAGAACACATTTTGAATGGTGATGAACATCCATCCATCCATCAACAATTTTCCATACCCACTTGTCCTATGTGGGGTCGTGGGAGGGTCAGAGTCTATCTCAGAAGCTACAGGTACATGGTGACCTATTCAATTCGGGTTGTGGTGCAGCTACATCCTGAGAAGCACAGGATACAAAGGAAGGAGCCCCAGGGCGGGATGGTCACATTCAACGGTCACATGCTTCATGGAGAAACGTGCACACTCCACACACTCACAGCCCACGCCTCTGGAGAGGTGATGAAATCCCATGAGCTGACGATCAGCCAGACTAAAGAGAAATCATTATTTTCATTATGCTTGATAAAATGTATCACCAAAAGCTCCGGAAATAATAAATAAAGCATTAAAGCCATGTCCTTTTCAGAATAACATTTGCCCATTTTTGTGAAACCACAGGAAGTATATTTCCGATCGCAGTGCTCGGCACCCAGTCGATACCTTTGTATTCCAACGGGGGGACACCCCCCACCCCCTGGGTTGCGATGTGGTAGCTCACCAGATTACTGTCTTTGACCACAGTCCTAAAGTAATCACATAGTGAGAATCATTCCTGTTCTGCCTGAAGTACTCATTTCCGAAACAGATGGTTTTTATAATAGATATCGAGGAATGCCATCAATAATTAACATTTTTCAACATACAGTTGAGTTCACTGCTAAAGAGAGTCTTAGAGCCCCTTTTCAGAAGATACCTTTCTTTGAATTAAAACACTGTGTCTGATGGTGTAATTATTCAATACATAGTCAAAGACAGTCAACTTTATTGTACAAGGAAAAGGTAGCAGGCTGTCTTCGTGCAAGCACCACTCGGAGGAACGGTGTTAATTCAGTCGCTATGGTGACAATTATTGTTGCTTCTTTCAAGTATGCAGAGGAAAGTCATTTTATTTATGATATATTCACTTTCCATATCCTGTTGCGCATGAAGACATCAATGCAGAGTGTCTGTTTTTCACTGCGAAAGAGGAGCTTAGCCCTGACTGGGATGAGGGGTTGGGATCTGTGATGGATAAAAATGATGGGGGACGTGAAAGACGACATGTCGATCTAACGTGGCATCTAAGAGATAAAGTCTTTTTTTCTAATGAGGGTGTGTGACAGGTAAACATTATAATTCCACGCTAGGGACAGGGTTTCCGAAAATTTTGGAGGCAGGTTTGGGCTGGTCATGTTGCATACCGGGCATTTTCCTGGTGGGTTAAAGGGTTAGGGGACCAGCAAAAATCTTACTGTACACACTATACTGGGCTTGTATATGTAGTGGGCCAATCTAGGCACAAGTCCAGGGCTTGATTTTTAATCCCAGTCCAGTCCTGTATCGGGGTGTTTCTGGAGAACAGACTGCAAGAATGTTGGTTCTCCAAAACCACAAGATGTGATGTGGAATTGACTGAAAGAAAGGAGGAAATCGCTGAGAGGAAGACGATGAAATTAGGGACCTGGCAGGCGAGTGCCTGAGGTCACACTGCTCACCCATTAAGGTGGGCTGCAGGGTCTTCACAGGCCTGTATCTCCATAGGGCCCTCAAGCTCCTTGGTTTCACATGTCTGCACTGCAGGAAAGCCACCAAGGGCATCACAGAGGTCATGGAGAGAACCTCAAGATGGCTGTAGATCCAGAGGGACAGCTAATCGACTTGGACACAAGCTGGGTTCCGATTGACCCGATAGCTAATGATGTGTCCAAATGCAAGATATACGAAAGCGCTTCAGCAGAATGATCAAGGGAGTCTCACATTAAGTAAGGTGGTGGCTTTTGGCCTGAAACAACCTCATTTCAAAACACAGGGACATGGGCAAATCAGGAAGGGCAGGACCAAGATAGGAAAATAAAAAAAAAAACAACCGTTGCGTAAGTTGTTGGCTGAACAGGAAACTCTAGGGGAGAGCTGAGGGAAACAGGAGGTAGGGGGCTGAGAGCAGAAGGCATGGGACAGATGTAATCAGCAGGGCCAGGAGGTGGAAGCAACAGACACCTTGTCAGGGAATAAAGTGAGACTGGAAGGGGAAAGGTGCTAATGCTATGGTGAGACCAACAAGGTAAGTGCATCACAGCACTGAAGGACTGCCCTCTCCTCTCCTGCCCTCTCCTCTCCTCTCTTCTCCTCTCCTGCCCACTCCTCTCTCCTCTCTCCTTTCCTCTGTTCTCTCCTCTATTCTCTTCTCCTCTCCTGTACTCTCTGCTCCTCTCCTCTCCTGCTCCTCTCCTCTCCTCGCCATTAAGCCCTGCACAATTAGATTAGATCTGTATAAGGAGTTCAACTGATAATAGTTTCACTGCTGTAACAACATGGCTCTCCCACACCCAGGTTTTTAAACACAGGCAGCCCCCAGGTTATGATCAAGATCCGTTTCCTAAATCTGTCTTTAAGTCAAATTCATAAGTAAGCTGAAAAAACATGAATGCAGTACATAATAATAATAATAATAATAATAATAACAACAACAATAATAATAATAATAATCATACAGGAATAATAACAGTAAGTACATGCAGTGCTGTACTGTGCTGACACACCACTGAAGCTGCGCAATGTTATCATGCGATTCACAAAGCGTTCGTTATTACAATACATTGTATTTAAATGGAATTTTTAAGGGAATCGGCTTTATGACAGTCTGTGTGCAAGTACAAGTCAGGCATCTTTAACCCTTAACTGGCTGTAACTGCCATGCACACCTTCAGTGTGGTATCAGCAATTCACATTAATTCTGCATTTACGTGCTTATTGCAGAAAAACAGAAGTCAGAGCGCACAAGCAATATCAAAAAATGTTTTCTGTCTTTCTCACTTTCCTTCTTCATCGCAGATGAGACCAGCCTTGTACACTTACCATCCTCATTTATTCTGGTTAAGACACTCTGCTGTATATTTTAATATATATCTGACGCTCTCATCAACTCTGTGGCATAAATGACCCACCATAAACAGCTCATATAGTCATTAAATAACATCCCAGAAGTCAGGGGGCGGTGCTAATTGTCAGTGTCCCCCATGGTGGAATATGCAGAGTGGGGGTATGATGTACCTCGAGCCTATAAATTATACATTATTTTACATGATGAGGGCCCCCTGCAAAGTCATCCCACAGGGGTATCCATGGCCCCCAGTTACAGTCCTTTTCACCTTGGGGATTTGTCACACCCACCTCTGATTCTTTTGACATTCAGCAATTTGAAATCTTTTTAAATTAAGGGCAAGGTGCGGTGGTTGGTTACAAGGATATTTGCAGCAAGCAGTATTAAGAATTCTGTTACCACTTCGATTCTTGTTTCCCATAAACAATCTGTTCCTTTTTTCGTGAAGCAGTGTTGTCCCAATTTGCTTGGGATTACCCAGAGCTTTCTGGTTTCTGCAAACTGCCTGTGAGTTTGTGCGCCTAGTGATGGACCAGCATCTTGTGCAGGCTGTACCACAGCCTTGTGCCCGACACTGCCTGGGATCGGCTTCAGGCCACCATGATCAAATCGCGGGTACCTAGCTGGACTCAAGGTCATAGGCTTTTTTCAATATTGGTAGGGAGCAAATCAGCCTCGAACCCCCTAAACACACAGCACTCCCACGTTATTGGTTGGGAAACATGCCTAACATCCTCATCGAAATCTACACCCTTGGTTTTACAAGACAAATTATTTAGCTGGAAATGCAAAGCAGAGAAATTGTCAGCAAGAGGCAGGGTGATGCAATGCTTAGAACTCCTGGAGACCTGACCATGTGTACCTGACCTGACTTTGGCTCTACATGGGGGGAGTTTGCATGTCTCCCCCACAATCCAAAAACACGCCAAGGTGAACAGGAGTTATCAAATTGCCTGGATGTTCGTGCCCTTGCAGGACCTGTTCCCTGCTTTGCCCCTACAGCGTCTGGAATCGGCTCTGGACGCCGCGACCCTACACTGGACGAGCAGCTATGGAAAATGGATGCTAGCTAACAGAAAGATGGTTGAAATTTCTTATTTACACCTGGACTTTGATTGTGTTCAGCAATTCTTCATGCACTCCTGTTCTTCTGTACTACACATCCATCATCTGAAACTGCTTATTCTGTTCAGGGTCACAGGGGGCCCAGAGCCTACAGGTGCAAGGCAGGGAATAACCCTGGGTGGGGCACCAACCCATCACAGGGCACATTCACACCTACAGGCAATTTGGCAACAACAGTTAACCTCAGCATGTTTTTGGACCGCGAGGGGAAACCCCACGACAGCACAGGGAGAACAAGCAAACTCTAGAAACACAGAACTCTGGCAGAGACTCAAACCCAGACCCCACCGGTGTAAGGCGACAGTCCTAACCACTGCGCCACCAGGCTGCTCCCATTTCTATACTCTATCACTAAAGTCGGTACTTTTCTATCTCAAAATCAGCCTTCTATCATTCAGTTTCACACAGAATTCCTGAAGCACATCCTCTCTGAGTCTACATGTGAAAACTTGAGCAATTATTGCGTCATCCCTGTTAGGTAATTGTTAAATGTACAATCAAGCTCTTCAAACAAAGCTGCCTTTCTGACTGCACTCAAGAATAAAACCCGGAGAGAAACATCCTGGAATCCACACACCTTAATATTCATCAGGAACATTCCCGATGTTTGGGATCCACTAGCGTCCTCGAGCTCGCTGCCCCTTAAAGGTGCGTAATGTCTAACCTGGAAACATAGAAACGCTTTTTCCTAACTGTAACCCAGCATTTCTGAGTCATAAGCTGCTACTCCAACTGAGGCTGAATGTGAAAAATTCGGCAATTATTGCATCAGTGCTGTTAGAAAATTGTTAAACATACAAGTAAACTCTCTGAACAAAGATGCATTACTAACTGCAATCATAAAAAAAAACTTCTTTTTTATGGCAAGAGAAACTGTGTATCTGCTTGATCAACTGACTTCAGCAGACCACCCTCAAACCAGCCATAAATCCAGTGAAGGCTTGTAAAAAGACATGCTGCAAACTCTGTCTTATCCCGGGACAGATCAGGATAGCGCACTGACAAAGACGTATGGAGCACACACTTTCCCACAGAGTAAATAAAACCATGAAAAAGAACTAAATAAAAAGTCGTTTTATATTTTAATGCATTGTCAAGTTGCCATTGCCAAAAAACTTATCAGGAGTAAATACTTGGGCCAGACCACCATTTAATGATCTCAGCTGGATATTAATGGGGTACAGTGAGATTTTCAGGGGGAGGTTTAATGCACGCAGAGTCTATGCTTTCTGCCTCATTAGAATTATAGGTAATGCTTTACATTCAGTGCACCTTCATAATGCATTCATAATGCATTCATAGATCATTCATAAGCAGCATGCAAGTACAGCTTAACATCCTAATATCCCTTAACAGCTTTAATATACATTAATAACAAACATTACATGATTACACTAGTATAATGTTTGTTATTATTATATAATATTTGTTATTAATGTATATTACAGCTGTTAAGAGATGTTAAGGTATACATGCATGATGTTTATGAATAATTTCTGAATACTTAATGAATACATTATGAAGCTGTACTGAACGTTCTATGAATGCAATATAAAAGCATTCTGAAGGTGCAGTTAATGTAAAACGTTACCGAATTATCACAGACTTCACAGTGATACGTACAAACGGGTACTTCTGCAATCTTTCAACGCTGGTAATAATTTCAGGTAACAGGTTTGCAGGATCAGTAATGTCTATTGAACGCACTGTCAGCCTAAAGCATGTCGCTGTGTTGTGTATCACCCAGCAGATCACTTAGTATCTTTTACCCTTAAAACACATTTGCATATAGAGCCATGCGGTAAATAGCTTCTCTTTGTTTAAGCACCCACACTTGACTTCAGTTACTTCGATGAAAGTGGTGTGAAGCAGTACAGACAGAAGAAAACATCAACATCCCAGGGATGGAAAGCTTGAAACGTGGGTAAACACCACGATCCCTTCCCTCGAGCAGCATATTCAGCATATTCATTGTTTAGGTATTCGCAATAAAAATTATCCTTCAAAATGACCCATGTTCACAGAACCAACTGGGAGCCACTTCATAAACAACCACTGGGGGGCTCCCACCTAGACAATGTGACGGCAGCCATTCTGCACCAGTACACTCACCACACAGTGGCTATGGTAGTGATGGAGCGGGAGAGAATTCACTAGTTAGATATAGGGGATGATTAGGAAGCCAGATCTGAAAGGCAGTGGGTAATTTAGCCAGGACATCGGGGTACCACCCCCATTCATTGGAAAGAGGCCAAGGGGACTTATGATTTAGAAAGTCAGGATCTCAGATTTACATCCAAAGTATCGCCCCTTTTTTACAGCAGAGGGTCCCCATTATTGCACTGCAGTCCATTATATGGTGTAACCTGCTGGTCACACGAACACCTCATCCAACAGCACCCCAACTCTTCTAGCTGATCTCCCACCCAGGTACTGGCCAGGCCCAGACACGCTTAGCTCTAGGTGGATTACCTGGTCGGAACTGCAGGTGGTACGACTGCTCACAATTGACGTTTTGACACGCTTGACATTTAAAGCACACAGATTATTTGCACAGTAACCAAAAGAAGAATGTCAGTAAAAATATCTTGTCAGCAATAATCTTGACATAGAAGCAGTTGTGTATGGCTTCTGCAGCCAGCAGGTGTTGGGAATAATGTATTACACTCATCGACTGTCCCTTCGCCTGATTTTCACCATGGAAACAATGGCTTATCCCCCAGTAGTGTTTGTAATTCCAGAGCAGATTTTGGGAGGGTTCGAATGAGGTCTTACCTTGGATGTTAGATATATCATGGAATGCACAGAATCGCCAGCTATGCTTTGATCTACACATTTTGATTTGGCACATGTATTTTTCAGAGTAGCATCAACATATTTCAGAGCAGAATTCTCCTGAGATTCTCTTCACAATCTGCTGGGCAAATCAAGGCTTCCTAAGGTCACAGAAATGTATTCGATGGATGCTTTATGTGAAGGTCTATCAGACTCCCGCGCTGCCAATGGCACTGGACAAGAGTGAAGATCTAAAACGTGCCTCTCGCTGTCACACTCATCACAGTGAATGATAGCCTGCAGTCTTGTATGCGTTGATGGATCACAGTGTTTTTAGTATGTAGAGTGGCTATTCAGGAAACTGAAGTGGAAGCTAAAGTGGATTTTCCCTGAAGCCCCAGGACTTCTTAAGCAAATGAGGTGACTTGTGGATGGGGAATTGCCTGTTTGGGTCCTCAGAAGACCTTCTACAGGAAGCTGAACAAGAGGACCTTTTAATCCCTGTTTTATTAGCTGTGATAAGGGCTTCATTTTCCACTCCTTGGATGGGAATTTCTCGCACTTGAAGGAAATTCTGGAGAAGATTGAGAGGCAAAAGCAGGGATCAGCTTCTCCTCAGCATGAGAATGTGGTATATGGGACATAAAGTTCTCTTTTGTATCTCGAACCCAGAGTTCTCCATTTTTCTTGGAGATTGTGGGGAAGCTTCTCCACAATGCGACTGATTGCTCTTCTGTGAAGAAGACTGATACTGGAGGTAAACGGCCCTTGAGCTGTTTACGAAGGAAATCTCCAGACTCCACCAATCGCTGATAGTTTTTACGTGAAACTATCGGTAAGTCTGGTGCAAAGAGAGGCTTCAATGGCATCTATTCAGTCCCTGCCGACTCACACATGCCTACCGATGACTAATTGCTGTGATCCTTTTAACATGTTAGCATGACGCCCTCCTAAGCCATGTCATGACAGCATCCTCATTGGATTTGAGGTTCTGTCTATCTGAGGCAAAAGTGGATTTTTATGATAGATAACTTGTTGCTTGGTAATTAAATATTCGGAGACCCACTGTATCGATTACAGCAAGATGGGCGTTATGCAAGGTCAGATGGAGTATGGAGCTTTCTGAAGATGTTCCTGCTGACTAGTCTTTATTGCCGTTGAGTTTTGAGTAGTAGGCTGCTGGACGGGGTTGAAGCAGGCCTTATTTCTCATGCTGGATGATAGCGTGTGACCTGCAGAGAGTAAGAAGTCTCTGCCCCGTGATAATGGTCCTGACCAGCGATGTTGTATTGACGAAGGGCAAACTGTGCTTGAATATAGCGATGAGTACCGAGCGCCGACTGCTACCGTGCTAAAGAGGCGCTGATGTCACTCACTCTATTCTCTCTATTTTTAACAGGACTGCATCGGCTCTGATCTTTAAATGCACGCAGCAGAGCGTGTCTGCCGGCTTCGCGTATGACGAGGCTGCGAATCTGCACGTTTTACCCCATCAGGCCCAGAAATGTCTTTCTGGTTGTTCATTTTGATGTGACTCTGGCATTTATACTGTACCACCCCAAGTATGGATTTTCCTTCTTGGACTGGGGGTTTGCAGCAAAAAACGCACAAGAAAAATAACAGAGCATCAAATACACAAGTGCATTCAATTATTCGCTTCAGTGGAGATGTATCTAGTGAGACGCTGAATCACCAATATTAATGTTTTGTGTTTGCAGTCTGTTTCACAAAATTCTAATGCGTTATACAGCTTTTTTGTTACAGATTGAAATGTCTGTATTGCATCCATCCATCCATCCATCTTCCATTCAATCACTCTTTGCAAGGCTTGAAGCACAAGATAACAGCACAATGTAAGGACACACCTTAGATGAGTGTGTGTACTGCCTGTAGTGAGTTATTGTCAGGGGTGCACATAACCGGTACGCAAGTACGCATTCACCTTTAAGAACGATACGTGCGTTGTTACTAACGATTGTTAGTAAAAGCACAAACACGTACTTATTTTATGTGCTTTCGCGCTGCTATGACAAGAAAATACCTTGTATTTTAACCCGTATACCGCAAATTAAGTCGAGTTAGCATACAAAGATTAAAATACATTATATTTTGTTTTCATACATATATCTATATCCAGCTACTGAATTATCTTGTACTGAATACTAACGATTGTTTATTGCTGTGTTTGTCTGCCAGTATTTAGACATGACATCATGAAATTGGTTTGTGGCAGCACCATAAAATATTTTAATAATGCACAAGGTTTACCTTGTGACTTTTATAGTACGAACGTGCTTACACCGCTCTGCGGTGAACGGGCTAATTCTTTTTACCGATTGTAATAGAAAAAAATCGGCTCCACCGTGGTTCATCACCGGTTCAGCATTTCTCTTACCCGATATGACAGTGAGAAAAAATGTGATAAGGAGAAAACTAGGTCTGGTAATAAGAAGGGGATGGCGTTCACTGGCTCGTTCGTTCTCTAATATAGCGGCGCAAACAGCCGAAGGGCACAGTCAGGAGAAACACAGCTCAGCACAGGCAGTTCCTAACACAGTCTAGGCGCATCAGCTGTGTTCCTGCTTTTAACCTCGTTATCGTGTTCGGGTCGGCACCGACCCCTTTCTAAGTTTAAAATGCATAAAAGCACCACATAGATTTGTGTACAGTTGAATGTTGTTGCACCTTTAATGTAACGTTTCACTTCAGAAAAGAGCCTCAGATTCACTAATAAAATAAGCAGAAAGGAAAAAGAATGGTAATACTGGTTTCCATATTATACTGCATAGTTTAATCATGACTCCATTATTGCCAAACCGCTGTATTTGCTGGTCGGTTGATTTGTTCTGCTGCCTAGTCATTTAGCTGACTTTCAGTTGACCTTCATCAGATCCTCATCTCCTGTTGTATAGAAGAATAGAAGATTGTATGATTACTCACTCCTTTCACAGCCTGACTTACCTGTAAGCATGTGTTTCTGTGTAGCAACAAAATAAAAATAAATTCACAACATAAATATGATCAGACAGTGATAAAACATGAATTATATTATATTATATTATATTATATTATATAATATTATATTATATTATATTATATTATATTATATTATACCAGGATCGGCATGGTGGCGCAGTGGTTAGCACTGTTGTCTCACACCTCTGGCACCCGGGTTCGAGTCTCCGCCTGGGTCACATGTGTGTGGAGTTTGCATGTTCTCCCCATGTCGTCGTGGGGTTTCCTCCGGTTTCCCCCCACAGTCCAAAAACATGCTAAGGCTAATTGGAGTTGCTAAATTGACCATAGGTGTGAGTGAATGGTGTGTGAGTGTGCCCTGCGATGGGCTGACCCCCCATCCTGGGTTGTTCCCTGCCTCGTGCCCATTGCTTCCGGGATAGGCTCCGGACCACCCGCGACCCAGTAGGATAAGCGGTTTGGAAAATGGATGGATGGATATATTATATCATTTTCCAGCATGTATTATTAAGGTGTTTGATGACTGGATTAAACTAAAAAATTTTACAGACTCAAAGTTTTCAGTGGACAGTTTTTTGTTGCTTATCATAATGCAATTGCTGGGCAATAATGATAATGACGAGCAGAACAGAGATACCTTTCCTTGATGTTTCATCATCAGAATTCTCTTTACTCCTTTATAATACCTTAGGGTATCTGTTGGTATCTGTACCTGAACACTCCAATGCCTTTGCGGCCTTACCGTCCTTGATCACGCCACAGTACTCCTCGCACTCCCTCTGGCTGTAGAACTTGTTGCCGTTTCCCTTACAGCCGCCATATTTGAAGGACACGCACTTTCCGCTTATGGAATCAAAGGCCCAGAGCTGCTCCTGGCCAGTGCACTTCCCAGGGGCAATAGGCAGCCTGCAGGCCGCTGGAAAGCGGAAGATACAGTGAAATAAAGTGGAAAATGAAATGAAAAAATGAAATGACACATGAAATGACACATGAAATGACACATGAAATGAAAAAGATGCACACAATAAAAGGCCGATTCTGTAACTTAAGTGAATTGTATGATCATGATTTGTATGATTTGTATGATTAGATGTTCAAATTGGATTATACAGTATGCAAGACCACCACTGCATCTTGGAAACTGACTCAGTGAAATATTGTTCCATGCTGCACATTATCATAAATGTTTTAATGTAGTATAAGCCTTTTATGAATGCTGATGTATATGTGTCCCGTATGTGTCGTCACACTGTGAAAAGCAGCCTTCATCAGATCCTGAACTTTACATTTATGATGTTCCTTGCGGTACCTTCAGTGCGGCATGTCTGAAGGCAGGCCTTTTCAGTCAAGAAGTTGTTCTGGTTGCCCAGGCAACCACCAAAGATGAACTCCTGGCAGGCCATGAGGGTGGAGTTGTAGAAATAGCGTGAAAACATGGCGAAACATGGACCTGCATCTGGGGGGCTCATGCAGGAGTCTGAGAAAAGGCACCAGTGAGTTAGGGGAGAAAAGCTTGTGATTCTGAGTTGAAATCCAGTCACTTGCCCCCTGCCCCCTATTCACAGGATACTGAAATACCTTCATTTATAAACATGGGCGTGTCTACGGCTGAACCTTCCTCAGGTGAGGGCAGGACAACGTTTCTTTTGAGTCTCTGTTTGTGGACAGGGTTGGAGATAAGTGAGCATGGGCAATAGGAGAGACAGGTGAAGACAAGATCGAGTGTAATCAAGTTTAATCTTGTGTACCTGAATTTCTGGCAACTGGGCTGGATTTCCAGGAACACATTCCTCTGCAGAGAGAAACAAGTAAGTTCAAAGGGTTAGTTCTGGCCTCTGCTTACAGATGTGAGTATGTTATGGCTGAAGACAGAGGGGGAGTACTTGTCTTCGTCAGAATGATGATGGCGTCGTCGTTCAGTCCTTGCTCTTTGGCCAGCTGGGTAAACTCTTCCACAAGGCTGGAGCGCAGGTCCGGGCTGCGACCTGATAAACCGTGAGATCCGCACGTCTCATGACAATCACTTTCGTCGTACATTTACTTGGTGATATAAGCAATATTCAAACAAATTTACCTTTGGAAATCCCGCAAAAATAAGATAAAGAGCAGAAGGAGAGTCACCATAGCACAGTAACCCCCCTTTCTATAGTTTTCGACATTATTTGAACCTGCAGCATTTTTATTGAGTTATACAATATGATTTAATAATATCATTCATTTAAACGCAGATACATTAAACTTAGGAAACAGCTGCATGTAGGTCTTCTATACACACATGCAATCTCTACACAGCAGTACAGTGATACTGACAGAAAACTTGATGTTTTTCTCTCGCCCATGTGACTCCATGTCAGTCATTACCATAGAGCTTCAGTGTGGTGGTCTTGTTGCCACCCTGCTTCTGCGTTCTCATGACCACGATGGCATATTCGTGGTAATTAGTGCGGACCACGTATGCATCCACGTCAGCCTTCCACTCTGCAGGCCAGAACACAGCATCACAAACGTTCCGTAATCGCGCTTGATAATGCTACCCAACATGCTATGCCAACATCTGTGGGCTCAGTATTGTTCAGGTTGAGGGACCATTCCATTCACTGTGTCATATACAGTGCCAGTCAAAAGTTTGGACACACCCATCCGTGGGAAGGTATTATTGTACTATAATCTACATTTTAGAATTATTATAAAGACATCAAAACTATAAAATAACATATATGGAATTATGCACTAGCCAAAAACATTATTTGTTGGGGGGACAGCACTGTGTGTTGGGACTCAGAAGGTTGCTGGTTCGAATCCCGTGATTGGCAGATTCATCCCACCATTGGGCCCTTGAGCAAGGCCCTTAACCCCAACTGCTCCAGCGACTGGCTGAACCTACTGTCTCCTGTAGGCCAGTTCCATGAGGTGGCCTCCTGTGATGCTTTCCCAGCTGGCCTGAAGGAGGTCCCACTGAGAGCTGAGCTCTCATTGGCCGCTTTTCTTCACTATCTAGTCAAACTCCTCCAAAACCAATTCATACTGATGCCATCACTCTCCTTTGTACGCAGCTCGGTGAGTCCAAACTTTTGACTGGTATCGTACCTTTGCATATCTTTTTCTGTCATCTACATATTGGGTCGGCCCGATAGGCAGGAATTCCAAACCCAACAGGCAAGCATCATCTGTAGCGACTCACTTGCATTGTGATACGACAGCTTCCCAGAAGTGTCCGTTACCTCGTAGGACATAAATTTTTGTTTGCACTCTCCACGCCTGCACACAAACATACAAGAACAAAAACATTATACCATCAGAGTATGAGCAGAGTGTCAAATGTGCACTACTGGAACACAAAACGTCATTCATATTGCTTTAATACTGTTGGGATTATATAAATATGGATTGATTTTGGTGTTTGTTATTCATTAATGATCCATATTGTAGGCTATATGTACATGTTCATGTTAATGCTGCCAGAGGGGCGGCTACAAGGAGATAGCGTGTAGTGAGTGGGGAGAGCTCCCCTAGTGGTGGCAGTGGCACCTGATGGCAGTTCTCGTCAGGTTGAGGGTATTGCTGGTAACCCCCTGATTTATTTCTATGGTTCCCGCTGATAGGTGGTCTTTGTGCTTTTGTATCCAGGGGCAATTGGACGCTACGGCGATGTCGTGCCACTTCCCCATAAACTAGAAGACAGGGACAGGGACTGAGATGCAGAAGGGAACAAGGAGTAGAGATACGCTGCGTTCCATTTACCTCAGAGGTCGGAATGACGTCACACGCCATTTAGCAACATCAGTACTAGCCATGTTCATTGTTAGCCATTGTTAGCAATACTAGTAGATAATGCATTACCTGATGTTTTGCACATACAAACACCATAGCAAGAAGTCCACCGATAGCGATTGAACAGTACTGTGTGTACGACTTGTTTAATGAAACAGAAATAATACGTAAGCGCTACGAAACAGTATATAACTATGGCTTCCAATGATGAAGGGGGCAGTTGTCTTGAATTCTGAGGTCGGGGGATGCAGAGGCTCCTCAGACTTTCCAAACCAGAATTCCAGCTTCAGGGGCTATTCCAGTTGAAATTTCCAATGAGAAAATTCCGTCTTCCGAGTTCAAACGGAACGCAACGATAACAGCAAGGAAATGGAGGAAAGCGAGGAAAAGGCGAGGACTACTGCTCCATACCGTGTCAAGTCAATGTCAAGTATCAGTCAATCACCCGGCACAACGGATACGTCATACAGAAAAAGCAGTAACTGGTGCTAATCTTATAGTACCTGAACATGCGATGCTAGCACTCCGCAAACCTTCAGAAGGACAGAGGGAGACTGTGGTTCCTTACCCGGGTTAGGTCGAAGTTTTCCTGAGGCTGGAGCGCAGGTTCCGAAGGCAGGGGCCCCCCAAAGGCTGGGGTGCCGACAGCCAGGAGCAGAAACGGCAGCAGCACTGTGATGTGCATGGCGGCTGTGTCCAGTCAGACTGTTGTCCTGAGCCACTGTGTCGTTATTTAAAAATCAGTCCTCCCCAGCCTGTGCTGACCACCACAGCAGGACATTGACCCAAGGGGATGTGTGCTTTAAGTAAACGGCCTCCCTGAAATACAAACACCGCAACTAGACCAAAGGCTGCCTTATCAGTTCCTCTGGGTATCTCTTTCTGTCTTAATTCACCGTTGACTCTCGCTTTACAGAAAGATTTTCTTGATATTTGTGATGCATATTATTTTTAAAGGGTGGCACGGGTAATCTGATCTAATTGTAGCACGACAGTCTGATTTGCTGGCAATATACCGTTGATCAATTACTTATATTCATGTTAAACTGAAATGTCTCGCTATGTGTTGTGGCATTTAGCAACTTCAATTGATTTTTTTGGGGGGAGGATCGTCGCATTGATGATTTCGTTTTTCCGTGCCTGAGCAGGAGAGATTTATAATGGAAATAAAACCCAAGGACTGGTTGCAGAGCAGAGCCCAGTACGACGACTCTAATGGGTGTTAGGGGGCCTGGTGCTGGTGTTTGGGGGGAGTCTGGGGCGTCTCAGCGTGTTTCCACAAGCAACGCGCCGGTGGGGGAAGGTGTGTCTGAACTTGTTACGCACTCCAGCTGGCTGGGTCCCCATAGCAGCAGCACCTGACAGTAAAGGCCATTTCCTTTGATATGCCTGTCAAGCCCGTATTTGGTGAATTTAATCATATGCGTGTGGTTAGGCGTCCTGCTCTCTAAGAGACTCGTATTCTAGCTGCATCGACTCTGGTTTGCTTCCCTGTTTATAAAGTCATTTTACTTCACATTGGAAAAAAATAAAGCAAAAAATGCAACACTGGGGTCAAAATACCCTGGAGCAGTAGGAAAGTAATCATGGTTACATTTTACTTGAGGGGGGACACAAGTAACTTGGTAACTCGGTTACTACTCAAGAACATATCATGAACAAATATAGTAACTAGATGAAACGAACTGTTAGGATCGATTAATAATGAACTAGCATAGGATCAGCGTGTGACTAACACGTAGTTTCTAGTTAATTGACACATTAAGTATTAAGTACGGTATTATACTGTATTGTTTGTGACCCCTGAAGTGTAATAATTTTTAACGTAACAAGAAAATAGCTAAAGTGAAATGATTTAAGCGACAGTAGTACAATAGTGGTTCTCTGCTGATCAAGAGGTCTGTGTATAACACTGAGCTTTTGGTAGGGTTAGTATTTGTATTGCTATCGGTAATAGTTAATAGCAAAAAAAGTGGTTGTAGCAGCAGTTATACCAACTGCAACAAGTTTCTGTTACCTGTTTGATGTGACCGGTTGTGACTCCAGAAATAACCAGAAAATGTGACGCGGTGAAATGAAATGACCTCCTCACTTCTAACCCTCTATTTGCCTGTTAATGTGAAATATGATGATGACGATGTTCTGGTACTAGAAAATTCAACAGCGTGAAGAGTATATGAGCCATGGAAACTAGACGATAGAAAGTGTGATTGTGGCACCAGGCATTTCGGAAGGGAGCAGCGGGTTTTGCGGCAGGTTTTGCAGATTGCTAAATCTCTTTGTGACCCAGCGCGTGTCTCTAACGGTATCCTGGAACGAACCGGAAGCGCGTGATGTGCAGCTTTCGCAAATAAACAGGCACGTCAATTCATCACAAGCACGGGATTCAGCTTTTATTCATTCACAGTGGTGCTACAGGCTTGTCCCATGTTCATCAGACACCTAAATATAAGTGCTTATCGGTGTCGGTTCGGTGGCCAGTGAAAGAAATACATGCACCTGACTGGTAACCTCAGTGGCACTGAGACAAAGAGAACTGTGCAAATGTGTGCAGGTACAAACAGGTAGCTTGATGCAGGTGTCTTATTGCTCTAATGTGTTTCGACCTAACTTGGCAGAATAAATTGGCCGACTGCAGTGTGCAGTGTTAGTGAGTCTAGCAGCTATACTGTAGTCCAGAGCACAATACTATGGTTAGATGCTGCAAAGCTTTTTAAGTATAATGGTGCTGTGCTGAGAGTGCAGGAGAGCAGTTCTTTGATCTGGGGAACAGGATCCAGAAAGGATTCCCTGAAACAAAAAGAAATACATGCCATGATAAATGCAGTCTAAGAAATTTCTGTGCGCTGGGACTAAATCACAGTAAATAGATTTTATTGGTGCGAATATCTCACCTTCCCTGGAATTAAGCTGGGCCACAATCATCTGGTGAGAACAAAGAGATCATTTCTCTTAGTTTGCAAAGCTATATAATATGGGTCCAGTTCATTACACAGAATGGCCCATAATTAGAATATACGACATTCAGCTCCTCTGCTTACCTGTAGCAGACGGTGTCAAAATAGACTCCCTAGAAAATCCAAGAGACAAAGAAAATTCCCTGAACTTCTCCACCAGCTCTGGCCTTAACTTTTGTGAGCGACCTGCGAAAAAGTAAAGAAAGTAAAGAAAAGGAATTATAGCAGAGACAATTAAAATGCAATTAGAGAAAAATAAATGCATTGGTACTTTCACTTTATTGGCTTATCAGTGTTTTATCAGTTGCTTGTCATGTCCAGTAACTGTACAGAAATAATAATATATATGTATATAATTATTGTATTAGGTATTTCCTGCCACATTTTTCAGTGTTAAATGGACTGCATTTATACAGCGCTTTTCTACTCCTACAAGTACTCAAAGCGACTTTACATTTCACAACACACACACTCCAGTGGCGAAGGCTGCCATGCAAGGTGCCAACCTGCACACCGGGAGCAACTTGGGGTTCAGCGTCTTGCTCAAGGACACTGATGGGGTCAGGAGGAACCAGGGCAAAAACCTGCAACCCTCGGCTTGCCGAAGGACAGCACTACCTCCTGCGCCACCATCTTCCCCAGTGTTCCAGAATGCTAACGTGTGTGAGCTCAGATTTAAGTTGCAAATGTTCAGGTGCAGAGTCTGGTTCTTAGCCCAGCATCACGACTTGTTACCAGTGTGCACTTAGTCATAATAATTCTTCCATATCCTCACCATATAGAGCCACCTGTGTCAATTCCTTATCTATCTTCTTGTTTTTCAGAACCAGGGCATATTCATTGTAATTGGTTTCCACCACCATGATGTCCTTGACTCTGCTGTGGCCTAAAGGAACACAGCAAAACACTCAACTGCTCATTGTCGACATGCTTTTACCCACCTCATTGATAGCTACCTCACACCAAGAGCTCTACCACACATTTATCTAATTATCTCATCCCATTGGTCTAACGGGCCGCAAAACTCACGTGTGCTGAAGTACTTGAACATCCCAGGCACAGCTGTCTTCTCATACACATAGGAGATGGTCTGGCATCCTGTCAACCTGTATCAGCGGAGGAGCACATAGACCATCCTCAATGTTCTGAGGTTCCCCTGTGGAACATCAGTAGTAGGTGGCGGTTTCACTCACCCCATCTCATACATGGTGAGCTCGGCGTCGCCGCTCGATAGTGGCGTCAGGGTGCCCACGGAGATGCGGAACCTGTTTCGATAGCGCGCAAACCCCGGGGAGTCATAGGCCAGTCCGACCCGGTACCACTTTCCCCCAAACTGAGCATGTAAAAGATTAACAGATTGACAATAAGAGACAAGACTGATTTGGGGCAAAAAAAAAGGAATATCTGACCAACCAGTGCATACACAGATGCACAAATGAAGACAGAAAACAGGAAATGACGTCTAAAACGCAAAGAAATCAGGGATATACAATGCAGAGAAAACAACTCAATCAGGGACATTAACACTTAATACTAAAAAAGCCTGGAGAAGATTCTATTCGCTTTCCCTCGCACAAATAGGTTTGGAAAATATTTTTAGAATATTACAAAAATATATAGTTTTTGCGTTCATCATATTTAGCAAACAACAAACAGCTAGTGGCAAGTATTACGCTTTGCAACATGCAAGAAAGGAAGGTTAGGAGATCAATGGGAAGGAAGGGTGGTGTATTAAAGCAGCGTAAAGCGAACGGAGAGTGTGCTGATAGGCTGCTCAGGAGACTAACCAGGCAGTCAGAAGCTAGGTGATCTGAAAGAGCACAGCTTATGGGAGCCGGGGAGTCTGCTGACTAGTCAGGCACTGTTATTAACGTTGATATATGGATGCTGTTTCCTGTAAACTGCTAAATGGCACCAGCACAATGCAGAACAACCCTGCCGATTCTAATTTGTGTGTCAAAGAGAGAACCTTGGCTCCTTGTTGCTAAGATGATGTCGCAACCTGGGAACTGTGATTTTCGAACTCTGCTGTTTACATTCTGTAGATATTTAACATTTGTGCGGACAAGTAAACAGCACGGTACCTAAAGAACAAACAATTTATAAAAAGAAAATCTCATTTCAACAGTGATGAAAAAGCACATCATCACATTACATAAGAAGCTTACCCCACTCTCAATTTGCCGCAAATGTTATCTAGTAAAGAAATATTTATTGCCTATGTTACATAATTGATGAGATATTTTGTCGCCTTTGTGTGTATCTCTCAGTGATGCAGCGGCTGTCCGCCTTAGAAAAAACAACAGCACTGCAGGACATAATAGAGTCTGGAATCTGCGATGTTCTCACCTTCCGCAGGTCAAAGTCTTTCTGAGGCTGGACATCGGCGAGGACACCGAATGCCAGGAGCATCAGGGACGCAATCGCTGCTGTGGTCCTCATTGTCCCAGAAGTGTGGAAGTCACTATGCCCAGATGTTACGCAAGCGCTTCGGTAAACACTGAGCTAGCTGTCCTTCCTCTAACTCTTAATTTTATACTGCCGACCCCCCCCCCCCCACCATGCTGTTTACATTACACATCCTTGACAAAGACACGCCCCCATTCCTGTACCTATCATCATCTCCAGACAGAGAGCAGGACTGATGTTACACTAAGATACCATGACCCATAAGAACTAGTTTAATCTGGTTTTACAACAAGCTGGTTTCATTACTAATATTATTATTACTATTATCATTATTATTATTATTATTATTATTATTATTATTAAACAGTGACTCATTGTGATGACTGAATGATTTTTGTGCAGGAATGTTTTAGGACACACTCTGTAATACTCATTGCTTTCTGCTATTTTATACTTTATTTTACCTCAGCTTGGTGCTGAAGAAAATGTCTTTTTTAAGGAACTCAAGCAGTTCATTTATTGTTCTTGTAGCCTCAGGAAAATTCCAAGCACATCAATTGCCTCAACTTGTTGTCAGCTACTGACAGTACTTGATACCGTGGTGATGAAGCCTGGCTTCCATATCGGTGCGTACGCGCCACCCATGCCTGGAATGTGGAGCACTGCGCAGTGCGCTGTCCAACGAGACTGAAGAAAGCAGCGGGATTTGGCTGGCAGATATTGTTCGATGGGCGAACAGAAAAGTAAGTCGTCCGATTAGAGTGAAGAAAGCATCAGAACTTGGCTGGCACACACTGCCAGGTGGGCAAACAGAAAAGACTCCAAGTTCCTGCAAACACTGCACGAGTACGTCCAAGCATAACACTGGACTGTGCTTTTGTGTTTTGTTTTCGTTGGGTACAAGTACAAGGTGGGACGATTTCTTGTTGATGAGGTAAGAAACAAGCCTTTGTTAGCAGCTTGTACCAATATCTACTGCACTGAATTTGCTTAAGGACATTTGAAGTTATCAGTTTTTTTGAAGGAAAGAGGCTGTTATCAGAACCAACAAGCAGTAAACACTGATAGGTCACGCTGGCTTTTATATTGGATATTGAAGCAAGCTGCTCTTTATTGCTTTCCAACAAGCAATGAAACACAGCAATAAAAGCTGGGCGGTGGCAGTTAAATTTAGAAAGACTAAACTGGAGGCCAACTATTTCAGTTCCTTCCACAATGGAAACAAATCCACAGTGAACAATCCTAAAGCATTAGGAATTTCTAATTTTTCAGAAAGAACAGCAACACAGAAAGCACGTGGTCTCCACTCTGATGTCAAATAAAAGAAAAAAAACTAAATACATCTCTACTCTATTATGCAATAGAGCCGTCAGACTAATTGTAAATTAGTTAGAAATCATTCTATTGGAATTCACATATTCTGGGAATGTTAAAGTAACCCCACCATCTATGACATCAACCTGGTCCGCATGTAGCTATTCTGTATAGCTACACATAAAAGATAAATTAGGTTTCCCATGAAGATACTTGCTGTTGTGTTCTTGAATGTCAGCTGCTGAATTTTTGTGCATTTCCCCGAGTTCATTAATCCCCAATAAAACACAACAGTCACCCTCTCGTTGGACAGTTTCAGTACTCAGTACACCCTTAATACAGCCCCTGCAACTTGAAAACGCCAATTTGATTTTCATTCTGGCAGCTACTTTCTCTCAACAGCCAGCCATCTGTTATTTTTCCATAAACAATCCTAGCATACATACCAAATGGCTTTTATTTCCAACATAGTCACAATGTTATCACAAATAATATTAAAACATAAGTACAGAAATGTTCCTCAACAGCAGGACAGCAGAGCAGAGCTGTTGTGTAATTTGAAGGACTAAAAGATCCAAAATATTAAGTAACACATCTGGTGTTGTTAAGATCCCTCCGTTTTCCAACCAGCTGTCCTTGACGGGGTCATGGGGGGTGGGGTGGGAGGTCTACCCCAGGCAGCACAGGGCACAAGGCCAGGCTAAAGCCTAGACAGGATGCCAGTCCATTGCTGGGCAGATGCACGCACAGATGATATGGGGACCACCCACTCATTTCGATGGATGTAACCCTAATCCCAACTCTGGTTACTTATCTTAACCATAATTAACCAAACAAAAAACGAGACACATTTTTAGCTTTTTGATTGCAGTCACAGGTTTTTATCAAATTGAGTTTCCCCTTGCAGTGACCATTTAAATGTCTCCACAAAGTCAAAATAACAGGTTTTTTATTTTCCTTATTTACTTGGTCCCCAGCATGTAATACATACACAACCACTAGAGTGATAACCGCATGTCTTTGGACTGCAGGTGTAAGACGGGGTACTGTGACCTGTGACTGAACCCCAGTACAAGAACTGGGAGTAAACCTGAGTGCTGAGTGACACTGGGATAGTGGGGGGGGTGGTTAGGGTCACAGAGCAGTGTTGGGGGATAACAGGGCTGCCCACAGAGGCATAGTTCCAGCTGCCAATATCTCCCCACACTTACATAAAGGTCAATATGTCACATTGTCAGAAAATGGCCCATTGGGGGTATATTAATGTTGTTTGCACTTTATTCCTCAGAGTCCATTTCTGTACCTTAAAAGGTACAATTATTTACAGCTATAGGGTACAATTGGCAGACCCTTTAGGGAACAGCCCAAGTGACAAGCAAAGGTACAAATCGGTACTCTTTTTTTCTGAAGGTATATCAGAGTTTGCATCTTTGTCAGCCGGCTGGTGAGATTTTCAATTCGAGAAATATCTGCACACGCACTCACATACACCTAAGTTTCAGTGAAACCTTGGAAATTATCTGCATCGTTTGCGAACTACCCCAACGCTTTTGATGTAGCTAGTTTTAGGATTGTAACGGAATAACATAGATTTGCCCTGGTGGATCCATGCAGGAGGCTTACATCGATGCGACTGTATGACACACACCCGCTGTTTTGTCGTTCAAGCCAGTACATTCAATTACACATTTTTTGTCATATAGTTTAGCTGCATCCAGCAAATGTATGTTGGCATTGCTGTAATACTGAAACGGTGATTTATCTGGAAAAATGGTCAGTCTGTTACCCAGCTCCAGCACACCCTTAGAGATCACCCACAGAATCTGCACCCGACTCTGAACAGAACCATCCTCTCACAGCACTTTGCTTACTCGGAAGTGCATGAAAATTAATGGGGCAGCCGTGCAGATGGACCACGACTGTCCATTCGGAGATATCACGCCAGGGGTATTTCTCCAAGGGTAGTCCCATCTCTGTGGATGAAGAAGTTACTGCAGGCATCCAATTAAATAGTGGCTCGAGCCCAAAAATATAAACAGACCCATCTCCAAGGCCCATGTAGACTTTCTGCATCCCAGAAAGCATCTCCTAGGTTTTGTTGGTTTCCACGCGGCAGTAAACAGGGAAAATTGGGGGTGGGTCTTGGTAGGGACTCTTGAGAGGCTCCCTAAACTTCTCACCTCTTGACAGCTGTGACGAGAGTCAGGGCGAGGGAAGAGTCACCTACAGGGAGTCACAGGCTTGGTCCAAGTCAAAAAACTCTAGGCCCTGTAGGGCACTGGGGCACCAACGAACGATAACCAGGTATTAGAAACACTTACATGGTTAGGAAGACCAAAGGTATAGGTGCCGTAAACCAGCAGGGGGTGACCAGCTGAAACCCTTACACTGACCAGTGTATGATAGGATCATTACTGAGACAGTGACCAGATATCGAATGTGCGCTTCAAAGACCGTCTGGAGTGGCTTTGGTCTGTACAGGCGCTCTGTCTACATCCCAAGAAATGCCTTCAAGGAAGAACAACTCAGGAAGGAAACCCAGCTTTTTGTCTATAGACTGTCGCATCCAAGCATCTCATTCCTATACTCTATATTTATTGTTCTCGGGCAATGAACGGTAAGAACCGTTGCGTATATGTATACATCTTGAGATAAAACATTGCGTTCTTGTGTAGAAAGCTCCATATGCACTGCCATCTTGGAGCAGAACCACACCTTCTTTCAAAAACTCATCCTGAGGTCACACCTTGACATTCTCCTACCTTCTTGTGAGGGATCACGCGGCAGCTGCTGCTGTGGGCCTCACGCCATTTCGGTAGTTCGGTGTTGACGTCTCCGTTTGCTCCTCTGATTCACACTTCTGGTTGTATAGCTGACTGCTGCAGGCCTACCTTGCAGCTTCTGGGAGAAGCTGGCCTGCCTGCACACTGCCGACTAGACAAAAACAGCACTCTCTCCGCGTCTCAGCTAATACCCCAAACATCTGACTCAGACCTTCCAGGAAACATTCCTTAGAAATTAATGACCTCTGACCTTAGTAAATATACTGCAACAGTCACGACCCAAACCACTCAGGCTCAGGATATCTTTAGGTTTTTCAAGAGCCTCTGCAGTATAAGCAGCTAGAGCATGCATGGATGGATGGATGGATGATGTTTTTTATGCTACCTCATATTTCTTTGTTAGTTGTAATTATCGATCATCCAGCACCCGTGTCTCCAAGTTTTTAAATGATCTGTTAACAGAATTTTAAATATCTAAAAAAAAAAAAAAATCTTAGTTTTACAAATTAACATAAAAAGGTTTTGGGACTTCAAGTACCATTTGATGACATCTCCTTTAATTTATGTCCATATTCTAGACAGTGGATCTGATATGATTAGCTGGCTGATTATATGTATATCATCATTGCTTCTACTGTAATTAACCCCTTTATGTCCACCTTTATAAATTTACTGAAGATAATGGCCCATTGTAATTACAAGCCACTGTGATTTATTTCTAACGTAGGTCAGTTCCACAGAAGGTTGAAAAGACATCCTCATCATTTCAACTGAATGAAAAGTTTGCAGCCAAGTGTTTCGCCGTTAATATGATTAAATTTCCGAAGCCTAAAACGACCCACAAATAAAATACGCACCACACCTTCCAGTTTGCTTTTTTTGAACATCAAAATCTTTTTTTTTTTTTTTAATCGTATGGATTCTCAGGTGTAGTTTTAGAGCAGGATTTACAGCTGGCCTTTGATGAGAGGATATCATTGTGGCTTCTGCGCGTCTCCACCGACACAAGCGACACCTCCACCCTCATTAACACACGCACCACCCGTTCTCTTTCACTGCATAAGTTGTTCCTGAGTACGACAAACAAAATAGTGCATTTATGGATAAGAACATGGGAGAACAGGGAAGGGACAAGGTTGATGGACAGACAGACAGAGTGCGTCGTTTCTCAGTGGTCAGAATCGTGATGCGGATCTCCAGCATCCACTGTTTTTTTTTTTTTTTAAACAGCAAAAGACAAAGTGGATTGGCGCATGTGGACCAATCATGACTGAGTACAGAGCAAGAGAAAGACAGTGCAGTTCATGCCAGCAAATGAAAGCCCACCATGTTTCTGAAGACCGGCCACACCTCACTGTGTCATCCACATTGTACAAAGTTTGTTTATACACATGACCTTAAATCATTGTGCTGACATTTCATTTCTCCATCTTCATTTCAAAACCCAGCTACCCATAAAAAGCATGGCTTAAAACATGTTAAAATCATATTTAAAGAAAATAATGGAAGCTTCACACACTGCCAAACAACCCTGAGAGATTACTGGTCCAGCGAAACGTAGCAGGATAGAGTGGTGAATCACACACTGGTGCCACAAGCTGGCAAATCAGAGGCAAGCAGGCGTGCAGACGCTTGTTACAACGACACATTTTGGCTTGAGAGTCTGAAAATAAACGCTGGTGTTTCAGTAAATAGCAAAGCTAAAATTCAGGCTGTTTTTAAGGTGGATTTTCCTGGCTGACGATTTTATGTCATTATGTTTGGGTTAAGAAAAGTGATCTTAACATAATTTGTCTTTCAAGTAAGAAAAATAATAATAAATAATAAAACTATTTTAAAGCTAATATTAAGATGCCTGGTTTATTTTATTTTATTTTTTTCCCCAATTTAAGCGATAAAACTGTGATGCCTTAGTTGTCAAAAAGAATTATGGGGGAATTATGGGGGAAACCCAGACACGTTCAGGGCACCTGGTATGACTTCAGTAAAAGAGGAATTGAGGCCATAAAGTTGTCTACAAAACCACCACCTTGCACAGCAACCCCCTCTAGAATTAAAACACACCTATACAATGTAAATTGCTGGTTTTAAAATATACCAGAAAGGAAAACAAACAATCAACCAACCGCAAAATAAAAAGGGGACTGGTATAGAACAGCTTTTTCAGACCAGGGGATGACGGAACCATCACCCGAACCCTTAGGGTGGTTTTGTCGCTCTGCTTTCGTCCCTGAAAACCTTTCCTGCTAGCAGAGCAGCAAAGAGAACCTGTTCATTGCATACCTTCCCTTTAAAATACTCAAAATTCACACACACACACAAACAAAAACTTCAGTTACACAAAAAAAAATAATTTAAAAACATTTGTTCAGTGATGATAACATAATTCAAAACAAATCAAAGATGTCCTCTGAAAACCACACAGAGACACACAGACACAAACGCTTCGCCTCATCCATCCCTAGACCTCTGGTCAGACAATATTAAAGCATATTTACAAACCCCTTGAGACAAGGAGTAAACATCTCAGTCATATCCCTTAACATTACCACTAACTCTACTACTTCTACCAATGCTAATTCAATTACTTTCCCGTTTGTTCAACGAAACCTGAAGACAAAACCTAGCAATGGCCTTCGATGCCTACACAACAAGACCTCCAATGCCTTATAAATCGACAGAAAAACGAACAAACAGGAAATGTAGGGGGAGGGTGGATCCGAAAGCCATTGCTAGTTCAGAGAGAATATTCATAATCAGTTAAATATAATGTCACTTTCTGCATGACACAATTTGCAGACATACGGAAATAAAGAAAGTCCATATTATCTGATCAAGGCAGTTCCCTGGAAAACCTCCCACCTCATGGTGCCTTGACCAGTACAAACGAAATGCACAGTGCCTGGCGGAGCGGGGGGGGGGGGGGGGGGGGGGGGGGGATGTTTTTAAAAATAAAATGAAACAAAAAGTGCAGAGGAAAAAAGTAATGAGATTAGGGACTAAGTGAGAACAAAGGTAAACAAGATCCAAGCAGAATAACAGTAAAATAAAGGAAAACACCACAGAACATGTGTAGTCATATAAATATGAGCAGTAGGGGTCACTAAACTCACAGTAAGGCACAGTGCTCTGTTAGTGTTGATCATTCATGCCGCCAAATGATAAACAGAAATGATGAGCGAAACGTCTTTCCCTTTTCTTCATGGGTCCCAACATACCGGTACGCTCTCTGGCTCGGTCGGCCGTGGAGGGAGCCCATTAGCACCAGAATGTCACACCAGTCGCTCCACCGAAGCCCCAGACCCAGTGTCCCCACAAAGGTAGGTGACGAGGGCAGGAGCTCACGGCTTCCGTTCGGTCTTCGAAACATCATAGCCGGTCAGAGGTCCTCAAAGCCTTCCAGCCAAGCTCTCCCAAACTGCAGTCCCCATGGTCCTCATTCCCTGCGTAGCTAATGCTGTGACTCCCAGCAGCTGACCTCCAGCCTCGTACGGAGGAATGTATACTTAAGCACAGAGCTGAGCACAGTATTTAAACTTCAATTCGTGTAGATAAACTAGCTTCAAACCAGACAAGGTCTTCTGTAGTTTAAAGCAGCGTTTCCTAACCCGGTCCTCTAGGGACCTGGAAACGGTCCACATTTGTACTACGGGGAGCTGGGAAGGAGCAAAAATGTGGACCGTCTGGGCAGGGAGCAAAAATGTGGAACGTCAGGGGGTCCCTGAGGACTGGTTTGAGAAAAACTGCTTTAAAGTACAACGAGGCTACAATATAATTTATGGTCCACAATTTTACTTCTACTCCTACTTTGATAGGAATTGTACTTGGATGTTTTTCTGAATAATTACACAGGTGGAACTCATCTCATATTGCACATTTTCAAATTTCAAATTTTTTCCAAAAATCTTCCTGCCTTCAGAAACAGAAGCCCCATGCAGATCATATGCAGCTAGACGCGGACACAGAGCCCATCGCTGTTCCCAGCCAATAGGCCAAATCGCCATCTTGGGGTGAAAGGCTTTTGGGTCGCTTTTTACTTCCGGGACGCCACACAGTCCTGTAATTCCCGTCCTTATAATGGCTGGCCCTCAAATGCAGAATCGGTGGCTGTTTATCTCTGTTTTACTGAGAAGATCCACCAGTTCCTTACTGAGGGGGGGGGGGGGGTGTGCTCAACGAGGTAATGAGAGGCTGAGCCTTTCAGAGTTGGGAAATGCGAGGGGTTGGGGGGGAAATCAGGGTGCATTGGGGGGTGGGGGTGGTCAATATAGTGTATGTGCTTTGAAGAAAAAGGTGCACAGGGGTAGGGTGGGGCGGGGGGTGCTGGGGATTGGTGTCACACTTTCTGTTGCCCCGAAACGATGTTACGGTAGACCTCCGTGGTCAACTCCACATATCGCCCCCGGGTAACATCCAGGAAGTAGAGTTTGTCGGACATGACTTGAGGATTGTAGCCGTCTCGCCGCATGTCGGATTTCTGGAACTTGTAGGTGCCTATCGAACAAAGAGTCAGAATCAAAGGGAGGCATTTAAGGAGGGAGGAACAAAGCAGCGCGATAAAGCTCACGGCAGGCGAGGCGTCCCGCCGGCGAGCGGCAGGCGTTCGCGGACTCACCCGTCTTGTCTACCTCCCGCAGGAAGCGCAGGAACACGGGCCGGGCGTACGTCGGCAGCACCTTCTCAAGCTCCTTGGAAAACTTCTCCAGATCCGTTTCATGGGCGGGGTCAGCTATCGCAGCCATTCCGGCCTTTCCCTCAGACCCTGGCCATGAATAAAGACAAAGTCGTATATGTGTAATTAAGAGAATGACCGTACATATTAATGTCTAATCAGGAGTTCTAGCGGTTACAGGGCGCTTTCCAGAAGGCCATCGCAATGTACTTTGATCAGACTCTCTGCAAGCAGTCACAACCTTTTTTCGGCTTTTTCATTATTCCAGCGAATCTGTCGAGCATTTTAGCGGAGACTGGAAATCAGTGTCAAACAATGAGGGGAAAAAAACAACAATAAAAATCATACTGATCCAAGACTTTCCACCAGAAAACTTGCACAAATAGATCAAGACAAATGCTACTCCAAAGCCGCGACTAATGAGTAGAGCTTTGGGTTTTCATCATATGAACAATTCAAGTCAATCGCACTGATACAGTCGGCGCTCAGCTCATTCATCGCAGATGAGGTCACGGAGGGAGGCGGCCCCTACTTGGAATCTCCACGCCGTACACAACTACGTCCTTCATGTCCAGGAGACGGCTGAGGGTCCCCTCTACCTCTGTGGTCGACACGTTCTCCCCTTTCCAGCGGAAGGTGTCACCGGTGCGATCCTTAAAGAACATGTGGCCATACTGGTCCATCACCAGCACATCACCTGCGGAAACAGCTGCCTCAATTAGTACGTGAAAGTCTACGGCAAACTGGGCACGTGTTCACTTAAGTCCTCAGAATTGCTGATAGGCCGTTTTTGAAGTATCACTATACTACTACGATACTGCCATCCATATTAAAAAAAACTTCCAAAAATTAACCCACATTCATTTGGTTACATGGTACAAAATATACACACATGCCTCAATTTGTGGAAATATAATCAAGTGAAGTCATTTGTTTCTGCATTCATGAAGTCTACAAATGTGATGTTACTTATAACAGAACATCACGAAATGTGTATTTCAAGGTTGCAATCTTAATAGCTTAAAAGCGCAATTATTTTAATGGGGTTATTTCTACAGGGAGCAACTAATGGCTAAGCATCAGACAGGCTCTCTCCACTCGGGGAACAGCTTGTCTGGAGACACTTTGCCTACAGTTGGAGTTTCAGATGAGCTGTGCTCTAAATTCACGATGGACCACATGTCCGTTGTCGGTGCGAGGTAATCGACCTTTCCAGTACTTGTGTCTACCTTGAGCGAACACTGTTGCAGTAACTTGGGATGGTACTTTTTGCAAAGTACTCCAGGCTTGGGACCACAAATTGGTGCTCAAATATATGAAGCACATTTCTGAGAGAGATTTTCTCCCTGGCGTGCAAGCAAACCATTTATTTGCACAACATGTTGTGACTGCATTTGTGTGTTATTCCCATCTGACAATAATCTTGGTGCTTTTCACGAACTCTCCAGCAATGGTTGCCTACATCTCAGTCTGACTTGTGGACACCCCATTGGAAACATCTGGCGTGGAAACTGACAGGGAAGAAGCTTTGCTTATCTTTGCGGATTCTGCTGAATGATGAACTGGGGCGAGTGCGGATTTGTGGCGTCACCCTTCCTCGTCGTTACATCTCAGCAGAAGTGACTCTGCTGGATCCCCCCTTTTTACAGTTTGGCAAGACACTGGAAAAACTGCCAAATAACTGCAGCAGTCGGCGTCATCGCGAGCCCATCGATCAGCTTTGTCGTACAAATCGTTAGGCTAGCTGCAGGGCTAATTAGTGAAATGAAAATGTGCTTTTACAGGCCTAGGAGTAGGCAATTTTTTAGTTCCATTAAACATGCGTGCAATTAAACAACAAAGCAACTAATTATCATTTCAAAGCTCAATTAACCTGCATCAGCGGTGCTGCTATTGCAACAACAGAACCGTATCACCCAAGCCAGACGCCAAAAGCGCACCGTCACCAATCGCTTGCCTGAGAGATATGCACTGTCTCCCTTCTTGAAGACATCGTGGGCAATCTTCTTGTTGGTGGCTGTCTGGTTCACATAACCATCAAACCTCCGCAGTGGGTCATTCTGAATAATTCGGCCCACTAGTTGTCCTGGCTCACCTGAAAACAATGAACAGTGAACTTTGCATCTCTCCTTAGATATTTCTTATTCCTGGCGCAAATAAGCCTAGAGAACTTATCTGGCGATAACTACGATGCAGGAAACGAACAACAAATTGGGCGAAAGGACTCACCAGGCTTACAAGGGATACAGACACCATCAGGACCACGGACCAACTCCATGGTGTCTTCGTCCACCTTTACCAGCCGGATGGGGTAGACGCCCGGGAGAATGCGGCTGTTGAACCCACAGGCACCTACCTGAAAGCCCAAAGTCCAAACAGAAACCAAAGTATTTCTTTGCACATGAGCAGAACCACGGAATTCTGAGCACAGAGGATAATCTTGCGTTCAGCCAGCTAGCAGGGCTACAAGAAACACCTGACGCTGTTAGATGAACCGCTGGAGCCTGAAAATCAGATCCTGAACATGTAACAAAAATGCACAGAAACAGCTTCCCTGCAGATTGCTGGATTTTAATATCCCGGTACTGATAATATTGTCTGATGGCAGGTAGGTGATGCTTAATGTCATCTTAGCATCTAAGGCTCTCTCAAAGGTTCAGTCAAAAAAATATTAATATAGGAATCAAATCAAACTGGATATACATACATATATAAAAATGAAAATGTGAAAATATAAATGCTTAAAAAATAATATACTTTCGTGACACATTAAAAACGGTATCGGACAAGAACCATTATCTATGGCCAGACATGTAGTGAGATTCATTTACAGTCCAGGAACTTTACGCCCAAAAGCAGCCCATTCTGTCCTCATTTTGGGGGAACTTAAATGATGCCACATTTCAGGTCTTATTACACTGATAAGTCTATTACTGACATTTTAAGATGAAAATACATAATAAAATAGCACACTGAGCTGTTCAAGCAGTCTGACTTTTTCAGTCCTGCCTGGTCTCTTTCTAACATGCTTCATCTGAGAAACTTCCAGTGATTAGCGATAGGAAGCGATTAGCTGTAGCACCTCTGCAGTTGCGCACTGCACTCGCGCAGCTCTAAAGGAGACGTGATCAGACTGCAGCGCATGCCGTGCATTGGCACGTTTCCCTATGCAGAGCAATCGTGGTCAAGTGTGTGTGTGAGAGACAGACCATGTATATATTATATTATGGATTATATTATGATAATCTTTTACTTTCATTTTGCGGGAACCATTTTTACGGCCCCCACCAGCAGAAACTCAATTTTACAAGAATCTGTGACAGCGATCAAAGCCGAAAATGCCACGTCTTGTATTTCGGGGCTAAGGTCGTCATTTTTGGGATTAGGGACGCAATAACTTTGTTCTCTACTGGCTTCCAGAGCCACAAGCTCATTGGTTATCCCAAGCCAAACTCCCACTCAGGACAAGGAGGAGGCCTTGTCTGTCCCGAAAATCGTCGCCCCTCACCTTGTTATCGAAGTTGCCCAAGCTGCAGTTGCACTCGGTGGCGCCATAGAACTCAGCGATCTGAGGTACGCTGAAGCGGGTCATGAACTCCATCCAGATGGAGAGACGCAGGCCGTTGCCCAGGGCCATTCGCACACGGTGCTGCCTCTCCGCGTCCCGGACCGGCTGGTTCAGCAGGTACCGGCAGATCTCCCCGATGTACTGCACAATCTGAAGAGCAAGCACATGGCAGCCGGTGACCCGCTTCCAGCGGTGACGACACTCATATTCACGTTCCACATTCCACGTGCAGATTACTCACAGTGCAGTTGTACTTGATGCAGTCATCCCAAAACCGAGAGGCAGAAAACTTTCGTTTGATAACGACAGTCATGCCGTGGATGAGGCACTGCCCAACCCCTACGATGTTTCCTGTCGGTGAGAAGCGTCGTCGCCATCACACAGCGAAATGAAATGATTTTCCTCACGAACCATAATGCAACATTCAGAATGGTGAAGGACTTCATTAGGGAGGGGCCAAACCACATTTTTTTCAGTTCCGATCAGATTCCGAAACACAACTGCAGATACTGATACAGCTTCCGATACAAGAGCTCTTTTTACTGTAATATTTTACTGTAATAAATATATTTATATTTATGCTACATCCACTGAGAGGGAAAAGACTAAGTGGCAGCTGTAGTGTTCGGCTAGAGTTCTGCAAAAACATCGAAAATAGGAAAGATCTGTGGTGCGATTGCTGGTACAAATAGATTTAAGAAATAGGAGTCGTCTTTTTGCAGACTCCGGAAAACAAAATAAGTATCAGACGTGGATTGGTCACATATGGCTGATACCCGATCCATCTAATAGGTCTGGATCAGTGCCGATACCGATCCGATGCACCTCTACCTCTCACTGAATGCTTGTTGGATCCTGTCACGAACATGACAAAGTAATGAACTTAAGTAACTTGGGGTAAGCTTTGCAAGTGATTTCGAACTAAAAACAGCCAGTTTTGAACGTGATGAAATACTAACTGAACCGCATTGGGGCAAAATGGGCGGAGAGATGAAACGAAACACAACCTGCAGAAGTACCCCTACCCAAAAAGCCCACATCAACGCGCCAGGTTACCTGCAGAGTGGTAGAGTGGCAGACAGTCATATAATATGTCATCTGAAGTCATCTTGAAACCATAGTAGACCAGTGCAGCCATGCGATAGTACCTGAGACAGGAAGCATTGGAGCCAGAAGCATCAATATCATCCCGATGCATGAGGAAGCCTCCTCTGATAGTCGGGCCCGGACATGCTCACCTGCTGTGAACGACGATTGCAGCTTTGGGCATCCCAGTGGTCCCAGACGTATAGATGTAGAAGAGCCGATCTGAGGAAACGATTTCAAAATCAATCATTTCTAGGGGTTTGAATTGTTGGCCCCAAAGTGATTACAATCGAGGGAAGAATGTTATGCACCAGAAATCTTTCATTTCCATCAAAATGTGATTTGATTAAAAGGATTATTTGCTTAAATTTTGATAACCTAAATTAAAACATTTTAACTTGACTTACACACATTGATGCAACGCACAGAAAGCAGAATCTCAGAACGTTCAATTTCATTGTTACAATTAAATGGGGAGAATACAGATTAGTGGGATGACTTTACATAATTTTTTTTTTTATTTTGTGAACGAAAGATCAATCTGCAGGCCTGATTAGATAATGAGCTATAAATTGATGGACTGTGTTATGAAGTGGTAGTCTGAGACCTCTTCCGAGCAGAAAATGGCTGATGCTCCAATGCAATCATCTCCATTATTTTAACAGCTGCATCTTTAGCTCTGGTGCTGCTGACTTTGAATACTATTAAGTTTAAAAATTGGCCAGCAAAATCAACTAAGACTGACATCGAACCAATGGCGAAATCTTGATCTTTAATAAATATTGGCCAATACGTTAATCAATATATTACGCATCTCTGAGGCTAACACTGCTTTTACTCAGCTAGCTAGTCAGCTACCTCAGAATCTTGACGGCACCGTATCCTGCAAAAAGAATGACTTCTGCACTACAAAACAAACGTATTTCCAAACGTATTGTAGCACAAAGAGTATCTTAAGCATTAGAAAGCTTTCTGTGCTACAAAACAGGGATGGTCTCCTAAGAGTATCGTAGCGCAACGATCATCAGGTGGCGTTTCCATCATAAATATTAATGAGCCTCCCCCCCCCCCCCCCCCCAACAATTTGAAAATTTGTGTATCGTGCTGCTACTTTGCGCATCTACCTGCAGCACATAAACATAAGTGCCTGCAACCCAGACGCAGGAGTCTCTTTTACCAACCCAAAAAAAAAATCAATTCTGACAATTACATATCAATGCATTGAGTCTGCATCTTAATTATCGATTCACAACGATGCATCAATTTATCTTTAAACCTATGAACTTTTCCCCTTCTGTGCATGATTAAAGGTCTTCAACGCAGGACACCGGAGATGGTATTGGAGATCCATGCAAAGCACGTAGCAGCCAAACCTGTGAAGCTGCGCTGGGGTGGGCTGGGGAGTTGTGTGGGCATGTCCTTCAGCAGCAGCTCCAGACTTTCGGTTCCTTCGGGAACCAGCTTCTGATCCCACTCCCCGGAGCAGAACACCTTCAGCGTCCTCCCCAGAGAGGCATGAACTTCACATACAGCTGGAAGGGGGGCAGAGGAGAGCAGAGGGCACCTTGTGTAAGTGTGGACCCCCTTTCCAGTTTGCTCACCAGCAACAATTGTGAGATTTACCATCTGCTGTCAGCATGCAAAAAATAAAGAAATTTAAAAAATCAAAATTGCCTAAACTAAACAGGGGAGGGGATCCCTGCGGGCGTTCAGGTGCACCCCAGATTCTGTGGCGCTTGGTAACAAAGACGTGATATCGTAACTCAGTCAGACCAGGCACTTGGGATAATAATGTGAGCACAAAGAAGGTCTTCAGGCAATTAAAGGAATTGCATCCAAAAATGTTTAAGATCGTTTTGGGAAGAATACAACAGCCAATCAAAATGTTTCACAGTCACTGATAAAAATTAGACACATTCCCAATATACAAAATATATCACGAAAGCCTCCTCCCAGTATCATACACTCCGATTCCCATGAACACCTGGTGATACTGGGATTTCATTCCCCTCCCGCTACTTGTTCACTCTGTCTGGAAGGGCACATGAATGACATAATTGTCTTAACGGCACAATGGCCAAGACGATTTGGGTGAGGATCAATGTCTAGCTGAGCTCCGTCGGCTCCCATCGTGCATGTGCTTCTTTTTCACCCCGACGCAACACAATACGCCAAGTGGAGAGCGTCATTTAGCTGTATGCACCTAGGAGACATCAGTGCTTAACAGCTGTAGTGCTCTACATCATTATATTATGCTTTCTACGATACAGTTACAGCCTAACAAAGGGCGGATTCTGCCTTAATACATGGAGTGAGCGGCGCGCTTCAAGTCTTACTTCGGTCTGGTGAAGTCTTACTTCAATCCAACAGGTCTCCTCGCCGTGATAGTGACCTCACTCTTGCCTAATTCCACAATTGGGCCTAAATCCAAAAACCCAAGCCGCTCCACTCACCTTCCATCAACTCGCTGCCAAAGACGATGGCCTTGGCGTTCGAGATGGTGACGCAGTGCAGTAGGGCATCCATGCGCAGGTTGAAGTTTATGAGCGCTGCCTCCACGCCGATCTTGGCCATCCCCAGCCAGAGGCCCACGTACTGCGGCCGGTTCTCCATGAAGAGGGCCACCACATCACCCTCCTTGAAGCCCCTCTGCAGCAGGAGGTTGGCCACGCGGTTGGAGTAGATGTCCAGCTGCCGGAATGTCCATGCCTCACCGGTGGCCTCGTATATCAACGCCGTCTTGTCCGGGTGCCGCTGCAGGGTCTCCGCGAAGATCTTGGGGATGGTGTTGCGCTGGCGCAGGTGCCTCCTGACGTTGAGCTTCACCCTCAGCAGGAGGAGAGCGGCGCTGCGGGAACACGGACAGGTCGGAACACGCCGAGGAGGCCGGTGCCGTGCAACTCGTTGACAATTCAGCCGTTAAACCTGAGGACTTCAGCCTGAAGACTAGTTGGCTTGAAGCGCAAAGACCGGATCCCAAACTCTCAATTAGTATCATTGCAAAATGGACAGTGTCAGTCAAGCAGACATAGCGGATTCAGTGACACTACGTCTCCAGTACCGGAGAAATCATACTTCCTTTTTTACTTCTCTTCCATTCATTGTGCAAGATTAGCCTGAAACCACAAGCCGCAATGCACTTCACAGTCACGGCAGCCCCGCCCATTTCCTACTTCAGTGCTGA
This sequence comes from Brienomyrus brachyistius, assembly GCF_023856365.1. Lineage (NCBI taxonomy): Eukaryota > Metazoa > Chordata > Actinopteri > Osteoglossiformes > Mormyridae > Brienomyrus > Brienomyrus brachyistius. The sequence continues at coordinate 17,866,718 of NC_064539.1, read as the reverse complement.
TCTTTCAGTTTGAAGACTCATGCAAAAGCAGGCCAAAGGTGACTCTGTAACCTCCGTGACTACAATGGGGCACTCTAGTGCCACATTCTGACTCTGCCTCCCTTTATTCAGGGCTGACCACTGACAGTTACTCAGGACTCTAATTTATTAAAGTTCTCATACTGGAACTTCAGGAAAGACACCCTGTTGTGACAGGTAATTCTACCTCTGACTAAGCAATCACACGGTTTTATTTCTGAGCTCAAAATTGCCAAATACGTTGAATTTTTCCCCAGTATAAAGTTCTCTAATTGAAACTTAACTACAGTGTTCAGGCAACACGCCCCCGTTATCACCCTAAAGCTTGTTTTACCGGATGAGACAGAATTTCTGGTTTGAGGGAAGCTCAAAAATTAATACAATCCTAACAAGACAGCCAACTCATGCGGAGACTGGACCGACCCACCCCAGCCACCGGCCTGCCCCGGTCCACGCATTCTACTCACTGGAGGTCTCTTCCCAGGGTCTTCACCACGACGTCGACGAATCGCCAGCCCCCGGAGCTCAAGTAGAAAATGATGATGCTGGTGACGACCTGCCACCACGGCAGGTCCATGATTAGCCTCAACAAGAAGAGTAAGCCGGCACAGCAGGCCAGTCGCAACATCCTGCAAGATCAGACAAATAAAAGCTGCACAAACTCATAATCGCAACGTTCCCAGGCGAGTAAAAATAGGAGGCCATAAAAACATCGATGAGGACAGAAACCGGTCACATGGTCCAGCGGTGCAAGGACAAACGTATCCAATTGGCTGTTGGACAGGCGTAGACATGACCCTGCCGCATTGTAGAAGTGGAATATTCACCTTTGGGCTGTAGAAAGTTACATTGCAAACATACCTGGCACTTACAGGTCATTTAAACAAAACACATTGCAACAACTGTTCAGTGGTGTCCAAAATGGATTTGCTGCTTCTGTGGGGGGATTTTGTGTAGATCCAAACAATAAAAGCTTTAGAAATAAAAGATTCATGATCTTTACAAGTATATGCAGATACTGATGAACCATGTCACAGTACAGGATCTTGCGATATACTCTATTAGCCTATCAGCTGTCTGACAACAGACAGGGACATTTGAAGGGGCAGGAATAAAATGATAAACCTTATCCGTTCAGAACCGACAAAAAAAACGTAACGATTGCACTACACAGCATTCAAAGTTTTCATCAAACAACAATAAAGCGTGCAATGTTAACACTATGGCGGCATGTCTTTTATAGAGATAAAAAAAGAAAGTTGTGCTTAATTTAGTTATTGACAGATATATGCGACTGCGGCGTAATGAATTATAATGGCACTCTTTAGTAAAGGCGAGGCTCTTCCTGCGGCGGCGCGCGTCAGGTGCGGCTCGGCTCGGCGTTAAAACCCTGATCAGATGACTGCTAGCCGACATTAACATAACGTTTAGACACCTTGGCTACTGCCATTTTCCAATATAAAGGCGTCAGTTCATCAACAACGGCGTTTTGTCTATGGGGAGGGGGGAGAATAACATCACGAGCGGCGGCAGGTTGCCGACATGAAGGAAAACGCAGAAACCACCTTACCCAGCAAAACCATGTGCTCGGGGAGGGAAAAAAAACACACATCCGCATAACTTAGATCACGCCATCATTCGGACCAGAGCGGCTGAGATGCAGTCACGTAAATGGAGGGTGGATGCGCGAAGCTACGGGCACGTTTGATCCATACATGCGGTGCCAAGTGGCGGGTTCAGCGTCTCTGTTCCGGGACACACGGGCATGACGACCCTCCGTCCACGATTCATGGATTTAACCGGACAGACAGTATATGGCGGCCAATCCCGCCTAACAGATGTCGCCATATGACAGACGACCGCAGCCAAACCGAGCACTGGTCCATTTGGCGCATCCTACATCGGCAAGGTTGTTAAAGGACAGTCGCGGGAGCCACCGTTCCTATATTATCCTTCACGTTTTGGTCTGTTTCCGGCCTGTCCGTTACACTTCAATAAAACTCAATCAACAGCAGCATCAAAATGAATACCAGGATTTGGAGACATACCTTGATCGCACGCCCCGGTATCCAGCCAATATTCCGGCGAAATGATAACAGATGAAGACCCCCCCCCAGCCGCACACAGTTCCCCCTTCGATCGGCTTAGCTAAAGCGCCTGCCCTGGCTAACTAGCCAGCTACTGCATGCGTTTTAACGCACCCGGCGATATCACCAGCTACTCCGCGCCACTACTCCCCAAGGTGAGATCACATCCCGGTCTTCGCCTTTTTAATTCATTGACTCATTCTTATCTACGTCTTTGTTTCATTGACTTTATTAAAAAAAAAAAAAAAACAGTGGGTTGGTTTTTAGCTGGAGTTAATTCAAATGACCTTATAATTTCCCTTCCCTGCTCCCGCCCCTTCGGCGCTCGTGATGGACATGCGCTGAGCCAATGGGCTCTCTGATCGCCCCTCGTTACGTCACCGCAGGCGGGACCTGACGTTGAGGAACAGCGCTGTCAAGGAGATGCGGACCCAGAGCTGCGGTAATGCGGCCGACGGCAGAGTAGCCTTACTACACCCTGCAGGGGGGGGCGAAAGGCACTGCGTACAAGCGACAAATAAAAACCTTCGGGAATAATGATTCATTTCGCGCATGATAGAACCAAGACTGTTGGGGGAAAATGTTATTCCTTCTCTAATAATTCCAAATCTATACAGTATGATATTCCGCATTTCTATTCAGCTATTCAATCCTTAGTAAATAACAGCTCAAGCTAAATATTAATTAAAAATAACCATTCGGCTATTCCGATAGTAGGCAAAGTGGTAAAATAGACACAAACCAGAGATTACTTTGTTAGTCCATTTTAATGTCCCAGTTTCCAGTTATAGCTTTGTCTTACATAAAAGTATTGGAAAGTATTCTGTTGCATGTTAAAATGAGTTATGTTTTATGGCTTCTCATTTGCTTTTTGTAATTACTACAAGGGTAGAATACTGATAAGATTACAAAATTAGCAATATTATCATTTGGCAATGACAGTGTACACCTCAGATAACCATTTTTATCGCTAGATGTTGATATGACTGCTTGTATTAAACTCCAAAAGAGAATGTGGCCTGTTTTATAGCCTGGTGGATATATCTGAGATTAGGCTCATTCAGAGATTAACACGGGGACAAAGTTCTTGCATGAAGGCAGTCAGGGTCTTCACTGATTGCATTTGTGAGATATCTCCTGCTTGGAGGGGGAGATTACAAAAAGACTATGCTCCTCCATTTAGCCGTCAAAGATAGGAGCTGAGAACACAGCTATCAGCTGGGAAATCGAATGACATAGCAATTCTGTAACCTTTTTAATGTGTTTCTTATGCATTTATACATAGACAGCAACTTGACGCTGATGTACAATAAAAAACACAATATATCTGGTCATTTTTATTTAACTGCATGGCTGGGTGTAATCATACCATACATCTATAATCAGGAAAATCAATGTATGTGCATCAATCCTCCAACTCTTTTAGAAAATAAACTGTTTAAATAAACATAACATTAAAATGCAAAACTCATAACTATTACACAAGGCAGGTGCAGCTCACTGCTCCAACACGCTCAGTTATGTAACTTTACCGAAAAGTGCATTATAATTACTATGAAAAGACACACAATTCATGCTGTATTGTACAGAAGTTTTACCTCCAAGTCGTCATACAGAAGATCACCAATTGAGCAGAATTAGACCGAGTGGCAGAACTGGGTGAATAGGTGTAACAAGCAGTTTACCATCACTCCAGCACGTTAGAGTTCATGAAGGCGACACCTTAGTCATCTAGCTGAAGTCCAAAGTGCTCATACAAGTCGCGTGTGGTCACACCTCGAGCCGTCGCTGCAGACGGAGAAGCATGGTCAGTCAAACGTCGCTCATTAAACACGAACCCTAGAAAATACAAATGCAACCGTGCAGCACTGAACAGCTTAAGGCTGGTTCATACTTTTCCGCACAGGTACTAACTGCTGAAACGTCTAGGACACATTTGATGTCACTGTGCGACTCCGTGGACAAACGCCCGCTGCACTCCACATTTGTGTCTGCGCAGTGCTGTGCACGCAGCTCTGGGCTCACTGCACAAGATCGATTCGCTAGCATCCACCTTGGATGCTTTTGACGAGCGTTGGGGCAGTTTGCAAACCCTACAGACTATGTACAAGGTAATCAGATTGTCACATACATGTAAATGCGTGTGCATGTGCGCGCAGACCTGTCCCGAATTGGAAATCTCACGCCAAAGATGGTAACCGTGTGAGCTGCCTCTGAATTTGCAAAACATGGACACAAACACCACTGCCGTGGTACGTGTGCAGGGAATATCAGAATAATAATTTATATTATTAACAAAAATATAAACACAACACGTTTCCGTGCACACATACGCAGAGTGGATACACGAGTGTTACCCTTGTGTGGAGAGGTATGAACCAGCCTTTAGGGACACGTGTCCACGTCCAGATGTGCATTCAAATCCCGTGGCCGACACAGTAATACAACTGCTGGGCCTGGAACTCTTAATTATAGGAAACTCTGTGCTGTCATCCTCAACTGTATAGCCCTTTGGACAAAACAGCCTGATAAATATCTAAAGATTCAAGATTCGAGCAATTTATTCTCACATATGCGCTACATAATTCAATTATTATTCTGTTCACTCCAGATGCTGTAAAAAAAAAAAAAAAAAAGTAAAATGAAAAAAGTAGGTAGAATATAAAAGGTACATATCTACTGGAGATTAAAAAAATATACATCACAGTGAAAACAAAAATGAAACAGAAATATTCATGTAAAATATACGCAAATAGATAAATATACATAAAAATACATAATATATGGGTAAAACATGTATGGTGCAGGAAACAAAAAAACGTACTGCAAAACAATGCAAACGACGTATCTCAGTGAAATAATGTAGCGCAAAGTAATGACATAAAATAAACTTACCAAGTTTGCCCAACAGGGTCTGACCAATGTCCTTTATGTCATTGTACTCATGCAGCAGGTCAATATGCTGTTCCAATTCCTGCACTCCTACACCCCTGTAAAAAGCAAATAACATTTACTGGAGAAAATGCAGCGTGTTATGATTGAGGTCACTGTGCAGACCTGCATCCTCAACGATCTATGAACAGACAACGTCTACACACTCGCTTTCCAGGAGGGCGATCTCAGAATCCAGTTCTGTACGCTTTCTCCTCAGCTCCTCAATCTCTTCTTCAAGGCTGGGCTGGACCAGGGAAGTATGGTGCAGGATGCTGGGAGACTGAAGCTTGTAGAAGGTGAAGGAGAGACAAAAAAAAAGTAAAAATGGAGGAGAGCAATCGTTAAATTCCATAAATGTGCCCTTGAGAGGTAAAGTGAGCTATCCCACATGTCACTCAAAAATGAGTTTAGTGTCCAATATTAATTATTGAGGGTCTATCTATCTTTTAAATATACCGAGGTCTGTGCTACCTATGATACATATCAATTGTAGGGTATAGGCACACTGATTTTTTTGAAAAAATTTCAACTTCGGAGCTCATTTTCTCAAAACTTTGTTTTTGTGGGATAGCCCACTTTACCTCTCAAGGGCACAAATGTATTGAACAAATGATTCCCAGAAAAAGGTCTATTCCAGACTAAGGAGGAGTAAAGGTGATACAATCCACACACACAAAATCCAGAAAAGGACAGTTGAAGTTAACCTTGAAAACCAACTAAATGGACATCAATTTAGGTGAAAGAAAAATATATACAAAGGATAGTCCGAATTTGTAATAAAAAACACATGAAATTGTAATACACACAACAGTGAAATGTGTTCTTCAGCACTAGGTAAACACTTTTACGGACAATCAGGTTCATACCATCTTAACAGTTTTATCCGAAAAGTTGTTGTACAGCCAATATTTACTAGAATAGAATTTCTTAAATAGAACAGACTGTGGAAAACTGACAAACTTACAGGAGATTTGAATTTGGAATTGATATTTTTAGATCCGGAGTAAGGCATCCTAAAGAAAAAGAAATATAAAAAAATTAACATGGTATGTTTTTTTTATCTGACAAATGTGTTTGTACTGCATAACGAGACGCACGTTATTTAACATCAAACTATACTAGACAGGGACCAAAAGCGCCTCTGAAATGAAAATCTTTAACCCCATAATTAACATTTACCAAAATACAATGAACAGTAAAGAATGGATTTGAATATTAATTCACACCAGGCCGAGAAACGCCATTGACTCCGCTACCAACACCGTGTTACTGTATGTATGCAACCCCACAACGTTTATTTAGTGGTAATTGAATACTGTCGAAACAAAAGATACAAATTACGTCGTAATAAGTGTATGGCGACGTGCATGGAAATGAAATAAAAATGTACTACGTGGAAAAGTGAGCACTTTATTCAATAGAAATACCTTCTTTTCGGGGTTGATTTCAGGGGTTTATTTGAGACCTTGCTAGCAACAGTAGCTTTCCTCTCTGAATCCATTACAAGTCACGCAAACGCCTTCTATGTAATTCTAGAAACTGTTCTTAAATACTTTAAACAGTTCACGGTAACTGAGAAGCAGCCATAAGGCATGAAGCAACCCGCCATGAACTCTTTGAAAACCAGAGCATTTCCGGTTCCTTCCGTTGCGTAAACGTCCGAGTTAGACAATCACAGAGTGCAGTTTACCATTTCACATTTTAATTGGTTAAAAGTAAGACATGTGATGTGTTTATCGCGTATGTTTAAAATTTTGTTAGGCTATAATCACTTTTAATATCTTGTTGTACGTTAATGGTTGTGGCTTGCAGTTTCTTTTTGTACATGCCAATAAATGGCAGCTTAACGCATAGTATGCTACTAGAGAAATTGATATGAATTTAAATCAAACCCATCATCTTACACAAATGTTTACAAGACATGCCGTGAGCATGCTGATCTGCCGTGAGTAGCTACATGCCAAAAAGGAGATCCTGCAAATGCAAATATGCCAGTGTTTTACACAGCTTCACTTATTTAAACACATAGACGTGGAGATTCTGAAGTTTATCCCAAAAAGCACAGGGCTTGAAGTTGGACACGCTGTGGGCGTGGCGTCAGTTCATCGCAAGGCACACACTCACACAAGAGTTACTGCAGAAACATCAGCCCACCTAACAGCATGCAAAGGATAACTGGGCTACCCGGAAAAAGCCCGTAGGCAAAATTAACTCTAAACATGCAGGCGAGTCACCACAAACTTACTGCATCGCCCAATTTAACTTATTTCAATGCTGTTCTACTTGAACTGCACAACATATCATTCTCATCCAATGAAGAAAGTCATTTCTAAATGCTAATAGCAATAAATTTAGCAGATTATTTTTGTACGGCAACAGATGTGCGTGTATTTTCTGCGATGGCCTTTTTTTTAATAAACGAAGAGACGTGAAGGGGTATATACCGCCACCTATTGTTGGGAAGGAGGATCGGGCATGCAATGTATCTTTCAATTATTTTCTTGTATATGATTAACCAATAACAACTATTTGCATTTAAACCGCAAAATAATTCAAGAAGATGAAATATCCTTGAACGTTTAGTACCAATTGAAAACAAAAACCGGAACTCTTGCTGTAAAAAACCTGGAGCAGATTTTAAATATAGACGGGCGGAGTGAAAAATCGAAAAGACAACGCGAAAAATTGAGCTTCAACACCGGTAAGTGGCGACAGAATCCAGTAAAGAGAAAAAACAACTGTTCGAGTGTGCAATACCGATAAAACCAGCAGAAAATACTGTTTGTGAAGAAAAGGATGTCTTTGAAAAGATACACAGATAATAATTACATTAATCCAAGGAAATTGTACATATATGTTTTGCTTGAGAACATGGTGGGAAATTGGGGTGTTATTTGTGAATGCAACTTCAAAATGGAACAAATTTGATAACTGATCTTTATTTTTGACATGTATAAAAAGGAGGAGCACAGAGCGTCTGTAGTCAAAAAGTAGTTCTATCGAGCATATTATTTGTGTATGACACATGTGGTTACTATATAACATGCAAAAGTTATATTTTTATATATATATATATGGGTAATATTTATTACTGGCATATGAAAAACGCAAATATCTTCAAGCAGCCCTTCCATTAGGCATGGATTAGCAGGCTTCATCTCAAGCCTGGTATTATGAAATCTGGGAGGGCATGAGCGAGTGAGAGTGCGGCTGTGCAGAGACTTCGAATGGATTGTAACTGTTATCTGCATCTTTGTATCTGTGTCATGCACGCAGAAATGTTGATCAAACTGCTAATAAAAAGCAGAAGGGACTCTTGGGTGAGTCCTCGCTGTCTTGGGAAAAACATCGGAGGTTGAGGAGTTACCGATATATGTTACTAACGAATGTGATCATGAGAAAAATCCTTTTTACAAAGTGTTAACAGACATAAACTGCCTTACATTTTCCAATAACCTGAACTCAACTACAACAACACATTTGGGACTGTTTTCAGGGGTATTTAGAAGAGTTTTTCCCTGCTGTCAACTTTTATTGTATATTAATTTCTTAAAAAGAATATGACTTATCAAGATCCCTAGTTGACTCCATAACACAGGTATTCATACCAACAGGGTAGCAAACAGCAGCCCATTAGTGCTCGGGGAAATCACGGTGTTTTTAAACTTGTTGGCTATATTGTTAGAGGTCAGTAGAATTTTATTAGGATTTTCCCAGAATGTAGACAATTTCTGTTCCTTGTTGTTGGTCTCCGTGTATCGGTAGTGCATCCGCATGCTTTTCCAAATTAATCTTGGCGTCAGATCACTGACAGAGCCGCGTCCCTTCTGTTTTATTTGAATATTTTTCTGTTCAGCCTCTGTGTCCTTTAAACAAATCTGATGCGTACCACAGAGTAGCGCTTTGTTAGTAAAAGGTAGAGATAAAACAACGAATGAGAAAGTAATGCAAAATAATGTATACATCAAATACACAGGCCTTATAATACTGTAGTTCACACAGGGTAGGCCTGACAATCTGAGGATCGCTGCCTGCTTGACAGTAGAGGGCAGTGCTGAGTACACCATCGGGTAACAAAAACACATTCTCACTTAAAAGCATTTGCACGCAAACTCTCTCACGAAGATAGGCTCTTAAATAGGCTTACACACGCACACAAACACTTACATACTCACCCAGGCACTCTAAAAAGCTGAAACGCACACAGAGTCATTCTGTCAGGGGTCCAGTACATACGCACTGCCCAGGTGTCTTCCGTTGCACCGTCATTTAACCTCAACGGTTCATTTGAGCTCAAATACTTTTCTCCAAAAACAACATCATTAACTCCATTTCTTAATAATTCCGTTCCCTAGCTTTTAGTAAAAAATGTCTGTATTTGTTTATTCTCATTAATGCTTAAGAATAGTTGGCTATACAACTATTCTTATATACATCCTAATATATATTCATTATATATCATATATGAATATAAATTTATTCTTATATAAGTATATTTTTATAATATACAATAACTCTGTATGAGAAACAACAATGTTTGTATGTGAAACTACATTTAAATCTGCCATCAAACCCGAAGAGGAGAAGCCCAACCCCCCCTTTTTGAAGTTTATACTTGTGCGGAGTGGGTGGTTATCTAGCTGTTAAAACCCACCATGTTATTTTGGGTCAGAACCTCTAGAACAAAACACTAAAAAAGAAAAGAACACTTTGCAGTCTCACTGGCGTTTCTTTGATCGCTTGAGTCGGACTTCTCGCTGCGGCTGTCGCTGAGATCTGCTCATATTTATCCCTGAGAATTTGCAGGGTGGCAGATTCCACACTCTTTGAGTGTTTAACTGTGCTTCTCCTCCTAGTCTGAAATGGCTTCAGTACAACCCAGGCAGCAGTATCCTCCAAATCTGGGATAGCGAATCCAGCTATATGCAAAGCAAGTGAGTCCAAAAACACTGATGATCCACCCAAACTACCAGTGTGTTTCTCATAGGTCCTGACTGCTAATTACATAGATAAAACTCATCCATCCATCTCCCAACCACTTATTCTCAGGGTTGCAGGGATAAAATTTCTCATTTGGGCAAAATGTCCAACTTCATTGTCCATCATTCCTCCATAGCAGCACCTCCAGTACAGGTTACTAGTGACCAAACTACTCAGAACTGACAGAAAAAAATAATTAGATGCATATGTAACTCTTGGCTTGAGAGACTGTATCCATTGCATCATTCTTCTCATTCCTCAGTGTTAAATGGAAGCCTTCCATCTTGATCTGATAACCATCTGGGGATCTCGTACAAAACATGTCCTGTTTAAGAACCCAAGTGAATATGGGGAAAACACGTTGTCTATGTAACATTGTCATAACTCAACTGGCGTAACTGATGACACAGTCTGCTGCTTCTTAGTTGCTCTGCTTTGGGGGGGTGGATGGGATTGAGGAGGACCAGAAGCACTAACTGATGATCGGAACAGACTCTTAGGTAGCCTGTTCATTCCTTGTGGACAAAAAACAAACAGGAGCCCTGGGTCGGCTCCCCACACCTCTCACACCGAGGCTCATCGATCCCACACTTTCTTCCTGTGTGTGTGTCTACTTGGGGGAACATGTTTCTGTCTGTTTACTGGGTTACTCTGCATTATCGGCGTCACTCTCAGTGTCTCTGTGCCGTAGATCTGCTGCGTGCTGTGGACCATCTTGCCACCCTTCTTGGCATGGTTTTGGGATCCATGCCAGCGGGGTAGAGCTTGGTGGGGGAGGGAGAGCAGGGCACCGGCAGGCTTCAAGGGAACTGGCCATTTTCCATTGTGTGCATTTTTTTGTGCTTGTCTCTGTGCGCTTGGGGAGAAAAGGGTAGGGGTGGAGGGGCGGCTGCTTGCTGGGAAACGACTCCCTCCCTATCCGTCTGACTGGGAGCCGCCAGCCTGGCTGCGAGGCTGACGACTGCACAGCGGCAGCAGCCCTGCGTTTCCACAGCCTCTCCTCCCCCGTCACCTCCTGCCGATCTCCTCCTGCTGTGATTTGGGGGCCTGGGGAAGGGAGGGGATGCAGGCACACACCTTACCGCCGAGCGGAGCACGTCGGCCCTGAACCCTGGACGCCGATTGACCCCGATGCTCCAGGACCGCAGTCAGGTAAGTAGAGGGAGATTTCCATCGTGTCGTTTATCCGGCGTGCTGTCATGTCAGCTAGCTGGGTTGCTTGTCCCAGAGCAAAACTAAAAAACTCAGACACAACAACAACAGTCATCTCAGGCAGACAAGTTGACTTTCTCCAGCATGTGGCTTGTGCTAAGACATGGACTGGAGTTTAGGGGTCTGGATTCAGGAGTTATGAACCAATAAAGTGCCGTGGTGAGAACTCTGCTGTCTAAGTGGGGGTTTCCCATCCTGGCCCAGTCAACCCAAGGAAAATGCAGATTTTAATCAAGTGATTCGAATCAGATTTGGCAAAACACTGTGGAGAACTGATTTTAAGAAGCATTGCAGTCATTACTATATTTTGTAATTTAACTAAATACCGCATCTGTCTAAATTAAGTACGTGGAACCAGTTGCTGTAGTTTAAATGTTGAACAATAAAGTAATAATCGACTAATGTAATGCTTATCATTCCTTTTAAGAAGCAAAAACATATATATTTTTATAGTTTTCTTTGCATTTCTTTGCAAGTTTTTCATCTATTCGTCCACAAATGAATATTTAACGTAACTGTCAAAATAGCTATGTTAAGCTTATTGTAATGCATACTTTATAATTTAAACAATCGTTAACTCAATAAAAGTTAAACAATAAGGCTGTGGAATAAAAGTCAGCAAACATAATGATTTTTTTTTCCAGCATATAACATATTTTGGAAGCAAGGAATACAAAAAACAACCAAAGTATTGCTATATAGTGCACTGTTACTAAACAGTTGTGTAAATTGCCAGGCAGTTGTGTTATGCAGACAGTGAAAAGTTGTTGTTCTGCATGATATGGACAAGCATTTTAGTTTGTTATTAAAATTTTCAGCTAAAATTGAGCTAATTAAACATCCTTGGCCATTGGCCTTCAATGATTCCTTGATAGAATGTCAAGTTGTCCTCACAGCTAAATGACCATCTCATATAAACATGATGATTCATGCACTGATAAAGAAAATATTTTTGAATGACTACAGAGCAAATTGTATTCTAAGTATACATACAGTAATTCAAACCCATTTCCGCAGCTAAAAATACATTTGTAATATAACTGCCAATATATATTTTTAAATAATAATCTGTCCAACAGCTGTAAAGTATGATATATGTCAAATATACAGTTAGACGAATGGATTTTTGTCTCATGAAGTTATGCACTCATAATAATCTTGAAATTGACTGAATACATGCTAATGTTAAAAATGCTCATTTTGACTGATGCAAACTATGATAAACACAACACTGGAAAATACCGATCTCCTTGCTGTGAAAATAAGGGGGTTTATGTAACCCACTTCAGAAGGCTAGACCAACCTCTCCAGGTTTCCAGGCTCAGGGCCTTGGAAGGGCAATAAGGGGGTGCGACCTTTGATATGGACAGCACTGCATGAGGTCGGTGGGGGAAATCTGTGCGGTGGAGCCTGCGTTTGCTCCGTGGGAGACTCAGCCTGCATGCTGGCTGCGTTTCAGCTGTGTGGGAGCATGATACACCCCAGTGTTCAGGCACGGAGCGTAGATTAAGACACCTGCCAGCAGCCCCCGAGAACCAGAACAGATCCAGGAGTAGCGATCCGGATAATCCAGATTTTCTCTTTTCTTTTAACATAACATGCAGAACTAAGGCATGCTTGTACACAACTGGACCCAACGCATAACAGAATGTAATATAAGGTATACATTTTCCATAGGCATGTAGATATACAGTGAAGCCATGTAAGCATTACAGATAATGTACTAGGGTGGATGTGTTCATAATGCCAGCTGCTACAGATTGATATGACCGATGTTTTTATTAAAATGAAACAAAACACTTTGTTTATTGATGGAATAATTTTCCCAGCTAAGAGGATTATTTAAATATTAAGCATAGTCTGCAGCTAAGCTTTCAAATTGGCAGCCTCTTGACTGTACAACCCGAATGACAAGTAATAATTGTACCTTCAAAAGGTACAAAATAGTACTTTTTTCTGATTGTGTATTGCACTGTAATTTGTCTTGCGTTGTCTCGTATTTTACTACACTGCTGTTTTGTCCTTTATTTGCCCTGTTTTTTGTCCTGTTGTCCCTTCATGCACCTGTCCCCTTGTCAACTGTGACGATAAAACATGATGTGGAGCAAAGCACTGAAGACTGAACACAGAAGAGCAGCGACTGAATCACTCATCTGTCTTCTTTGCTTTCCCAAGGATGAGGTTCTGGCTACAGGGGGGGACCAGCCTGGTGGTGCTGGGCGTCTTAACTCTCTCACTCTGTGGGAACCTCAATGCAAGTAAACAGGTATGAGGCAGAGTCGTATAGCCAGACAACCTTTGTAACACTTTCGCTATTATAGGGTCTATTTTTATCAGGGCGGTGCGGTGGTCCTAGGAGGCCGCACTGCAGCCTCACACCTCCGGCTGCGAGGGTTTGTATCCTGGCTCTGCGCTTTGTGTGTGTGTGTGTGTGTGTGTGTGTGTGTGTGAAGTTTCCAGATTTCTTCTGGGTACTCTGGTCTCCTGCCACAGTCGAAAGACATGCACTTTTGTGAACTTGTGTCTCTAAAGTACCCTTAAGGTGCAGATGTGTGTACCCTGTGATTCCGGGATGTGCAGGCCTTCCGGCAACCCTGTACGACGAGCGGAGTAATTGCTTATTTTTATCACTACAGTATAATGTTGACTTATAGCCCATATAAAACTTGTATGTCACTCTTTAACTTTTGGCGCTAAGAGGATTTTTCGATCAAAAAGTCAGGTAAGCGCATATATGCATCCATTACCATGTTTTATACCTGACGGTAAAGTAAACTAGCTTTTCACATTCCGGAAGGGGGGCGTGGCTTCCAACAGTGTGGAGGAATCCATGGTGACTGCGTATTGGTGGGGGGAGTGGTCTAAATGGACAGCCTGTACACGCACCTGTGGAGGAGGGATCACGTCGCAGGAAAGGCATTGCTTAAAGCAGAGGTCAGTCATGTGACCAAGAGCAACATTATTTAAAGTTGTGTACTTCAACATCCTAGACCTGTGTTATACTGAATCTACGTGCCAAACCGTGCAACAGATATATGTTATTAAACGTTCGGAATCTGCGGAAGACCACGGCTCAGCACGGTTTTCCATGTGTTCATTGAAAGGAAGAAAGTTGCTATGGAAAAATGCAATATGACCTGCACTGGCAACGCAAGGCAATATCTCCTGTGCAACACAAAGGTAAATTCAGAAGTAGCAGCCAAGCATTTGTCAAAGAAAAACCACATTGTTTCTGAACTCACTATTCAGTGTGGGATAAAATACTAACGCCTGTGTATTGCAGGAGTGTCCTTCCTCTCGGCGAAGTTTTCGAGAGGAGCAGTGCTGGTCCTTCAACTCACAAATCTACGATGGAAGGAGGTTCCGCTGGAAGCCCCTCTATTCTGGTAATCGGAAGGCTGGAACCAGAACCTACCCCACCAAACTCAAAAAACACGGGGTCCGACATTGGGGTGGATGTGGGGCAACAGGGGGCAATTTCTTCCCCGATGTTCAGAGTTTCCAGATGGTGCATGTTGTAGATGAAGGATTTGCAGAAACACTGTCCACCAGAAATCCTGTATGTACATGAAATATACCCAGCCTCTTTTGTTTTGGCCTGTGCTGCCTTGCAGAAGATTATGTCCACATCTCCAGCAACCCATGTGACCTTCACTGCTCCACCCTCGACGGTCAGAGGCAGCTCATGGTTCCTGCCCGTGATGGAACATCGTGCAAATACAGAGATTACCGAGGAATCTGTGTCAACGGCAAGTGTGAGGTTAGCGTGTCATTCGTGGCTTTGAAATCTGGCTGCTCTACGTTTCCTCTTTAGGAAATAAGAAATCTGATGCCTGCATTCATGTATCTTTAGGATTAGGGCTTCATTGTTTGGTTATGAAATCGTCGTTGCTAATGGGAATCACCACAGGTGCACCCATGGGTACAGACGAGGATTGAGTCTCACGTTGTCTCGTTGCAGCCAGTCGGCTGTGATGGGGTTCTCTTTTCATCCCACACGCTTGATAAATGTGGGGTCTGTCAGGGTGATGGGAGCCGCTGCAGGAGAGTTACTGGAAGCTTCCACCAGAATGCTTCCAGTGCAGGTAACTTGAGTCATATTCAGCACTGCCTCAATCTTCTATAATTGTAAGCAGTGCCACTTGAAGCTCCTGTGGAGTTCTAGTCAAGCTTAACTGCCTGCAACCCCCTCAACACCACACAACCCCCCCAGCAGATGGCGCCTTTGACAGCCACCTATGTCATCTTATTAGTTGACTGGCACTGGTTACAAGGTCTTGTTAGTAGTAAAGAGATATGAGACATTCACCATGAGACTCAAAGGTAAAGTTGCATCTGTGCTTTTCCCCTCAGGCTATGCCTTCATCACTCAGATCCCACAGGGTTCTTGGGACATCCAGGTCATTGAGAGAAGGAAGTCCGCAGATATTTTGGGTGGGTGGCTCCTGTTTTTTGTTGTTCTTGCAAGGGATGCATGTCGGGAGTGAACACGAGTGTAGCTCAGTTTGCTGAGGATATGAGTTTGTGCTCAGCTGGTCCAGCAGAGTGATGACATCATTTTTGGGCTCCCCCATGCTATGCAGTGGACCCCACTCTCTGACTCCAAGCTTTCTTCACTTGTTCACTTGGGCAAAAGCATTTACTAAATAAAAAAATGTATATATACACCAAAGAAAAAAATTCAGTCTTGAGGGGGCACAAGTAGTGTAGTAGTAAACTATAACTTGTGCCTAAATGAACCACAATCTAAGTCTGAGTTAGACACTGATCTCATGTTCGTTCGTCATTATCGAATCTTATCGTTACTATATTTGTTACTATATCTGTTAATTCTGTAAACCTTTGTCAGCTACTGAAGGGGCAAGTAACAAATAGCATAAGTGAAATATTGATCTCATGTTTGTTCATCATTAATGAATCATGAGATTCTTTTATAAAGTAGTTTGTGTATTTGTTTGTGATTTGTTCATGATTTATTCTCCAGTAGTAACTGAGATACTGCTAAGTATTTGTGCTGCCTCAAATAAAGTGTTACCGAAACGTTCTTTTGCACAGTAGCCAAGGACAACATAGATTTGCCTAAAGTAAATGTCTTTGAAATTCTGGTTTTGGTTTGGAAATAGTGAGACTTCAATAAACATGGGAAGAATTCTGGAGTTTTTAACTTAATTTAAGTCAGATGTGAGGCAAGGGTGCTATAGTTTGAGTTACTGTGGCACAGTGCCGAGTCTGTGTTTCCAATTCCATAGTAGTTGGACCTACAATAATTCTGCAAAGTTAACAGTCTTAACTTCATTTATTGACATTAAGATTGACTGATTCTGTAAGAGTGATTAATCATATTAAATGAAAAAAAATCCTGAAAAAATTAAAAGCAAAGTATGATGTCTACTGAAGTGCTGAACTGACAGATACTGTCGGGGTAAATGCAACAATATCCTTTTTATATTTCTAGTCATTTTCTAAGGGATTCAGGGATGATTCTGTGTCTCTGTGCTGTACAGCTGTGACCGACCAGGCTGGAAAATTCTTCTTTAATGGGCCCTACAGGATGGACAACCCACAGAACTTTCAGGCTGCTGGGACAATCTTCAAGTACCGACGTCCCATGAACATGCATGAAACTGGAATTGAGTACATTGTGGTGAAGGGGCCCATAAATCAACCCATCAATGTTCTGGTACTGTCACCTTTTACCAATGTAGGGTCACAGGATTTGTGGGAAAGCAGTGATAGTTTGTGGGTCCACCCACATTCCATCCACTACATTTAACATGAGTATAGTGAAGGTACCACAGACCCATGCTGTACTTCTCCAGAGTCTAAAAAATAATAATGATGTAAATATAAAACTATATGCTGCAAAACACCAAATTTTATTCACTCTTGTACTTATGATGATTTCTACACTACCATTCAAAAGTTTGAGGTCACTTAGAAATGTCCTTGTTTTCCATGAAAACATACATAAAATGAGTTTGAATAGGAAATATGGCTAAATAAATAGAAAATAGTCATTAACAAAGTTAAAAATAATCATTTTTGAAATTAAAGTAATTTTTGCATTCTTCAGACATTGCTTTCATCAGAATCTTCAAGCAGTGATTACAGCCTTGTAGACCTTAGCCACTCTAGATGTCAGTTTGTTGAGGTAATCTGATGAGATTTCACCCCGTGCTTCCGGAAGCATCTCAAACAACTTGGATTGGCTTGATGGGCACTTCCATTCTGTCCAGCTGCTCCCAGAAGAGCTCAGTAGAGTTGAGATCTGGTGACTGTGCTGGCCACTCCATTATACACAGAATACACAACATTCCGCTGGAACATAGGACTAACCGTTACTGATAATAGACCTCTGTACACCCATGTAGATATGCCGTTTCCACTTGTAATAGTAATTTACAGCATTACCAATGTCTACACAGTATATCTGATCAATCTATTGTTATTTTAATGGATGAAAAAAAGGTCAAAGTAACCCCAAACTTTTGAAAGGTAGTCTAGGCAGGGATGGGCGATTCAGGTCCAGAGAGTAAAAATCCAGACCAAGTTTTTGTTTCAACCAATCTGTTGAGTACTAAGAGTCATAGTCAAAGAGCATTCAACTGGTTGGTTGAAACAAAATCTTAGTGTAGACTTAGATTAAGCTGAATAACCCATCTCTGCTTCTAGGTGTGGAACCAGAATGGTGGAAGCCCCTATATCACCTATGAATACACAGAGTGGCAAATCCCTCCTGCCCTGCTAATGGAAGGTCCACTGGCCAACGTTGGACCTGTAACGCATAAGGGTCTTTCTGAAACTGACCAGAAGCAAGTTGTGGGGCAGGAGCCCAGGGCAGAGCAAGTGGGAGAGCTGAAGGGCCAGGTGACTAATGAAGTATACGAGGGGACAGCGGTTATCCACTCCAAGCAAGAGCTCTTGACCCCGCCTCACAAACCAGGTGACATGCCTCATGACATCACATCTTGATAACATCACAACAATTGCACATCCCTTCTTCTTCCACGTCTCAATACACACTCAATCTCTAAACACATTACTTGTGCGATGACTTCATCCCCTTAACCTGGTTAATTTATATGGGCAGTATTTAAGCTTATCCCTCTAGGAAGTCGTCAGTTCCTTTATGATGAATGTCCGAGACTCTCTGAAAGAGACATTAGAAATCCCATCTAAGACTAACACTGCAACCTGCTTGACAATCCAATTGCCCTAAAATATAACTCTCCATTGCAGGATGCTGCAGTTTTTAAGGTTTTTAGGCAGCCTGGGAGAAAACTATAATTTCACCATGGTTCACTAGACAGATTTCAAGCTTTCTGTGCAAAGAACACACTTTACCATTCTTTATTCATGGTCAGCCTTACAAAGAGCAGTACGCAAATGAAAAATTGAAAGGCCCTTGCATTTTGTCCTTTCATAATCAGAGGATCTCCGATGTGAGTGGTCGTAGCTTAACAGTAGAACCTCTGGTCCTGTATCTGAGGTCTGAGGTCTTTGTGCTGAAAAGGATAACCTTTGTGGAGCTACCTTTAGGTACATCTGTTCCGAACTTTCTCAAAGGCTCACCTGCACATGCTACAGGAAAGTCTTCATCACTCAGATAGCTGGTATTGTGTTGGAAGGCCAAGGCGAAATTTGGAATGTAGTTGTTGGAGGTTTCTTCCCTGTTACTGAAAACTGTATATTGTTAAGAAAGAATTTTTTAAAAAGCTTTTGATTATACTTCTTCAAGTAGTTTATTTTCCTCATGAATGGACACATGATGATTTTTTGCTTCATGGAAAAAAGATTTCAACACTTGTGTTGAGTTGGATCAGTTTGGACAGCTACCCCACATGTTTAAACCATCAGTTTATCAAAAACTCCAATAAGATGTTCAGTGCAAGATAATCACATTCACCACATCATTCATCAAGGGATTCAAACCCTTGTTTTCTCCTCAATACTACATTCACTTGCTTTTTTTTTTCTTTTCTTGTGACTTTGTAGGGAAGAACAGCACCCACTCAGGTGACATGGGTGCCGGTGAAGACCCAGTGGCCAACAAGCCAAGTTCAGAGAATCTCATCTGGAATATGTTTCAGGGGAAGTCAATTGCTTCAGGGATGCTTCACATCAATTTCTCCACCAATCAGCTGCTCACTACAGGACAGAAGTTACATTCAACAAAAGTGGAACCGCCAGGACGACATGCCACCAGTCTGGATGGTGGTGCTCCCTTTGGACACAATAGCTCACTGCAAGAGCGTATTCACAATAATGACACAGGACACCTGCTTCTTCTCAACGGGACACTGCTGCCCAGCTTTCACAGTGATAACAGAACCAACCACACAAGGTATAAATACTCATATCGTCCTGCTGAACCTCTCTCCTTCTTCATGTCATTTATGGTCTTGCCTCATGTGGAGATTACAGACAGGACATTCTGATCTTGCAGAGTTTGATGTGATCCTGGGTCAACAAGGGATGTGCTTGTGCTTCACTTCTTTAACCAATCACAGTCTTCATCGTATGACATCAGCACATTGGTCCATTTTTTTTCATTTTCAATCTCAGGGCTGGGGCGGCATGGTGGTGCAGTGGTTAGCACTGTTGCCTCACACCTCTGGTACCTGGGTTCGAATCTCCGCCTGGGTCACATGTGTGTGGAGTTTGCATGTTCTCCCCATGTCGTCGTGGGGTTTCCTCCGGGTACTCCGGTTTCCCCCCACAGTCCAAAAACATGCTGAGGCTAATTGGAGTTGCGAAATTGCCCATAGGTGTGTATGTGTGAGTGAATGGTGTGTGAGTGTGCCCTGCGATGGGCTGGCCCCCCATCCTGGGTTGTTCCCAGCCTCGTGCCCATTGCTTCTGGGATAGGCTCCGGACCCCCCGCGACCCAATAGGATAAGCGGATTGGAAAATGGATGGATGGATGGATCTCAGGGCTTCCAGCCATTAGGTTTAGGGGCAGTGTGCGTCTCAGCAGGCTAAGCCTCTGTGCGTCTCACCACAAGGTTGCTGGTTCGAGCCTCGTTTGTTGTTGTTGTTTTGACTGTTATCAGCATGAAATAGACACCCTTACAGTTCATTGCTCTGTAGGGCCTCTGCAGGTTTGCATATTCCTGCTTAGTTTGTTTATCCATGACATGCCCCTTAACAAAAGGCATCCACAGTAAAACGGGTACTTTAGAAATCTGTGCACCTTGCCACTTAACACAAAGCATTTTTTTTTTATTAATGTGGTGAGGAAGACTGTGATTGGTTAAAGTGCAATGCTAGCCCCTCCCTTTTTTGACCCAGGGACACATTGAATTCGGTAAAATCAGGACGTGCTTATAGACAGGACAGGATGGATATCCAGCTTTTGACAACGGGACAGTAAGGGGGGGGGGGGGCACATGTGTCTCCCGACAGCTGTGCAAAGATTTGAAAAGCACTTCATAACCTGGGCACATTCAGAAAGTGCCCAGCCTTTGGAGATGGCAAGCTGAGGACAGGTTTGCATTTCATCATATTTATAATTCATATACACGTCTCTGTATAACATCCAAACGCTATTTTAGTGGTATGACTGTCTGGAGATGATAAACAGGAAAGAGAGCCTCATTTTAATTGCAGGAAGGACTGAAGCGTCTTTACAAAAGTAGAAATATAATTTATATATTAGATGGCTACAGCTTATCTTGGTATACCATGCTAATTTGATGAGAAAAAAAAATAATTTTCGCCTTTATATATTTTTTATACTGAGCGAAGATTTAATGTCCTTTTGAAAGTCAGGCCTGGATCTGCAGCTTATTATTTGACTGCAGGAGAGGAAAAAAACATTTGAATTTTGGTCTTTGAAACCTCATCAGTTTTGTGAAAACAGCTGCGACCAGTTTAGCTGTAAAATCAAGTATCTTAATTAGCTTATTGAATAACTGACTTTTTAATGAGGAAATGTGAGATGGGAGACATCTGAAATCCTGAGACCTTACTCTGGAAATAAGGGCCAAGTGTAATGCTTTTTCATGCAGTTTATTAAACTCTGACACCCATATGTTCACCACTGAATCCATTAGTGTAAAAAACAACTTCCTTTATGTGACAGCATGGTGACCTGGTACAGCATTCCCCCCTAATTTTGGGATTGCTGGTGTGAGATAAAGTTCTATCTATAGAAGCTTAGGAATGCCTTCCCATATGTGTCACAAGCTATGGGTGTGCTAGGTATTACAGAGTAGGTGTTTCCTGTCATCCCACATAAACTTTGTATGTAAGTAATATATTTTAGATGTAGCCGGTGTGTTCTGAAACTGGTTGCATGAGACACCAATCATGACTGGTGAATTTCTGTCTTTTTTTTTAACTAAAGGTTATTATAATAGTGGTGCACAAAATGACGCTACTTGAACCATTTGCTGTAGTTTTTGACCCCACTAGATGGGGTTCTCTGTCCAAAAAATAGGCACAAAGCAGGTCCCAAAGCAAACCAAGAGCACCATCTAGTGGAGTCAGAAAATACAGCAAATGGTTCATGAGGTATCACTTTGTCCATCACTAGCACACATATAGCAACCTTAACTATTACTGGGCGTTACCTAGGCTAGGCTAGGCTAGGAGTTTACCAGCTGTAAACTGGATATACCCGAGACTGTCCTGTGCATGTCACACTTTAGTCTGGTCTCTAATTAAGAGATAATTAAATAATTAAGTGATTTATTTATTCCATGACACTGGAAATATTTGTGTTACAATTTACTCAACTGGAAGGACAAACTGTCTTCTCTGTCTCTCCAGGATTTCAGATAATAACAACATAGCCAAACAGTTGTGATTAAGACGTCATCTTGTGTGAATGGGCGACTTTTTGAATTACTAATGTTTTAATAAATTTTGTGGTATGTCTGTATTGAAGCTGGTTCTTTTTGCAAACTTGAAAGTTTCATCTAATCTTAAAAGGAGTTGTGATGAAAAACCTAATTTCTTTAGTAGCCACTAGCCACGTCTTTGCTCTGATGTAGCCGCATGAATTGGTACAGTCACAAGCTTCTGTCATTCCCTGGGGCTGCCATGCTTACAAAGCAATGTGGGTGTGGATGCCTGTTTCTATATCATGCACTTGTTTTGTTGTGGTCACTTGCATCTTTACATATAGTAGACGTACAGGTGTGGTGCCAGGTGATCAAATTGTGGGGGATCTTGGGGGTCCTTGGAGCCCCCGTAAGAAAGAACATATACGTATCTGTGTACCATAGCTACACTTCCATATTACTAACCCTTCCCCCAGTCCTGCCCCCCCCAAATCAGTCTCCACATGGGGACTCCCCAGGTTGTCTGTCACAGTTCTCACACTTGTGTCCGGATTCCATACGCTGACTTGCTTATAGGGCTCATTGGGTTTGGTGCAGAAATTCGGTTCTCTTTGTGTTGGCAGGAGCCACCGGAAGAACTCTGGGCTGAGCACAGCAGACATGTACCGCTGGAAGCTCTCCTCTCAGGAGCCCTGCAGCAAGTCCTGCTCCATAGGCACTGTATCGTTCACACCCGCATGCACACACAGGCACAAAATGAAAGATCTGAAATCCGGAACGATAATCCTTAAGTCATTTTCCATATATGATAGCCTTGCTTCTCTGGTTCTGATTGGACGACAGGTGTGGCCAGATCCTTTGTCACCTGTGTGCGCTATGATGGAGCAGAGGTAGACAATACCTACTGTGATAACCTGACCCGTCCAGAACCCGTCCATGATTTCTGCATAGGAAGGGAATGTCAGCCCAGGTAAGCTTGGCGTCAATGTGCAAGTTTACTCAGATCTAGTGAAAGTTGACGAATGAACAAATCTCCTGCCTGAAGCAGATTGTACCATTGCTTCTTCTGGCATTGTTGCAGTAGCTTCATATCATGGTTGGCTGGAGGGTACTCTTTATAGGTGGGAAGCGAGCAGCTGGAGTGAGTGCACCCGTACCTGTGGTGAGGGGTTCCAGTTCCGGCTTGTCCGTTGCTGGAAGATGCTGGCCCCTGGCCTCGACAGCTCAGTCTACGGTGACCTCTGTGACCTGGCACATGTGGAGCGACCAGTGGAACGACGCACCTGCCAAAACCCCACCTGTGGGCCCCAGTGGGAGGTGGCTCAGTGGTCTGAGGTGAGTTTAACAGTGGGTTGGGATACCAGCCTGGGGGGTCGGACGCAGTTTCCCGTCATGTAAACTTGCAGTCTTTTTTTATAATCAGGCCGGGTGGATTTGGGACACTTGTTTTGGACTGTGAAGGTTGATAAAACAAAGACTTGGATCACTGTCAGTGTACAGCCAAGTGTGGCCACTGGAGTCAAGTGACCAGAGACGTCAGATGTTCTGATGAAATGAACACATGTGACGAATCGACTCGGCCGCCGTCCATCAAAAACTGCACCGGCCCGTCTTGTGAGAGGCAGTGGGCTGCATCTGAATGGGGGCCAGTGAGTATCGTGGGGGAGCAGGGGCCTCAGGTCCAGTGAGTACCATGGGGGAGTGGGGAGTCCAGGTCCAGTGAGTACCATGGGGGGGTGGGGAGTCCAGGTCCAGTGAGTACCATGGGGGGGTGGGGTGCCCAGGTCCAGTGAGTACCATGGGGGGTGGAGGGTCCCGGTCCAGTGAGTATCATGGGGGAGTAGAGGGCCCAGGTCCAGTGAGTACGTTGGGGGGTGCAGATCCACTGAGTACTGTTGGGGAGGGGGGTCCAGGTCCAGTGAGTACCATGGGGGCGGGGGCAGTAGGTCTGTGACACTCAGATTTGTCAGCAGGAAATCCCATCAAATGCTTCATATAATTATAATGAATCACCATGTAGCTTTGCTTTTCTATTTAAGTAAAGCTTATTTTAATCTGAAGTACACAACAACAAGGAAGTATTTTGGTAACTGACTAGAGCAAGTGTTTGCAGCAGCACCGTTTGAAATGTAAAGCATGTACATTTTTCAATAAGAGTACAAATAATTGGTAATGCTTTACATTAACTGCACCTCCAAAATGCATTCATAGAACATTCATTAGCAGTATATAAGTATATCATAACATCCTATCATACCTTAACAACTTTAATATACATTAGTGACAGACACTGAATGATAATAATAAACATTATAAATCTATAATTGTATAATATTTGTTGTTAACAGGTTTAAACCTGTTAAGGTATGTCAGGATGTTAAGGTATATAGTTGCATACTGATTATGAATGTTGTATGAAAGCATCATGATGATGCACTGAATATTCTGTGAATGCATTATAAAGGCATCATGAAGTCTTTCATGTAAAGCACTACCAAACAATCATCGCTATAACTCTAAGCCCTTTTATCTCCTGGCTCAGTGCTGAATGCCTAACCTCTTGACATGCTCTCGGTCCAGTGCTCCGGCTCGTGTGGACAGGGCATGATGATCCGGCACGTCTACTGCAAGGCCTCAGATGGACATGTGGTGCCTGATGCTCAGTGTCCTGCTGAAGATCGCCCCCTGGCCATACACCCCTGTGGAAGCCAGGACTGCCCCCCACACTGGATAGTGCAAGACTGGGACATGGTGAGGAGAATAAGGGCCAGAAGGAGGGTGGAAAAGGGATCAGGCTGCGAAAAGGGTTCTACGATGGGGAAAGGGTAGCAATGGGAAAAAAGATGCTACATGAACCATTGGCAGTATTTTTGGGCCCCACTAGATGGTGCTCTCTGTTTAAAAAAAGGGCACAAATAATGCCTCAGAGTCATTTTGTCCATCATTAGCTTAGGCACATATATGGTAACCTTAACTACAGTAAAATCCCGTCATAACGTACTTCAAGGGGCCTGGCAAAACAGTCCGTTATATCCAGAGTTGTTGGATGCCCAGAACACAACTACAGGACAACATTTACTAATGCCACACCCCAGCAGACACACTTGTGGTATAGATTATTATATTGTACATGTAGTAATCCAGCTTCACCTGATCAGATGCGTGACTATTAATGATCCCGACTATCCCGGCTCTGCTGGATATCACCAGCAAGCATGCACCTTGAAGGCGGAGACTGCGTGCGAATAAAGCTACAGCTAATTTGGCCCTGGGGACCAAATTGTTTGTCCGTTATAAGAAAAATTCCATTATATGCGAGTCCGCCATATCTGATGCTTTTTCTACATGTTCTTCAAGGCACAAGGCCGGAACCAGCTGGCCTCATCCGTTGCAGACGATATTCCGTTATAAGCAAGTCCGATATAACGAGATTTTACTGTATTATGGAACGATGTTACCTAGCCTTGTTACATTATCGCTAAGATACTCTTTGGTATAAAGGCTAGGAGTTTACCAGCTGAAAGTTGGAAATGTCTGAGGCTTTCCTTCTGTCCATGTTACACTTTGGCCTGGTCTTTAATTAAATGATAGAATTAAATTATTACGTTGTGATTAATTTATTCAGTGACACTGGAAATATTTGCGTTGCAATTTACTTAACTGGAAGGACAAACTGTCTTCTCCGTCTCTCCAGGAATTCAGATAATAACATTGGCAGATGGTTGTGACTGAGATGTCATCTTGTCTATCACTAGGAAAGAGTATTCATAGTCAGGGCAAACTCTTTCTCTCAAAGTGTAACACGACATGTGGCCGCGGTATCAGGCGAAGAATGATCCTGTGTGCTGGGATCACTGCCGGCCTCTTTCAAGTCCATGAGGACAGCGAATGTGCTGCAGAAGTGCGACCGGACGGCGAGAGCACCTGCTTTGAGAGGCCATGCTTCAAGTGGTACACCACACCATGGTCAGAGGTCAAATAAGCCACGTCTGACTTCACATTGTTTTCCTTTATTGGCCGTCTGATAATGATCCTACCCACTTTACTGCATTTTTGCCAATAGTCTCTTCTTGCTCTCCGTAGTGCACCAAGACCTGCGGCACTGGCACTCGCTCAAGAGACGTGAAGTGCTACCAAGGAAGGGAGCCTGTCAAGGGGTGCGACCCCCTAACCAAGCCCACCAATAAGCAGGTTTGCCCCTTGGATCCCTGCCCAACACAGCCCCCAGGTACAACCAGCCTCATGGGTAAAAATGAATTTGATTGCAAGGGGTGAGAATAACAGATCGGTGTTTGGTGTCCCTTGTTCCAGATGAGAATTGTAAGGACCAGCCGGACACCAACTGCTCCCTGGCCTTGACGGTTAACTTGTGCAGCCATTGGTACTACAGCAAGGCTTGCTGCCTGTCCTGCAGGGGCACATACTTCTGACACTGGAAAGACCTGCTTCCTACTAATCTGCCTCGCTATTGTGGCAGGAAGGAACAATTTTCGGTGGAGCGTCAAGGTCCCGCGATGATGCGTCCATCCAGTGCTGCAATGACTTCACTGTGTGTCCTGGTCACTTAAAGTTCAAGTGAAGGTGAAATTTAATTGCTAGCATAAACCGCTTACATTAGCCATAATGTGCTGAGATGCATAACCAAGATGTGAGGGTGAGGGTAGGCTGTGCTTCGCTGTACAAAACTCCATTCTCATTACATTAATATAAACTATACTGCCAATGAACTTTTGCACATGGAGGACATGATGCATTAATTATCTATGCAAGGTATTACACATCTATGAGGTGCCTGTAGATTGATGAATGGCAGTGAAGTTCTTTGAAGTCACTAATTATGTGCCACTAAATGAAACCATATAGGACAAATGCAATATTACACTACGACTGTAACTATATCACTTTTATGTATATTTGCCATATTACCATTTCTCAAAAAATAAAATGCAGAATGCTGTCTTTAGCTAAGGAAATCCTGCCACTTCCAAAGGAAAAACACTGTAACATCCTATGAGACCAATGTTTGTAGCTCTCACTTCTTTACTTCAAACATGTTTAAATGTGCTGGTAGTAGATTTCTTTCTTGACTTTCTTTGAACTTAAGTATGCTCAGTAACACTTATGAACTAAGCATGCATTTGTTTATAACTTAGCGTCTAGTAGGGTTTAATATTTATTTAGAAATTAAATAGCATTTTTCTTATTATACTATACATATATATATATATATATATATATATATATACATATATATATATATATATATATATATATACATATATATATATATATATATATATATATATATACATATATATCTATATATATCATATGTGTGTATATATATACATATATAACATATAAACATTTATAGAACAAAGAATTTCACATATTATTAGGCTGAATAAGGAATGCATATTCTTCTTGTTAATTCATAATTCTTTCTTATCCAAACATATAAACAAATAATGTAATGAACAATATAAAGACAAAATGATAGAATGGCAAAAAGCTGACAAGCACGTGAGCCTTGGACTCACAATTAAACAAATTACATTAAAGCCACATTCTGGTGTCATACACAAAACAGAACATCCCAAATCACCAAGGTTATATGGTACAAAGCCAGCATAAAATGGTCCCTTCGGCCTGTTAAATCTCAGTTTGCAAATAATTCTGTCGAATACAGTATTTAATTAAGAATATTCTAACTTATGGAGTAAAGATTAATCTTAAAAAATATTTTAAAATCTTAAAAAAGATTTTTTTTTTGATTATGAAACTTCCACAAACAATTCCGCTCCAGTAAAAACATTCAATGAAACTGAAACGCAATACGTCACAGAGTCAAATCTGCACAAAAGATTTAAACTGTATTTTATTACCCACCAAGTGTTTAGCCTCACAGATTTAACCACGTCAGTAACATGTCGGAATTACTGAACAGCAGCAACACTGGGACAGGAAGCCTTGTAAAGTTGAGCACAATGATTTGAAAAACACCAATACAGAGAGAAAGCAGCATCCGGCAAGAATCAAGAACATCAAACAATAATTGTAAATATTAGTAATTAATAGTATCAACAATGACGGTATGATGGTAAGAGCAATAACAATAATGTCTCTTACATAATCCCCTTTCAGCTGAAGTCTATAACACATAGCCCCCACTCATCAGATACAACCAATTAATTAGCACTCTCTCTAACAGCTGTACTCTACTACAGAAATTTCAAGTGCATATGCTTGTGTGAAGGGACTCGGTTGGTGCAGCAGGGACATAAGAGGATTATTCTGGCTACGACACACAGCGACATCATCCCTGGATGCCGGAAACACTCACTAAGACAAGGCCACCAGGCCAACCACAAGCCGTCCAATGATGAAATGGCACATGCAGAGTACCCAAGACTGTCGCCTACCCAAAACCATTCCTCCAATGGCCTGTCCTTCAGCTGGCGGAGAGAGGGATGAGCAGGAGGGGGTAGATAAAAATCGTTGAATAGCATTACTAGGTTCTTACTTTGTTGGAAGATGTTGCGTAGCTCCTGCTCCAATGCTGCTAGTAACTGTATTCGTTGGAAGCTCAGCCTAGCCGCGCTTACGCCTAGTCGACTCTTCAGTGGCACATATGTATGTGATGTGCTATTTGCCCCACTTGTATGTCCGCAAAATGAATGTGAATGAAAGTGAATGTAAAAAGAAAGACACAACGAAACGAAAAAGTCAGCTTTCAGCTTTCCGTTCTCCTGTGATGAGAATTTCACTTTGCGACTAGAAAAATACAACAAACTCACAGAAGGTAACAACAAATTAGCACAGCTTGGGCCCCACTGACAGAGGCCAGTGTTGAAATGCTCTTTCTATAAAATGATATGATATAAAGATATAACGCGAGAAAATCTTCAGCTTCTTTCTGCCGCTAGAGTGCAGACGTTTGAGAGGCACTCATCCAGACAGATGTGTAAACCAATGAGCTTCCAGACTAAACATAACTAATCTGAGTGACAAAACAAAATAGGGGATTTGGTCGGAAAGGGACAGCTGGTGGCAGAGATGATTGTCACCATTCACACTTATATTCCTGCACATCAACAACGGACACACCCTCTGCAGAGTGGCCCAAAGCCGAAGACAGGGATCCCACTGGATAGCAGGCCAGGCTGAGCGAAGGAGACACTCCCTGGGTTCGTCTGTAATACAACGCTGGTAAATAGAAGGTGATCAGTCATGAATACAAGGTGTTCACCTCAATGAAAAAAACTAATAAACCGCAAAAATAAAAAGCTTTTTCCCCATGTTCCTCTGTTTTAAATATACTTTGTAGAGTAACATCTTACTAAAAAGTCTTACACAATAGTACCTATACACCATAAAATAATAAAGTTGTACAGTCAAATATCATGTAGTTCTTAGGCCACACAATTCACTTGAAAATGAAAAGTTTTCACAGAGGTTTACAATTTCAAAACAATAAGAAAAGTTCTTGCACTGGCATGGTTCGTCCCTGGTGCATTACTGCGGCTCACTGGCGTGACATCAGCGTGTAAGACTGAGCATTTTGGGCACGTCGACGGTACATTTCTGCAGCCGATGGTCCATTCAATTCCACAGCTGCTCCAGCTAATTTTCAAAGCCACACCTCAGTACTTCAGCCCAAAGGTGAAATACCTGGTATCTAAAAAAAAACAACAACATTTGTACCCCTACAGGTATCAAAAAGGGATCGGGTACTTTTACAGGCAGCAGGTAGAAATAGAAACCGAACATATTTCCTGTAATCAAATGTATTCAGCGCTAGGTAATGGCTTTCTTTTTAGTGGCTGGGAAACTCTATAATAAGTATGTATTTCCTAAAATCGTTTAAGCCCTTAATTTTAGATGTATGGCTGGATTATACCTCTGACAGACAGACCTAAGCGTTGCTTCATTCAGAAAACCGTCAGTGCTTACTCATAAATACAGGTCATAGTCTGCATGGTGCTAAGCTCACGAGTGTGAGTAAGGGGTATTTATTTTGTGGGGGTGCGGGAGAGCCATGTCAAGGGTGGGAGGTTGGACTTGTAAGGAGAGCCTTCAGAGTTCTGGTTATGTCTGTTTTTTTAGGCTCTTTTAACATGAAAAATAAGGAGGGAATTTAAAAAACAGATATAGATCAGAAGCTTTTCTGTGATTAGCATCCCAAGCTGGGTAACTGTGCATGAGGATCATGGGAAAATGCCTCTGAATGTGCAGGAGGACGTGTCAGGGGTGTCCACGTGAGGGGGCATGGCTTAACAGTACATCCCTGCTGGGGCAGCGCCGCCCTGCTGGCAGCGAGAGGGAACTACACGTCGGTGCTAATGCTGCAGCTGCGCGTGAACATCTCCCTCATGGTGACGGAGCGGGTGAGGTTGAGCTTGTGGTAGTTTGGTAGTTCGGTGGGCAGCTCCAGGTCCCGCCGCGTTGGCGCCCCCCGGAGGCTGAGGCGCTGGCCACCATTGCGGAGGCCTTCGGGCTGCTGCAGGTAGAAGGGCATCTCGTAGTGAGTGCAGGACGGACAGAAGGTCTGCGAGCGCGTCAGCTTGCGGGCCAACGGCGGCGTGAAGAGCGCAGGCCCGTTGGCGTTCGCCGATGCCGTCGCTGCAATGATGTTGTGGTTGGAGTGAACGGGCGGCAGGTGTGATGTCACCGCAAAGTCAGGCTCCTCCTCCTCCGACTCCGACTCCTCCTTTTTGCAGCAATAATACTGCAGGCGGGAGAGAATGTCAGTTAGTTGGTTATATTAGTCATATTTAATTTAATTTATTCAATTTAAGTTTTAGCTAGCTAATTTATTTTTTGTCGTACATCTTATTACAAAAACAGACCGTGTCCGATATACTGTACTATGCAAATGTCTTAACCAGTCAAAGAAAAGTGATGTTAAATTATGTTTCTGTTGGTATAAAACTATGATTTTATGTGTGCCAAAGTGTGTTAGCTTAATAATTTCAAAATCACTCCAAAAATCACCTCACTCTTAGCAACTACCATCTAATGTACCCATGAATGTGTTGACTCATGCTAATGTGTTGACACCATTAGCACACCTTGCTTGGCTAATCAATGCTTCACTGAGCTAATTACATAAATGACTTAATTGAATTGTGGTGGTGAAAATGAACCTATACATGAAACGGCTGAGATGACCCTAAGGAGAGGTGTTCATCTAGACGTCCAGCAAGATATCTGTGACGTTTTGCAGAACAGAAGAAATTCTTGTTCGTTTGTTATGTTACTCGCATATTTTATAATGTTAAATACTTTTCCCTGAAGAAATGTACACTTACTACCCAGATGAATAGCTGTAAACATTTTCGCTGACTGCTTAAAACTTTTGCAAAGTACAGTACATCTTACTACGAAAAAACAAGGCCCCATCAAATAAAATTCTCAAAGGATCCAGATTCAGAGGCATATTTCTATACTACGTGGGGGAAATCAATAATTGATGAAAGTTTTAATGGAAAAATGGGAGCCTCCTTTAAAAGCCCCCCCCTC
Organism: Brienomyrus brachyistius; assembly: GCF_023856365.1. NCBI lineage: Eukaryota > Metazoa > Chordata > Actinopteri > Osteoglossiformes > Mormyridae > Brienomyrus > Brienomyrus brachyistius. The sequence goes on along the minus strand of NC_064539.1, from coordinate 17,835,178 downwards.
GTTCCTGTCGTAAGTTACACTTACATTCTGCCCCATAACCGAAGGGTCTTCAGGAGAGGTTAATGGGAGAATCTGTTGAACGGGAATATATAGGATCCCAAAGCAACCTGACAGAAGCTGAGCAAATCTGAACTATTGCACAATTTCATCAGTATAGTTGCTTCTATCAAGTACTGAGTCCAGGGCTCTGAATTAAATCGAATTGCTCTCATCTTACAATCCCAAATGACAGAAGTATAAGGGCCCCTTGAAACGTTTGATGTCAGAATTCCGGTTGATACATTCAAAGACAGATGAGTTGCACATTCAAATAAAGCTTTCTGCAAACCACTGTAGTATTAGGTGTTAGTTTTGCACTTGTCATCATCCTGTTACCTTTAATGAGCCTCCCCATTCTGCTCTGACCTCTCGTTGAGGTGATTTTGGCCACTGAAATCCGTGAGAGCAGTGCATGTTCAGTTTCAAATTAACTCAAACACTGTTTTTTGTCCATCGCGCCATCCTCCATCAACTCGACAATCCCCGGACCGCGGCTCTTTCTGACGTTTTTGAGCCACCAGGTCTGATGCCAACACTCACAGCATATTGTGTAAGCTGTACAGACCAGGCCTTGTAATTGTTACCATGCTTAGCTGAACAGTGAGTAAACCTCTCGACCCAGTTTGGATGCTCTATGCATTCAGTTGCGTTTGATTCAGCCACATGACTCATTATTTGTGCTAACGAGCAGGTGTACCTGATAAGCTGGTCACTGAGTGTGCATATCATTAATTATAAACGTATTGATTTGGAGTGGGGGCGGCATGGTGGTGCAGTGATTAGCACTGTTGCCTCACACCTCTGGGACCCGGGTTCGAGTCTCCGCCTGGGTCACATGTGTGCGGAGTTTGCATGTTCTCCCCATGTCGTTGTGGGGTTTCCTCCGGGTACTCCGGTTTCCCCCCACAGTCCAAAAACATGCTGAGGCTAATTGGAGTTGCTAAATTGCCCATAGGTGTGCCTGTGTGAGTGAATGGTGTGTGAATGTGCCCTGCAATGGGCTGGCCCCCCATCCCGGGGTGTTCCCTGCCTCGTGCCCATTCCTCCCGGGATGGGCTCCGGATCCCCCGCAGCCCAGTAGGATAAGCAGTTTGGAAAATGGATGGATGGATGATTTCAAGTGCCCCCCTCCTCCTTTCCCAGTCTTGTCAAAACGTGTTTCTGTTAAACTGGACATTTACTCAATGCTGAAGAGCAGCTCTCTAAGCAGCAAAATACTGCCCTGAGCACAAACAGGTCATTTAGAAAGGACAGCCTGCCACAGCAAAACGAGAGCCTTCTTAACTGACATCCAGAGGCGAAAAACCTTTCATGCTCAAGTTTCTCTGTTTATTATTTTTTTTTCCTTCCCTCTGCTCTCACAACCAATTTTTGTTATGTCATGCCAATAAAGGGAACTGTGTAGGTAGCAATATCACTGACAGGGAAACAGCTCTGCTTTTATCTGGCGTTCAGCAGAAGTGTCGGGCCAGTGTTAGCACAGAACAACAGAATACATACTCGTGGGAATAAAGCTTATCTTTTTGTCTGTGCATAAAGAGCCAGAAACCCAATAAAAATATCCATTATCTATGTCACAATGTGTACAGCCACACATAATATGGAACCCTGAAAGTGTGTGACAGCCAGACATGGGACACATTACTGACAATGCCTTATCTCCACTGGAGGGTGTAGAAAAATGTCAATTCATTGGCTACAGTGTTTCTGGAGGACAAATGATATCTACTCTGTACTGCTAGAGATCCTTCCATTCATGCATCCATTTTCCATAACCGTTTATCCAGCACAGTCTTGTGTTGGGTCTGGATATTATCCTAAGAACAACAGATCAGAAGACAGCCCAGCTTAAATGAAATTACACTTCATTACAGGACATACATACACACATATGTGAATGCAGACACAAGTACACACCAAGAACAACTCAGTGACAATAGTTATAAAAACCTTTAAAATTCCCATAGCACTTACCTGTAGCCTACAGTAACACAATACTGCAATGATGCACAGTAAAATTACTGTAGCTAAAATTCCACCTGTGATGACCACTGTCCCGGCTGTCATTCGAAATCCTCTCCATCAACACCCTGCGTGCACACAAACGTGTGGCAGACAGAAAGAAGAAGCATCAGTACACACTCATTGTCAGCATCCTCTGCAACCAGCAGTAGATCATTTAGTAATCGGACCCCATTTCGCCTCCTGCAGCTTTTACGTGCCACGTTCAGTCACTACTGCAGTCTCACTTCAGCCTGGGCAGGACTATACAGAAAAGCCCTCCTCTGTTCACACAGCGCAGATGATAACATGCTACAGTAAGTCATAAGCGACTGGTCAGTCACACACCCACATTACCATTAAGTGGACGTTCTGATAAAAAAAAAAAAATATATCACATTGCCCTGTGAAAAATCTGAGGTTTCGTCGAAGTTGTACCTGTGCCAGACCTTCACATGTCCCCTTCCCTCCTGGTTACAGCAGGACTGTCAGCTGATGATGTACCATTCGGCTGCTGGATTTTATTACACCTCATTTGTCTGAATTAATCAGTCAATTTGTGACATATTATCTAAATAATTTATACCAACAAACTCCCCTGAAAAACTGCGATGTCAAGTATTTTCTGAATATACAGTGAAATATTTGTATTTATTGAATGAGTTAATTAAGTACTAATTAAACGACTAAGATTATTAAGTAACAGGGATGTAATTGACTCAAACAGCTGCGAAGCTGGGCTCTGATAAACCCTGAGATTTTTCCACGTATCTTGTCATTTTCTATGGCCAGTTATTCAGTACAGGGGTGTCGGGTCAGGAGTCGACCCCAGAAAGCATCGGCCGGGAGGACAGGGACTTTCTGGCTGGGGAGTCAGTCTCTGAGTGCGAGAACCTGTACACACACCCACAAACGTGGGGAAACCCACAGGCTTGGAAGTGAGAGGCAACAGTGTCAAGCAGTGAGTCTCTGTGTTACCCCTATTTTACAACATCTACACATAATATTTATTTTTAATGGAACTGGCTTCTGTATCTGTTTCCCACTGAAAAAAAATGGAAATGAAGTATTTTCGAGCAATTTGAAACAGAAATGCACAAATGTTACATCTCATGTCTTCTGGGAATGTCGTAATTAAATTGGCAATGTTTCAGTATTACAAGTTATGTGGCACTGCACATCAGCGACAAGCACTCGCTGTCATATAGGTTGACACATCTATGACAGGTTGACACATCTATGACAGGTTGACATATCTATGACAGGTTGACATATCTACAAAACCTACAGGATGAACATTCACTGAAGTCCTAGATGAGGGCATATCACCTACAAAACGATCCAAGGAGTCACTATGTGAAGTGCAAATGCACTGGTCTGAGAAACATTAACTCTGTGTCATATAAGTACACTCACCCATGAGATTTCATTAATCACTCACCTAGCTAAAGCTGTAGTGATCCAAACCCTTTTTTGGGAACATGGAAGTTATGGATACCAAGATACACATACCAAAGAAGGTTTAGAGCAGGGGTGTCCAATCTTATCTGCAAAGGGCCGATGTGTATGCGGGTTTTCACTGCAACTCCCTAATTAGATTACTAATTAGAGGACTGATTGGCTGGGTTTGAACAGCTGACCTAAAGGTTGTCCCAAAAAGCTGCATACACACAGGCCCTTTGCGGATATGATTGGACACCCCTGGTTTAGAGTCACTGACTCCTGAAATTCATGTTGATATATTCCTTTTTTATTCTGCAATTAATTTACCTAGCAGACATCCAAAGGGACAGGCGACTGGGAAAGCAGGGTTAGTCAGTCCTTGGAGCAATATGAGAACAAGGGCCTCCAAAGGTGAAACCACTCTGCCGAGTCTGGGATTTGAACCAATGACCTTCTGTTCACAGACAGTGCATCCCAACCCACTGAGCCACACCTCTCCCCCAAGCTTAAACTAGGGACCCCCAAAGGGAAATACAGCACAGCTAGCCCCCCGCCCCCACCACCATTAATGCATGAAAGCAACAAAGAGCTAAGAACTAGGAGGGGCTTTAATATATATTTCCTCCGGGCGGCCCATTTCAATATTTTTAATGATACATAAACCGGCTGAAAAAAATGTAATTCTGTCAACGTATGAGATGACACTGTGGACCCCCTACAGCTCCTCTCCGGATCCCAGGTTGAAAAGCGCCACCGAGTGTGGAGAGATGAGGCACACCAGGAGCCCCTTAATAGCTCTTTAATTGGTATCCTGTTGATTATTAAGCCCAAGTAAGCTGAGAGGCCCAGCCTCCCCATGTATGCGAGCACGTCGCCTAAGCATTAGCAAAACACCTGCCTTGTTCTGTTTTTCAGGAAACGAAGAACGGAGTTTATTGGTTACATGCTAATTTTTGCATGGCTACATCCAATAATATCGTGCTCCCTGGTTCTGACACACTACATTTCTCACTATCAACTACTAATAATAAATCTAGGAAATGAGTCTCCACTTCCAAGGCCAGAATAGAAAGATACCAGTCTGTTTATGACACTCGCTTTCTACTGCACACGGACTAGATAAACCACAAGTCGAAAAGGTGCAAATACATTAACACCTTTCACGTTTCACACACATTGCCAGCTTCACGCGTGTCTGTTCCGCTTCATCTCTCTCACAGACCAGTAGCTGTAAGCGAGTGTTCGGAGATTCACCTGGTTCTAAATAAGCCCCAAGTCACAGAGCAGGATATTGGGCATCGAGCCAAACATGGAAGACTCGATTGGGTAACTTAATTGCAGATTCTGTGAGTGGAGAGAGAGAGAAAGCAGGAAAGACTACACAGTGGGGCTGGCAGGAAACAGAAACAAAGAGAACAGCACTGCAGTCAGGAAGCACGATACTGTGTTGGGGCCAGTGTGCTAAGTTTAACCCTTTGTGTTTCCATGGCAACTGATCACCGCCACTATACCCATGTACTCTTCAATTAATGTGACCTGATCATGGTTGGCCTAAGTGCCTTAAAAAGCTTGGAGGAAACACAGACAACAGTGCTGGATTTTGGTCTGCCGGATTTTTCCTTATTTTTGCTTTGGGTAAAGATACCTTGACTAATTTTAAGTCAGACTTTAACTAAGTCAGACTTTAACTAAGTCAGACTTTAACTAAGCATTAATGTCGCTTTTGCAAGATTAGCACGAATGATGGAAAAACTATCATTTGTGTTTGTGAGGGAGGGGGTGCAAAGAGAGGAGGGGAGCAGGGTATGGATTTGTTTCTGAACAACATGTGGACATTGCTGTCTTCTGTTTTGTTTGGCTCCCGATATACAGAGCAGTGGTTTGACACCAGTCCCAGGAGCTGTAATCCTCTGACATTTGTCCAGTTCCCTCTTCAGCCCTGACACATCAGCTCTGCATCCTTCCCACTCCAATCAGCCTGTTCCTCACTGCAGAGGGTCTGTGCTACGCAGCTCAAGTACCCATCCAAACCAGGGATGTTCTCGCGATGATGTCATTCACATTGCATCATAGATCCTAATGCTCACCAGTGGTTTTCTGCCAAAACCCCAAGCAGTGGATGTTCAGCTTCAAATTCAAATCACACATTCGGTTAATAACTACCAGTGTCTTGTGATTTAACAAATCGTGATCTAATGAGAACATACTAATGAAACGGCCAAAGATGAATTCATGCTGCTTAATACAGAAATCAACATGCTGCTGAATTTCAGTTAAAGTCACACTAAGTCATAGTTGATCCTTTTCTGTAAAACAACGTAGGCTATTTTGTACAAGTACCCATCATACTGAATGGTTAAAATGTTATATTTGGCTCTTCACAATGACTTCATTTGTTATTCCATTTCCGTAACTACTCATCTGGTTTTCATAAATAGAAAAGCTGGCTGCAAATTCATTAGATAATAATAAGTATAAATTCAGATGTTCATAAATTGACAGCAATTGTGTTTGTAAAGGTCACTTTGACCAAAAATTTCATAACTAAGGTTATATTTCTGAGCCTTAATTTGACTGTTCAGGGGTGAAGAATGACAGACGTGTTTTAATCAGAGGATCTTTGGGTTAACATGGCATCCTTCAACATAAAAGGGTCAAAATGTCTTTAAAGTTTAATAGTTTACTCAAAGAGAATTCAGTGTTCATTTGTAGAATGAAAACGCACATGAAGTATATAGCAATTTGCAAGGACCTGGATTATTTAACCCTGTTTAAAAAAATTCAGTCACACTTTACAGCAGGAAGCTGACAAGCAGGTCAGCTGACCATCCAGTAGCGTGATCTCGGCTGTTATTTTCCATGGGGGGTCAAATCTCAGCTTCGCCATGCCTGCAGGGGCCATTATTTAATGATTATTTTCACGTACTTTGTATGCTACAACAACAGAATTGTTAGATTTTCTATATATTCATTTTTAATTGAAAGAAAGATTTGTGGGCAAAAAATCTGTTTATCTGCATAGACTTTACATAAAACTTGACAGTTTTGTTAAAGATGGGATTTGGCCCCCAGACCAGCTGCTTCCCAGAGATACACAGTCTCTCAGGGCTGCTGAAGTGCCACTTGGAACAGAGTTGTAAGCGGGTGATTGGACAACAGCGAATCACTGCCTTTTGGTTACATACTTCACAATACTTTGTAACACACTGATATGTTAGCAGGGCGTCAGAGCGGGAGGACTTTCCAGATTCAGGAAACTGGCCCCAAAACCCACTGTTGGAGGCCCCTTGCTTGGTAAAATACACCGTGGGCTTAAGCAGGGGCCCCAAGGTGAAATTTCACTGTATGTCAGTCACTCTGTGTTCTGTGCCATTCTGGGAACCCGAACAGCAGTACAGACATTCTTTCAATTACGTGAAAATTAAATGTCATTTTATACAATTTGTTTTTAGAAAAAGTCCTATCAATCAACTAACCAGGTCAATATTTTTTTTTAAAGTCTGAAAAAATTTTTGTGACGATTTCCAGGGCACTGAGAAATTTATCGTGACGTTTTTCCCCTTCACACGCCAGATATTTACAGAATATTTACATAAATTACATAACTGAAGCTTGGATTTTCCCGTTATTAAGATGGGAACCTTTAATGACCTAAACTAATGCCAACCAAGCTTATTTTCCAGTTCACCCTCATCTGGGTCATTTCAAAGGTACAGTCTGAATTTGACAAAGTGCTTATCAATAAAAATTCAGGTGGACCCTTAACCATAAGAGCCGGTGTTAAATTCTGGACCCCAGCTGGGCGTCCTGACAGCAAATGAGAGTCCCAGCCCCAGAGAACAGAGGACTGCATGCCCTTTCAGCTAGGACCCCACAGTTAGAGGATAAGAGCTATTCCAAGGGCATTCTGGGAAATGTTGCTCTGCGGGAATCTAAGCCGAAAATAGTATGTACTGCAATAGGAGCGAGTATCCCTGTGAATTCTAATTAGGCAATTATCTAGCATGCTGGGAAATACGCATCCAAAAATCGCCTCCAGATTCCCATACACTTAAAATGACACCATAGTTGTAGCTGTTGGAACGCAACAGTAAACTTTGAAGGGAAAAACAAATGAATTTAGCAAATGTGCATATTATTGTGCCTATGGTGGCTGTAGCTGGGCCTTTTCATTACTGTAAAAACCATATTTATAAGTCAAGGGGTCAGGTGTGGTTTCAAAACTGCTATAGACTAAATCAGCCCTGAATGCCCTGCCCTCCTCGACATACCCGGTGCCTCCACAACACTGGCAGGGCCGCGTCCCCACATTCTGCACCCACATCTACACCATTGTTCTGATACCATAATATTAGCTTTATGAAGACATGCAAAGATAGACAGATCGGTGGCTGGGTTTCCACACAATAGCCCCAAGTCATCGTGTCACCGGAGCCTCTTAAGCGCGTGTTTGCTGCACCTTACCTGCATGCAGGCTATTACTGATTACGAGATTCACAAAGTATTTTGCTGATATACTCTATTAATATCTTACGTGAATCAGATATATTGCATGTATTAAAATCTCTCATGCATGTGCATGTATAACTTTACAGTAATTTAAATTCCACACTCGAGTCACTGTTAGTTAAAGTACAATGGATTGTATTTGAAAGCAAGAGGTACAGTGAACAGGATATTGGACTAAACCAATCATGCTAGATAAAGAGTTATTTTCGGAGACAAACTGCACTCACTGCCAGTACAATGAAGTGACACGTAATTAGCATCTAGATGCTAAAGCATTGGTTTGGCCCGTCCCGGTGTGGCGAGCTTCCTGTCGGCCATCTCAGCGCTAAGCTAGAAGGCGCGTTTGGTTTAATTACTGTAATAATAATTGCAACCAAGTGCTCAAGCAGACTGGAAATCAGCAGACAATACAATGACAGGAGCAGGGTCCAGATCCACAGCTGCACAAAGAACCAGGCTTCATGGGGATTTGCTCAGAGCTGCATTTAAAGCATTACATCCGATGAAACAGAGAGGATGAAGAGAAACTCAGTGAATTTCACTTGAAATTCTTCTGACGTAACACACACATGATGACCTTTCCCTAAACCACCACTGCATGATAAAACAACATAACAGTTCTTTTCTGAATATCTCCCACAAAGCCACAAATGACAGAGACGGGTTATTGGATGTCATTTCAGTACCGTTTCAGTCACTGCATATTACGACCACCTGCAACATCGAAAACTACAGTTCCCACGGCAACAGCGAGTGGACACACTTTTTCAGGTTCTCCTGAATCTGATTCACACAATTAAGTCAACGATGATTTACACCAAACAAACCCTTTAAGATTAAAAAAAAATAAATCACAAGAAACAACTTCTATTTTTTAAGTCAGGTAAATACAGGACAGATCTGGAGTCTCTAACATCCAATAAGAAACCGCCAGGACATTTTAGCCTCACTAACTCTTTGCTGAGGCGGGCACATGAAACTCCACATATACACAGCAGGAGCAATATTTGATCTCCCAGTGCAGGAGATACGAGGCGACAGAACAACCCACTGAGCCACCAGCTGCTCGGCACAGAGGGAAGCCAGTGTCTGACAAATGACAATGTGGAGGATCCGCTCCATTGATAAGTAATGTTAATCAGCTACACTTTAAAGATATTCTAATCCTTAACATGTGAAATATTTTCCATTAAAATATTTCAACATAATAGTTTTTATAACATCATTTATTCCCTATAATAAATTGTTGTCACCTTGGATCTAGTCTCTATGTGTCCCTGTATTATGTCATTATTACCTAGACGTGCAGATTGTTTTTTCCTCTATTACCTATTGTGTCTTTGCATTTCTACAAAGCACTATATAATAACAACAATAATAATACTGCTACTACTAATAATAATAATAATATACATTTACACAGGTGAGTTGACAACAGATGTGCTATTCAGATGAAGCAAGATTATTTAATTGCTCATTGACTAAGAAAATGATAGAAAACTGTGATAATTATGTGGATCGTTCAATGAGCTTTGCAAACAAGACTAATGACCAAAAACAGCACACATGGTTTATCTGAAGGACGATTTACACCCAACTGCTCAGCAGCAACGACACGGAGTTTACAAGTTTATAAGTGTAGACGTCCTTCACCTGAATGTACCAGTGTAACATTCAGTGTAAACCTGTGCACTGCAAGACAAGCAGGCATGAAGCAAAAGTCAGCACTGTACAGCTGCTCTCACTGCGGTGAGAAAGACACATTGTGTAGTTCATGAAAATGCTTTTGAATCCATTAATTACAGTGGAATACATTTTTAACTCATAAGCAGGTCTATTATACTAATTTCCTCACAAAACATTTTGCAGGAAAGACACTGGACTGGAGCATTTTGGCAAAGCTAATTCCCGTTTTACACAAACTCAGACAGCATTGCATCTGCATTCAATGAAACTACTTTAAACGAAGATATAGGTTCATCAGAGCAATACCTGTAATAGTCCATCAGTCCAGTGGAAGTACACTGCCCAGAACGATTTACCCCCAAAGAATTTAGCGTTGTAGGTAAGGGCCAGAAACTACCGGAAATCTGGTCCACTGACAAAGAATCTGCACGTAGTGCCAAATAGCTGAGATGGAGGTGATGTTTGCCTTGAAATAATGCAGGGGGCTTCCATGTCCCGCTGGGGGGGACCTCTGCTGACTCTGGTATTCAGTATGGAAGGTGAGACGCCGAATGTGGAGGAAACAGGCCCAAAGGCATCAGGGCCGTGGGGAACGTGGGAACCTGTCTGAGAAAAACCAACTGTTCTTCTCACAAGCTATCGGTGCATTTTGTGTTTGTTTATTTTAATTTTTTTTGGCAGTGGTTACATTAGGTCAAAAGGTTGCTGGTTCTAACCCAGCCTCAGCACGTCTGTGGGTCCTTGTGCAAGGTCCTTAACCCCCCCCCCCCCCCAGCTCCCTGGGTGCCCCAACAGGTGGCTGCCCTTCGCAGACAGCTTACTCCACAAAGAGCAAGTTGAGAGAGGCGTAAAGACAATTTCCCCACAGGGATCAATAAAGCATCGATTATTATTATTATTATTAAACTAGAGAAATAATACGGCAGAGTAAACATGTTCCAGTGGATAACATGTTCCAGTGGATAACATGTTCCAGTGGATAAGTTCAGGTTCTTGCTGAAGGAAGCTGCACCCCAGGTTGCTCCTGAAATTGGATCATCAGTGCAGCTTATAGCTGCACCACCTTAGACCCAACAACAGCCTGCTTGCCCAGGTGTCTTTCCATAAGACCGTGGCATTAATGGGACGTGAACTTCAGAGACGTATGACACCTAAGCCAGCATCTTGGTCAGTACTGAGCCCATGTGTCTTTGCTTACCTTCAGTTTTGTCTCCTGTGTCAGGATCTCAGGGCAGTTTCCACCACATCCATGGTCTCCACAGTGAAAATATTCTTTCCCTACCATTTAACTCAGAATGTACAGGGGTGCTGTGGGGCTCTTTGGGTTAGGATGTCATACCTGTGATAGGAAGGTTGCTGGTTTAAATTCTGGACCCCAGAAAGTGATGTCACCATTGGGCCCCTGAGCAAGACCCTTAACCCCCCAGCGGGCCCAGGGACTGGCTGACCCGGCTCTCTTAAAAGAATACTTTACTTTGGATAAAAATGCCTGCTAAAGAATTAAAATAGAGTCTATATTCAGATGAAATATTCACACTATTTTAGCATATAATGTCACATATACGGCTCTATTGGCGGATCACAGACGTCTTGGATAAATCGCCAATTTCCCCTCTAAGGGCGAGAGAGACACACCAGCAGAATGGCATGTGATTGATACAGCTTCACAACTGATGCAAGTAAACTAGACGCTTGTGTTTAAACGGGACAGACAAATTATGATGGGGGAGCGGGGGGGCGGTGGAGGCTTAACAAGAAGGAAATGACAAAGGGGGAGGGGCTATGCAGATGGTGGTTTTTGCACCAACAGGATGATTACTGATCAGGGGGTGAAAGGATCAACCCCGGGGTGGGGGCAGGGAGGACCAGAGGGCTGCCACAGAGGGCCAATCCACAGCACAAAGGACATTCCTCACAAGGGGGGGTGCATCTTTCTTTAGCTTTGATAATATACCAAATACTTAAGCTAACAGCAATTACATTGGTTCCAGTTATTAACTTGACCTTTTTTTTTGTCATGGCAATACATGCTATTTTTAACATTAAAAAACCATGTGACTCGCTGACTACCGACAGAAGAAGGTTGCTACGTACATTTCCCTCAAAGGCTTTGGAAAAGGAATGCAAACCTATTCAGGACGGCAGACGTATGACATCACAGCGACTGGCCACGCTCTAAAAGCCCAGGGTATCCAACCGGGGTCCTCGTAGGGAAGCCTGAGCTATGCCTCTCCATTTAATCTCAGCATCCAGTCCTGAGACTGGAGATACAGCATTATGCAGTAAGTAAAGTCATCCGGTAGTGCTGCAGAAAGGCAAAGCAAGGACGTCCAGGATCTAATCCCAGCGAGACGAGCGGCTTCCAGCCTGCTGCTGTACAGCCGTGACATAACGTTACACGAACATTATTCATAGACTTCAAACTTCAAGCACCATTCTGCACTGTAATCATTTCATTTTCAAACTAGACACCTTCAATGGCCGGTACAGCTTGGTTGAAGATGAAATAAATGAATTAGCTGTCATTGTGACACGTGCACTGCGATGAGGACAGCAGACGGTCCCTGGGGGAATCAGCAGATAGGCTGGGACCATGAGAGCCTGGGCTGTGGGGGATCCCAGCGCAGAGAGCCTGGGCTGTGGGGGATCCCAGCGCAGAGAGGCTGGGCTGAGCCGTCCTGATTGGTGGGCACAGGGGCACAGGGCAGGTCAGGCAGCACCAGGAGCAGTGGAGAATAAGCAAGTAGCAGTGTTGATGAATTTTCATTTGGGAATTTTCATTGGGAATTTTCATTTCCATTTTTCTCTGCACCTCTACCCCTCCACAAACTGTCTGACACACCTTCTCAATTCTCCACTTTTGTGGATGTTTGCACCATAAATTCCAGCTTGAAAGCCAAACCATCCGTTTATATGTGAGCATAAAATTGGTCTTCAAGCTGTCAAATCAAGACGCTGAAAGAATTTGTACTCCACTGCTGTATATGTCCTAATGTCGCTATTTCACGCTCTGAACACCTTCTGTAACTTAGTTCATTCTCATAAATATGAATGCAAATGAACAAGGGCCTAGGCACGGGACAAATTCCCACGTGTTCCATAGGCTGCCTGCTTGTGACAAGGTGGCGACAGATCACGGTGCTCTGCGCTTTTTGGAAGTGAATATGGTAAAATAAAAACGATCGTACTCACACAACGCGTTAACTCACTGTGCTTCAAGATTTCCATCGTAAACCCTTAGGAACACTATCAGACATGTATTACTTTGTCCGATCGGGCATCCCTTACGTGGATCAAAATATTTAGGAAAAGGAGTGCAGATTATTTGAAAAGTGAAAATGCTGTTGCAAGTTGCAAGAGACTTAATCAAGGTAAAACTTACTGCACAGTCCAAGTCTTATGGAAAAGAAGAGAAAGTATACTTCACCTTTATAAACGTTAGAGTCGTACAGGATTGCATGAGCGATGCTGCAGGTTCATGAGTACAGTCCGCAGCATTAGTGATGCTGGCGCTTAATCCCAAATGGCAGCAACCACGTTATGATGATCGACGATAGTTTCAGAAGGTAAAAAGTAACGCTGCCAGCCGCTCTCAGTTGTCAATATTATTTTTTTCACACGTTTTTCAATTATGCTTTTCCCAGTGCTCAGGTACAATTATTTCCCGAATCAAAACGATTCAAAACACTGTTCTTCTTAGTAGCTTTTTATAGAAGACTATAGTACTTTCCTTGCAGCAGACGTGTATTTGTTGTTATATAGACTATATGATTAGTGCATGACTGCATAAATTGTTTGTGTTTGAAAATGTGTCACTTCAAAATATGTTAAATTTTACAGATTATATAACCTTTCCCCAAAGGCATCCATTCTCTTCTTTCATTTTCAGGTAGTTGTAAAATGATCTTCAGATTATAATACTAATTCATGCCGACATATACAAAATATTTGCAAGTTTAATGGCATCACTCGGTGCTTCCGTTCAAACAGCCAAGAGAAGCGGTTTACGAATATATAGGTGTATATATATATCTATTAAATTCCAGGTGTTTATTAAAAATCCGGACGCATGCGCTGAATCGCATTAAAAATCATCTTACTGGTAAAATGTCTTTCGCGTTTTTAACTGTTTTCGGTGACTTTGAAGAAGAAAATTGCTTTAAAACAAACAAACAAGGCGCACTTCTACTCCTTCTCTACAACAATGAAGAAAATCACAGAAGATCCATAACACGAAGGAGTCTCTCTTTTTTTTACCATTCACCAGCGGTCCGCATTTCTCACATCTCAACGCATCTTCGGTGAAACCTTTAAGCAAATCGCACGATCGCCGGCGGATCCATGAGGTCGCAGTTTGTTAAGCCCAATCTCCGAGCAGAGTGAAGGTTGCTGCTGATATGACGGACGATGCCAGTGCTTTATCCCACACGCGTACGATCGTGGACGCCAGCAAGGACAGGTCTGCACTCATTGTCCTATAATAGCCAATGTGCTCCGCAATAACGCCTTACACTGATCAAAACGAACATTTCAGAAAAGATGTGACCACAACCCTAATGCACCCCAATGCATGCATGCTCCTGGCCAACGACGATGTCACCATAAAATAAATACGTTTATCATTGCGTAGATACTTGCACTCATTACAATGCAACGGTAAAGACTGGTATCTCGTATAATGGAAATGCACTGATAAGTTAGCCGATTAATGGACATCAAATAGGCTATACGTGAATTTATTGTATATGAGGGTGTATATGTGCAAAAAATGCCACTTCCTGTAAGCTACATTGCTTTATGTTTGTGACATATTATGTGACATAACAAGCATTATTTTAGACATAAACAAAAAACAGGCGTATATATAGAAAGGGCATAACTTGTTCATACATGAAATAACGTGTCATTTTTTAAGTAATTTTCAAAATTGAATGTTAACAAATGAGCAATAAAAAATTAATTGTTATTATCTATGGGATTTTATTTGATTCAAAGGGTCTATATACACCTCTTACTCATTTGATAAATAAATGCATATTTTACTTTGCCTTTTTACTTCAGTCCATCTTGCATCGCCCAGACCCAGAGAGCGCGGTTTACTTCAGGAAGGGCGAGCTAACGCATCTTTTCCTTCCATCCATTATTTAACCTTAAAATAATAAAACGGACCGTGATTCCACCGCCTTGTGCCGACAAGGTTGTTAAATATACATAAAGGGAAAGAAAGGTAAGGCTATTCCCCCCCCCCCCATTCCTGGCGTACTCAGTCCTCTCGCTGTCGGATAAATGAGCAGTTATGTGTCCAACTTCGCAAAAGAAACGCGCACGGCGTAAAGCGTGCGGATAACGGAGAGTCAGCGGGCTGTTCTCTTCGGTGCGGTGAAACGGCAAAGAGTAAAATACAGACCAATCAATCTACTTCCAGGGACACCCAAGGCAGCGACACCCACAACACGCCAGCGACACCAAACAAAAGCACAATTCAAATAACTGCCAAACCTTCTCAAAGTAACAGAGGTATCTCGGGCACAGTGATGAGTTACACTGCGGATAAAACAACAACAGGCAGGTAAGAAAAAAGGAATGACAGGCAAAGACACTGTTTAGGAAAAGACAAGCTACATCACAAGCAAATTGGAGGCTTTTGAGACAAATTACTGCAATAATAATAATAATGTAATATGCAAGAATTTGCCTTTTCACTGAACAGCTTTCTTTGTTCAAAAGTTTAAAGAGGAATAAGCAAATGAACTATCACTTTCTCTTGGACTCTCATTTATAGCCTGATACTGGTGCAGCCGAGCATGATGGGAAGCCATTAAGCATGACTGAATGTTCCAGGCTGGAGAATGTCAGTATAGACCTAGGGCAGTCTGCTCTGCGCGTCTCTGCTATTTGTCTGCTCTATAGCTTTCTATAAATCTCTTTGCACGTCCTCCCTCATAGAGAGAGCGTGCATCCCAGCACGGCCCAGGTCCCCAAAACACACGCCTTAACCCTCGAAGGTCCCTCCTTCCCGTCCTCCGCCCTGCCATCACGACCCTGTCCTCCGCCATCGCACCTTTTATTTGGGCTCTTTTGTGCGTCCGATGCATTAATGCGGTGCTGCTTCGAGTGCAGCGTACAAAAGCCCCCAGGATTCGCAGTAAAACCCGGTGCATTGTCACATTAGACGTGACATAAATCCCACCGCCCGCCTGGGGGGGGACCTCCATCATTTCATTAGCCGTCCCTGTCCAAACCGGCAGCTGGTCCCTTCTTAACCTCATCCTCATCTCCTCTGCCCCCACTCCTGCCTTTCCACCCTCCCTCCCTAAAAACCCCAGCCTGAGGTACGAGGTCCACTCACCTTTCTGACAAACGGGACACTATCCGGCCTCTTTAATTGCTGCCGCAGCATGAGACTCTCATCCCCCATTTGTCTTCCTCGCTGATGAAGGGCGCTTCTGTCTAAGGATATTGCTTTGAATTCATCACCTTCAAACACACCTGAAGGCATATTTTTCACATTTATTTTCACCAGTTATAGTTTATATCTAAGAAAATCCATAAAAAATAACCGTAAACTTGATATTAATGGCAATATGCAATATGCAGCAGCTGAGCTTGAGTTTTTATATACTGCAGTTTCAGTGACTATTTGCTTTCTTACATTTCTGTAGTGTTTCCTCTATCATCTGAAAATGAACCGAAACAAGTTAAACTTAAAAAAATTAATAAAGTGAAAAGGTGAAAGGGATGGCCTGCAACCCATTGGTTAGTGCTGCAACCTTGCAGATTCATAGTGGTGGGTTTTATTCCTCTGTGTGTGTGTGTGTGTGTGTGTGTGTGTGTGCGTGCTTACTCTGCGTACTCTGAGCTCATACCGTAATCCAAAGGCAGTCAGGCAGAGTGCTCACTCTACATTGCCAATTGAGCACAAATAGAATATGACAGGAGAGTTAGAATGTGGGGTCTGTTAAATTTTAACACTCAGTATAAATCGAGTCCATATGCAAAGACAGTAATATTTTCAGATTGAATGTGTGGATGGTCCTTCTACTGTAAAGCATTTTAATTGCACCATATCTTGTTTTGTTGTGGTAGCTGTGTATTCTGATGAATTTTAAGAATTGACCTCAGTGACTGACGTTGACGTTTATGCTTATTTTGATTGTTTTTACGGTTCTGCTTCATAGCCAGCTGATCAAATTCTATACTTTCACTACCTGAGGTGCCGGTCACAAGGATCACTGGTGATTGTGCCACTTGATATGAAAACAGACACTTTAAACGAAAATTCGCAGCACACACTTTCTCTAATTTAGTCAATGAATCCTACTGTTCCAGCCAGCCAAAACCTACCAAAGATTAAATAGGCAATAACCCTCACTTAGCCTGGCTGAATTGCCGTTGATAATGTCCATGGTCAATTAGGGTCAATTAGAGACTGGCAGATGTCGAAAAAGTGCCTGACCAGAGGGCTAAAGGAACAATGAAATTTCGTCAACCGAAATAATGCAATTAGGCTGGACAGATAACTGGGTGCCATGAGCTAAAGCTCTTAAAGTCTTGGGGTAAGGAGATCAGCAGAGTCAGTGAAACGGAACCAAAGGGGAAAGAACCAAGAAAAGAGAGCGTGGATAAGAACGTCGAGACGCGGAAGACCGAGGTCCGGACCAAGCCGAAGAGAGAGGCGACGCGACAAAGCCATCCTTCCACTCTCCCGTCTCCCACCTGCGCATCCGGTTCAGGGCCGCTGGCCAGCCAGAAGATGAGATTGCTAAACCGAGACCTTAATCTCCAGGATGTGACGGTGATGTATCTGACCACGGTGGTCACTCTGGTGGTGATCCTGGTGGCATCCTTCCAGGCGGGCAGTGCTCCGGGTGCAGCCCTCCCCTACCGTGTCCCTCTGGACCCCAATGGAAACCTGCAGTTGTCCTGGAACATAAACTACACACAGCAGGAGCTCTACCTCAAGTTGAGAGTGAGCCACTTGCACTACGGCGTGGTGCTTGGGATGTCCGACAGGGGGGAGATCTTCAATGCGGATCTGGTCGTGCTCTGGAGCGATGGGGAGAGGTCGTACTTTGGGGTAAGCTCTGATACCACTTCAATTTGTGTCACTCATAACACTACAAACAGCTACGTCGAAGACCTTGGCGCTCCTTAAATAACCAAGGAAATATTTATCTAATCTCCAAGTCTCTAATACTTATTGTGAAAAAAATTCAAGACAAACCCTTTACAGTTCATAGTAGCATGAGAACGAGCTGTGAAATCTGCAATGAGTCGCCCTGAAACCTGACAAATTTCGCCTTTGTACCAAACAGGACGTGTTTTTACATGAATTTATTTAACGACTGGAAACATATACTTGTAATTGTTAACAACAGTCTATTAAAAGGTAATGCAGAGACTGCAGATATGGGGCGTTTCCCTAGATTTTCATTGTTATCGCATTTTTAATAGCCGAGGTTCCTCTAAGAGAAATTTAAGCGACAAATTTAAACACCTGCTTTACTAGCATTTAAAGTCCACAGTGAAAGTCATACAATACAAATAGAGCCTTTTTATACTGTTAAGCTGAATTTATCAGGCTTAAATAAGCATTCAGTCAAACCTAAGGCAAAATAATCGGAAACAGGAAACAGGTCATTTTAAAAAAATATTTTATAAATCTTTTCATAACCTTTCATATTTGGCATGCAAATAAAACTTGGATATGTTGGCACCAGATATTCTAGTAATTGAAAAATATTTGTGTGATAATTGTCAGTGAAAGGGACTTGCACTCTGCATCTCTCGTTTGATTTCAGAATTTCTGTCTGACTCATAAATTCATGGAAATGAGGCTGTGTTGATGCTCATCTTTTTGCAGAGTCCATGCCAAGGTGCCTGCTTGTTCATGCCAGTCACCAGAAATAGCTGCGAATTCCTCAGAATCGTTCAATGCAATGATAATTCATCCCTTGGCATGAAAACAGATGTAAGAAACCAGTAAATGTTCTTAACTTTGAACAAGTTATCATCCCTTTCCAATGATTTTTAGCAGGTTAGTCACTGCTCTTATGCAAAGACTTTTTTCAACTTAATTCTATGCAGCTTGAAATTTTTACTAGAGCAATTTAGAAGTCTTCTGAGCCGGAAGAGACACAAACCTGCACCCCCTGGACACACGCATTCTTAACCAGTTCCGTTAGCTATCCCCTCCCAATGGTTACAAATATTTTTTTTCTACATATTTTTTTGCTAATTTTGACTACAGTCTTGGGGTTTCTGAAAGCAGGAATTTATAGAGCTTAAGTCACATTTCCCACAAGAATATCAAATGGCTGTCAGCTTAAATCATGCAGAAAACACTTAAATCAGTTTATGTCCAAATTACAGAACAACTAGGCACTGAACAAACTACACAACACATGATCTCCAATACAACTTCAAGCACACTAAAGTTTTGAGTCTACAGACAAAACCAATAGACTGACATAGATTTTTCTAAATGAAGCATCACTCTCTATACTATACTGAAAGTTAAACGGATTAGTTAATTCTTTGCTGTGACAAGAAATTAAATGGAGAGTTCTGTTTATGTTACATGAAAGGTATCAATGACTTGACTTGCTGATTGATCTAGCAAAGCCTCAGTATGCTGAAATTAGTATTAGTTGACAGTTTCTGATCTGGGGAGGCAATTATTGTATTTAAATATACATTTTAACAGCAGCACATTATGCTATTAAATGCATTTTGCATTCTATAAATTGATTAGTTGATTTCTGAAATATATTTATGGATTATTCCAAAAAGCCTAATATTTAAAATGAATGATGCTGATAGTGTGTACTTTTATAGAGGAGTAGAGGGTGACATCGGCAGAAGCATACTGTAAGTAATGTAAGGAAAAGGGCTAGTGAGAGGTTCTATTGCTAAAAGGAATGAATCGCATACAAATCAACAAATAACATTAATGCTGCCCTGAATTTAGAGTCAAAATGCAAATGAAAAATCCCTATTCTGAGTCGCCGTCTAAGGCTCAGTTCACATGGCATCTGGGCTGCATTCAGAAATATACACACACTCACTCACGCACACACACCCACACACAAACTGTTTATTGTTTAATTGAGAAATGTCTTGGGCCGATCTTAAACCAAAACGAATTAGACATCTCATCCTATCTTTTATTTACATATTGTAACAAAGATCTATGTTTAAAACAGTTGTTCTGATTTTCCAAAAATTGAATGAAAAGAAAAAGAGAAGTAAAAATACAGTTTGGATAAGCATTCTTTTTTATTGAAATACTGCCTAGTATCTTCAGCTGGGGTCCACCGGTGTAACACGCCTAGATTAGGACACATATGCCGCTTCTTGCTTGTAGAGCTTTTCTCCGGGACATTTTGGGTGGATCCTCAGTGGGCTGCTTCTCCCAGAGTCGTTCCGCCGGCTTCCCTTCACAGCTAATCGTACATCTCCAGGAGATTCTAATTCTTCTGCCAATCCACCGCTGCTCCGACTGTGTAGCGATTGGCTTTCGGCTTTCATATAAATGATGTTGTTACCATCTTTAAAAGCAAAACCAATCCAAACACGTCAGCATGGGATACTAAATACCTTAAAATGTTTCAATATTGGAACCCGAATGTAACAAAACCACTGAATTTCAGAGGGTGATTCGATCCTCCTTAGGCTCTGGGACCATTTGCTTCATCTAATGCCAAAAATAATTTCAAAAGGGGGAAAGCAAAACCACTATTTTTAAAACGTTTGTTTTCGTTGTTATGTTGTAAATATTCTGTAATGTTTACATACTTTGGAACTATATATATGAAACAGAGGCTTTACCTGTGACAAACCGCATGGGCAGAGGTACAGCATTAGTTGCCATTATTCAAAAACGGTGCCGTTCGCTCGACTTGCATCGTGACCGCGGCGTTTCTTTAAATGGATTCCTTATTTTCCTGCCCAGATTGACACCACGGGGCTATATTTATACCAGTCGGCACACAGACACTCTCTGCATGGATTCTATTTCAGAGAACAAAGCCGATGAACCCTGTAGTGATTGTGCTGTCAAGAACAGCCCACCTCACCCACATCCATGCCAGCTCCGTGAGAAAAGCGTCAGCGTCGAGAGCCAAACTAAGTTTCCACTTCCAACTTTATCTGTGCATAACAGGTCTGTCTCTTCCCCTGAGCTCACTTTCCTTGAAATTAATCAAAAATGGGCCCCAGTCGTTACCCTCCGTCTAACGAGAGGAAGTAAACATTCAGCTCAAACGTGGATTATGAGACCAAAGCTAATTCATCCCGACAAACGGCCTCCTTGGCTAACGAGGCTTGTGTCAGGGAGGCTTTACAGTTTTAATACATTGACCTGAACTATTAGTAGAAAAAACTAGGAAATTATGTGTAATTACATGTATAATCTTGTGTCTGGTGATTAGATGCGACAGGACCAGCTGTTGCAGTGACTCCTGAGATTACCCTCTGGGCCATCCACACTGCTAGTTTCTTGCACATATTGTTCAATTTCCAGTGAACTACAAATTAAAACTAAGCAGGAAGCCTAAACACTGGGGATAGCCCTGGTATAGTTTTGTTCCCCAAGGTACAAAAAAACTCCTGACTCCAATTCTGTACTTAGAAGGTACAATTAGTTACAGCTAGGGTACAACTGGCAGACCCCTGAGGGAACAGCCCCAGTGACAAGTAATTGTACCCTCAAAGGTACAAATCGGTACTCGTTTTTCTGACAATTCAATTCAATTTATTTTTATATAGCGCCTTTCACAACAGAGTCGTCCCAAGGCATTTTACATGGATGTGTTGTGATACATTAAACATTATCAGAGAGAGTAATACTGAAGAGGAAAAAGGAAGAAAAAAAATGAAATAAATAAAGCCAGATGACAACAGAGAAGAAACCTTCTACTGGCCATTAATTCAACCGCTGGAGAATAACCATCATGTTCTCCTAACGTCAGCTAGGTGAGACTTGCATAGTCAATGTGCTTTAAGTTCCACATGATCCCAGATGTGTGTGCCCCTGCCAAGGATGCCTGGAGTGACGGCAGTGGTCATGTGACCCTGGACAGCCAGCAGGACTACCAGCTGCTAGAGGTGCAGGACACACAGGATGGATTTTACCTGCTGTTCAGGAGGCCCTTCAGCACGTGTGACCCCAGGGATTACGTCATAGAGGTGAGAGCAGCAAACAGGCTACGAACTGATCACCAGATTCATCAGCATCATCTTTTTCATCAAAGATTATTTTCATAATTCCACTACTTAGCAGGTGGTTGTATTGAAACCTGTGACATCTTATTAGACATTTTATCCATTTTAAAACTATTAAACCAATGTAATTACTCTATCTTGCACTCTTCTCAAAACCTCCCAAGCTACAAGCCTCCACATAGCTTACCTTCACAGGGGGAGGTGTGCGGCTCGGTGGGCTAAGCCTCTGTACCTGTCATCAGTAGGTTGTTGGTTCAATCCCAGCCTTGATAGGACAATTACATGCCCCTGGGCTGTGTAGCTGAAGCCCATGTTGAGCAAAACGCTTAACCCCCAGCTCACTGAATGCCGGAAGGTACTGCCCTCCCCCTCCCCTTACCTTTACGGAAAGCAAGATGGGGCAAAGCAAAAAAGGGATTAATAAAGTATCACTGTCCTATTATCCCAGGGGAGGCAAACCTGATCCATGGAGAGTGTAAAGGTTTTTTTGGAGAACTTCTCCATTGGCCAATAATAAAGCAGTGGTTCTCAACTGCAGTCCTGGGGACCCACTCTTATTGGCTGATTGAGGGCTCATCTTAAAAAGCTGCACCCACAGCGGTTCTCCATGGATCAGGTTCGCCACCCCTGTATTATTCTATTCTAACCAGACGCTACCCACCATGTGTGATGCAATGTGTGATGCAATGTGTGATGCAATGTGTGATGCAATGTGTGATGCAATGCACGCCATGATGTCGGCTGTAATTCACGTGCCTCACGTCGCGCCCCTTCCATGTGGGCTGCGCAGGAGGGCACGGTGCATCTCATTTACGGCCTGCTGGAGGAGCCGCTCCCCGCCCTGCAGAAGCTCAACCTGTCCCTCATCCACCCGGGGGTGCAGCGCGTTCTCCTGCTCCGCCCAGACAGCCCCACCCCTCCACTGCCCCCAGACGTCCGTACCCTGGAGATCCTGGCTCCTGGCGTTACCATTCCAGAGCAGGAGACCACATACTGGTGCCATATCTACCAGCTTCCCGCCGACATGCCAAAGAACCACATCGTCATGGTGACCTTCTACACCCTTCCATTCCAAGCATGACTTTGCATGTTCCCAACCACTGTACCATCTGAAAGGACCTTCTAAAGCGAGTAAGAGAGAAACAAGCAGGTTCTGTCTTCTCAGTACGAGTCGGTGGTAACCCGCGGCAACGAGGCCATCGTCCACCACATGGAGGTCTTTGAGTGTGCCCCCCAGCTGGAGAACATACCCCAGTACAGCGGCTCCTGCGACTCCAAGATGAAGCCAAGGAAGCTCAACTACTGCAGACACGTGCTGGCGGCTTGGGCCATGGGGGCCGAGGTAACTAGCAGAACAACCAGCTCACACACAAGCTAATCAGTCTAATGGGCAAGGAAGGTGAATTTGTGACCGAGCTGTAAATGTAACTTAGCGGACAGCGATGCTTTAATCACTCCTGTGGGGAAACTGTCTTTTTTGCCCATAAGGATGTAACCAGCTAAGTAAAGTTTATTTAAATAGCACTTTTTCACAGACACTGGTCACAAAGTGCTTTACAATAGTAAGGGCAAATAAGAAGGCTGGGGGTTCAAAAGGAGAAACATGGCAATTGATACACTTATAAAAATAATAATAAAATAATGGAATACACCATAAAACAGTAAGAATAAGAAGCAGTGAAACAATGAAGAAGACAGACACATGTAGAGGTGAGAGAGGGTCTCAGGGCTGGCTGCCCCCCTGCCCCCCTGCAGAAATCGGGCTTAAGGGCCTTTGCTCTGGGGCCCAAAGGCAGCATCACGCTGCCAGGCCTGAGATTTGAACTGGCCGCCTTCTAATTATGGCCAAAAGGCACGTCCAGATCCAGAGAGTACAAATCCAGACCAAGATTTTGTTTCAACCAGCCAGCTGACTATAAAGAGTCACAGTCACAGAGGACTCAACTTGTAGGTGGGAACAAAATCTTGGATTTTGTACTTTCTGAACCTGAACGTTCCAAGATAAAAATAACTGCATGAAAGTATGAAACTGCAGGAACGCCAGTGACTTTTCAAAGGAATGCTGCGAGGCGGCTGTATGAACGCAGAATGACGACGGCGCGGCTTCCTGCTCAGCCCAGCCTCTTGAACTTTCCGCAGCAGTCCGACGTTCCACTAGGGTCAATAACAGGCTTCGTGAAGCATGAACATAATGCAACATAAATATTCACGGGGGCCTTAATCAGGCCCTGGGTTATGGTCAAAGCACGAGATGAGTTCCCTCGTTAGTTTACAACTCTCATAATAAAATTTAATTCAGAAGGTTTTGTATCTTCAATTCTTATTCTCTCGTGTGGGAAGAGAGGCCGTTCTAGAAATGTACCTTAAATTGCTTCATGAAAAATTTACGGGAGTTAGATCAAATACAGCTGGCAAGAGGCTGGCCTGAGTGCGAAAATAAATCACATGTGATGCTGGGGAGGGCTGTCAGAGGAGATGATCTTTGGTGAACACGGTCACTTAGCTAAGGAAGCTTCCCCTTTCCGCAAGTCAGTCAGCCAAAGTGCCGCAGAAAGAGCCACCGATATACGGGACCAAAACACACAGCCCCTGGGAGAATAAGACAACAAACAAGATAAAACACACGGAGCGTCCAAAGACACGACAGTGAAGCCCGTGTGGAGCACTCTCGTGTTCGAGTGGGGCCTATTTTTAACGGGGCTGATGCCAGCCTGTACCACACAGAGGCGGCTCGATGGACGAGGACCGCGGCCAAGAACTGCTAGCGAACAAGCGTCCTCCGATTGGATTACCAGAGAGCTAAATAAATGCAAATCGTGTTTGCTGGGTGGGAAACAGAGCTGGGGAGAAGAGATTAGGTGGAAAACAGGGAAGCCTTTTTTCAGGACTTCTTGTGTTTATATTTGTCAACAAATGTGGGCATTATAAAACTATGGACAGTATGGAGGTGGAAGTGGAACAGTTACATAAACCTTCCCTATCAACCAAAAGCTCCAGATTCAAGGTCTGGACTAGATCTGAAGTAATAGCCATTACCGAGTATTGTCAGAATAGACCTACTGCTTTAAACTAGTTAGTATGTTTTAGGGTGACAGCTGGTCTATTTGGGTATGAACTGAAACATCTACTTGCCTCACGTGTATGATAAACGTACCCGCCATTCCTAAGAAATAACACAATTAGTGCTATTTAATTTATAAAAATGTCAGTCCTGACAACTTGGAGTATTAGGACAGGTCTAAATTACATGGCCAGGATTAATAAGGAGACCAACAATAGAAATCAAGTGAATGTCTGGAGGATATCTAAGCTTAAAAAGGATAAAAATGAATAAAAACATTAAAAGATGGCATCATCTTTATATGGCATCTATATAACAGGTCATCCTAGATAGTCTGCATGCCAAAATTCATATAAACCAAACAAAATATGAGCAATGCTTTACAGACCTCTGGCTATGATTACATAAAACACAGCTGCATGCATGACTGGAGCCTTGCTCTAGGTTACTGATCCTCTTTGGCTCTCCACAGCATTTGTTGACACTGTTATAAAATTACAGTGGATGATTCACTCATTCCCATGCTGAGAATGACATTTTTTTGTTTGTTTACGAAAACCTCCACGTTCAGGCATTCTACTACCCTTCAGATGCAGGCCTCTCTCTCGGGGGACCAGGATCTTCCAGGTTCCTGCGTCTGGAGGTGCACTATCATAACCCCCTGCTTACGACAGGTATGGAAGGTCCACCTTCCTCTGCTCCTTGACCCCTTCACTTCTGATGTCCTCTCCTCATTACCGCTCATTACGCTGCTCTGCCGCAGGCCGTCAGGACTGGTCTGGGATCCGCCTGTACTACACCCCAACCCTGAGGAAGTATGATGCTGGTATCATGGAGCTGGGCCTGGTCTACACACCAGTGATGGCCATTCCCCCTGGCATGACAGATTTCCAGCTGACAGGATACTGCACTGCCAAGTGCACACAGACGGTGAGGCCATTGACAGATCGCTTCCATGGCCAAAGAACTGGCCTAACCCTCCAAGGTCCAAATGAGCAGAAAAAGAGCCGGAAGTCAGATAATTCCCACTCCAGCCTACAGGCCACAGCATGCCCCCCCACTCCGCCCAGCTGACAATCGCCCCATGTCCCACCCCCAGGCTCTGCCGCCCAGAGGGATAAATATCTTCGCCTCACAGCTGCACACGCACCTGGCAGGGTATAGTGTGAGGACTGTGCTGGTGAGGGGGGGGCAGGAGGTGGAGATTGTGCAAGAGGACAAACATTTCAGCACCCACTACCAGGTAAATACTATACATTCACTATACTACACAATACTATTCAAACATTTCAGCACCCGCTACCAGGTAAATACTATACATTCACTATACTACACAATACTATTCAAACATTTCAGCACCCGCTACCAGCTGAATACTATACATTCACTATACTACACAATACTATTCAAACATTTCAGCACCCGCTACCAGGTAAATACTATACATTCACTATACTACACAATACTATTCAAACATTTCAGCGCCCGCTACCAGGTAAATACTATACATTCACTATACTACACAATACTATTCAGACATTTCAACACACATTACCAGGTAAATACTATACATTTACAATACTATACAATGCTATACAAACATTTCAGCACACATTACCAGGTAAAAATGCGGTAATTAACTGACCTGACTAAGGTCCAGTAATCCCACAATGTAATGGGATGCCAAGCAACCAGCTTTAAACGTCTTGTGAATTTTCATATCATGCCTAGTCCCATTGCCTTACTTCATTTCCGTTTTTCCAGAATTGAAATAGCAACTAAACAGGCAAAAGAAAATTCTGATGCACCACTTAGCCCTCATTCTAATGCATTGTTTCCCAATCAGGTCCTCAAAGACCCGCAGACAGTCCGTATTTTTGCACCCTCCAAGCTCCCTGCCAGACAGTCCACATTTTTGCTTCAAACTACTGGGAACTGGGAGCAAAAACGCGGACTGTCAGGTTCCCAGAGGACCAGATTGGGAAACACTTTTCTAATGTATCTAAGAATTTAATTTTCATTAAAAATAAAATTAACCCCATTCAAATCAATTTCCCATCCACTGCAGTTCTCAGTTGAGCACAATAATATTTACAAATGCATCTACTCTCATCCCCCAGATTATCAGGACATTAAAGAAGATAGTAAACGTGTTACCTGTAAGTATTTGTTCTACACTAAATTACATTAATTAAATTACACTGACAGAAGAAGAGTTTATAAATATTGTGCCTTCTGCTACAGTGTAGTGTGTCAGAATATTACCTGTCAATCATCTTGGGTTACCTGTCAACCAGCTCAGGGATAGTAAAACAAAAAGTGCAGGAAATACACAACATCCAGAAGACTGATCCTTGGTATCTCTGTTGTCTGTCCTACAAAGGGTGACGTGCTTCTCACTCGATGTATGTACAACACTGAAGAGAGAAAACGTGCCACAGTGGTGAGTACTTCATACTCTCGAGCACACAATCCCTCACACACACAAACACGCAGTGCTCCTGTTCAGAGCATAATGGACAGCGCACTGCACCGTGGCCCCTATCTCCCAGTGGTTTGAAAACGGCCGGTTTGTACTCGTTCGGGTAGGAAAAGCAGACTGACGTTTCTGTTCTATCAGAATCCCAGACTGACGCCCATTTACAACAGCGCCCCCTGGATTGGGAGAGTGCACACTGGGTTGATATCACATCCTTGCTGCACAGACACAGAACTGACCTCACAGTCATCCCAAAACCAGGTCATTGTCACCTGCTGAGCTGAAAATGGGAAGGGACAATTCTCACAGCCATGTCTGAGCTCTCTACACTGATGCAGGGGGGATATAGTGTGTAGCAAATGGTAGGTTCTGCTAAACTGAATTATATTAAAGAGTATTGTGCATAGAGAGGTCCTAACCTTTCTGGGCACTATGCAGATAGTCTTGTTTACACCAGAGCAGCTTTACCAAGGTCCATATCTGTCCTTAACAGGGAGGATTTGGAATTATGGAGGAGATGTGTGTGAATTATGTTCACTATTATCCGCGCACTCAACTGGAGCTGTGCAAGAGTCACGTGGACCCAGAGTACCTGCAAAAGTACTTCTCCTTCATTAACAGGTAATGCTGCACTTTGTTCTTTCTACCTGCTTACTTACACATCTCTGAAGTTTTAACCAGCATGTTCTATACCTTCTTCCAAAAGGGTGTCCATTCAGTTCCATCCAATCAACTTCCACCCTATAATCCAGTCGTGGAATATTGGGCCAATCAGAAAGTCACTTTCTTAAAAATGAAATAATGTCATCCAATGAGTGACATTGTATCACACTAGGTTTCAGGGGAGGGAGACCTGTAGCTGTGGGCAGGCCGATGTGACAGAGCAGTTCACCTCCCTGGCCTGGGACAATTTCAGCAGCCAGGTTCTCAGCTCCCTCTACAACACGGCGCCCATCACCATGCACTGCAACCAGTCCACAGCTGAGCTCTTCCCCGTGAGTAGGGGCACCAAGCGCCCCCCCCTTTTCATCTGCGAATCTTCTGCAAGGGCCTGCATGCCTCTAGCTTCCAAAGGAATCATAAGTACTTCAATAAATAAACACGGAAAACACAATTTCAAATCCATGCATAAGCAACAGAACAGAGAAGTCTGTTTCCTCAAGGATTTGACAGCAACATTGCTGTTGATGGGCTTAACAAAGTGGACAAAAACAAGCCGTCTATACAGATAGAACTGGAAGGCTTATACTGGCATTGTGTCCCAGAATGCATGACGATCTCACTTGGCGGCTCTTCCTTTTTAAGCAAACTACATGTTGCAGTCGAGAGCTTTAGACGACTCTCGCCGTGATGCATCTCTGGCTTGTGGGGAGGAAAATGAATGTGTTTGGAAGGAATACAAAGGAACAAACTGAAGTCTATCTGATGTGGCTTGGAGACACGCAAAACAGGCCCTGACCAAGCTTACCTTCCTCAACTAAGTCTTTCCTTCCCCGACAGGGATTCTGGGAGAAACAAGAACTGCCGCAAGTCACCAGCTTCCTCCCAAAGACCAAGTATCCTTGTGAAAGTTGCAGACTGTCTTCGGGCCAATCAGAATCTCCCACTGTTGTCCGGCCCCATGCTGCCTGAGGATGGGTAAGAGGGCGGCTCCTCCTAGATAGAGGCTAGATGACTTCCCTCCAAAGCCTCTGGTCATCGTTCACACTCCCCTTATTGTTCATTCGCTCCTCTAAACAATTATTATTAAATTCACAACAGTTTTAATCAAACCTGTGTCTGTCCTGATTTCAGAACTATTAGGGCTTTCCGAAAATTAAATAACCAACAGTTTTTTTTGACTGCCTCAAGTTGCTAAAAGAAAAGTACCCTTGGATAGATTCTGCAAAAGTATGAAATTCTATTAAAGCACTGCAGCAATACTCTATGAGAAATCCCATAGATTAGCATGTTCATGGCGTCCTCCACCAACGTTCTGCAACAGTTTAAGAAGTTCGATGGAAGACGTAGGTGTGAAGAAAGCCAGTATTTACATTGTTGAAATGCTGCACTGTAGAATGAACGCGATTTCGTTGTATCCATTGCCATTTTCTTTTTTTGCTGCATAAAAGGTGTTGGGTGGACCCATGAACTTATAAAATTACTTCCTGCATCATACCAGATGCAACCCTCCATGATATAAACTGAGGCGCCCCCCAAAGGTGCCTCCAGGTACTACCCTCCCCCTCTACATCAAAGAAATCTTTTCTTCTAGCTATTTAGCCAATATAATGGGAAACTGGGTCAATCAATTTTCATAAATGACCCAAAGCATTATGGGACGAAAAGCATCTAGGGTTTGCTTTATTTTAGCAGTTACCTACAAGCTGTTGTTACACTGTGATATTCAACGTCATCGGGACGCCATTACAAAATTAAAGGTTCATAACATATACATGTATGTTTATATAATAAACCCCTGAATATGACATGTACTGCCATGATGTTTACAAGACATGAAAATGCAGGACTCAGAGAGAGATTCATTGATATTATTAGCAGTACCAAGAATTTCCTGGTTCTAGACAGCACTGATTACTACTGTTACCACACTTACAATGACCCACACAGGCAATGGGAAAAGCAAGTTTCAATGAAGTGTACTGAAAATAATTCATGTTAGGGTCACACAAATTCTTCTCAGATGTTTCAGACTCCTGTGACTGACACAAATGGGTCTACAACACACTGAAATAGAACTTAACTGTGTGACAGTAAAGAACAGTGACTTCAGTGAGATCACCAAAAAGTGACAACGCTGTCCTTAGGCATTTTCTTGAGGACACTCAACAGTGGAAGAGGATATGGAATTCATGGAATTGGCTCCAGAAGTTCACAATCTGTTCTTCTCAAGATGATAACCACACAAAATCATTTTGTTTTGTAAATCAGCTAGTACTGAGAAATGGTTTATTCAGACAACAAATAACCTCCATAATTAATTATCTAGAACATTCAAAAACAGAAACAAAAATATCGCCTCAGTAATGATATAAATGCTCGGTATGGTTTTGGATGACAGGATATAGTGGTTTCTGGAATTAAAATGGCTTCAGAAATGCAATTAATACTATGAAATAAACATTTTAACATTTAATTATGCCTAGTCTTAGTTCACCCATGCAAACACTAATCAAGTTAAGATGAGATTCCATACCCCATGAATTTATGAAAATATTAAACAGCTTCCAGGATGTCCACCTTTACAATTAAGACGATATTAAAATATTTATATGGCATCTGACGCAGTAAACAGGAATAGCTGCTTAGTAACTCATTATCAGTTTATTATTACAAGAACACAATTAATTGTAGAAAAATCTAAGATCTTCACAGTGAACATCTTTTGGTTGTCCTCGCGTGGCTTCAACATGGAAAACTTCAAGCACCATTTCAGATCAGCATGTTTTTTTTTCTTTTTTGAGGCTAATGAATTATGCAATACGGTCAACGATCACATTGGCTTTGAGGGGGGTTGAGCTGAGTCCATTCAACAATCAGCGCAAACCAGCTACACCGTAAAGTGCGCGCGGTCACAACGAACCATGTGATCAAGGCGTCTCCAGGCGCTCCTAACAAGATAACGCTGGCTGTAGTGGCAGTGCCTCATCCTGTCAGGTAATCAATAGATCCCCTTCACACGCTTGTTTTCCGGGTCAAAGGGCGACTTCAGATGGGCTGTAGCATCGTACACAACACCCATCCTTTCTATGGTGAACTTCCCACTTTTAACAAAATCAGCATTTACCTGCAAAAAGAGGGAAAAAAACTAAAATTTTTTTACAGTGGTACCATCTCAACCATATTTCTACTTCTTTTACAAACAGCAGCAAATAATTTAAATGTGTGCTCTTTAAACAGCAGAATACGTGAATGTCAATGCGACACCTATAGAGGAACATATACTCTATAAAGTATTGGGACACCTGGCCTTTACACCCACAGGTTAATGTGTTGAAAGCATAGAAGTTAGAGGCACAGAATTGTCCAAAATGTCTTGGTTTGCATACATTTTGGACAATTATGTACTTGCTACTGTGTGGGAACAG
Organism: Brienomyrus brachyistius; assembly: GCF_023856365.1. Taxonomy (NCBI): domain Eukaryota; kingdom Metazoa; phylum Chordata; class Actinopteri; order Osteoglossiformes; family Mormyridae; genus Brienomyrus; species Brienomyrus brachyistius. Next base: position 17,803,647 of record NC_064539.1, on the reverse strand, counting down.
TTTGAGGAAGAGCCCCTTCTGTTCCAGCACGACTGTGCCACAGTGCACAAAGCAAGGTTCATAAAGACGTGGTTGGGTGAGAACTTGTCTGGCCCACACAGAGCCCTGACCTCAACCCCAATGATCATCTTTGAGATGAACTAGGCGGAGATTGAATTGACCTTCTGGATGAATGGGCAAAAATTCCCGCAGAAACACTCCAAACTCCTGTGGAAAGCCTTCCCAGAAGAGAGGCAGCTGTTCTAGCTGCAAAGGGGGGGCCAACTCCATGTTGAGACGTGTGGCTTTAGTGTGGGATGTCAGAAAAATTGCTGTGGGTGTAACGACCTCCTGTCCCAATACTTTCATCCATATCTACCCTTTAGATTTTTTCTCTTCCACCGTAATATCTTTATGTTGTTTTCATTTACCCATTTAAATACTAGCGCAGGAATGATATAAGGGGAGGGGGTGTGCTTCCACAGTCATGGACCACTGGAACCAGTTCACCAGTGTCAGTGTCATACAGATGGAATGAGAGTTTCCAGGATACCCCTCCTAGCAGCAGTCCTGAGAGGCTCACACAGCACTGGGGTGAAGCTTCAGGTATTTGTCCCTCAGGGACAAATAAAGTTTTTTGAATTGAATTGAATTGAATTGAAAGCACAGGCAGACAAATGACCTTGGCCTTGAGTCTTGGTTCTCTTGTATCTTTCAGCCAGATTCTGAACAGTCCCTTTTCTCCATTGGTCTCCTCACAGCTTTGGAGGAGAGACAGGCTGACTGTATGGCTATAAGCCCTAAACACGCCGCGCCCTAACCTCGCATGTCGAACGCGACGTGCCGCCTGGTCTCACTCCCTGTTTGGCTGCTCGGGTTTGGAGCTGTTCTTTGGGAGCAAAGTGTATTTGTTTTGAAACAGACCACTGAACTGGATCAATGCTGTTCGGAAAAAAAAACTGATATAAAATATGTTTAAAATGGATACAAATCACCAGGAAAATACAATCTCTCTGCCCCCCAGGAAGGAGCCAGATTATAAGAGAGACATGGGACAGAACGTTCAGCTACGTCCAGCTTTTTAATCGGTAGGTCTGGGCACAGGGCTACATTTGGCTTGTGACCCATGTCGAACATTAATATTCCAGCCACCCCTTTACATCCCATTAAAGCGCGGTGGAGATCCCAGTGCACATAAATGACCAACAAACACGCAGAGCAGATCTTGGATTCTTCCCAGTTAAATGAGAAATTGCGAGCACTCTGATGAGCTCTGCCTACCGCCCCTTAAACATGCGGTGATAGGGGCGTTCACACAAAAATGACATTCTAAAAACATGCATTTCCAGGGTTTCCTGGCTGTGAGATATATGACATTGCCTTTTGAGTACTCTTGAGTACAGTTGAGTATGACTATTAATACTCAGCTAGTTGGACCTGATCTACCCCACTGCTTTTAATGGTCCTGTCAGGATGTATGCAGGCCCTCCCATAACTGGGAGAGTAATGACGATGGTGGGAAACAAAGCCAGCAGGTCAGCCAGACACGCAGCCAGCCCCCCCCCCACAATGAAACGCAGTGGCCAAAGCACTGTACTTACCAGTCCCCCATCCGGGTCGCGGATGTAGCCGTAGCCAATGGTCTTATCGAGAGCGAAGCCGAAGTCGGATCGCCGCAGGTGGCCAATGGGTGTCCCGTTCCGGAAGATGGCCTCCAGGCCAAACATCGGCACCTTCCTGCAACGGGCAGCAGCTTCAGTGCCACCACACAGACCCTCATCACATGCCTCTCCCACAGCTGGGGAGGTCAGTGCGGACACTCACTCGCCGACAGTGAAGCAGAGGATGCGGCGTCGCAGCCCGCAGGCCTGCCGGGCTTCCAGCGCCTCGCGGCCCAGGAAGGGGGTGGAGCTGCGGAGCTTGCAGGTGAAGGCGAGGCCAGCTTCCAGCGGCGAGTCGTCGGGACGCAGGTCCGCATGCCAGTGCCGGTATCCTGCGCGGCGGCAAGCAGCGAGAACGACAAGAGCAGTTAAAAAAAATTGCATTACATGAGGAAGTCCGCCTGATCACTTTCATACATTCCAACATTTGCTTTCCTCATAATATACTTAAACAAAATTACATTAATTGTCAATTGGAGCCACCAGAATATAAAAACCTACAGTTAACACGATAATATACTTTTATTAGAAATTAAAATCATACTGTCTTGTCTGAGGACTTGTCTCTCCCTTCCGTCTGATCAGTCAGGGTAGCCAATTGTTTTTAGTGGCTCAATGAGTCATGTGACCTAATCACATGGGTTTAGTTCAGCACTCGTGAGCCTAAGCCTGACCACAGCTGCAACGCTTCAGACACTGAAGCTCGTAACCTAGGTGGCAGCCGACCCAAAATGATGGCCTCCTTCAGGAGGCTTGCAGTTTAGATTCTGGCTGACCTTTCTCGATGCTCAGGGAGTCGATGGCTCGGTAGCCGGCATTACAGACACCGTACTTGGCACCAGCTGCCATAACGGCCTGGTACACGGGCACACAGGAGTCCCGGGGGATGTGCAACTCCCATCCCATCTCACCGACAAATGAGAGACGCATAGCGCGCACCTAGGGGGGCAGAGAGGGGTCAGAGGTCATACAGACACAGACTCGACAAGGCTGGACTTCATGATTAAATACACTAAGGAGCAACATTCATACCATCTACTGCAGGGGTTCCCAGAACACTGGGGGTTCGGGGGAGGGGTTGGTTTCCAAAAATAAGCTAAATATTGTCAAAACATGCCTTTTTATTTTTCAGTTTTTCCCCTGATGTTCTGCACTTTTGATTGCTGGTCTGCTGTAAACCCCTAATCTATGGGAGTCATTGGCTTTTTTAAAATGCTACATCAGCAATTTGAACACAAAAGCGACGATCTCGCCAGACGGCATCAGCCAGGCTTTCAGTCGCCCGGATCCGAACCACATTTACACGGCAGGGAGTAGGGAACAGCAATGGAAGGTGCCAACAGAACTCACGCCCTTCGTTCGGGTTTAAGCTGGTCCCGATGGCCTGCGGCTTCCAGACTGCCCATTTGCCAGAGTGAGCCAGCAAGTCAAAGGTAGCGGGGAGGGCAGACACACATATATCTGTGACACCGACGAACAAAAACTCAGTAAGAGAACCATCTGGTTGCACAGTTGGCGCCAAAACCGTTCATCAGGGCAGCTTCCTTTATAAGACTGTCCGTGATTGGCTGAAGGCCCAGAACGATGTTTTACAGCTTTGTATCGGAGGGCGCCAGCAAGCTATCGATTTCTGATCACTCTGCTATATTTCTCCAGCTCCTGCTTAACCCAAACCCTTCACATCGAGCCGAGGGGAGAGAGAGACAGCGGCAGCTCGGTGGGGCTCAAGGAAGCGTCGTCTAGCAGGCCATCTGTCCGGCAGACGCACACATGCCACCATGCACGGGTCTCCGTGCACGGGTCCCCATGCGCCCAGCGGGAAGCCGCAGCGCTCCATCCGAAAGCATGCTGGTATTTACACACTCAGGAAAACCCCCGTCCAACAGCAGAGTGTGACAGTCAACATATATCCCAGGCAGCCTTTGCATATGCATTATGTAAAAACTATATAAAATTATACACACATAATTAAATAAATATACATAAATGAGTATACAGATGTTTATTATTGAGTACTGGCTTCTATAATATAATTTATTGCCCCCAGGTGAAAAGTGTTTTTAGAGTATTAAAAAACTGAATAGAAACAAACAACACAGACACACACAGACACACACGCAGAGACACAATATAAATGTGGGAATTGACAATATATTATGGGCTCCATAATTCACATGCATAATGAATGAATCAAATAAAACGCATTTTTGCTATTAACACTTGCAGGTCACTTCATGCAAAGCCAGAAGAGGAATAATGAGAGAGAGGGACCAGCAGACAAAAGCGAGCAAGCGGAGGGAGTAGGACGGCTGTGAGCACCCCCTCTGCCTGTCAGGCAGGCCATCTGTCCAGCAGAAAGGCACACGGCGGCGCCCTTGCCAGCACGCTCTGGGGTGCTATTACACCCCCAGTTAAATACTCATGGCTGAAGCAGGTCACTGCTGAATGATTCTTCAGACTTACACATCCCAGTTCCCAGTCCTGGACCTTTTACGTTTAAAAATAATTCTGAAATAATGGTAAAGCTCTAATTGTTCAGTCGATTCTGTGTGCAGCTGTTACACCACCATCTCTATTGTACGTCAGGTTACACTGTCATCTCCGTTACACCACCATCTCTATTGTACGTCAGGTTACACTGTCATCTCCGTTACACCACCATCTCTATTGTACGTCAGGTTACACTGTCATCTCCGTTACACCACCATCTCTATTGTACGTCAGGTTACACTGTCATCTCCGTTACACCACCATCTCTATTGTACGTCAGGTTACACTGTCATCTCCGTTACACCACCATCTCTATTGTACGTCAGGTCACACTGTCATCTCCGTTACACCACCATCTCTATTGTACGTCAGGTTACACTGTCATCTCCGTTACACCACCATCTCTATTGTACGTCAGGTCACACTGTCATCTCCGTTACACCACCATCTCAGGCGTGCCTGAAGGAATCCTGAATGACACAGGGAGAACATGCAAGCTCCTCACAGAACGGGGTGGGATCTGAACACACAGCCCTGGAGGTGTAACACACTGAGCCACTGCCCCCCACCGCATGTCACATATGCAATATAGAACATGAAACCCCATTTTACTAAGTGTCAGACATTTGCTCTTTTCCACTGCATGACTGGATCCTTCAAGGTTTGATTTTGCTGGAAGAGCATGCAGATAGTACTGCTGCTGGTTTTTGGTTCTTTTGATAAATATTGCCTTTTTTTGTTTCTGCACTTTTTATATTTTAAGATGAAATTTTTTCACTTGATTATGAAGATATTTGGCACGTGGCTTTGCCATGAGTCAATACTTTATGTAAGGAATCACAATCAAGGTTCTCTTCGCATTCTCTAAAATCCAAAAAATTTAAGGGTAACACAAAATGTAATACTTTGCTTTCTTGAGACAATTTCTTGTAAATAAAAAGTCTGAAGCACAATGTACCTCTTGGAATCTTGACTTCATGTACAAAAATAAGTAAAGTGTGCGTGCAAGTACTTGTATATATGCTACCCCGGTACTGGAGCTCTGAGACCCTCACCTGGTGTCCTGCAGCTTGCACCACCTTGTGGGTGGAGAACGGAAAGGCCTCGTTGCTGAGGTCCGCGTCCAAGACATCCTGCAGCAGATGACGACTGCGGGCGAACAAAAGCCCTCACATGTCAATCTATCCCACACACAATTAGTATTCTTTCATAATAACACCCCACAAAACTTCACGCCCCCCAACAGCAAAGCTATTTTAAACATGGCACACAAATGTCGTGACGTTTCCGGAGCTACACTAAACTAAAATCTTCAAAAATTTCACAAGCATATAAAATGTGATGGATTTAACACACAGAGTCCCGGAAGACAAGGAAATGGATGCGACCAAGATGACGTGTTCCTATCGACAGGAGGACTCGGTAGCCGCAGTATGCTCTGCGACTGCAGGCTCTCCTGCTTCCCATCTCTCAAGATGGAGGACGACATCCGCTAATCTGCAGGCAGCACCTGTGCCTCACTGAGCCGGGCAGGGGCACCTCATGTTCTCTGCATCTGCAAATTGCTCCGTGCTGACCGCCTTGGCCTAAGTAATGGGCGCTTCAGAGAAACATCTGCAAAGGTCACGTGACACTAATAACAATCTTCTGTGTCACGATAGCAGGGATACTAACCGAGCTAATAAAGCCAGCACAGCTCAAAGTAACGTCACACCTACTACAGTGGGATAAAACAGGCCCAGACAGAGCAGGACGACTGCGTGGGAAAAATACCCTGTTCACTGGCTTAAAACCAATTATTAGTGTTAAATATTCAACAGGGACACAGGTTAGTGAACGTGAGTCAGGACGGGCTGCTAAAGGCGCAGACAAACAGGTGTGAGGAGCGTCTACGGTGCGGCGTGAAGGTGTGGGAGGTTGCGGCGGGAAAGTCAAAGAGTGCGAGAGCTGCGAAGGGACGGAGGCTGCGGACTATTTGCGGATTTCTGAGCTCAGATAACTGGGGAGACGATGCCTGCAGCGCTTCAGGGTGGCAGGGAGGGGGGGGGTGTGCATTTTCGCACCTGTAATGAATTTTCTTCACACTGGAAAGTATATTACTTTAGCGCTCACATATCGTATACGACCAGAATTCCACCGATTCAGTTTGATTTGGTTAGACAGGCAATAAATTCCCAGCAACAATAACCCCCCCCCCCCCCACTGCAGTTTGGAAACACTACAGTTGAGCTGTAATTTGAGAATCGTAATTTTAAATAATCATATGAAAACAGTTATTTAATAATGTACGCATAAAAATCTATTAAAGGATAAATGAGGCATAGCAAACATGACATTGTGAGGGAACGGCATACATTACATCATATCTGTGAAGCGATACTCCGAGGTAAATGACTGTGAACTATGAATACATAAAGTGACAATTGCAAAAGATATACTGAAACGTACAGAAACCTGTACTGCTCTACACATATTGCTGCTCAAAACCTACCTTGGGCAGATTTTAAAGCAGGTGCAACACCTTTACATAAACTCAAATAACACCAATATCCATCACTGTCTCACCACTCCATTTAGAGATAATCAAAGACATGCTATAGGTAGGCACAAGATATAAAATAAAACCGACTTGTGCTATGCCTGGATTTTCCAGAGGAGAAACAAACAAATTAAGATCATTACTACTGACCATTAAACTGACTGAACTAAATGAGGATCTATCCCAGAATCCTTCATGCCCCTGACCAGAAGCCAATCCGGACAAGTCGTCGGAGGTGGGGGCGGAGCCATGACTACACAGGCTGTGACAGAATTAAGCCATCGCCTTCGATGGGTCTCCATACAACATTTAAAAATAGGATCAATAACAAAGCGACCGAGCTCCAGCATCCCTCATGCATAACGAGGGATCTGCCCGGCGCAGGGGCGTTAATGAGCTGTGAAGACGGGCCGGGCCGAGCTAGCGGGGCCGAGCCAGCGAGGCCGCCAGATTCCCCGCCAGGGTCTGAAACACCTCCTGATGGAAGAGGCATTTTCCAGGGTTCTCCTCTCTCTCCCTGGATTAAACCACCATTCAGTATCAACACATGCAGCGTTCGAAGGGGGACGCGCAGAAATCGAGCGTAACAATGCCTGCGACAATGCTAGTATCACGTAGGGATAAAGCATGCATTCTGCATGCATCAGACTCGGCCCGATTCCCTGCTGTAGGACACGTGTGCCTGTTTCCGCTAAATCGAGTGGCGGTAGCCATCATGAAATCCCCTCTTCTACACACATGTGGCCTTTCAGTTCGCCAAAAATGAAATAAATCACCCGGATGCGTTACGGCCGACCACGGCTCCCCTTGACCACGCGTGTTCATGCGACCGCACGCCTCATTAATATGCATTAGATTAGCCACTTCAGCGTTGCAGGGCGGCCGCATGGAGAGCACGCGGTGAATCACGCTGCAGCGGGATGGGAGAGACATTAAAAGGCCGGCGGAGGGGAATTCATCACGGGTGCCGTTGGAGAGCGGTGTCGCGAGGTCACCACACTGGGAGGGATTGGCAGGACGGAGCCTATGGCTGATCAGAGAGCAGAGCCGCACGTTAAAAACTGCGGGACGTTAAGGGTACGGCAAGCGAGACGGCTTCACGCCTCAGCTGAAGTCCTTCCCCAGTAGACGGCATCCGGGAGTTGGACACCTTTTGGGCCCCTGGATGCTGATCATGCCGATGTCTTCCGAGTGGTCCAGCAACGTGCAGCGGAAGCCTCTGTCCTGCAAGACGGCCTGAATGTGGCTCCAGTTGTGCTGGGCCACGGCCCCTCCCACTGCCAGGTAATAGCCATGGCCTGAATAAAAGCAAAGGAATGAAGAGGAAGGACGTGATTATGAAGCTAGAGCAGCCCACGACTCTTAGGAACAAGGCTGGATAAGAAAGCCTCTTCCACCACCTCCTACTGTCCACCAGGCCACAGCCCCCAGAGCCAATCAGCCGGCGAGGCACGGAGGGCCTGTAAATCAGCACAGGGTGCCCCTGGAGGCGTGATAAAATTGATTTCTGACAGGCGCCCTCAGCAGCAGCACTGTGTGCCGTGCGCGGGTGTGAGCGGCAATCAGCCAGGCAGCCCCAGATCCCACACGGAGGCTCGTATAACGATGTGCCAGTCAGGGGGGGGGACATCTCACAAACCCCGCCCACCATCGCCGCCACCTGCCCGCCCACACACAGAAGCACGCTGTGGACAGAAAGGTGGCTCTTTCTCAGGAGGTGGAAAGTTCAGGTCCAGAAAGTAAAAATCCAGACCAAGATTTTGCTTCAGCCAACCAGTTGAGTCCTCTGTGACTGTGACTCTTTACGCACAACTGGTTGGTTGTAACAAAATCTTGGTCTGGATTTTTGTTCTCTGGATCTGAACTATCCATCTCTGCTCTTTCTTCCTTTGATAATGTTTTTCCTGCTCTTCTTATCACTCATTAGATACACAAACACCACAAGTTCAGTCTTCAACAGTCCGTGGGAACCTGCTGAGACTCCAAGCCAATCTACACTTTACTGGAAATGACCACATGCACGTTGGAGCTCCGACTACCCTGTGAAATCGGCATCAGTCTTCTTTTCCTGCATATCTAGCAGGCATAGAACCACTAAAAACATCTGTCCCCCCCTCCCTCGGCTCCCTCCAGCAGAAGAAAACATTCACTCACAGCAACCTGCATCTGCTCACTGCTCCGCCTAATTGGCAGCCGGTTACCATAACAACCCCTTTAAAGGGATGCTACTTCAATAGTTTGGTGGCTCCACTAAGAGCAGAGCCAAGCAGGTGAAGCCAAGCCTACAGGCCAGCACCTGCCTACATGCGTACAAACACACCAGACCTGCCGCGGTTGCACTCCACGACACAAAAATAATGTTTGCATTTGCAGATCCTGCCCAATGCTTAAAACACAGGTTACTCTCCTTGATAATTAATTAACTACGAGTCATTCCATAGTACAGACCGAGAAACTGAGTGTGCAGGATGTAGGGAACACAGAGAAGAACGTGCAGTGGAGATGTAGCTACAGGGTTAGTGATTCAGCGGCTCAACTGTTTGAATCCATCCCATAACTGACCTTCAAACGCAGGCGCTAACGGCGACTGGCCGGCGGCCGGTGGCTCGATGCGGCTGACCGTGAGGTCGCTCTCCACTCCGCCTTCCTTATTCAGCATGCAAGTGTAGATCGTGGACCCTGAAAGTCACACAACCGGGGATCATCGGTGACCATCCAGGATTTTTAATTTGAAGGCCAGGGAACCGGGGACGAGCACGGCACCCTGGGAAATTGACACAGATGATTTTACACAGGGATCATGGGAGCCTGGGAGCTCTGAATATGAATGCCCCGAGAAAGGCATCTTAGCTATAGAGGCAGTCAGGGGCATCTTCTCCGACTCAAATTCACCACTCCTACACGGTGCATCCTACTTCATACGCTGTCTGTGTGTCACTCAGCCCTCCAGTGAGGCCCTTAAGCCCCCCGGGAAAACGACTGATCCTGTGCCCTGACCCCAAGCTACACCCTTACAGAACAGCAAGATGGGACCTGCAAAGACCAGAGACTTCCCAAGGACTCCTACAAGAAGATAAATACAGTATCACTGTCATTTAATGCATATATCATTTTCTAATCTCGCATGACAGCATCCCATAGGTAAACGCACAGGCACACAGTACATATAACACATGTTCTCACTCACACACACACACAAGGATGGTCTGCCAGACTCACCCACAGCCTTGTTGACGTCTGCGGAAAAGAGCCAATCCGCAGCCTGCTTGGCGTCCGGACCAATCAGAAAGAACTTGCCGAAATAGGACATGTTAAAGACAGCCACCGCGTTCCTGCAGGTCAGACACTCGTCTTTGATCTGGAAGAGAGGAGCAGCTGCTGGTTGAGAAAGGGCACTGTGAACACACCCCCATCTAGATGCTCACTACAACTTCCTCTGTGCCCTCACCGTCCAGCTCATTCCCTCTGCGGGAAACACAGTCCGCAATGTGTCCGCTCTGTACAATCAGCCTAATCAGCCACATGAGATAAAACCAAACCTATGCTGATGAAAATTAAACCAAACAAAAATGTTACACACAGATAACTGGACAGTGAGCAATGTAAAGCTCTTTACGTTACATGTATGCTAATGATTACATGCCCAACATTCCCAGTATGATTTTAAAAGCATTCGTCTTAGTTTTCATCATTAAAATCGCCCTTTTATTTAGTTTTTTGTTCCATTTTCGTCACAGAAAAAATGTTGTTGACGAGTATTTTTCTTCTCAACAAAATTAACACTGCCACGCAGCCCTAATGTTGACAATAAATAACCAGACAAAACACAAGAAACTCTTGGCATTTTTAGTTTTTTGATTTCATTCATAGATTTGTATAAATTTTGAGGTAAATATCGTGGGAAAAATGTTCCGACAACCCAAAGCATAAAAGTTTTTATCACACTGGTAAATACAAACACACACATGCTCACGCAGGCTCGCTCGTGCACACACACACTCATACTTGATGATAATCCTTTGTTCCGGCTCTTCCCAAGGCTGACTGCAGATCCTCTCTTCATATTAAAGCCAAGGTACAGCCCTTCTACTCTGACTGTATCGTAATATAATCTACACCGCAGTGACAAAGAAGCCCTTCTTATGCACGATGTCTCTTACCTAGAAGCACTGCTAACCTCACAAAGCTTTCTATAGTAGTACATTCCTGCCTGTCTGTCTTCCATCCTGAACACCCACACACTCGTGATCGTATTTGCTGCACGCCAAATGCCAGTGGTTCACAGTGCACTTACATGCTCACAACTCCACTCACGCCATCACATGCTGAGGGCACGGAAGTCACCGATTTACTTGGAGAACATTTTGAACTGAATGACAAGCACCGAGAGTCATGAGTGATCTGACAGACAAAATGGCAGCAGAGGGCAAGGTGGAATTGAGCAAACTACTAACTGTTTCACAGTACAGCATGACGACCTACACCTTGCAGAGTGCAAGGCGGGAAATGCAAACCTATAGACAATTTGGCAACAAAAATCCTCACCCTATCTCTAAGCCTGAGTCCAGCCACCCTGCAGGGGAAAGCCCATTTCAGCTGCTTGCATCCACAATCTCGTTCTTTCAGACACTACCCAGAGCTCATGACCATAGGTGAGGGTAGGAACGTAGATCGACTGGTAAATTGAGAGCTTTGCCTTCTGGCTCAGCTCCCTCTTCACCACCACAGAACGACACAGCGTCTGCATTACTGCTGATGCTGCACCAATCTGTCTGTCAATCTCCTGCTCCCTTTTCCCCTCACTTGTGAACAAGACCCTGAGATACTTAAACTCCTCTGCTTGAGGCAGTAACTCATTCTCAACCTGGAGGGGGCAAATCCACCCCTTTCCTCTCGGGAACCATGACATCAGACATGGAGGTGCTGATCCTCACCCCGGCCACCTCACACTCAGCATGCACACTCCCCAGTTCATGCTGAAGGTCACATGCGCCATGATGCCAACAGGACCACATCGCCTACAAAAAGCAAAGACGCAATCCTAAGCCCCCCGAACCAGACCCCCTCCGCCCCTTGGCTATGCCTAAAATCCCATCCATAAAATTTCTGAACAGAATCGGCGACAAAGGGCAGCCCTAGTGGAGTCCAACACCCACCGGTAATGAGTGTGCCTTACTGCTGGCAATGCGAACCAAACTCTCACACCGTTTGTACAGGGACTTGATGGCCCACAACAACGGACCCCATACCTCATACTCATAAAGTACCCCACACAGGACCCCTGAGGGACATGGTTGTATGCCTTTTCCAAGCCACAAAACACATGTAGACTAGTTGGGCAAACTCCCAACAGTATCCTTGTGAGGGTGAAGAGCTGGTCCAGTATTCCAGGATGGAATCTGCATTGTTCCTCCTGGATCTGAGGTTCGACCAGCGGATGGACCGTCCTCTCCAGTACTCCAGCATAGACCTTCCCAGGGAGGCTGAGGACTGTGATCACCCTAAAGCTGGAACACATCCTCCAGTCCCCTTTCTTAAAGACTGGGTCCACCACCCCAGCCTGCCGATCCAAAGGCGCTGTCCCCAACCTCCAACCTCCAACCGTGTCAGTCAAGGCAGCCCAATAACATCAAGAGCTTTTAGGAACACAGGGTGAACCTCATCCAGCCCCGGAGCCCCACCACCGAGATATATTCACATTATCTAAAAGGTTTGCCATCATAGATGTAAACTGGAGGAGAAAAAAGAACAATTAGACCAATAACAGATACTTTTCTAATCTATTAATTAATCAATGAAATGCTTGAACATTATGTATTCTTTTAATTGTGCAAGTATTATAAAATAATGAGTCAAAATTCAAAAAGATGCGGAGAGATTTGGCACATCTGCCTGCCTGTGTCATGCATGCAGCAGACACATTTAGAGTTTGCACTAGCATCGTACTTTGCATTTACCAGAAATTTACAGCCTTTTCATTTTGTCTTGTGGGGCCAGCTGTGTCATTTCAGCTCTCATGCTATATCCTGATCGATCACAGCAGATCAGGTCATTTAAACACTGTGTGGGGTTAGTGACCCGAATCAGTTACACTTTTGCGTAACATTTCCAGTCAAAGGTCTGCGGAAAAAAAAAAAACTTCAAATTCCCACCCCCTGATTAAGACCCAGCACGATCGCTTCACACCCACACTCCTTAATGCACGTGGATTTCGCTCCTTTGCCGACTGTGACGAGACAGGGAGGAGGCGAAGGAGAAGGCTCACCACGTGGTGATGTGCAGGGAAGTCGAAGGTGTACTCCTTTCCAAGAAGGTCGTTGTATTTGTAGATGGAATTCCGGGAGGTCCCGTAGGCCCCATAATAATCATAGTCCAGCACCTTCCAAATAAAAAAAAATTAAATTAAAACAACACACAAAAACTGCCACGGCAGATGAGATTACAAACGAGGGGGCAGTCAAGATATCTGCATTGATAGTGTCTGCATTAAACTGACTTAATTAATCAAAGGATCACTCCTGTGCTACGCCCTTGGGAACAACTGGATCACCTGACAAACCACAAAAGAGGCCTCTTACTGGAGCAGGACCATCCCGACTGAAGTACCCTGGTCGCTCCCAGCCATGTCTTTCCTGAAAGATACAGCCTTTCTCCAGCAGCACCTATAAAAACAGTCACACAGAAGCATCTTTAGCAGGATGCAGCCCAGCCAGCCAAAGGACACTGAACCGTTACGTTATCCGCCTTAGTTACTGCTTTATTTCCCATTGCACAAATACAGGAATATAGGATTTCTTTTTTTTTTTACATATCCCACTGTGCTCACCTGAGAGACATAAGCAGCTAAGAGAGAAGCTTGGAAGTCAGAGTGCAGGGTCACTGTTTACATGTGTATTACCACAGAATCATTTCCAATACGCCATGTCTAAAAAATGCATGAAATGTCCAAGCAAACATAATGCATTGTTACACTGTGTACTTTTGCAAAATATTAATACTTTGGTTATAGAAAGAGCCAATATAATGTTCTGGAAAAAGACTCGCAAGATTACTGCACGCCACAATGCAATTATATCCCAGTTCTGGCCCCGGGGAATAACAGAATTATTAATAACATTTACATGGACTTTTTCCTTCCATGGGGACAGAGTGTACATAATATGGATGTGTTTTCACAATAGTGGAAAAAGAGAAAGAAATACATGCAGTGACTGTAAGTCAAAGCGACGACTTCCTCACAATGGCGAATGAGCTGTCTCCAGGGAAACACACACATTTCTCGGCCAAAATGGTACCCTTTAGCCTTCATGATTTCCAGAAAGGTAATACTGCCAATCGTTTACAGCTTGCGATGAATTAAAGAAGGCAGATGGGTGAACATTGTACTATTTAAGTGTGCTCTAATACTGGGCAGGGACAAATGTCGGAATAATTAGTAATTCTTTCAGTACGAGCTACTTAAGGTGTCGAATAGGAAAGACTTTACATTAGCAGTGCGATGGTTAAAGGACGCCACCGATGTCCGGAACATTGGGCAATAATTTGCTTGAGGCCACAGCCTAGGAAAGGCTGGTATTCATCATCTGATGACAGGGTTGAAAAATTTAGCATAAGAGGAGAGAATGCTTAGCTGGACCAGCAGTCATGAACACTCAGCTAATGCCCCCATTACCAACAATGTTTAATTCAAGAGGCCTTAATCTTCTAGCATTTTCCCCCTTCTGCTTTTCTGCAGTGAATGGGGAACCCTAATGCTAATCTACCTGTCAGTCCAAAGACGACCAGTGCTCAAGCTTTCCATATTTCCATAAACCTTTGCTACATTGAACAATAAGGAAAAATACAGTCGCTCCTCTACTTACGAACGAGATACGTTCAGAAAGGCCGCTCGCAACTAGAAATGTTTGTAAGTCGTTATTCAACATCATTTTAAGGGCATACGCAAGTACTAAGAACCATGATGCTGGGAGTAGGCACGCTACGCTGCTGGAGTAGCGGGCAGAAGTCCTACTAGGCAGAATTTCCACGCAGAAAAAAAAATTATGTTGCGGACAGGAAACGGGAGCCCAACAAATACAATTTAGACTCCGTATGTCTGAAAGTTCGTAAGTTGAAAGTTTGTAAGTAGAGGAGCATCTGGCAGTCTTTAAAAAAACTAGTTGAAATAAATATTTAAAATGTTTGTATTACTTTATTATTCATATGAAATGGGTTATTTTATATTCTGATACACAATTAGGACCCCATTCTTGTACGAAATGCAAAAATTTAGATACAGCATGATCTCACAAGGCGTTAAAAGGACGTGTTAGTCACAAACTCATTTGTGTTTCAATAAGCCAGTTAATTTTTCTGGCAGCAGTTAAAGGTTCCAAGTCTGACTTGTCTTGATATCCTGAACCTTAACCTCAATCTGAGGACATGGCGGAGAATCCCACAGGCGGTGAGCACGAGGTTAATGCCGGATCCTTTAAATTCCCCATTTGCTACTTGGCTCCATCTCTCTTTCATTTACACAAACAAGGACTGCAGCTGTGAGAGAGTAATGGAATAAAAACTCCCAAAACGCCATCATACATCCTCAGAAAATTATTTTTTATGGGTTTATATCTTAATAAGATCCTTTTCAGGATCCATATATTCATAACCTTTAAAAATGGAAAATGTCATGGTGGACGTGAACTTTCTGTTGACATCCAGTCTGAATGCAATTCTTCACAGTCAGCATGTTAAACAAATTTTAAGTAATTTTTTAAAAAGCCCAGTGAACTCGGATGGAATTTCAATGAGTGGGGGGGATGAGAGGCAGGGAACTGGGCACGAACCCACGGGGAGGCGTGCAAACCTGGTGCAGGGGGTCTCTCCTCATGTTACGGCTGGCCAGGGGCTCATCGTAAGGGAAGACCACGGAGTAATTCTTGGCGTACGACTCGTGGCTGCGCTCCCGGATCCAGCGGTTGCTGTTGGTGAGCGAGTGATGGAATCTCCTGCGAATCACAGCAGCGCCATGAAAGCCAAGCCGGCCACAGCCGACGCTGCGGAATGCGCCCTGGATCGCATTCAGATGGCCATGCTGCCCCTTGTCCATACAGCACTCACTCACATACAGTCCCACGCCGTCTGGCGGCCCGTACGTGTGGAACGCAGCCATGCGCAACAATGAAACCAAACCCCACCCGTGCCTTAACATTTCCCAGAAGCACATTCCGAGTGTGGCTGGGGTCCGAACCCCATCCCAAGAAATAAAGGGAATTGGTGCACTGTGAGCGAGATGCCAGTTGCACACCAAAGGGTTTTACCACATGCTGTTGATCAGCTGAAGAGAACTGGAGAACACTCAGACATCCAGCCACTTTCCAGCTGTATGTCAGGAATGAGCCTGACGTCTATCCAAGGGACGGGCCAGTCCACAATTTTTCAGTTCTGATCTGATTCTGATACAGATTCCATTAATATATAAATATATGTATCTATATAGCCTTTGTATGTCTTGTTTTAAGCGTTTTAGAGGCTGTTCAATTTGTATCTTTTCCAAGAGATAAATCCAAGAGGCGAATGCTTAAAATGCCCCAGAATGTTTCCCCCACTGGCAACAGCATCACTTACACTTCGCTGCGATCGCAGCCCCTCGTGTGTCACCAGCTGTACTGAGTGAGTAAAACAGCCCAAGCCGGCGACTCCCAAACCATCCACTGCTTTTTCATAATTGCATTGTCTCACACAAGTGCGTGCGATTCGTTTAGTGGGATTTTTCACTAAACGTTACTCCCACCTCTCAAAACTTTGTTTTCACAAAGATTGCAAACTACAGTGCCACTGGTTGTTAAGTGTAACATACTCCCAGATTGTAACCCTCCTATCTGATGTTCCTACGCTCCCCCTACTGCAAAGTGTATGCGTGTGACGTCACAGCGGGCGGAAATAGACTGAGAGACAGCGTTAACGTTCAACATGAATGGCGCATAAAAACAATTTAAAATAGGAAGTTGTCATGCGATTGATTATGCAAACCGATTTAATGAGAAATAAGAGCTCTCTTCTTACAGACTGCCGAAAACTAAATAAGTAAGTATCGGACGTGGATCGGTCTCATATGGCCGATACCCGATTCGTCTAGTAGATATGGATCAGTTCCGATACCGATACGAATATTGGCATCTCTAATCTATCCTATACAGCAATGGGCACAAGGCAAGGGCACCCTTCAAAAAAAGGGCAGCACCCTATCAGAGAGAACATGCCCTGTGTCCAAGTAACCCACCGAAATGTGAGGAAGGCACGCAAAACAACCCTTTTACTGAGTGTATTTATTAACAGTTTGTATTATTTCCGATTTCCATCAATCCGTCCATCTTATGTAACCATTTATGCTATTAAGCATCGTGGGGGGGTCCGGAGCACATCCCGGGGCTGCAGGTGCAAGGCAGGGAACACTCAGGATGGGACACCAACCCATGTTCGATTTATTAAAGTTAAATAACACAATTTCAGATTGCCATAATAAGCAGATACTTTTACAAGTATGTGAAAGACTAACAGTGACCGGCAGTGGTTCCTGCACTGTCCAGCTACGGCCAGAAAGGCAGCCGAGGGGCAGCTTTGGGCACCGGGTGAAGGACTCGGGAAACTGGCTCATTGGCCTCATTATCATTCAGGACATGGAGGCTGAGGAGGACAGGGCGCCCGCAGACAGACGCGGCAAAGATCCACCAGCCGACGGCTGAGAGACATCCCCATCCGCCGCCTGCCGCCATCCGTCACCCGCTGGGCAGGAGCGACCCGGGACCGAGCCGGAGCCAGCCGAGCTGGGGGTGCATATGGTGCGAGCAGAGGGCCAAAAGGCACCAGCAAGGTGGGGCTAATGGGGCAGGAACATGTCAGGCCTCACATCTCCGGACGGCAGGCACTGGCGGGGGTGCAGTCCTCCCCATCTCTCAGAACACAACACAGAAGGGACTAATTGGGACGGGGGAGGAGGGAAGGTGTGGCCCAATAACACAACAGCAGTTCCCAGAGCAAACTAAGACAGACACGTGTAGAGCGGGACCCACCTGATGTCATAACCGTACATGTCCTTCTCCGGGCGGCCGTGGATGATCCAGTGCGCAAGCTCCCTCCCGCAGCCTCCACCGAGCATCATCCCTGTAAGGGGGGGGTCATGTGACACGAACAGATGATGGACAGAAGAAGGGTGGAGGGTAAGAGGAGGCTGTAACAGGAAAGTGAGAGAGCTCAGAAAATGCATGAAGTGACACAGCAGAGAGAGACTAGGAGGTTAAGGGAGGTGTAGTGGGGGGATATGGGGGGGAGGATTAATTTAAATTGAAATCCTGCCCTCCCCAGGGGGGTGTGTCCTCATGAAGCATTCACCAGCGACGCAGGATCTGAGATTAGTCACTCGTTAAAATTAGCATGATTATGCAATAATAATACAAGTAATTGCAGACGGAGTGTCCCCGTGCGCAGAGTCACTCCCGGCCTCCCGCCCCCAGCCATCGCGGCTCTGAAGCTTCATGAGAGCATCAGCAGTGGAGATATTATTTATAGCCTCCGATTGGCTCCACGGAGGGCTGGTAAAAGCAGCAACCGCATTGGCGTCACAGCCTTCGGGCAACAAAGGGCCCTTAAGTCACGCCACGGCGACGCAGACTCACACCCAGGATCGCTCCTGATTGGCCGTGAGACTGACAGCCTGCAGCCTGGAGCGCAGCCCTCGTTACGGGACGTCGCGTGGGTGCGAGAGCTTCGGCTCGCCCCCCACTCCCCATTCTGCCCCCCAATGGCAGCTCCCCGGCTGCCCCTACTAAAGGTGCGCTGAGTCACCGCAGGTATTTCTGGATCATAAATGTGAGGGTGGAGGAGGGCGAACAGGGAGCTGAAAGGCTGCTTGCGCAGACTCCCCATGACGGCAAATAGCTGCCTGCGCAGACTGCACGTGATGCAGAAAGGCTGCCTGCGCAGACTCCCCATCACGGCAAAAAGCTGCCTGCGCAGACTCCACGCAACGCAGAAAGGCTGCCTGCGCAGACTCCACGCAACGCCGAAAGGCTACCTGCGCAGACTCCATGCGACGCCGAAAGGCTGCCTGCGCAGACACTCTGCAGTCCTCTGCTCACTCACTTGCCCATCTCATCTGGATGATGCTGGAGCCACTGTGTGGCTCTTTGGATTTGGACACTGAACCTGTGACTGGGATTTGAACCTGCGACTTCCAACAGAACTTCGCCATTGGGTCCTTGACTGACCAACTGCTCCAGGAACCAGCTGGTTCTGCTTTCTCAAAAATGTCATGTAAAAATTCAAGCTAATCAAGGGACAGGAGCAAATCCCGTACAAGGCCTAGCCCCCCCCCCCCAATTAAGGAGCACAAGACCCCAGTACAGAAAAAGGGGGTTGCAGCCCTCATGCTTTATAAAGGCAGGGTATGCTTTTGGTTTAAAAATCAGCTCTTAATCAATGCCTATTTATACCTGGACGTAAATTTAGTGGTTTTCTTTCCAAATTTTGCCTTCAGCAATGAATATGCAGCTTCACCTGATTTCATTTAGAGACACAGAGCAATTCATTCTTTCAAATAGGAAAAATGTTACCCCTCTATGACAGAAGCCACGCAATGCTGTGTTACACCTGGGGGGGGGCTCTGCCTATTCCTCACTATTATTACTCTTGGGAATGACGGTGATCTGCACACGGCCTCCAAGCAGAGCAGCGCTGTTAAACTTGGCATCACACAGCCATGGTGCCAGCGATGGACTGGGCCAGTCATGCCGGGGTATAACGATACACACTCCTACACACCAAACGGCTGATGGGCCTGACAGGTGAAAATGAATAAGTGTGCAGGGACCCTAGAGGACAAAGCTGAATGGCTGAGAAGCCCTTTGTGGGAGAAGGCAGCCAAAGAACGAACCACACCTGGGAGGAACAGCTCCACAGATCAGTCGACAACTTGTGTTTTCATGCAATCTATGAATTCTGAAGAAAAAGACTGCTTGCGTTTTCATACAGACAGAATCAATGGCATATCTGCTGATGCACCCTCGTGTTGTGGAAGGCAGATACCGGGCCAGAAGGACAGAAGGTGACCATGAGGTGTGCTGAACGCTGGCAGATGCCACAGGAGGCCAGGTCAGCAGAACTCAGGAAGGGAGCCCAGCCTGACCTTGGCATGGAGCTTGGTGTCGGGTGACAAATGGAGTACGTCTCTCACATTTCGATGTGGGACGTCCCCATTGGTTAGCTGGACCATTCTTACTAACAGTTAGCTATTTTTAAAAATATATATATAAAAATATGACAACAAAATACCAACTAACTAATTAATCAATTCGACAAGACAATTTTTACAATAGTGCTACCCTTTATTGTCAAAGTGCTATCGTTTGTTTGTTCTTAAAGATGCAAATATTACCGATACATTATATGTCGATAAATTATTTAAGCCACTACATAAATCACCATGTCACATTTCCACATGTAAGCATTTCGGAGGATAATTCTGTAAGCGACTGATACTTCATAAACGCAGCTGGGAGTTTATGGTAAAATAAAGCACATAGCTGTTGCTGATGGAAGCGATATATATTCACAGCAGGTAACCGACCCAGCGATGGTACAAACGCGAATATATAATGCAGTGTAAAGTGCTTTGGTAGTTTAACACAATAGCCTGACAGCCTCCTGAAGGGGCCCTTCATTTCTGAGAAGGGGCCCTTCATTTCTGAGAAGGGGCCCCAGTGCTGTCTATAGCTCCGTCAGTGGGCTCTTGCATATCACCTAACCCAGAAGTTTACTCACAACGCAGCTCACCTCCCGTGAAAGTCAAAAAACTGTTAGAAACTATAAACAAAACAAAAAAATACATATTCAGGTCAACTTATGTAACTGGGTGTTCTTTTCTACATAAATTTGTAGAGATGTTACTTCCTTCGCCATCCTGACACAAATTGCTAAGGGAGTGACATTCTCCATCTCTTGCTGCAGCTCCTGCGGCCTTATGGGACAGCGTAGTGTACAACGATTGCACACGTCGGAATCTCGCAGAATGCAGTACGGCATCCAGCTACCGTTTGCATACTGTCTAATCCATACTGAGAATACTGCTCACTTTGCAATTATATTAATTAAAAGTATGCAATTTTAGACGCACTTAAGAATTTTTTAAGTAATTCACAACAGTCCTGTACAATTATCAATAATGTATGAGGAAGCAGACAGAGGACAGGCTACGAGCTACATTTTCTACGTAACATATCGAACATTCCACATTAGCCAAATAATGCTCAACCACACTAACACCGTTAAATTAGCGCATGCAAGTACTGTCCATGCTTGAAGTGTCGTCCTCACCTGCACTGTTGAAGCCGCAGCCCAGGAAGAAGCCTCTCACCTCTGGAGCTTCTCCCATCAATGGCTTGTGATCTGGTGTGAAGGATTCTGAGGAAAAATAAAGTTAAACAACACATCGCTTTAGAATCAAGGAAAGCCTGGTATGTGACACGTCACTGCCGACTGAAGGAACAGCACAAAAAAATTCACAGAAATTAGCATTGTTCACATATTGGTAATAAAAACAGAGTGAAGCATTTTTAAATTCTGGATCATTAAGTACTTCGCCATGGTGACAGTCCATCCTCTGAATGCGGGGAGGGCATGACCCCATAAGGCGCCCGTTGATGTCATCAGTGAGGAAATGGTTAGCGGGCGGACGCTGAGCATACCTTCATTCCTCGTGCGGGAAATTACTGGAACATCCTGTCTCAGTACTATTAAGAGCATCCTTTATTCGTCTGTCCTGAAGAGCGCAGGAAAGAATTTCTCATGCTTGCTGACCACCAGGCCGACAGCCTGGGGCTAAAGTCGAGCCCAAAGCCCTGCTTAGCCGGAGCAGCCTAGGGCACTGTTCAGCTGGGTCTACAATGCAGCTCCCTTACATTAGTCTTACCTTTTTTTTTAATTTCTTTACCTTCTCCCCTTCCCCTTTATCAATATTTCTGAGGCATGTGTGTGTATTTGTGACTGTAAGTGAGATTGTTCGAGCCTCATAAGTGTTTCATTGTACAAATGCCTCCATCATACTATTCGCGTGACAAATACATACTTTGACAGTTCAATTAGGTACCGGCAGGTAAGTGGACTGACTGGAGCAAAGTGTAACACTGGCTCAAAGGCTTCAGGTTCAACTTATTTCTCTGTCTTGAAATGTCACATTTAAATAATTTTAAACATCCCGTGCCTTGTTACTATTTAAAAAATAAAAAAACTTTTTATTTATCCATCGAAATGCAAGGATTTTTCAGCTAAGCTATTGCTCAATTTCACTCTCAATTTTCGCAGATAATCCTACAAAAGCTGCACTGAAACAGGGCTTGAAAAACAAAGTTTTTCAGAAGGTCCAGTCGCAGTGGATTCCACAATCAATGGCAGAAACACACCATGGAAACGAAGGGGAGCTTCGCGCTCATCAGGTCAAGGCGCATCCCAGAAGCTGGTTCAAGATGATGAATTGATTTTTTTTGTGCCTGTATTTGGCATCAAAGTAAAACATTCTGACTTCTTAAATCTTACTTCCCAGAACCTAGTTCAATGGACCTTTTGTCCAAAGGACCACATGCCTTCTTCTCCATCTAGATCTAGAGTGTAGCCCAAGTCTACATGCACTTGGGATGCAGAAAATCCTCAACAAACCGAAGACTCAGATCCATATAAAGGTACAATTTTAGGTTAGGAGGAGGAAGCACCTAATTGGTTCATCTAATTACCTTCACAGCTTTATGTGCTGCCTGTGACTCTCAACCATCAACCTTATTCGCGAAAACAGCATATCTACAAATACATATACAAAAAGAAACGACAAAAAACTGTTAAACAAAGGGTTTAAGATTAGACTGATTAGTCACTGATGATCACATATCTGACATTTTAATGCTAGAGAACCTTAGAATCTGCAGACACCATCAATAAATGCAGCCCGGGGGAATCCTGAGGAAAATAGAGAAAACAAAGCGATGGAAGCCAATTCGCCCCGCAGCTGTCCTTGGCGAAGAGGCATTCGTCCGCATGGGGTAATTTAATCCTCATGGGGAACAGTACGCAAAAGGGAATCATCATTCATTCCCTAAGCACCTTATTCTTCATGACTGGGAGCACCTGAAATCCCACACTCCAATTAGTCCTCTTTAGGATAGTGTTCCTTTGATTTTATTTATTCTTCTTTGAATTAATTAATTATGTAGCACCATAGCATCTTTTCACTATTTAAATGGGCCTATTGCTTCCATCCAAGTGCAAGCCATTATTCTGATTTATACTGTTGAAGCACATCTAAAAAACACTTCCCACCATTTCTAACCAATACAAGGAACGACAGCAGTCTAACGATACTGTTCACGATTGTGTGCACTGCATGACAAAGGCTGTAAGACACTCAATTGCTCCCTAGTTTCCAACAGAGCATGAAGAGTTATTGGGGCTGACCTGGTCGTTTACGTTTGTTCTCTAGCTAATGTACTAAAGGAAGGAAAAAGGATCATAATGCTCTTCTCTGGAAAACCCAGTAATTCCCAGTAATGGCCCATAATTTACACACACTCATGTCTTCTGCTTACTCGAGAGAGACCTCAGTCCTCAGGAGTAGCATATACCATCCATCCATCCAAGTTCCCTAGAATCATCAGGGATATCCGACCACCAGAACTAGATGATTCACTACGACAGTGAACAAAACACCCCTATGAAATCCAAGGTCCTTATTCAAAATATTCAGGCAGAGTGGTGATGCACGTCTTCACAGTGCACGTGTGTCACGATGCTTCAGTCCTGTACACATACACCATAAACCGTACCAGAGGATGGGGCCAAAGTTCAGCCTGTGCTGCCGGACGTCCCAGAGTCCTTGTCCAGGTTTGGGCTTCTCCAATCATTCAGTGTCTCTAGCGCCCCCTAATCCTCACTATCTGCGTTGCCACAGTCACCTCCATTACCTCTTCAATATGTGTCACCAAAATTATTAGGGACTGAGGACAAGTTCATATGGGCAGCTTCCGGATCGTTCCTTCTGAACACGACATAGCAGCACACAGCCAGGGCAGCCCTAAGCCGTACAGGTACCTGGTCCACATACGGTGGACTTGATGCCGGTCCGTTCCAGCACTGGAATGCGGTTGATGGCTCCCTCGATGTGCTGCATGAAGACGTCCCAGTCCAGGTCAAACAGACTGAAAGCAAACTTGTCCGAAACCTGTAAAAGCCAAAATAACCCTAGTCACATAGTTTTACCATCTCAACAAAAATACATGAGGCGTCTACAGCAGTTATCAGATCTATAAGCAAACAGCCTTCCACTGCACGTTTTCCCCAAAGTCCAGCAACTTTGGAGAACTGACAGCCAGCGTTTACTTATTTATTATGATTTTTGCGATCGGAAGGTTGCAGGTTCAAATCCTATGGCTAAGAGTGATTTCAACATTTGGGCTCTTGAGTGAGGTCCTTATTCCCAATTGCTCCAGCGACTAGGTGACCATGAGGTTCAGGTAAGCCGACGAGATACTGCACACGCGCTGCCTGGCTTATGAGACAAATGCTGAATGCAAACAAATCTTCAAAAATTGCTAATGTGGTTTTTAGGTATCCAGTGCTGGGGGTTTAAAAATAGAAAGCTGTGGAGACAGCAGGTATTTGTGACCTTCTTGTTAGAAACACATCAGTAGAACATTAACTGTCATGCTTAGAAAACAGAGCGAATTGTTATAGTTCCCTATTTCGCTTTGTCAGGGTTTTATCCAGTATCACATCAGATTTTTTTAACAACTATTATTTCACTTATGTAAAGGATCTGAAAGAAACAATCAGAATGCATTACAACTTTAGTTCCAATCCACAATCTTCTTGGACTGAGGAGGACGATTCAAATGAGAACTGGAATTGTCTTCCTGAATACTTCAGACAGGCTACAGGTTCCAGCAGGAGCTAATGTTGTACCTCTTTGCGGAAGGAACTTGAAGCTATGGCTACAATCCAGGACCTGCCCCACAGTTAAATTTAATGCACACTGCCGGGAACGCGCACTGCCGGGAACGCGCACTGCCGGGAACGCGCACTGCCGGGAACGCGCACTGCCGGGAACGCGCACTGCCGGGAACGCGCACTGCCGGGAATGCGCACTGCCAGGAACGTACATTGCGGGGAAGCGCGTGCTGACAGTGTAAACAGGGTTCCTGTGGCACTTTCTGGTTACTGTGACCTCTTGGGCAGAAATGGGAGAGAGATTAAGGGGGGAAAAAACCCACTACTCCCTACCGCCTCCCCCAGGATTTGTGAGGTACCGCACAAACTCTCGCTCCCAGACCACAGACACTCTCAGACCCTGACACGACCCTCCACTCTCACGATGTGTGGCCTCCCCATGTAAGATTGCCATTTCGTCCTGCTGATCTTTCCTCTGGTCTTCCTTGGCTAACGGCTGGAGACACAGCTGGGGTGGTATAATGACTGAGTGAGAGCGAAGGGCCGACGATTCCAAAAGCCAAAAAGAGAAATGCCACGTGCTCAGAAGAGCTACCAGCAGGTGCGAAACTCTCAGTGTACCACCTGGCAGGCAAAGGGTAAAACGTACGACGACCCTGAGGAAAGCAGACGTCGCTGGGTTCGAGAATTCCTCATAAAAAGACCAAAGGTACAGTGAGAGCTTTTTTGAGCCAATTAAGCTTTGCGGACCGCAGAATGCCGAATGAGATGAAATTATTCCGTTGCCGGCCTTAGGTTGTGTGAAATATTTAGCTAATTATTTGTCTTTGGCAATGAGGATCAATTAAACTGTTTCCAACCACATCTGACTGAATTACCATTAATGCAAGAAACGTTGAATTATTATTCGGTATGATTAGGCAGAATGAAGATTTCGGCAGCCAAGGAGTCTGGGCAACAGTGAGCACAATTTAAACGCAGTCAGTACCAAGTACTAAGACATAACCAGAAACAAATAAGTAACCAAAAATACCGAGTTACACATATCATACATATAATCATTTATATAATACATAAAAGACACTGGATTCTTAGCAACAGAAAGGCAGTTTTATAGAACAGCCATCCATCCATTCATCTTCTAAACCCGCATGTCCTATGCAGGGTCACTGAGGTCCGGAGCCTGTCCTGGAGGCTATGGGCACAAGGCAGGACATAACCCAGGCGGGGGAGTCGGCCCATCGCAGGCTAAGATGCTTCCTTAGCACGTATTTCAGATCTTTTCAGAGTCCTCACATAGACATACAAGCAGCCCACACATACCAGTAAGACAGCATGCAGCAGACACTAAACAGTGTTGTAGATTCCGGAAAATCCGAACGCAGGCTGTTAAAGTTCCTTTCAACCATGCTGGTCGAGTCACTACGTGGCATTAATACACGTGAAAGCGCTTTCTGCGGCTGACTTTATATTCGCTACGCTGGCTTCTATCGCCATATTTACCTGCTTTTCCATGTGCATCGTGCGGCTGAAATTAGATGCCACCTGAAGCATTTCCAGCAGTCACATAAGTCTCTCGTTCACTCTAGTGTTTACCCCCCAACCTGACACCCCCCCCCCCCCACTGAAAACAGAAGCACAACTATATGACTAAAGCTTCAATACACCCGCATATCACATACGGCAATGATGGGTCACTGGTTTAAATCCCTGTGGTTCCTTGTCCATGAGTGATATTCACAGATCCATTCTTATACTAGTCCTGTGATGTCAGTTTCCTCTGGTTTCTTTTGAATCACCGATATATAATACGAATATTAATCATTGATAAAGAATATAATATTGTCTTGCCATATAACTTTTCAAGGCAGAGCTGATGTATTGAGTTTCCCCCTTTGGATCAACACTGTATCCGATCATCAACAGTCTACTTCCTGTTCACGTTGGGTTTTGAATTTCTGTTGAATACTGGGATTATGTATATTTTCTGCACGTATTGCAGCTGTAAGTGATTTAGGCACAAAAAAAATGCTGCTGTAAACACCAAGCCACTCCGGTAGCAGTATGCAAAGTCAGTCAGGTAAAAATTTCAAGGAACCGCCATGAGATGCGGAATCACCTAACATTATCGCCTGATAATGTTTTCAGATATGCTGCATTCACCATTGCAGTGCACCTTCATCTTTGTCATTAAAACGCTCATTCTGGATGTGGATCAGCTCTGCAGATCGACAGGACACTGCCGAGAGAAGCTGTAGTTTGCACACTTAACAAGACGTGCATCACGCTGGAGTTTTACTGTCGTTCAACAGCTCAGAACATTAATTTAAATATGCATAACAGATTGTGCTGTATAATAGATAATGCTATTTTTTTAGCCTAACTGTTATCTAACAATTCCATACGAAGATACACAGATCTGCGCTTCCATCCTACTAACATTCCTTAGCATTATAAAGGTCAGGACTCCTGCGCAGCAGAAAATGATCCTGTTGATTTTTACCTGGGAGTTGCGAGTCTTACAGCTTTAAAAAGCTTTCTTATAAATAAAAACCCCATTTTACTTTTACAGGCACACCCTGACTTGCAGGCCTACTGCCAAACACAAAAGCAGGCACAACCTGACTTGCAGGCCTATTACCAAACACAAAAGCAGGCACACCCTGACAAACACGACAAATGGAAACATCACATATCTCACGTATATGTGGCTGTAGATGTCTTACCTCATCCCAAAAAATTGGATTCTGCTCGTAGCCGCCCACTGACAAGGCATCACCTTGGAGACGCAGGTAGACAGATGCATCATGGTCCCGCACATTGGGCATGTTCTGATGAAGAGACGAGACAAACACCTTGTGATTCTCTCTGCAGCAGGCAGTCGGCAGGCCTACTACACAGGCGGCCATAGGACCCCTCCTCGTGACTTTGCTGCGTTTTGCTGTGATTTTAACCCTGACCTGCGACCGCGTTTTAAAGCAGACGACCTGCGGAAGCTTTTGGGGCTGCGATGTTGAGGGAAACGCCCTCTGGGATTTCAGAATTTAGGGAAAAAGGTCATTTGCAGCATTAAGAAACAGCTGAATGTGACCGTGGGGTGTCCAGCACCAGGACTTCTCAGTCTCCTTTTCATTACTTATACAACCAGAGCGTGCCAAGTACGCATTTCTTCTGTGCCCATAATATATCAGGCTTCGAGACGGGAGCCTGATGGGTAGCCCCTCTATCTCTCTGAAGGACCAGCCTGCCTTTTGACCTGGTGGGTTGCGTAATCCGATGATCCATCTGCTCTAAAAACAGCTCTGCACCGCAATAGTTTTTGCCCCAGCGCAGCGCAGCCCAGCCTCCTGACACCATGGGCTGAAGGCTGTGACACCTGACCACGCTCAAGGCTTTTGAGAGGCTTGGCTGAATCTCAGCTTGGTTAATGCAGACATACTCCCACGCCAGCACAGTCCCATCGTAAGTGTAATAACAGTGACCTCAGCTGGTCACTTATGGTACTACATATATACATTCTGCTGCAATAAATACATAGCCTTTCTAAGACATGGGACAGGTTAATAAAATATTCAGATGATTTAATCTCATAATAGCTGTTTGTGTGTTAATTCTTTGATTCCCAGGTACCGTGTGGGCCATTTCGCAAGGAGCAGCTAGAGACGGTTTGTCTGTCATGTTCAGCCAAGTGCTGTGTGAGGGTCAGGAATTTTTTAACCTTCAAAATCTACAGAAATAACAGGCAAATAAATTTATAAAACAATCAACTAACCTATTCCTACATTTCAGACAGTGTTCAGGTTGCGAACGAGATCCATTCCCTAAGTCTGTCTTTAAGTCGAAGTTGTAGGTAAGTCAGTAAAACCATAGTTATGTACTGTATTATTGTACAGTAACAGAAGTAATTACATACGGAGGTCAAAGCGGGTCTCTTCGACGTACGAGGCAGGCGTCACCATCCATGGAAGACCGCCTTACCTGGATGCCCTCGATCCTCTCTGTCACCACGTAGGCATGGTGCATGGCGATGAGCGGCACGTTGACCCCCGCCATCCGGCCCAGCTTCTCTGCCCACACGCCTGTAGACACAATGATCACACTGCCAACAGTGCTGCAGACGTGTACAGGAGAGCACACCCATTCAGTTTCAGACCTACAACAACAAGCCTGCAGCGTATAAAGCAAAAGGCTGTCCTTCACTTTTGGGCATGCACCCCCCCCACCCCCATACAGGCACAATGTGAGGTAGGCAGCATCACCTGCGCAGTTGACGACGCAGGGCGTCTGGATAGTCCCGTGTGGGGTCTCCACCGCCCGCACCCTGTGGACGCCCAGGTCATCCGTCTGCACGTGGATTCCCGACACCGGACAGTTCTCGATAACCTGAGGATTCGTCAGACACGCCGGCATGGCAGGCAGGAGGGTAATGGCTACTGATCACCGCAGGTACTCCTGAGTGAGCCAATATCCACCAGGGTTTCTGATTCTACATGAAACCATCAAGGCTGAAAACGGTGACCTGTACGAATTCTAAAACCTACAGTATTTTCCGCCTTCACGCATGGTGCACATAGGGCACAAAGTCGATTTTCCTGCAGTTTCAGTTGAACTGACCTTGTGCCCCAATAAAAAACAATAATAATAATAATAAATAACTAAATCAAACAACAAAACATTCTGTGGAGCAGCCAGTAGACTCTGACCTTGGACAAGTGCACCTACTGTTAGCCTTATGGCCAAGTGACAGGCTACTATACAGGACAATAAAATATATGACTTAATAACAATAAAACGGACAACAAATAAAGGTGCACAAATTAAATTAGCACCTGTAATACAAGCTTGTATAACACCATTTAGGTCAGACTGCCTTAAATTAACAGCTGTTTACTTAAGGGTACTTATTAAGAGCAGATTGAGAGATTATCACTAAAGCTATTTGTGTACAACCCAAAGTTGAGAGCATGAGTCTGCTTGCTTAACAATGCAAACCACCATAAACTTATAGTTGATTAATCAGCAGACGCTTTTGTCTTAAGTGACATAAATGAGGATCAGAGAGCAGGATCAGACAGTGCCTGAAGCAGTTAGGCTTAAGGGCCTTGCTCAGGGAGCTGGAGGCAATGTCACTCTGCCAACCGTGGGATATGAACTAGCAACATACTGGTTCACAGACATAGAGGCCTAACCCACAGAACCACACTGGCCACATGGTTTACCGTGGCTCCGCGGGCAGTGGCAGCCCTGGCCAGAGTGGAGCAGGTGCCAGCAGGGTCCATGGTCCCATCTTTAGGTACATAGAGAGTACCGTACAGGTCCTCAACATTCATCAGGGGGTACAGGTCCTTGGTTTCGGAGGGGGACAGGACGTACGACTCGATCCCATACACCTTCCCCAGCTGCAGGGAACAAACGGCACCCATTAGCACAGAGCAAATACAAAGGACGCAAACTATGGTAACAAGATAATCCATTTCTGGGGGGGGGGGGGGGGGGGGGGCACTTTAAGCCACTTCAGCTTTTACAAACTGCTTTAGAACTGAAAGGCTCCCATTCAGCGTTATCTGGTCAGTCCGCAGAAACGGGATCAAACGTTGCTCACAACATGAGCACAGATGAATATGAAAGATCTGCGTTGGACCCCTAACTTCACCAGAATGATACAGCTGCCCCCCACCCACCCCGCACTGTTAATGAAGAAACAGCATCTCTGAAAAAAGCGTCTTTCAGATCCGCTGCTCAGACAGTCCCAGCCGCTACCCCACCGACATGAGCCGCTTGTACTCGTCCAGCCGTTGCTTGTTGGAGGCGATGAAAAGGCCGCCGTTCTGGATCCAGCCTGTGTGCAAGCCCGTCTCCTGCTCCAGGTCGCTGCTCACCACCTGCCGGGTGTGGGCCAGCAGCTCCACCTCCACGTCGCTGGGCCTCAGCTGCCACAGCAGGCCTGGGGAGGCCGAAGACGGGCCGGTCAACATCACCCACACTTACTGACCAGCTAAATCCCAGCTAAAACACAAAGAGCGCAAGCAGCCCGAAGGTACAAGGAACCCAAACTGACACTAACCAACAGTAGACAGTAAGTGCTTTCCCACTGCAGGGACCTCTTTCAGGAACCAAGAACATCATTCACATCCCCACCACAGGCACACGGCCCGACTGTAGCTACTCAGAGGTAGTTACTGAACCCTTTTTTAGTCTTTACTCCCGAGTAGTGTGTGGGGCTGATAGTGAGAAACTTTGCTGATTGGTTGACCACAAACACTGACACCAACTTGGAAGTCACACAGAAGCGAGGGGCAAAGAGAGAGAAGCAGCGGAGCATAAATTGAGCAGATGGACTTATTTTTTGTAGCTCAGTTACATTAAATGCATTCATGAATACATTTTTTGCTTGTATCTCCACATTTCTGCATCAGAAAATTTGGTCAATAACCAACATACTTCTGACTGATATTGCTGGTGTCTGCGGTGAAATTTGCCAAGACTTATTAGTGGAGTTACATTACACCGTTTTTTAATTCTGTGGAAAACGAAAGATCAATCTGCAGGCCAGATTTAATGATGAATTTTAAACATTTTGTAGGCTGTATAAATAAAATGTGTTTTGTCCTGTATTTTCCGAATTGCAAGATCAATCCCCCAATAACTAACAAAACGACTTGTTCATCCTCCGTTGTTTTCAGGTGGCCGTGTAGTTTGGCATTAAATTATGTATGAATGCAAGTGGCCAGGAACTACAAAAGTTGAGACAGGTCCTGGGTCCAAGTTCCTGGGCTAAGTTCCTGAACTTCAGTGGGAAAACGCCTACTGGTCATTCATCAGATGTTCAGAGTAGATGCATTCATGTAGATGCATACTCCTTGACATCTGTATGCCTGTGATATACTCTAAGGGGTCTCAAGGGGCCGAGGTGAGACCCAGTGGGTGAAACCTCTGTCCCTGTGATCAAGGGGTCTCGACAGAATGGGCCTTAACCCCCCAAAATGGTGCAGGTGCCAAACGACCTGCTGACCCTGTACTCAGATTCCAGGCTTCACTCACCACTGTATATATGTGTGTTGGTCTCAAAGGAGAGCCGCATGGTATATGCAAGAGGAAGCACTACAGTGTACCTGTACTTGTGCAAATGGCAAATAAAGCAGCAATCAGCGTCAGATAAATAAACGTAAATGTAAAAAACACCCCAGAAGACACTAAAGCACCTGGCTTTCTCTGATTTGGTCAGCTGTCAATCTTAGGCAGAGAGACCACTACAGCGTCACAATCAGCCAATGCTCTGCCACCCCAATAGGGCACACAGATCATAGTAAAGGCTTATACACACAGAACAGGATCCAGGCACAGAGAAACACAGCAAACGCTTATACACAGAGAACAGGATCCAGACACAAAGAAACACAGGGAACGCTTATACACAGAGAACAGGATCCAGGCACAAAGAAACACAGGGAACGCTTATACACAGAGAACAGGATCCAGGCACAGAGAAACACAGGGAATGCTTATACACAGAGAACAGGATCCAGGCACAAAGAAACACAGTGAATGGCACAGAGCGAGTCGGACGGCCCAGCAGTACCAGCTGTGTGCCAGGTGGTCCCCGCAGTCAGCCTGTCCCTTTCCAGCAGAACAGCATTCTTCATGCCCATCTTAGCGAGGTGGTACAGGGTCTGGCAGCCCAGACTGCCTCCGCCAATAACCACAACGTCCGCAGATCTGGGCAGTGGCTTGCTGGGGCCGCTGGGACCCCCCTCCTGCTTCAGCGTCGTCCCGTAGGGGACGCTCTTCAGTGAGGTGTGCTCTGGGGCACTGCTGTACGAGCGAAACGCCACAGGGCGGCGAAAGGCTGGGCCCAGCCAGCACACTGCTGCCCGTATCATGGCCGCTCCCACGAAGGACATGCTCACCGGCAGCCTGGAACACAGCAGACCTGCAGTCAGCTTGTCCACCATCACGAGGATCCAACCACCTTGACTTTAAGTAACCACTCAACTGTTTTTTTCATAGAATATACACCGTAACAAGCTGGAAATTATGCAGTCTACTTTCTACAGCTACATCTATTCAGGCGATATTATTTTACTTCTAATGCAGTTGAAATCAGTAAGAAAAATAGAAAGATCGATTAACTGTCGACTGCAGCTTAGTGCGAAGGATGTGCCCGATTTCTTGCACAGAGCTTGTCAAAGTACAGGGAAATTTTGAAGTCTCACTATTTTTAATATTTATAAAAGTTGCAATTTCAACAGGTCCCACCTCAAACCCCCACACAGTTCTGATTTTTTTACTCTACAAACCGGGCAGTTTTCTAGTGTTGAAGTTATTGTTTATTTTATATGATTTATTTACTACAATTACATTTCAGTATGCAGTCCATTCAAATCGTCGCCTTTTTAATGCTCTGATTCTATGGCTGATTCTAATGGAATTTGAAAAAAATATATAGCCTGGAAGTACAAAAAGAAAGACACAAATTATATCGTGATAATTATGGATATCGACTTATAAGAAAAAAAACACTATATATTTATTTAGCACACTATTTTGTTCAAAAAGATGTGCAAGTGTCGCAAACAGCACATTACATACATTACATGCACTGTTGAGAATTCGACATATTATAGGCATATTATCCCGATAAAATATTTTGCCATATCGCCTAGCCGACGATATGCTCTATATAAGTTGTTTAGGTACAGGATGGCTAAACAACTATTAAAGGCATTAAAAGTCAAAATGGAACTTTTGAATGAGTCAGTCATAGGCGTTTTAATATTTTACATTTCCAGTCCTCTCACTGTTTCGTATGTTAATCGGAGACTCGCACGCGCTTCCGGGTAGGGGCACGGTCACGTTGCACGCCCTTGCGTACCAGCCAATCAGAAAGCGCGAGCCCGTCCGACACCCACGGGTCACGACAGTCACTGTATGTACGGTCAATTTGCTAAAAACGTGTCAAAATTAATATTAAATATCATCTCGTTATACTGTGATAGCAGTGTGAAATTTGTCTGATAATATAAAATAAACAGTAAGATAAGCCTATATTTTATTTATTGCATAAAACACCAATGTGATACTATGGTCGCTTATGGGGACAGCAGGAACATGTTAAAGCAAAAATATTAAATGCATGAAGTACAAAATAAACCCGACGTCTTGTGAAACTTATCGACTGCACATCAGTTTCCCCTGTACTAATGGTACCACCGAAAAGGAAACTCAAAGTACGTTAGTATGTTTTCACATTAAATGTTGAATATAGCTCTACATCTATCGAAACACGTTTAATCTCTACGAAAAAAAAACAGCGCCACAGTTTAACATTATAAGACCACGTGTCGACTTAACATTCGTAGACCGGTAACCGTTAACGCCGTTATCCCCAAACTAACATATTTTGTTGGTGCCACCAAAATCCGATCATTAGATTACAGCCGTCTTCGTATTTAATCATTAACTGCGCCTCCACTAACTTGCACATTCATTAACTTGAGTCCATATGCGATATTTTATCCAAAAATACTTTTGCACTCAAAAAGGCATACGAAAAATATGCAAGAAATTGCTAAATAACTAAACACTGCCACTAACTGCTATATGGCACCTTAAAACTAATTCCGGAAAACTAGGCGCTTTATACTTGCATAACAAACATGTCGCTTTTCGACACACGTCAGCCATGTCCTCTTTAAGCAGAAATACTCACAAACTGTTCTTAATTCCGGGATCCGCGCCCTTAAAATCGTATAAGAAATAAGAGAAACCACACGTAATAAGAATGAAAGCAACGAGAACGTGGCTGTGTGCAGCGATCTGAACGTGCCTCCATAAACAGAAGTAGCGGAGTGGATGAAACTTAATCTGCCGTGTGCATACGCTTATATGCATGTGAAAAATACAATACAAAATGTGCAATTCTCCGAGAATAAGCGGCATGTTGTACTTTCCGGTGATCAGAACAAAGTCGCAGTACATGCACGCTACTTTACAGTCTTAAGTGATTCTCTCTAACTTTCAGAAGCAGGTTGATCGATACTTCGCTTTTGTCTTGCCACTTGTGTTTAAAAGTAATTCAAGCCCGAAACTTACTGTGACGGCGGAGGCCCTGTTTCATTAGGCTGCAGCGCAAAGCGGATTAGTGGACCGGAGTTGATCTTCGTGCTTTGGGATTTTTCCTGTTTCGTATCCACCTGCGTGCGGGCGAGAATTTACGGCAGATGGCAACACGCCAGTCTGTCAACACACAGTCACTTTGTTCACTTCAATTATCCAAAAATCAAACAAACCCGTTCCTCTCTCCACAAAACACGTATCACTGCCAGTCTTCGTGGAACCTTAACAAATGACGCGTTTCTCAATACCAATGATAAAAAAATTATAATAATTCAACCTGTAGAGCTCATGTGAATGTCTTTGTGAAAATCTACCCAGCTGAACATATTAGGAACAGGTGGCCGTTTAATGTCTAACCCCTACAAAGATATAATCATGTCAATATGATTGTACTTTCAATGTTGTTCTGTATTGTGCATGGTACAATTATACCATATGCATGTCATCGTATCATATGTCCCTTCCTAGGATTTGTGAACAGTATTTTATATTATATTATGGTATTTTGTTCTTGATGCCATAGTATTCTGTTATGTGCCATGGTATTTATTTCCAACCTACTGTATATTGGTACTATGGTGTTTAGTATTTATTTTGATGGAATCTGAGAATTTCACCTAAACAGCTCACAGAAATCAGTCATTGTAATGTTGATTTTATTTTAGCCCTTTTCATATGACACAATTTGAAATGTTAACAGTTTTATTTCAATTTTTTTAACGTGTCTTAAAAATGATTCCTTCAGTTTTTGCCATTGAAACACTTATATTAGCATGCAGCTATTAAACTGTTAAAGTGTTTTCTTCACCAAACCAAAACTGATACATTTCATGCATGGTAGGTCTATATTTAATGTAATTATGAAGTATAATTTCAATGCTGTATCATTACAATACCATGGTAAACATTAAGTAAAATACTACTGAAAATAAGATTGTCACCATAGTATGTAGTATATTTAAAATATGTTTTTACCATGGTACAATACAAAAAGCTTAGCCGATTATCATTGTATTTTAGCTATAGATAAATTGTAATACTGCATAGTATATCATCATATATAGGAGGCCAAATTACAACCGTTTTTGTCAAAGTTGCACTGCCATGCTGTTACTTTGAGGATAATACCGTAAAAGTTTTTGTAAGGGAGAATATCCCAATTTCTTTGTAATACTTTTCATTGTAATGTCTTCCTGTTCCATTGACCATGCTGATAGCGGTTTACATGTGATATTTAAATACATACGTATTTTTACAAAGTGTTGTAAAGACACACGGCACTGCAATTTTATAAGTATAGCTTTGAAAATAACTTTAATTTTTAAAGTTAGATAAAATGGGAACACATTTATTAGATATTTACCAGAGATGGCTGGGTGAATTAAACACACACACTCGGTTTTCTATGAGATAACTTTGTAATTCTTGAAGCAGGGTCTGCCTAAGCTCAGCGTGGCCGGGCTCAAGGGGTTAACCCTGCAGCTGCAACATTTGCGAAATGGAGCAGAAATTCAGCATCTGTGATTCTACTCCATATATTAGGCACTGTGATTTCTCTGCATCTTATTATAACAGAAACATATAGGCCGCACCAGAGGTGAGTAGTAGGTAAATGAACCATTCTGCCCCTGGCGGAGGTGTTGGTGACAGATACTAAAGGGGCTGTTTTCCTCCTCTGAGTAGCGGAGAAGCAGCTACGGCCTGTAACTCAATCTCCGCAGAGGGCGGGGGAAGGCCCTGTACCGCCAGGCACAACCCTGGCTGAAATCTGCCCTCTTTGCAAATTCCACGCAAAGGCTGTAGCCACGTGGGCATTCCATTGCTCCTCTACATTCTCCGCCTATAAAAGCTGAACGGACTCTTTTCCGCAGTGTTTTTCACCGTGCTAACTTTATGGTGTTAAAATAGTGCCAAAAGTCGCGCGCGTATGCGCTCGCGAGCAGAAAATCCATGCTGTCTACGCGCTCGCGATTGCACAGCGCTCGCTCGCTCGCTCGGCGTTAAATTAGTGCCAAAAGTCGAACCACGCGCTTGTGTGCACTCGCGTGCTGAAAACCCATCCCCTCTACGCGCGCGTTCGCTGGACCCTATCTACGCGCTCGCGTCTGCACAGCGCTCGCTCGCTAGGAAGAATTTTGACACTTTGTAGGCGGGAACAGTGGCTAATGCCTCCGCTTCTTTGATTGTTTTTTTTTTTTTTTTTTAAATATTGACTACGATTGGCTATTTGCTTTGGTAGAAGATGAAGATAATTGACCAATGGATGTCGGAGCAAGTAAGTCTTACACTGAGTTCACATCTTTTAGAGATTCTGTTTTCATATTCCACGTTGAGGATTGGAATCGCGTGTGTTTTAATTAAAGCAGAGCTTCAAATTCAATGCGGTATAGCTGGTATCTCGTGCAATATTATTTATTCACAGTCTGCTATCATAATTTGGGAATTTCCCACTTCGTCTTACCGTATATAAAAGAATGGGCCAATGTACGGTAAATTGCATTGTGAATAGCATTTCTTAATACAACATCACAAAGCCAATTTAATACATTCAAATCCTGGGAAGAGCGCTCCTCAGATATTAGTTCTCGGGTTAGTGTTAGCAGACTATAGGCGAAACCACCTTAAGTGCTATCTGTTAATGTTTATTAAATTAGCATTAGAATGGAGAGGTTTTTAATATCTTTTGTCCTTGTAGCTGCTAAATACACTCATTATTAAAGCCATAAAGTTGTCTGCCTGCTACATTGGAATCTCCACTGAGTAAGTGTTTTTGGTGGATTTTATTTAACTTTATATAAAATGTATCATCATACATGAACAAGCACCTCACAAAACAAAAACATTTCATTTTCATAATTAAAACTTTTGAATGGTAGGCCTA
Organism: Brienomyrus brachyistius; assembly: GCF_023856365.1. Classification (NCBI taxonomy): domain Eukaryota; kingdom Metazoa; phylum Chordata; class Actinopteri; order Osteoglossiformes; family Mormyridae; genus Brienomyrus; species Brienomyrus brachyistius. Next base: position 17,766,017 of record NC_064539.1, on the reverse strand, counting down.
GTGTGTGGATGAGAGACAAGATCTCGACACCTCATTAACTATAATTTGTTCTGTGAACAGCTCAGATACCACCTTCTCGAAAGTCTTTTGCATAAAATAGAAATGGGATTCAGCGCGACTCCACTAAATTTGGATTACCTGGAGTTCCTTTGTCATCAGGAGCTGTATCTTCTGCAGGCCCTGTCTAATCACATTGAAGTACCTCCTGCTATCACCCTGGCTTTGCAAGAGCTCTTTGACCTTGTGAGGGCACATCTGGAACGTCCAGCCCCATGTGTCACACAGGAAGTCACTGCCACCAATGGCCGACCCAAGATTTTGATTGAAGAACAACGTTTGAAAGAAATGCTCCATACTCAACTTCCTGTACCTTGCATAGCCACACTGATGGGTGTTTCAAGAAGAACAATCTTAAGAAGAATGAAAGAGTATGAGCTCTGTGTTAGGGACACATATAATTCCATCAGTGATGAGGAACTTGACAATTTGGTTTCTTCTGTCAAGAATGATCTACCAAATGCAGGCTACAGGATGGTCAGAGGGAGGCTGCAGTCAATGGGCTGCAGGGTTCGGTGGAGAAGAGTTGCAGCCTCCATGCATAGGGTTGATTCCATGGGCATCATATCAAGGTTGTCAAGTCTTGGCTGTGCTGTACGCAGAATGTACTCTGTACCAGGGCCCTTGTCTCTGGTACATGTGGACACAAATCACAAGTTGATCCAGTTTATATTAACATCAAATTTATTTGAAGTTTGTTCATACAAGCCCTGGGTGGATTGGTGTGGGGTGGATTGGTGTGAGGTGGTGGTGGGGCTTTGGAGAAGATTTCCTGCCGATCAACACTGGCAGCTTATATCTATGTGTCATGGAGGTCTCAGGACTCACAGATATTCAGAGACGTGGATAGTTTACCAGTGTTTTTCAGCAGGAAATTTATTTGTAAGAACTTGAAAGCCCTTAAATTGCTTTCAGCAAAGTAAACAAAACTTGGAAAAAATATATGCTCATTCACCAGCAGTTTCTAATCTGGGGTCTAAAGTGGTCAGGCTTGCTAGTGTATTTGGTTATTTGTGTATCCTAGCCTGTTGCAGTGTATATTTCCTGTATATTTTGCATGTAAAAATGTTGTTTATGTCAGTGCTTAATATTATCATGTAGTCTTCATGAACTTTGTTTTAACCCGACTTAATGGCTTTCTTCATCTTGGCCAGGGACTGCATTTGAAAAGTAGCCACTTGACTAAAATTGGCGCGTTTTCAGAAATGCCAGCAACAATAGTGATAATGAACACCCCTCTAACTGACTCTCAGTTGGTTTAGAAAAAAGACTTTTAAGAGAAAAGAAAGCCTTCCATTGGTTTTGCATTTTTCTCTTTTTTGTTAGCTGTGCACAACATATCAGAAGAATACATCACAATTAAATTAGTTAAGAAATAACAGATTACGTATATACAATATTAAGGTGATAACAACAACCCTCACTGTCTGTAGGTGCTGGTTCAGACAGGTCATTCTGCAGCAGGGACACCACCCGTCGTGCAGCATCCTACAAATCTCCCTATCACAACAGCCCACACAACAGAATAACATTAGTGTATGATTCAGTAGGGCTAGTCCGGGTCTGGAAAGTAGTTGGGCTAGATTTTCAAACCAAGAAATTTAGCTGGGCCAGACATTTTCAGCGGCCCAGTAAGCAGCAGGTAATGGCATTTTAAACAAACACAAATCAAGGTACATTATTTTAAAAAGCTACAACTGAACAGAATCTGAGAGCAATATTTTTTTTCCACTTCTACAATAAGAAAATATTTTGGTCGTATCTGACCTAGACACAGCTCAAAGTGCATAAAAGGAAAAAAAATGCCTATTAGATGGTAAACTGCCAGACATAAAGAAAAAGGGAAAAATCGGCTATAATCATCATCCGCTTATACTGTAGTGATCCATTTCACCCACACAGGCATGTTCACCATAAGCGGTTTCCACATTATTGTCGAGGTGACTATTCACTTTACCTCTGCTTTCTCTGACGTCTTCCTGATTCTGCCGCCAACAAGGGGCTCATAGGGTGGAGACTGAGGGTGTTAAATAGACCCATCTTACTTTTGTCACTGAATGCAACAAATAATGTTGTATTTATCTGTCAAAAGTCCAGCACCAAGAAAAGCAACAGAGCGACAATAGAAACTGCAATAATAATGGAAGTGCGCCGCCCTACAGGGAAGGAGGAGTGATGGGAGTCCAGGTGGTGGCTAAGCGCGCGTGGGGAGAGGCGTTGTACTGTGAGGCTTTATGAACTTCCGATGGGGCAGTGCTGTCATACAGCGGGGAGCCTGAGAGGGGCACTGTGGCCGCATGCAAGAGCCCTGGGTAATGAGTTGTAGAGCTGCGCAGGAACTGAGAGCCCAAGCTGTTGGACATTCCACTGGACTAGGAGACTGGAGTGAGCGAGGAGGAGCTCATTGACCACAAACTGGGATACTGGCTGTGTGTGAGCAATGGGGTGGAGATTAAGGAAAGACGTTAAATCAGCATGCAGTGTTCCCTGGAAACAACAACAAATAGTGTCACTGTAACTAAAACAATATCAAAATAATGCCTATTTTTTATTCATTTTACTTGTAGAGTGCAAAGTACAAAGGAAAACAAAGAGTAACTATGCTGAAATAAATCAAAGCATGTCCCAGAATGCAGTGATGGGCCTGAATGGATCAGGACAGAAGAAGGTGAAAGACCTGTTAACGAGGTGAGACGATGCAGACACAGGCCGGGATGTGGGTATAGGCGAGAACAAGAGGGAAGACGGGGGCCCGAGACTCAGCATGGGGGCAGGTGGGGGAGGGGGGCACGGGCTCACCTCAACCAGCTGCCTACTGAAACGAAAGCGGATAAAGACAGAAACTAGAACCTCAAACTAAACAACACAAACAACAATATCAAGTTATATTCAATCATTAAACAGTTATATATTTAATCTAAACAATAGTAATAAATATCGCTCCGGGCAATTTAGCAACTCCAATTAGCCTCAGCATGTTTTTGGACTGTGGGGGGAAACCGGAGTACCCGGAGGAAACCCCACGACGACATGGGGAGAACATGCAAACTCCACACCCATGTGACCCAGGCGGAGACTCGAACCCGGGTCCCAGAGGTGTGAGGCAACAGTGCTATCCACTGCACCACCATGCCACCCCCTGTATGCTATTTCATTGTATAAAAAGAAACTTACTGTACTGTACAATAAAGTATTTCAGGATGCTGTGGACTGTGTTTGTGTGTGAGCAGCAGCTGCATGTTCCTTACATTTTTTTATCAACACCAGCACCGTGAGGTTTGGCCTGGACTGGGTCCTGTCCTGCACGGTTGAAGGCATGTTGACTGATGGACAGCCCGTGTTCTGTTGGATCCCACAGAAAGGAAATGGGAATCCCATTTGGATTGGATGCTGACAGTTGGAAAAAAAACTTATGTCTGTGTGTTATGAAAGAATATCAATAAATGTTTCCGAAAGGGGATGACTCATTTGGTAATTTTTTACGGCTTATGTTATGGCTGCCAATGTACAGTCTTTACTGAAGTCTGACTTCTTTCGGGTCACCTTTAATATAGATTGGACACTCTCTATGCAATGTGCAATACTTATATAGATGGTAAATGTTTACCTGCTTGCACAGATGGTTGATTAGGTAATTAGTGTAAGTGTGTGTGTGTCCAATCGCATGTATGTCCAAGGTCCATAGTAAATAATATACACTGATCAAGAGATGCCCGAAAGTGGATGAAAGAGGACATTAGTGGGTGTATCACTTAATGTAACGGGTGCAGGAAAATGAGCAGGACTGCAAGCCATATAATGACCCACTGTCCTTATCTAGCTCTTAATACAGTATGCATACAGTGATGTATATACAATGGACAGTTACTATAAGCAGATAGCACAGTACAGGTGCTTAATCTGTATGCTATTTCCATCCATTGTCCAAACCGCTTATCCTACTGGGTCGCGGGGGTCCGGAGCCTATCCCGGAATCTATGGGCACGAGGCAGGGAATAACCCAGGATGGGGGGCCAGCCCATCGCAGGGCACACTCACACACCATTCACTCACACATGCACACCTACAAGCAATTTAGCAACTCCAATTAGCCTCAGCATGTTTTTGGACTGTGGGGGGAAACCGGAGTACCCGGAGGAAACCCCACGACGACATGGGTAGAACATGCAAACTCCACACACATGTGACCCAGGCGGAGACTCGAACCCAGGTCCCAGAGGTGTGAGGCAACAGTGCTAACCACTGCACCACCATGCCGCCCCCTGTATGCTATTTCATTGTATAAAAAGAAACTTACTGTACTGTACAATAAAGTATTTCACCACTGCTTCTTCCTCAGCTCCCACTGTTTGCTAGCACATGCATCTTTTGATTTCTTAGTGCAATCTGTGCTTTATTTTTTTCGTGAAATGTAAGTGCAGTATCGGTTTATTAAGTGCTGTGGTTTAATATGTACATTATTATTTCAGTACTGTGTATACTGTCCTTAATGTCTTGCCTCTCTCGTATAACTTGAAATACGCCCAAATTGACTTGCAACAAGTGGTCCTGGTTCCAAATGCGGAAGTCGATGGATACTTGTATTTTATATGCTGTAGTGTGCTGGGTGTCAGACATTGCAATGCACCTTGCTTTAATTTTTACCCGTTAGATCAGAAGGAGGTAATCTTATCCAGAAAGGGCCGCTGTGTATGATGGTTTTCACTGCAACTCTCTGAACAGCGAACCTAACGGTTATCCCAATACCTTGATTTTGCTAGCATATTTAAATGTGTACCTATTCAGGAATAGAATGGTGAAGGCATTCAGAGGAGGACTGATGATTATCAGAGGGAACAAAGGGGCTGGGTACTTGTCAGTATCCAGTAGAACCATCAGACTCCTACACTGAATGGTTCTGGATGTGGCACAGACGTTAATCCCTCTGTAATAGGGGATCCGTCTCCAGTTTGTACTCTTCCAGTTAATAGGTAGATTATCAGACAGATTTTCGCCCTAGTCCAGTACTCATTGACAGCCTAATACACCGTGTTTCAGTTTCTCTTGATAGTCAATACATGTGACAGGATGTACATTACTCTGATGGGCAGGCCCTCTTACATATGATGGAAACACTACAACAACTTAAGAATAAGGGTCAGAAGAGTGAAATACATATAATGATTGATTGATTGATTGATTGATGAAACCCTTTATTGCTGTTGCAATATACCATGTGACTAGTCACGAGTACCAGCGAAAAAACTGGCCATCAACCCGACCATACATATATACAAACATCACAGTAGGGGGTAGACAGGTCGGGAGACAGGGGAAGAGAGAGAAAAGGGGTGGTGGAGGTAGTCCAGCAGAGACAGACAGCCATCCGGTCCTGCAGCCATGGAGGCGCTGGTCAACAGACCCGCCTGTTCACGCTGGGGGTATGAAGCGGCAAAGGCGTTGGAGAAGAAAAGAAACAGAGTAACATGAGGAGAGAGGAGGAGAATAAAAAAACAGCCCCCAGACTGTACTCCAGTGGGGAGGACATTGTGGGAACCGAAAAAAAACACCTCAGCAACATAAGCACATGGTCACTACGCCTTACAACATAAAAATGACACGACTTGCAACGGGTAAGTATAAGACAGTAGACTAGACGAGACGAGAGGAGTGAAGCAGGGAAGATAAGGGGAGGGAGAGGGAGAGAAGTGCGACCGCCTCCGCTGAGAGCCAAACGAGAGTGTGTAATGAGTGTGTAATGAGTGTGTAATGAGTGTGTAGCTCAGCAGACTAAGACTCTGTGGCTGTGATCAGAAGGTCGACGGTTCGTGCTTGGAATTGGCAGAATAGCCACATGTCCACAGGCTTTTGAACAAGACCTGAAAACCCTGGGGGCCTCAAGGTAGCAGTCTCTTCACTGTGACCCCCAAGCTTGTTCTTGCCTTTATGGAGAGCAAGATGGGGCAAATTATTAATCCCATGGGGCCTCAGCAGAATTACAAACCAGTACAAGAAAAATAGTTGTTAATTTTACATACTACCTTCTGCTGGCCTTATGAGAATATTCAGATTATCATTTTTCCCCATAATTGCAATTTTAACATTAAATTGATGATTTTCCCACGGTCATGTGGCCGCTTTATATGGTAATTATTGATGAAAACTTTTTTGGAAAGTGAAACAATATTAAAATTGCTTTATTGCGTTAAAAAACCCTGTTTTTGTTTAGTAAAATAATGTTTTTTCGCTCTTTATACTGCCGTCTTGTGGTAAAATTTGAATACTGCAGTTTAAAAACAATTAAATGATTTCTTCCCTAAATTGCAGTACCTACTTTTGGCCACGAGATGGCAGCAAGAAAATTAAAAAATTATTTTCCCACGGTCTACTAGCAGGTTGTGTTTTTTTGCCCGTTTTTGGTGTTAATTCTTCATTAAAATAGTTTGACTTGGTCCAATGTATTTTTAATATAAACAATTGCCACACAAAGCTGCTAGTACACCGTGGGAAAATAATTTTGCCATGTGTTTTGCTAAATCGAACAGAGCGAAATACTCTCTGTTTATGCAAAAGAACCATACAGTTGCGCTGGAGAGGCTGTTAGGCATAGACTGCACAGTACCAGGCTGCTGACTAATAAGGCAGCAGCCATAACAGCATGTGTGTCAACAACATCTGAGTCCGTACTTATTAGCACCTTAAATCAGGGTGTACTCACACTGGATGATCCAAATTATGACCCCTACAGTACATAGAAAGTACATGGTGTGATTGATTCGGCTCAAAGGTCGATTCTTAAAAAAGGAAAAAAAAAAAAGTAAGTTTCCTTTAATTTCCTCTATTATAATGTGTTAGATTTTAGGGCACGTGCAATGAACATTCACGCATTGATGAGAAGGGGTACTTTTTCTTACTATCATACTTTAGTAATTTACATTATTAATTTGCTCAGATGTGTTTCTGTAAATGAAGGAACACTTTTTTTAAATTTTGTTAATACATGAAAGAAATTCTGCTGGTTCTTCGAAGCACCCGATAGTCTCCTGCCGCGCCTGACCTTATAAAACTTGTGCGTTTCTGCCAGCCAATCAGAGCAGACATTGGACTCCCCGCCCCTGCGCTCTGGTGCTGACTGCTCAAGCGGCGCGAGCACATCCCCTTTGCACTTTTCATTCTTCTGCCATTCACCTAATTAGGTGCACTAGACACACTAGAACCGCACCATTATTAATCAACACAAGACTATATATTCAGCCTGAATATACAAAATGTACATTTAAAATTTAATTGAATTTTTTTGGCAGCTGTTGGATTTTAGTCTTGTATTTCTCAGCACAGCGTATATTATTGGCATTATTCTAAACAAAAGTAAATGGAATTTACAATATTTAATGTATATATGACTTATTCCGCACTTTTTTTTAGAAACTCGACTTATCTGCATGCCTTTCGTTAATGACTGAAATTTATCATCACAAAATATCTGTACCTCTCCATAAATTCTCCTAAAATTGTGAAAATGGCTTCATAAATCAGAATTAAATTATTTTGGCTAGTAATGGCAAAGTCTACCACAAGCTAAGCTGAAGGTGAAGGGGGATAAACCTAAAGTTATAGTAGCAGAAAATCCCGAAACGTAATGTCTGTTTCCGAAAAATAAACAACTAAAAACACCGCATCACTTTGAAATGTACAAATAGCAATTTGTGATTCAGTGCTATTCTCACAAGAGGGCGCCATATATACGTATATCCAAGAATCACCGGAGACCATTTCCCAAGATTCTTGTAGCAATTAATACCAAACACAACGTGTTGAATTTTGTGACACTCTAGATCCAGCATGCGTGTTCATCTTAAAATGGGCCATATTTAAAAGTGCTTATTCTAATATCCACAGCACCTAAGGTATTTTAAAGGAATCGCTTATATACTAATGAATAGTTGTCTGCTCCCGATTTCCCTGATAAAGTCTGATTCGTTGATTTGGCGCTTTCATTTAGTACCCCAGAATGCTTAATAACTACTGATTCTGGATCGTTGGATTGTTTCAATATTTAACCTTTAGGACGCTTACAGTACAAGTTTGCCCCTCCCCATCGGCCCTGCTAGAGAAGCACATCCATCTGGGCCCCCAACCCAGATCAATATAATTATGTTCCAAATATTTTAAGACCCCTGTCACTCAACAACGGGGCTGGTTTGCAGTTAAAATGTGAGTTTTTGAAACATATTTGGGTAGTCCATCCTCTCCGAAAATTCCAGTACCTGATTGTTTCGTAACCTCCTCAAGTCATAATTAAACTTAGTATTTTTTTCTTAACAGAATATTTGTTTGGTACAAAATATTTGAATACTCCTCCTTACATATCCATTCACATCAGTGCTTGTTTCTCATAAGAAATCAACTCTGCAATGTGTTTTGGCACTACAGTGACATCCTGGGCTCAGCGTTGTAACAAATTTGGCAGAAATCAACAAGTGGCCATTCTTGTCTAGAGGGACATCTTCTGAATGCGCTTTGAAGTTCAGCAGCAGTCGTTCTTTCATGAGTTTAAAAACTGGCATTTGTTCAATTGGAATAAGTTAAATCTGGGGCTCCCTGAATAGTTATCTGTTTTATCTAGTCGAGGAATCCTTCTGTTTGCCTTGACTGAATCACAGATGTATCGTCTGCTTTCTAGTTTTGTTTGTTTGTTTGTTTTACATTGTTAATGATGTTTAAGAAGTGGCAGTGGTCAGTTCCTCCATGTCATTGATTCACTGCAGAGTTTAACAAGATATCTGAAGACAGATTCACTTTATGTGTTTGTATATATAAAATGGCTTTACACCAATGCTACATCGACGTGCTGTAGGTTTATCAATCCAAAGAGAACAGCCATTTGGCAGCATTCCAGCTGCTGCTGAGGTAGGGGGAGCAGGCGGGGTTTGCCCACCCGCTCTGACCGTCTTCCCACATGAGGGACAGCCTGTGAAGGGATACTCAGCCTCAGCAGTGTCCCACGCTCCTCCTACTGGGCACCAGCCTGCTGACATGCAGCCAGGACCATTCCCTGTCCTTCTTTGGGGAGCTAGCCAATGGTAGGCAGGGGACAATAACCATGTGTTACTAAACTGTCCAATCAGAGAACATTAGTCTTCCTCCAGTCTGGTTATATTGCAACTGAGTATCATAAGTGCTCAGGCATTAACCATGGCCCTCTTGTGGCCATAGAATCCATCTGTAGTCATGTCCTGTTACACTTTTGCTGTGGTCCACCAGGGTCAGTGGGAAATGTTCCAATCACAATTAAGTAAAACTGGAATATGCAGATATATATATCGTTTAAAGAAATGGTCACGTTAACAGAAGTTCATGTCATTATTTTGCACCCCCTTTGCGGTGACATAAAGTGTGGGGTATTCCTCTTTATTAGATTCCAGGACAGAGGGATCATCGAAGTGCTTTCACATCACAAACCACTTTCCTTAGGTTCTAGTGTGTATCTGGCTTCCCAGTTGTTGTGTGTCTGCGTGTAGAATTTAGAGATTAGTTATCATTGTTGACACACCACAGCACACAACAACCAAATGTGTCCTCTGCATTAACCCACATGTGACAATGTGACATAGCAGGGGGCAGCTAATTCAGCGCCCGGGGAGCAGTGCTTGGGGTCGAGACCTTGCTCAGGGCACCTCAGTGGTGCCTTGCTGGTCGGGGATTCAAACCTGCAATCTTTCACTTACATGTGCGCTTCCCTAATCATTAAGCCACCACTGCCCACCCCCATGTGCTCTGTACAGCCTGGGACAGGCTCTATAACCCTGAGTAGGATAGCCAATTAAAAGATGGATGGATGGAAGATACAAGTTCCTTGCCCAATGTAATTATAAAACCTCCTCAACAAGCAACCCTCAGGACACAGAAACATTAGCATAATCACTGCATTACCTGCCCCCCCCAATCCCAGTGCTTTCATCAACGCAGGACTGCAAAGATTACAGCTTTTTAGCCTCTGATCCTGAGCTCTTTATGACCTGGAGGACATTCTTGATTTTGACTCATTTGATATTCAAGTAAATCCCACTCAGTAAAATATCTGATTAGCAAATAACAATCCCAATAAAAGATAAATCTCCAGGTACATTTGCTATAAACACCGTAATGAAATATATTAAAATGCAGGAAAACAAGAGAAGAGCTATTCTCTACAGTGGAGCTTTGACATTTGCCACATTAAACTTCTCTTACCTTTGATGTCTGTTTGATGTTTTAGTTTTTGATGTTTTAAACGGTTTCAATAGTTTTCATTTCTATCATTGCTGATCTGTCTTCATTACTAATATTCGCATTATCACTTTAAAATCATGTCCTAAAACCCTTTTCTTTCATTAAATAGCAGTTGATTTGGTTTTTGTACAGCATTTTGGATTAAGAATCGTTATTTGTTATAGTGCTATACAAATAAACTGGACTTGTATATGAACTAGGGTGCCTCCATCATAGCAGGTGTGGGAAAAATACATAGAAATACACAAAGCTGCTCACCAGTGTGGCCCCATGTGACAGGGACTGGAGGAGAGAGAGAGTTAGGGTGCAAAAGAAAGTCAAACAAACTGTGTTCGCGCAGGGCATGGAAGACGCTTAAACAAGGCACAGCAACCGTCAACAGCAGCAATCTGGACTGGTCCTGTCCCTGTTGTCTGGGCTACCAGGGCGCTGAAACAGGCAGAACACTCAGTTATACAAAATGCCAAGAATGAGAGCCAGGTGAACTGAATTACCCCCCCGATACCCGCGGTCCCCTGAACCCCTTCTTTAGAGGAACCTTGACCCCCCCCCTCCCCTTTCCCTCCACATGAGCATCTTTTGTTTGCTCAAACCCCGCAGTGCCGTCTGACAGCCCACCGACCCCCAACCTGCCACGAAACATATATGTTATTACACCAGCCCTATGAAGTCAGGCCTGAAGTTTGTGAAAAATCTCTGGTCATTATTACACAAACTGCCAAATGGAAATACCTTTATTTATTTTTTAAAGTAACACCTTACTTCATGGCATAAATAATGTAGCATTATGCAATTACTTATGTATTAATTAACCACCATCTAAGTCTTAGTTGCATCCTGATCTCATGTTAATTCATCATTAATGAATTGTGATGCACGTTTTATCTCAAGCAGTTACTATATTTGTTACTATATCTGTTAATTCTGTAAACCTTTGTGATCTACTGAAGGAAGAAGTAACAACTTAAATTCTGATACTTTCTGATGTTTCTTCATCATTAATGAATCGTGATGTATCTTAAGTAGGGACTATATTTGTTCATGATTTGTACTTCAATAGTAACTGAGTTATTACTAAGTATTTGTGTCCCGTCAAGTAAAATGTTACCAAAAACTCTTATAAATAAAGCCAAGAATTTCAAAGCGCTAAAATGAGCCACGTGATGCAAAAGTCATGTCTAAGGCACATATCACAGGACACGCATCGTCATTCAGTATGTTCAAGTAACCAGCACTGATCATGCTGTGGGGTTAAATAATGAAGTATTTCATTTTTTTCCCAAAACTTTGATGCAGTTTCCATTAAACAGAATTTCACCACGATGTAAAAAAGAAGTCAAAACAATGAAACACATTAAAAAAAAAACTTCATGACAGAACTTAAAAATAACCAAAAATAGTGTACAACTTACCTGTAAAGAAACAGAAAGTACCAGAATCATTCAGGGTTAGGGTTAACCCTAACCCTAACCCTAAGCCCCGTGCTGAAGCTGTCTGACCATCCGCTCTTCAGTCTTTCATTCAGAGTCTCAAGTTCAATCGTTATTTTAAACTAACCCTTAATTTCCATTAACAAAACAAATAATCCCAACTGTCATTCGAAGTCCAGCCCAACAGAAATAGAGGTCAGACAGAAGATAGTAGGAATGTCAGTGGACATGCAGGTATCTGTCAACGCTGGTCGTGAAGAGCAGGAGGATGGAACAAACCACGCTCAACCATGGAACAAACTTGGAGATGTACGCTAAGCCCGTGGTGCCTGTGATTAGACTGACTTTCCAGACCCTGGAGATCGGCCCTGTAGAGGTGGCATCAATAGTCCACCGCTGGAAACATGTTCAAGAACCAGACCCAAGGTCTGCCGCATGTCGCCGAAGCCGGGGCCGGTTCCCTGCCACAAGCTCGGGCTAGAGCTCGTCCCTGGAGGTGCTCTGGAAGCCTGTGGGGGGGGCCGAGCCCTTCAGGGTCTTGTAGGAGCCACGCCAGTCCGTCTGCACCTCGTCGTTGTCCCAGATGGTCGACGTCTCCGTGTCACTCACCCACTCAGGTTCTCCGGCGTAATGACTGGGCTGCACCAGCAGGGGGTGTGTAGAGAAGGCCTGAAGGTTCCTGTTCGGGAAGTGCGCCTTGTACTTCTCACTGTGGGGGGCAGAATAACAGAACAGAGGTCAGGGGGCAAAAGGTAAAAGTCATCTACTGTACCAGAGAACCCAGAGTGAAGCTTTACTTCTGACCATCCACTCTATAATCTTCTTATTTATATATCATTCAATTTGATCGGACTGTCTATAGCCTTCACAAGTTTAAGACATGTGACTATCATTGAAAAGCACAAAATAGCCTGATTCACAATACTGCTTTCAGTGTAATTGGATGGGATGAAGGGCTCCCTTTGGAAATGCGCAGGACAGCGCATGAAATCACTGGTTTAGCCAATAAACCGACATCACAGGATTCCCTGTGGAAAAGCAGCCCGAGAAGCTGACTGCTGACTTGTCCCTCCAGGTAATGCTAAGCACCAGAGACCGTAGGAGCAATACCAATACTGCATTCGGTGCAAACGTACGGGTCTATACAGTCAAAGACAAGTGCTTTGAAGGTACAGAACATGCAGGTATATTGTAGTATTCGGAATGAGTTCACAGAAAAGACATCACCGTTTTCCTTCTTTTACATTTTTTCTGACTCATCCACTAATCAGGGCTGTCAACACTCCATACTCCCTCTCAGGACTATAATGTTCCGACCTCTGAGGCTTCTTTAAGCATATATACACTCAGAACGCAAAACACATTGGAAATAGGGATCGAATCTTATAAAGGTGTTTGAGCGTAAGCAAATTAAATGCGAGTGGTGACTATACAAACACAGACATTTCTTTTCTTTCATGCAGATTTACGTGTCCACTGATGTGATCACAACCTCAATGCGATGATAAAAAAAAAACACACATTCCAGTGGCAAATACAACTGCATGCAGGAATTTTCCATTTTTCCCTTACGGGGATGTTTAAGGCCCGAGACCCTGGCTGACTTCCCACACTGCTCTCCAGACGTCTACAGCCTCAACCCTGCACTCAGCGGCAATGCGACTGGACATATTGAAGGATGGCTTCACCTTAACCGTTGGCCGGCATCACTTGGGCACGGCTGATGAGGCAACGACGAAACTTGGATGTGAATCGACATGAATTAACTGAACTGGAATGTAGTGCAGTCATAGTTTTGAATGTCCTCGTCTGACTGGGGGAAAGTTAAAACAGATGGTGTCTAAGGCGGGACCACAGCAATACACTGGCTATGAGCGCGTGACCACAGCGGCTGGGATTTACTCCATTCTGGGTCGGGGCGGAGTCTGTAAATACGAGGCCGAACCGCGCGGCGCTGGTGAGCTCAGACTTAATGACGGCTCTGCTTCTGCCTGCCTAACCATAGAAGATCATGAACCTTTAACTGCATTAGCTAACCGTGAGAGGCCAGCGTCAGTGGCGATCACAAAGCAGGTACTGTGCCCTGCTGACATGCGTGGGGACTCGTTTAATGTATCGAAACCTGATGGTTTGTTTTGACAGACAGCTGAAAGGCTATAAGGACCAAGGAAGAGTTATTCCTTCAATTAGCGCTCCCTGGTTAACAAGCGTAGAGGTGTAGAGCGTTACTAGCGGACCTGATACTCACTTGGGGTGCTTGTCGTACATGATTGGCAGGAATTCGTCCACGGGTAACATTTTGGAGAGTGGCTCAGCGTTGAGTAGCTTCTGAGCTCCTTGTTGGGAGATGGCGTACGAGAGCGTCCAATGGGAATAGTCCACCACCACCAGGTTCTTCACGTTCTCCACCTGCTCCAGCTCTCCTGGTTTAACCTGCTTCCGACCCAGATATCTGCAGCAGAGCAGGAAGAAGGTCCGCCACCGGCCACAGGGGGGCGCTGTCAGTCAGCAAACCCGCAGCGGTGGGTATGCGGATGTTTTTGTCGCGTAAGCGTGGCGTGCACAAACATGCGCACACACACAGGGCTGTGTGATCGCCATGGAAACAGAGGCCAGTCTCCGAACGCATTCCCCTCACCCCACCCCACTCACATGATGTCCCAGTCCAGCTCCACCTTCTCCACATCCTCCATCAACCGCTTCAGCCGGCGCTTGAAGTTGCCCTGGAAACGCACATCATCCTCAAAGATCAGTACCTTGTCCAGCTGCATGTCCACCATCTGGGGAAGGGAGCAGACATCTTGCATGAGGATTCCCGGGAGCCATTACGCAGTTTCGGGGAAGGGACCCTCAGCCATGATCCTGGGTACAGCCAGGCTGCTCTCACTCAGAGCAGATAGGGGGCGCTCTGCATTGCTGCTCACTGTGTCATGCAATAGCTACAATAGTGACGCAAAAGTCAACAACCAATAAAAACCAGCCTCACAGTCTCATTTATGGGAGGCAAGACATATTTCAATGGAAGAAATTATTTTAATATAAAATATGAAACATGAAAAGGATTTACAAATCCGGTCACTGCACAGTGCCACTTGAATAAATAAGGTATATAGAAAATTCCACATAATTGTGGTTTCCAGTCCAAAGATATTCCATCATTCAATCATGCTTAGGTCATGCACAGAAATGCAAGACAGGCCCACTTGCTCCCTACTTTGGTTACTGAGGTTAAAATAAGCAATCTCGTGGATTTTGGGAGCAGGATGAATTTTGGGAGAGCTTTGGTTGAAGCTTCAGGACTGCTGAACTTGCTGATGTTCCCCGAGAAACAGTGGCCACCGCCTGACATCAGGCAGACAGACATGACCCGCTACGGGTCAAATGTGTATCGAGAGCACGTATCCCCCGACTGTGATGCCCACGCATTTGTTCAACGTGACAAGCAACCGTGAATCACTCGACTGCAGATGGCAATCTAAGGCGTGAAAAAGCAGTTTCACAAAGCATAGTGTGGCCGAGAAATGCAGAGAGCGGGGACACAATGGCAGGGATCCAGTCAATAGGCCTCTAATTGCACCTCAACACACGCTTTTGCAAGGGAAGAGGCCAGGAACAGAAGCGAAGGGCTACTGAGCCTGTGGGAGACTCATACGGCCAGATAAGTCATAATTTAACCCCCCGCCTCAACGAGGGGACGGACTCATGTGGTGTGAAGTCAAAGGAACAGGTCGACATTAGTGTTTGCTCCCTAAGGTGAAGCCTCTGGTAGCTATCGCAGTGTAGCGTGAATTTTCCCAGCCCAAGGCGAAAATCGATAAAAATACGGACACACTAATCCTATGGTGAAGCATCTCTCAGGATACCAATGGCCTATCCGCTGGTTACAGGCAATCAATGGATGGCTTGGATCCATGAATGTAAGAACCATGTAAAGCATGTACCATGGATCTCACAGATACCAGATCGCAACCCAGCTGGACTCGCGGGAGACTGACGTTTCGCCCGTTACCTCATTGGTGCCTTTTGAGAACCTGCCCACGTTGGCGCAGATATGTCACACAGGCGGAAGTTAGAATAAAGGTCCGTATGAATTACATTTTTTGGATTTATTTTGATCCGTTTTGAGTTTTCATAAGCTGTCGAATTGCCTTTTTTCTCCTTAATAAAGGGTGTGTTTCTCCCCCGTCTGCGTGTGTGATTTTATTCTCGCTTGCTGTTTTACCGCTGTGCTTTTATGGATCGCACGGTACAGGAGTCTGCTAAAAACTGAACTTTGCTGTCCGCCTCTTGATCTCTTCAGCACTCAAGCGCCACAAAATTTTATTTATTCGACCGGTGACGCGTTTAGATTTCATCAATAAAATCAGGCCAGCAGATCGATCTTTCGTTTTCCACAGAATAAAAAAATTGATGTAACGATATTCAGCTAATAAGCCGGCAAGTTGTTTCAGCACCGGAGATATTTGACAAAATTTTATCAGTTATCAAACTAATTTTCCGGAAATTCTGAGACCAGTTTTTTTTTCTGGCCCAGAGCCTGTTTATTGCCAGTGTAAACAGGCGGAACCAGTTCCAGATTGGGAAACAGCCCGGCACCAGCTCCGGCACCACGTTGGTGGAAATGGGGTAAGAGTGAGGCTTACAGTCATCAAAGAGCTCAGCTAGTGATGTCATTTCTGAGGGGAGGACAGTGTCTCCACTCTTCAGCAGAGTTACAGGCAAGTACTAGATCTCACTAGCTACTGCGATGGGGCACCGGGAACCAACACCTTTTTGACTGGCTTTGCGTAGATAGATAATTGGATGCTTTCTATTTTAATATTTTGTTATCTGATATGAAAATTGCTAAAGGTTTAAAATGTATACTAAGCTTTAAGAATCCTTTAAATGTATACTAAATGGTTACACAAACACAAAAAAAGAATTACAAACCTACACCGTGACTCCCGCCCTTAATGTTGACTCACAAAGTGCCGCTCCTATCGCCTACTGAGGTGCACCCACTTTACCTCTGAGAAATGAATCTTGGGATATGCTGGGCTAAGAAGGATCTACTGGGTATATCCTTCGCAAAGCGAGTAAAGAAGGTTGCATTAAGGACACATCTAGAAGGAGCCTACGAAATTGGATAGCCTTGTCAAATCGCTGTGAATCATTCAGTCTTCAAACGCAGTCCCTGAATTCGGACTTGAGGACCAGAGTTGGCCTTATAGGTGGCTAGGCAACTGCCTGATCCTCACCTCCTTCCAAATGTAGTAGTGGCTGAGGAAGCAGCCGACCTCTCCCTTGGTCAATGTGCGTCTGGAGAAAGGGTCATAGTACCCAGGGAGGAGGTCGACACCCAAGATCTTAATATCACTGCTGTTGAGAGCTCTGCAAGGAGAACAGACCAAATGCACATGCATGTGACAGGCAGGTATCCACACATTAATAAAAGGTGGAAACCTCTGGCTGGCATGGGCAGCGTAGGAAGCAGGGAGCCGTTACCCTCCATCCACGGCGTCCACCACCTTCACGTCGATCTCCTGCTCATAGAGAGACCACAGCATCCGCTGACGTCGATCTGGACGCCGGCGTAAGTTTATCAGGTAAATCTGGGGCAGAAATAGACAATGTAAGAAGCAGTAAATTCTCTTATGGCAGACTGTCTCCAAGCTTTCATCTACAGCTAGACTGATTCATAACCCCGCTTTAGGTTTAACATAAGTTTGCCGGCAGTAATGATAGTAATTTTCTGAGCATGATGTTATGTTAAAACAAAAAATACAAGTTTGCTTTCTTCAAAAAAAAAAAAAAAGATTTGCATTTGAAACACGAAATGTGGTGGCCTTTTGGCAAACTGTTGTTATAATTATGACAAGGAACACAAAACACTAATTCTGTGGTGAGTTATTTACAGACAGCATAATTAAATAGTGAGTAAAAGCACAGACATGCTTGAATGTATAGGAGGGTTAGTGGGCCTCTCACCTCATCAAAGCCCATGAGATCCGTCTGTTTGGGAGGCAGATGCAGGTTCCGAGAGGGAAACATTGAGAATTCGTTAACTGGAAAAAGAAGCACAGTGGTTGGGATCATTTAAAGCCTACATACATAATAATGATAATTAATAATAACTGATGTTTTATTGATCCCTGTGGGGAAACTCTCTTTATGCCTCCCCCAGCTTGGTCTCTGTAGGTGACGGTAAGCCGGTCGAGAAGGGCAGCCAGCCATAGGGGCGCCCAGGGAGCTGGGGGTTTAGCACCTCACACGGCGCCACGGACATGCCAAGGCTGGGCTTCGACTCGTGACCTTCTGATCACAGGCATACTGCACGGCTCACACTGCACGGCTCACACTGCACGGCTCACACTGCACGGCTCACACTGCACGGCTCACACTGCACGGCTCACACTGCACGGCTCACACTGCACGGCTCACACTGCACGGCTCACACTGCACGGCTCACACTGCACGGCTCACACTGCACGGCTCACACTGCACGGCTCACACTACATTGAAATCCATGCTTGCATACATCCATCTTCCAACCATGTATCCAGCACGGGGTTGTTTAATGCCTTGAGCAGGCAGCACAGGGTGTAAAGTAGGGGACGCCCTGGACGGAACGCCCGTCTGTCACAGGGCCGGGGACGCCCTGGACGGAACGCCCGTCTGTCACAGGGCCGGGGACGCCCTGGACGGAACGCCCGTCTGTCACAGGGCCGGGGACGCCCTGGACGGAACGCCCGTCTGTCACAGGGCAGGGGACGCCCTGGACGGAACGCCCGTCTGTCACAGGGCAGGGGACGCCCTGGACGGAACGCCCGTCTGTCACAGGGCCGGGGACGCCCTGGACGGAACGCCCTTCTGTCACAGGCCACACACTAACACACACACAGTGATATTTTTAAATGCAAATTTATAAACTGCAAGAGGAATCTCACACCAATAACACATCCTACTCCAGGAGTACTTCCTTTGGACAAACTGAGCAAAACAACACAACGAATGAATAATGAAATTTTTTGATAATAAAAAAAATAAGTTACTCATGGACTCGAGGTGCAGATGAAGGAAGTTGATGCCGTCGTCCTCGATGGTCTGGTGGGGCTTCACCGGGACATTAATGTAGCCATAGCGCTCCTTGTTGCACACGTACATCTGCACCTCTGAGCACAAACAACAACGGTGCTGGTGAGCTACTGGCATGCACATACTCAGAGACACACGTGAAAACATGGGGGGTTCCCACTCCAGAGCGCAGGGGTCGCAGGCCACGCTGAGCCCAGGTAAAACTCAGCTTGCTAGGTGAAACTGAGTGACAAATTTAATGAATCAAAAATTCATTGTCAATGCTACTACACTCCTCCCCACACCCCCCCCAGGAGCCAAACACCTCCAGGCTGAATTTAAAGTAGGATCCATGATATTGGAAAAAAATTCACATTACGATATTTGAAATTTAGCAATTATATGGTGATGTTTGTAATAATAAAAAACTAGCTCTTGAAACAAATTATAACCAAAAAGAACCGTTTTGATGAACCTGCAGAATCCAAAATACACTGGAAGACAAATGTCTTTGTGACCAGTTCTCGTTAATATTTCTCTTCCTCACTCTTTTTGTTAAATTTCCCGCAAACATGCCACACATTCCGAGTTCATGCAAAAGCACCGACAGTAAACTGCAGACAGGTTTTTTTTTTTTATCATTATCTTGAAAAGGAACGATCATTAAAACCATGCAGCTTTTCAAGTGTTGGTTCCTGTGACCGACTACAAATGTTTAAGCGCAACTTCTTTACGGTCTCGACCCAGCTATCGCAGTCCATGCGATGTGACAACTGCATGCGCATAAAATGCGACGTCTGTATTAGCATCGCGTAGCTCTAGTTCTTCGCTTACCAGCCGCACGGCAGGAGAAGGCGAAGACGATGATGTCATCGAAGGGCCAGGAGTAATCGCGGTGAGGCGGGTGGAAAGCCAGCTTCTTCATGCCCTCCTTGCGGAGGTCCAGCAGCATGGTGGAGTGCACCATCGGGACAGGGAAACAGCCCGTGCGGCGCCGGTGCCTGGTGGGGAAGTACTCCGCCGTGCGACGGTAATAACCCTGAACAAATATGGGGGGGAGGCGGTTTCATCCTGAGCTCCACTCTCGTTCCCAGACAGCCCTCAAGATGTTCAGATGGCTCATCCAGGATAATTCTCTTCACACAAAGTACCAGAAACTTGTGGTTCGCTGGCGAGGTGGGCAGCTCCTCCAAAGCTGGGGGTTTGAATCTGTGTGTGTGTGTGTGTGTGTGTGTGTGTGTGTGTGTGTGTGTGTGTGTGTGTGTGTGTGTGTGTGTGTGTGTGTCTCACAGGGGATTCCCCTAGGTGTTCTGGATTCCTCCCACCATCCCAATACATGCAGTTTGGCAAACTGGCACCTCTGGGCTGCACGAGGGGGTTGTGTGTACCTTACAGCAGGCAGACATCCTATCCAGGGCATCGCCTGTCATCTCCAGTGTTACCTGAGATAAGCATCAGGCTGCATGCAACTCTGTACTGGATAAATGGGTAGAAGATGGATGGATGGATGGATGGACGGATGGATGGATGGATGGATGGATAGATGGAGGGATTTTTTTCATGCTCAACTTAAACATCTTTACGTTTCCCTGTTCACACTCCTGGAGCTAGATAGCACTGCAATTCACTGCATTTTGTAGTCAGTGTAACTGTGCATGTGACTGACAAAACTTTGAAGGAAAAAAAAAAAACTCAGTTAAATGCTTTTGGAGGCGGAGCTGCCCCGAATGCCGAGCCCGCTCCTCACATGTGGGGACGTGGCTTACCTGGGGGGTGATGCCACACCAGTAGTTGGAGTACGCCGTCTGAGAGTCCAGCATAGGTGCGATCACTGACTTGTTCTCCTTTATCATCAGGTTCAGCGTGTCTGGGTTGGTCAGAATGTTGTCGGCGTCGGAATACTGGGAAACAAGCTGCGATCAGGCTGCGATGCGGCCCAGACCCAACGCGAGATCCCGCCCTCTCCCATTCCCTATGATGCCATAAGTCCTGTATCCGGGACGTAGCAATGTCGCATCATGGATGGTTTTCTTGGATGTCTTCATTTCACTTGTATTATTTCCTGCCATTTCACTCAGCTTAGCCTATGTGGTGATTTTAAGTAAAAGACTCATAGATATTATTCAAGTAATAATGTGTCTTGTTTCTCTTAAGTTGGACCCCTTTAAAGAGCATCAAGGGCAGGAAACAATGTTTGAGGAGGAGCTGATAGGTGCCCCTACCAGTATGTAGTCGGCCCAGCGCCTCCTAGCGAAGTTGAGCGCCGCTTGTTTGAGCTTCATGACGTACTCATATCTGCCATTGGTCCAGTGCTTGGGCCCCATCTCGCCTGGGTAGGAGCTGCAAAACACAGCAGCGACACAGAGAAGGTTATCGGAAGGTTATCGGTTTGAGTCCCAGATGTAAACACCTTCAGCATAAAACCACTGCAATAAAATATCCAGCATTTATATGAATGGGCGCCTCAGTTAAACAACTAAATACAAGTTAACAAGACCATGTGGAGGCCGCAGGTGCATGAAACAGACAAGCACAGACTGGTGACTTCATTCCTGCTGTCTTCATTTGAAACCATGTGTAGTACCACCAGGTGGTGATGTACCCTGATTTAAGCGTACCCTCCCCTGCGGACGCCCCGTGGGAGCTGCTGGGGGGTACGCACAGACATCGGGGCCGCCAGCTCTCACACATCTGCCGTGACACTCACGCTCATGCAACGAATCTCACGGCAAATCTATATTATTCCATTATAAACTTAAAATTAGCTATATTAAAAGCGTCGGGGTAGCTCGCACACCCTACAGACTATTTACAAGGTAATAAAACTGATACATGTAAATACGTGTGCATGCGAGTAACACCTTGTCTCAAATTGAATATGTCACTCGGGGCAGCCGGCAGTCCCGAGACACTCACGTGGGCTGTTCCATAGGTCTCCACTCCACATAGTGGTAGGTCTTCTGCAGGACGGTCAGCCACTCGCGCAGGATAGCTGTGGTGTTGTCCACGTTGTGGTCCGTCGCTGCCCTTTCATGAGGCACATGTACAGATTGTTCAAAAGCGCAAATCAAATCCCATACAAACAAAACATCCAGTTAAAAATGATGCAATCTTATCGTGTGTATTACAATGGAAACGGAAATATTGATTCATTTAAATGGAGGCACTACTAATATTACTAACAAACTAACTGTGTCATTTTATGTAAATGTATGAAACAGTTGATTTTACAACCCACGATTATAGTGGACAGAACATCAGGAACAAAAATAGCTACACTAACTACGGCCAGTCATATATTTACGGTAACTATATTTAAAATATTCGGCAAGCATTCCGCACTTTCTGAGTACTCCCTTGCTTTTTCCTGCGTGAAATAATGGGCTATTCGGACATGATTGCTTTAACGTCTATGAAACAACTTTCTATACCTATGGGGCAAAAGAAAAAAGCCGCCACGACTTAAAGAGGGGGCGCGGTGGGCGTTTGGGGGCTAAGAACTAAATACGACTGACCTTTGTGCGCCTGCATTTTTCATAAAAGGGAATTAGCGGCCCCCTAAATAGCGGGCGATCACGAAGAAAAGCCACCTACCATATCGAGACGCGGTCTTTAGGATAGTTTAATCTCTCCAGAGCCCCCAGATAGTACGGCAGGGAGTGAGCAGCGTTTCGTGCGATTATAGCGATCACCACCGTAGGAGATTGCATTTTTGACTCTTCGGGATGTTTCTCCTCGGAAAAATAGCAATCGGCTGTCATAAGTCCCCCGAAAATAATAAAGCAGAGAAGCATGGTGGTTCCCCCAGGTCTGCCCCCGCTTCGCTCCTGAAGTGTTCTCCGTGCAGCTGGCCGCGTCAGCACTTCCCAAAGGGTCTTTTTCCGCTTTTCCGCCCCTCTTCTGCAATGCCGACGCTTTCCAGGAGCCGACGTGCACCGCACAGCCGCTTATATTACAACTTCCGTCCGGACAAGCGGGCTGCACCTTCCAGGAGCCTGTAATGCATGCTGGACACACATTTTACTTAAGTTACTAAGAACGTTTTTCTGTTGTTACCGTGTTTACTTTTCCCGATATATATGATTGGCGAATTTCACTCCTCTGTTAAGCTGTTGCTCTTTTTCTTCGGCCATACATCCTAAATACAGACAGTGCCGACTGTCTGGCCATGCTACACAAAGCTACATTCTGAGTTAAATCGTCTACATCACGAACAGAAATCTCTACTTCGCACGTGGAAAAAAACACCCATCCTCAATCCCCATGAGGACATTATAATTCTTAATAACTTCCCTTAAAGAACTTTCTAATGCGCAGTGAATCAAACTCCGTTCTTTGGCTTCTCTTGACAGCCAGCTAAAAGTAGATGTGCGCTTAAATCCTCTAATTACTCCCTTCTGCCTTTTGAAACGGAGCCCTTAAAGCTGTTTTGCATATTTAGGAAACAAACAAAAATATTTGTATGGGCACAGCACATTCCGTCATATAATGTACTTGCAATATTTATGTATCTTATCTCTGAATTTCAGCTATTAAAGTCAAGTTAACACTACTAGTACAGAAAGGGACTTTATGTGCATTAGTGCTAACAAAATACATGTTTTAAAAACACTGAAAAAAGCTCAATAATCACGAAAGATGACCCAATTTCGGTGATATGGTGAAGCTGGTTTCTTTCTGATGTGATAGATGTAGAGGTTGATTCTGATAGTTTGAATCAAACAATTAACCTCATACTAGAACACTAAAGAATAAGCAAATTAGACATTGCTGTAAGTATAAAGTTTAAAGCCGATCTACACTCTGGTTCTCCCAAAAAAAGAGTAACGTTGCTGATTGGGGTTATTACCGTATAAACCTGAGTAAGAGGGCAGCCTATAGAGATCAATATATCCAAACTAGTCTAGTGTTCCTTCTGTTTGACCAGAGCAAAGCCGACTATACCAATTACAGTCCTAAGAGAGGAAATGAAGGAGGAGAAGAGGAGTGAAAGTAATTAAAAGAGGCGGGTAAAGACAGTGGGAAGGCTAAGAGTTACGGGATAAGAAGGGGTAAAAACATCAAGGACTTGCTGGTTTGAGTTGGTTGAGGGGCCACGTCTTTGGCTAATGCTCTCGGGGACAATAGGCGGGCTAGCACTTAGACAGGGGACTTAGTTAAAAAGGATCTCTATTAATGACAAAGCTGGGCCCCCACTCCATCGACTGTGACCACCCCCAAGGTCCCGGTGACTTTGCTCACCCTAGAAGGGCACTTTCCCAGCCTTGCCACAGCAGCGTCCTTGGGAGAGCACATCAGCCACTCTAATAACTTTTCACGGGCCGGTCAGAGGTCACCGGCACAGGGCAGCAGGGTGGGGCTCCAGCTGGGGGCGGGGGGGCAGCCAAGTGAGAGTAAAAACATTTATTCAGGAATGATTTTCTGGGGGAAACACGACTGAGCTGCCGTATCCCAGGCCTGGTGGGGGGTCTGTGCAGAGTTACAGATGTGCTTGGAAAAATGCAATACAAAGGGAGGGGGAGCTAAACCAACCCCCCCCCCTCCCACACACACAAACACCGTAATCTACCACCACCCAAACACACAGACACACAAACACACACACACAAAGGTTTGTAATTATATTTTTGTGGGGACTCAACATTCATTTCTATGGGGAAAACTCTAATCCCAGCATGACGACCATAACCCCTACCCAACCCTAACGTTAGCTATAAGTAACCCAACAAAATAGCTTTCTGATTGCATTCACAGATCTTTGTAAACTTGTGGGGACCTGGAAAATGGGGGACATTTGGTCCCCACAATGTAATATAAACCTAATGTACACACACACATACACACCGATCATCCTCCATTGGTCTTCCTTTACAAAGATTGATCCCTGGAACACCAGCTGTAACATTCTGGGAAAACTTCAGATACCCATAGCTGGGTCAATAATCGACGAACGCATTCCCACACAAGCATCTCGTGGCTAATTCAGTCAATAATTGTCCCTCCTAGCCACTAAATTTATTAATTCCATCTTACTTAGCACCTCAGACCAGAAATATTCAGAGTTCACCCAAAATCAAACACCTTGAACCAATTTTTCACCCGCTTTCCATGCTGCAATGTTTCTCTGTCGCAGTTCATCTTAATTGCAAAGGACATTCTGTTTATCTTGGGAAGAGGAACAGGCCAAAAATTGGCTACTAAAGTTACTTTAATTAAATAATTTGCCTGCTTTGCAGATTGTTTTATCCAAAGCTGCCTACAGATCCTCTAGTTTTGCACTTTAATAATTGATATTGTTGGATGCACTATATAATAACATATCTGTAGGATCTTTTATCACTGGTTCCTTAGGGAACCAGAAACCATTTTGCTCCATTTAGAACTCTTCTTACAGACTTACGGCAGGTGGCAAAATAAATTTTTGGAAAAATATATGAAAAGCAGATAAAGAAAATGGATGGATGGAGGGATGATGCACGGATGGATATAGAAGGTCCCATGTGCTGCAGAGAGTGAACGTGTAGCTGTGCATAGTGTCACCCTTTGAATGCACCTGTACTTTGAAGGTCAAGGGTTCACATTTGCAAGGTACGTAAACTGAATAAAACAAGCAGGAACTATATGTGATTTTTGGGAACATCTATCCATTTTCCAATTGTTTGTCCTGGACTGGGTCACGCGGTCTTCGGATAATGGGAATTAATGACATAAGCATTATGACATTCTATTGCAATGCTGCGTTTAGATAAAATGATGAGAATTCACATGCCAAAAACTATCCATCCAAAAGCTATCTTCAAAAGAAATACAAACTTCAACACAAACACAAACTGCTCTGAAGCATCTTCATTTTGATCATTATGATTTTAGCATAAGCAGTCCGTTTAGCAAAATGTTTTTCCTACCATTAAACAACATCTTTTTATGATAGTTTATAATTTTCCTGGGTTATACAATGTGCATCAAAGCTTTTTTCTTAGTGAAACTATGTCTTTGGTAAACTTGAAACAGAAACACTGAGCTGATGTTTTTAAATGAAAAACAAAACTCAGAATGAGAGCAAGAGAAAAATAACAGCAGACAGCTTCACTGAAAGCTTCATCTCCACTGACAGCTTCACCTCCACTGACAGCTTCATCTCCACTGACAGCTTCACCTCCACTGAAAGCTTCACCTCCAATGACAGCTTCACCTCCACTGAAAGCTTCACCTCCACCGACAGCTTCACTCCACCGACAGCTTCACTCCACCGACAGCTTCACCTCCACTGAAAGCTTCACCTCCACTGACAGCTTCACTTCCACTGAAAGCTTCACCTCCTTCTTCGGTGTTTTTGTTTTTGCTCTTCATATCTTAAGTCCTTCAGCCCAAACCTCATGATTGATGATGGATTCCCGTAAATAATTTTGATAACAATGCCATCGGTGACAATGTCATCAGAATGCTCCCGTACGCTTTTTTCGGCTTGCAAACACCAATCCGTCTCATTTGCACATCCGTGATCAGCAGTGCTGTCTGGCACAGGTGCCCTCAAACATCACCTGAGGCACCAAACGATCCATGTGTTTGGAGTGCAGTACCTTGAAAATATCATACCAGGGACTAAGTAGCAGCACCAGCTGGTGTTTCATATTTTATGTTACCACATAAAAAATGTATAAAATATCTGAACATTAAAAAAAGCATTTTCAGTATATTCTGGGCACTGGAGAAATAAAGAACTGTTTTTTAAGCTGAATTTGAAGAAACCCATATTTCCCCTGTATCCCCTCTCTCCTCGCTGTTATCTTTTTCTCTGTTTTCCTTCTCTGACAGTGACATCCCTTCATGTCAAAGCCATTGCAAACTAGATCTCTATCTCCAGCATCAAACTTTTACCACATTTTATCTGGAAATACATACATTTCAGTTTTTCTCTCATGACAGTATGACATGTTAACAATTCGATAGGTGTTATACATTTTCCCTAAAACATCTTTATTTCCCGAAATATGATATGTCCTCTTGAGATATATTTCATATCCAACAAAAAACTGTTTCGTTACAATGGGTGCTTTCAAAATGTGGTGGTTGTACATTTAACTAGATTTTTATTTTACTTTGTAACCAAACTGTCTCAAATTTGCATAATATAATTATCTTTATTTAAGCTGTACTAAAAGTGAATGGAAACATCCTTGTGAATTACAAAGCACTTTACATCTATTCATATCGTTCTTAAAAGGAACCAAAGGTATATTTATGTGTAACTTTTTCAGGCTGTGGATATAACAGCAGATTGTAGCTGAGCAGTTTATCCATATATACAATCAAACAAATTTTGACTGGTGATTTTTCCTGGATACCATTGAGCAAAATGCTTAGGAAAATAGGTGGAAACCAGCAACATCATTTTGATGCTTCCGCTGTTCGTTTGCTGTAAAATACAAGGAACACGTTTTGCAATTTAGTTTTTAGCTGGAAATTCTGTTATTTATTTACAATCATCTTGGAAAAATTTTCAGTCGAGTTGGAACAAATATTCTGTAACTATCTTTTGCACTTCTGCACATTATCTGTTTAGAAATGTATTGCTTAAGGACCAAACAGCATTGTTAAACCCATGGGATTCGACCCTACAACCATACTGTTAGAAGTACAGGACAGCTAATTTTTTAACCATTTATAGAGTTTCATGCTTACGTTCATATTCACTCTGTCAGCTTTCATTTTCATTAATTATGTCACTTTCGTATTTCATCTGGATGCATTGCACTTGGATCCTGACTGGTGTGACATGAACATTGGCTGAGGTTTTAACATGCAACTCTATAACTTTAATACATGCGGCAGTATAGTTTTTCGTCTTTTGCAGTTATTAAATGCAAGCAATATATGTGCATGTTTTTTGCAAACATCTTAGATATTCAGACATTGTGCTTAAATGTATACAAATAATATCCAATAATAGGGTTCATTTCGTAAAGTCAATAACAAACTTAAAAATGAATCAATTCCTTCACAGTTTTCTGGCAAATCAAACATTTTTTAATTATTAAATAACTCCATCATCAGATACGTCTTCAGATCTGCCTGCCTTTTCATAATTAAAAAAAACATTCTTTTATATAATCATTACCTTATATCAAAATTGCATTTAAGAAATAAGCAACAAATACTTACATATACTGAGATACTGAAATGACCTAGAGTAACCCTTTACAGAGGATATCATCAGATTGTCATTTTACACAATTTGCACACAAACAAGATCATCTGGTATTATGATGTAATCCATATTAAATATACGGGGAAATATGCTATCGAACTACGTCTTCGGTAACATTCAACAGAATAAATCCCCTAATAATTTTTTCTAATATCATAATTTTACTTGTTAACGAAAAGATGCAGCTAAGTAAATCATTTGGTAATTATCCATTTTTTAACAAGAGACCAAGTAGGAGCATTTGCAATAAAAAAAAAAACATGATCTTTGTATTTTTTTGAATGTGTAGTTTTTTTTTTATGAAAACTTATTTTAATTGATTTACATATTAACTTAAATATTGATTATACTGATTGACTAAAGACTGATAAATAAAGTGACTTTAAATGGCTAAAATTAAAATTAAATTCACATAGCTGTAAAGCAATTCCACCTTTGTATGTATTTAAAAATTTATTTTCAAAATGTCAGAAGTCAGAATGAAATTTAGTGTAAATAGCTATTTGAATGAGTGCCGAAACTGCTTTGTTCTGAGGATAACAACAATAATATTCAGATTTTTTTCTTGATTGAGACAATCACATTCTTAAGAATGTATTGGGTTATGCACAATTTTCAAAACAGAATTTCTGTTGTCTATTTACTTGACTATTTATTTTTTAGCTTGTCACATGGCTGGTGATACTTCTGAGGTGGACGATCTAGCATGTGTCTGTCATACAATAACCAGGAAGGACGTATTAAGTTAGTAAGTTCACTGCATATCACGCAATATCGAGTAACCAGTTTCTGGATTTTGCAGATCATGGCGTTTTGGATAAAAGATATTCACACAATTACATCGATGTGATGTGTGTTTCACTTACTGTGAGTTATTGAATAAAACAATCATTTATCTAAAACTTCACTGGAAAAAGTTAAATGTTGTCTAGCATTCTGAAATTTTAAGTTCCTATTAAAACCCATACATAACTCAATAATCCATTTTTTGTATGCCTACATTTTTCTCATATAAATTTTTAAATAATGTTTTCAATCTAGGGGCTGTAAATACAAACAAAAAGATACATTTTCCCCATCTATATAAAGGTATATTAAGGTGCAAATACACAGTGAATGGACCGTTTTCATAGTAAGACAAAACTCACCTCGAGAATAATATATTTAGTTTACATGACAGTTTTGGGGGGAAATTTGCAGAACCTACAAACATCAGAGAAGCGACAGGACTGAAATATCACATGTGTTTGCTCTATTGTCACTGGCTACAACTGACCCCCAGAATGATAGTCTGACTGCTCACTTTAACTCCTCCCTACAGGGGCTCTTTCAAACCTTTAGTTAATCATTTATTTGCCAGTGCAGGGGGCACTGAAATAGCATCACTTTTACTTACCGTTTGATTCAGGCAGCAGTTTGACCGCTGCAGCTGCAAATGAAATGTCCACAATACCTATTATCAGATGAATGCAGACCATTATAGTGTTTGTGTGATACACCTTTAGGCGACACATTGATGCATGTATGCAACATCGTTGGAATTTTGTTGAATGTTGCTTTTGTTTTTGTTTACAGACATATGGAAAGAAAATCAACTTCACAAGTTCAATCTGTGGACTTCAGTAAAAAACAAACAAAAACAAAAACCAAACAAAAAGACGTAAGGTGCAAACAAATGAAGCTTTAAACATACTTTTACTTGTGGTGTGATATTTAACCATTTGTATTGCTTGCCCATGATTGTCCTTAGAGTTTAAGTTCAGAGGTACATACAATCTGCTTCTCATACAAAAGATTACTGTCACAGAGTATAGAATATCAAGTTTTTTCTCTCTAAACATAGAGAGAATTTCATATTTTTAATTGTCTGTACTGATGCAATTTTTACGAACAGGCCTTACGTTGGCCATAGCACACAGGCAAGTTTAAAATTACGGAATGTATCCTATTCAAAATCACATATATCAAAACGTCTGAAGCCAAAATATAAATTTAAAGGGAAATTATTTACATGCACGTTTCTTGGAAACGTATATTCTGAATTTGAGCACTGCTAAAATCTCTTACACATCGGTATTGTAAATGCCACTTAAGATTTTGCACAACATACCGTCATTGGGCTGTGAATGTCACCCAATTTGTAAAATGCAAGAAGTCACATTTGGTGACAAATTTCAACTCAAAACCTGGCGCCTGTAATAATACTGATCATATTATGCTATGCATGTTATGCTGCGTATGTAGTAATTACAATGTGGTTACTTTCAAGAAACGAAGACATTCACAGTCCTCTTCCAAGAACATCACACTAAATCAAGATTTCCTCACACATAAAAAAACGCATACATTTTTTATGGTTTCTAAGTAATTGGTATAAAATTCAAACAGAACAGAAACGTGGTTTTGCTGTGTAAGCACTTACATCTTCAGTTGGCTGCTGTAATTCATCAAGAAGGCAAATGAGCGGAGTCTGGATATCCCGCTGTTTGGAAAAAGAACTATTTTTCTTAAAAAAAAAAAAAAAAAAAAAAAAAGTCGTGTTTAATTAAGCATTCATAGCTTACGAAAATATATTTCATACAGTATAACACAATTCTCTACTAGAATATGGCTATATTGATAATAGCCCTGAGGGTCACACAGTATTTGCAAATGAGAAACTGCAGTAGTCGAACATAGTTTGGAGTACTTTGGCTGAGGGTTTAAACCACAGGTGTGAAATTCAAGGCCCGACAGTTTTGGTGTCGGTGTCGGTGCATGCGCTCCCTGTAAAGTTAGGAAAAATAGGATGAGCTCAGTTTAAGGACAAATAAACTTCAAAATTACCGCACGACAATTTAAAATAAGTGAAAAAAGGAGCGCTGCTATTCTTCGTTTTCCCACTTGGGGGGTGGGGGGCACTACTGTCTTGCAGGAATATAGTATTTTGAGAGTCACCCTGGTGAAAAAATACCGTATTCAAGGGCGGACAAAATAAAAGGACGGCTGGTAGGAGCGAAGAAACGACCGTCTGTTTATTATGGTGGCCGGGCGATCGGTGATGCCGCTCGGAATCCTAGTGACATAAATGCTAATGAAACAGCAGCATCACATAGACCGTTCGCGGATGGTGGATTTGTGGGGGCATGCCGGCTCAAAGCTGCAGAAACTGTCCCCCGACAGGCGTCAATCGCCTTTCTCCAACATGATGTCTGACTTGCAGCTCAATTTTCATGTCTCTTCATCATCCACTTGGCTACGCAGGGAATACGGTCATTAAATGCACCGAATGGAGGGTGGAGGTCTGCCTCACTGTAATAGATCGCAGCCAGGTGATGGTCTGTTTACTCCTGCTGTTACAGTCAGTTACCCGATATTAATCTTGCATTAACCGAGTAATCGCGTTTTAATAAACACACATCAAGACTAAAATTTATATCTTTGTAATATATACGTTTGACACCGTGGTCTAAACAATCGAATTTGAGAATATCGTTTTTTTTATTCTCACCTTTTAGACGTCACTTTGATACATGGCGAATGGTACTTTCAGGGAGGAAAGAATAATTTCCCGTCGACGGGAATAGGTAGGGCGGCCAAAAACTGGGGTGTCAAACTCATTCTATTTTTCGGGCCTCCTTGGATCCAGTCCCAGTCTGAAATGGGCCCGACCGAAATCAATGTGTAGCAGGCTAAGAACACAGTAGCAGCAGTTTTTAGCTTTTGTTTTTTTTCTCATTTATATAAGAAGTAGAAAAGCAAAGTACATTGTGCATGCAGAAAAAGGTTGATCATAAATCACTTACAAATGATGAACAGGCTGCAATGTTCATTTAAAAAAATAGGCCTAACGGTTGCCCACCACCCCCCCCCCCCCATCCAAACAGACTACCCTCACAATTACAGAACATTAATGGTGCTTATCAAAACATGAATGCCGGTTGAATGCAAGATTAATATGTGGCAACAGACTGCAAGTAAACAGAACGTCACCTGTTACAATACGCTACGGTAGCATTTAATTTGGATATAGTTATACAGCAAGCAATGTATAAAAAAGATACGTGAAAACAGGCGAGATCTGAAAATCGGTTTGCAGCTGTATTTCACATCAGACTTAAGCTGGCGAAGGAATGACGCTTGTCGGGAGACTTTCAGCCTGCATGCCCTCGCAGTCCGACTACGGTCTATGTCATGTTGCTGTTTCGTTAGCATTTAGGTAGCTATAGGTTTCACAGCTGTATCACCGATCGCCCAGCTACCATTAAAAATAGGCTGCAGGTTCTTCGGTCCAATCAGCCATTAATTTATTTTGTCGGTCTATGTATCCCTCGCAAGCCGCTGTCTTTTTTCGACATGGAGAATCTAATAATATTTTACTCCTTAAGGACTATAGTGACCCTCACCCCCAAGTGGGAAAACTAACAATAGCAGGGATCCATATTTTTCAAATCGTAATGCGGAAATTTTCTAGTCGACACGTCTATATAATATGATAAGCTTGTGGAAAGATTCAAGTCTTTATCAATATTATTTTTCGTAAGTGTACACGAACCACGTGAAGTGCTCTGAAGTGAGCTTGAAATGTGACGATTGTATGTGACACCGAGTGTACAGCAGACCACATAAGTCATCGAAACGCTCACCGTGGCATTTAAGAGGGGATTAACCAGAAATCAATGAAACAAGGAAACTCAGAACATATAAGTTTTTTAACGTTGCATGGTTAAGCGGCATTAAATCCTAAACATCTCGTAGAATATACAGAAGAGTCGTCACATAATTTCAGCTTCTGCAAAGTCTATGAACTGTCAACTAACCCAAAAAAGGATGGAATACCAGGCTACATTAACTGAGACTGAGAAGGATGCGTTTCAATGTGGATTACACTAATTTTCTGATCTTGTTACCTGTGATATCAGAATAGTGGTTCAGAGACATTTTTGAGAATAGCTGTGAAAGTGACTAGTCTGGCACCAGCCGCATCCTAATTCTAGCACCACTGCACACAATGATATACACGCGCGCGCGCGCACAAACGCACGCACACACACACTCACACGCGCACAAACGCAAGCACACACATCGAACAAATGAAATTAGCCTATTCAACGGAGTCTGTCCATTATTTCCATTTCTATCCAGGGCAGTCTGTCTATTAAATTATCCCTTTAAAAATAAGATGGAGCCTGACGGAGCTAGCTAGAAGAAGTGCAGGTCAGTTCAAAATAATCCCAATGATTTTAAAATTCTAAGTCTGTGATTCGCATCCCTTTAAAGTTATTGCTTGCGGAGCTGCCCCAAAGATAAATCAGTTTGCTTATTATGGCTTTTACTTAAGTTCATTTATTAAGTTATGAGGGACTGAACAAATCACATGAGTCATGCCATCATACTGGGTTCATACTCTACCATACTCACTGCACTCACTTTACTACTTTAATACACTCACTATAATAGATATTAATATACAATATATAAAACACTCACTATAATTACGTAAATGTAAAATGATATATTTGTAACCTGCATTGAATTCCTAAAATACCTTCTTTTAGAGCAAGAGATGGAAAAACAAGAACAGAAATCAAGCTGGTAGATAACACCCCCTCTTGAATATCTGTCACTGTGCTCTGTGGGGTGTGTGGGGGGGTCTCCCCGGCCAGCGGATACAATGATCCCTCCCAGTCCATTCTTGCTTAGAAAGTAATGTTCATTACAAAGATATGGAAGTAGAATATTGCAAAACCGTTTTTCTGTTTGTTTCATAGAGCATTTTATTTATTTCACATACACTTCTGTTCAAAGCTCGTTCTCCGTCTCCCTGATCCTGCTTCCCCGGTCTGTGTCATGACAGCAGCATACTAGCGAGTAAAGCTTGGGGACAGGGAAGAGGGTGAGCTGGCATCTCTGGAAGAGTTGGGGTTAAAGGTGCAGTGCAAAGACCCACCTGTGATATGATTATCGCACCAACCCCCGGGCTCGAACCCACAACCTTCCAAACACAGGCCTCTAAGCCATTGAGCTGCACTCTTACTATAACAGTGCTACTAATTCCTAGTGGGAGTCCCACAGATTTTAGATAATTTGAATTCAGTTGGGACCTAAAATACCAGAAGTGATTTCCTATCCCAACAGATGCTTAATAAAGCAATTAAGAAAGATAATCTGAGCGGAAAAAAAATCAACATCCTCTGCAGGTCTTAAGAATCGGCCATTCTCCGATTACACTGTTTTGTAAACATACTAACAAATATTCAGACTGGCAAGTTGGGTTCAGCTGTCTCTTTCGGTTTTGCATTCATCTTGCCCCCAAAAGACGTTACTCACCTGAGGACTTAAAATATTTAAACCCTGATAATTCAAAGGCGAAGTAGACATACATCTGATACGTCATAAAAACCATTTCAAACACCTGGATGTATTATTAGACAAAGTCACGCACACGGTGTTTGCAAGACATTCGATATTTCTGAAGTCTATACGGCAAGAAACCAAATTAATGTGACATTCTTTGGTATATTTAGTACATGTATTCTTAATGACGGCCTGAACAATCAATGTCTGTTAAGGAAATATTATAAACGCTCTTGCATTCCCTTACTCGAAACGAAGAGCATAAAGCATGGCGGATTTATTAAACCACAGCAATACAACCCCATGCCTTCTTCTTTCCATCGCTTAAAGATCTGTGGTCCGCTGTTAAATCAGGTTATAGGCGCTGTTCAGTGCAGAATATGGCCAATGGGGTAAGGGCATATGCGTGACGTTCACCAATCACGTGTAGTGGAGCAGGTACGAGCCCCCGTCTGTTATCGGCATCTATAGTTTTCATTTGCCACAACAGGCAAACATTGAAGGATACGTTCATATGAAAAAAATGCGTAAAAAACAAATTACCTGCTTAGAAATTCATACTGCTTTAACACTTAGTAACATACCAACGTGGTTGATCAAGCAAGCGAAACGATCCACTGGTCCATTTAAGGGAATTTGGGTCACGGGCCTGCACCAAGAGGGCCTCCGATACAAGCGAGGGATTAAGTGTTGGATCTGTTCCAGCGGTCTCCCTTTGCACACATCTTTAATGTCAGACAGATCGTGCGATATAAACAAACTGTATGCATTAAAAGAAGGAAAAAGTCCGAGTCGTTTGTTGAAGAAGCCTATTTCCACCCTGGGGCAAGGATAATTAGTGTCTTCAGAGCTTCACAACTGCCGTAATCTGTTGCGATCTCCGGACTCTCGCTTTAAATTATCCTGACACGGACGTGAAAAGGTGGCAGCGAGCTGCTTTTTAAAGAAGCAAATGAGCAATGAAAGTGAGCAATGGGGGAGTTATCCCTCAGTAAAGGAAAGGTTAACTCGCCTTCTTCGTGAAAGCCACAGATAAAAGGAAAAGAGAGCTAGCTTTAAGAGGGAGGGCCTTAAACTGAGGGCGGTCGTTGGCGACTGATTTATTACAAGACTGGCTGGAGAGAATTTAAGATATTCGGCCAGGAATGCCGTAGACGTAGTTTGATAATTGCACCTCAATCCGATACATCCTCGTTGGTAATGGTACAGATCGGAATTGTTCTGTATTCCACACGTAATACTACGAAATGTCACATTTCAGAGTAACCTACTCATGCTATAACACCAAACGACACTTATTTGCAGGATGTGAGTGAGTTCCATATATGGATGGCAATGCATCCAGTTGCATTTGTAATGTATGTTGTATCGTTTTATTGTTTTATTTTGAGTGTTTTGGTAGGATGTGGTGCAAGACAATATAACCCACGCAGGAGATGTGCACCCAAACTGCGTTTACATCATTTGTACATTTTTGATTATGATGTATCGCTTCGATTAATTGTATGTTGTATAATTAATAAAAATTTTAATTATGAGGAAAATAATTTCTGTCAACCCATACTATCACATTTAAATAACTTACTTAACGTTATATAAAAATATTTAAATCATACCTTATATTTGTATTATATAACTAAATTCATGCCGACTGCGATTAATATTCGGAACGCGCTTAAATACATTAAAATAGTACGACAAACTGCATAAAATGTTCATGCCCCACAATTACCAACTAGCCTGTATATAGTAATGTGGTCATTGGTTTTCACTGATATCTTGATTTAAGCATGACATTGTTGTAGTATTTTTTCTGGTGCAACTGTACCACTAAAGTAGTGTATCTTTTTCTCCACTGAAGTAAA
Source organism: Brienomyrus brachyistius (assembly GCF_023856365.1). Classification (NCBI taxonomy): domain Eukaryota; kingdom Metazoa; phylum Chordata; class Actinopteri; order Osteoglossiformes; family Mormyridae; genus Brienomyrus; species Brienomyrus brachyistius. The sequence continues at coordinate 17,729,814 of NC_064539.1, read as the reverse complement.
CTCAAGTATCTTACTAAGTACTTAAAATGGCGTGATCTCGGCAAATGCAAACGGGGAAAACCGAAATATGCCAAAGACGACAGTAATTTGAACAACACTACAATAATACATAATTTTAAAATATAATCTGCAGTTGAAAGGGAGATAGATCGCATTTTCTAACAATAAGTTCTAAAGTTGTCAAGAAAAATTGAAGAGATTGTTCTATATTTTGGTCCCTTGTTACGGGTTTGCACAACTTTTTTTCAGTACACAAAAAGAGCAAAGAGACAAACGTCATGTAGCTTTGGTAGCGCGTTTTGGGGCTGAATAAACAGTGTAAGAATTGTAATCGTTGTACTGAGAAAATAGGGCTGTTGTATCTTTAAGAGCTTGCTGGTCCTCCGCTCGCAGCTGCTGGCTTGTGTGCTATAGGAGACAGTAGAGATTCATTACTTCTACAGCACAATGGACATTTATCACCCTGTGGTGTTATTCAAATTCAGTACCAAGCGAAGATCATCCCCATTCCCTCTCACCGTCTTCCTCGGCAACACCGTTATTGTTGGAGGAGCCAAAGAAAAGCCTGCGGAAGACAGAGCTTAGCCAGTGCCATTCCTACATAGCCGACCCGATAAGTCAGTGCCGATGTCTGCAATTTCCACGATCTGCTCCCAATATACCGTTTTCACGTTTTACCGTTTTTCAGCGAATGAGGATACGGCGCACAGCGAGGGAAGCTAGAGGAGTGCATACAGTTTCGGGCAGTGTCGCTCCAATGGCAACAGGGCATATGCATTTGAAGTGTATTTGTATATTTTTTTCAAATCCATCTTGTTCTTTAACGAAGAAGGTGGATTTTAATTGTTTTAAGACTGCAAGAGGACTCTGGTTGATTCTTTCGATGATGCGATATGGAGACTTACACGAATATGCGCCTTACAGGTGCAGAAATGGCGAAATGCAGCCAGAACAACAACCTGGACTTTGAAGAAGGTCTAGTCGCGTGCTTGATGTTTAAAGTATTTTTTCTGACCTTCGAGATAATTCAGAGAGACGCTCCACAAATGACTTAGAAGGATGGAGGAGTAGAATTTTACCAAGGATGTTTAAAATGTTAAAGTTTGTTTCTATGCCGTGTTTTCTTGAAATAAGATACGAAAAAACGGTAATCTTGCTACCAAAACTTAAACACGTATACATTCAGTGGTACTGCTTGGGCATCAGTATTGCCGAATGACGCAAATTTAAAAATAATAGGCCCGTGTACTTTCGTCAGAAAATAAATATACTAATTTTTAATTTAAATACTTTCCCACGTGTTTAAAAAGAGCAGCTGTAGTTGTTGATAAGTTTTATGGGATTTTATTATATGTGTATTTATTCGGTATTTATTATTTTAATGTATTTCATTGAAATATTTCATTAAGCTTAAAGATAAGAGCTTAGTTTATATTCATCATAGATGCAGTTTCTTTTGCATGAGTACAACTTAATTCTTCTCTTATTATAAACAAGTTAGAATAATTGAATGATACAAACAGAACAGAAATACAGAAATAATCATGCAGAGATCAATGGACGTTCGGCTGTAGGTCGCGCGATTGTATGTTATGTGCATCTTTAGGCAAACTGGTCCGTGAAGTTTTTTTTCTTCCATGAAAGACAGAAATGTGATTTGATAGAAATAAATTATATTACATTTGAATATTAATTAGAAGGAGCCGTGCTTCATCTACAACCGACCATGCAGGGATTATTTTATATTGATGTTTTCGTTGTACGCATATTGTGGGATCAGTTGTATTATTTTTTGTTATAATTCCGCAGAATAAGCTGAGTCCTAGCAATTGATTGTCCAAACGCAATTCTTGTGAAATTACACAGAGAACCCAAGAATTGTGCCTGGACATCTGTTGCTGGAGGTTCCAGTTCGTCTCCGTTTCGCACTAAAATCTCTCTGTCAGATGACATGTTTTACACACCAAAATGTATGTCTTAGCATGTTAAAAGAAATGACAGTTCAGGTAAGCAGCTGAAATTGTTTACTTTTTTTAAAGGACGAAGTTTCATTATTCTGCTGTTAAACCTATTGAGTTATTTTGTGCAATCAAGAATAGAATTTCACCAATTAAAAAAAGAAAACGAATCAGTTAAATATATGAATTATATCAATATCTTAAGATAGTTCGACATATGGACTATATATATAATCACAGAGACATGCGGACGCATATGTTACGGTCGCCAGTAACCTTATAGAATACGGTTTATGATTTAAAGCCAGCTCACAGTTTATGAAATTGATAAAAGTTGATGAAAAAAAAAGATTCTACCAGCGTTGAAAATAATCTGTCGGATATTTATGTGTTTTTTTTTTGTTTTAATATGTATCAAACGTCCAGTAAAAGATGATGGTAATGTTCACATTTAAGTACTCCTTCACGCGGTCAAGTGTCAGCTAAGCTTTGTGCAAAAGAAGGAGACGTCACTGATGCTTTTTAACGGTTCCTGGTTGCAGTTTAAGTTATGCTGAGAGCTAACTGTGAGGTCTGAGCACGATTTCAGGTGTGCTTTTCGCCTGACGTTATGATAGTTAATGTCGTTGCCAAGTAATATTTTATGTCGTGGTCAAACAGCCGACTGTGTGGGATTCCGCTTAAAAGAATGGTCCTGCCAATCGCTAATTAGAGACAGGGACAATCCCCCTTAAAATGCTCAGGCATTTTAAAGAGTATTCTGGTTACAATACCATAATTAGTCAGTTGGTGTTTGTTTTCAGCATCCAGCTGAGTGGTACTCCTTTGCCTCCGTGTTTATACTCCACGTCCTATAACTAGGCCTTCCAGTGTTTTTATCCAGGTGACTAATTTTAAGAAACTCAATCGGTGTTACACAATTACTTTTGCATATGTATATTTTAACGTATTCGTTTTTAAACGTGAATACCTCTAAACCAATTAACTTTCTTGATTATAGGTACTTGGAGAGACCTGTATTGTTTTTCATACTGATTAATCAGAATATTTTTTTAAAGACAGTACCATCGGTAGTCATGTTTGCTTAATTTGAACAATAGCTTTTTTGTATTATTTTTTATTGCGTGCTAAGAAAGCACAAGACTAAAACCGTTTTTACTTTACTGTGAATTTTACAACCTGCTAATCAGGCCACGTGATTCTTCATGTTTACCAATAGGCATTTTAACGTCTTGTCTATAATTAATTAACTGATGGTTAAATAATAATTACAGGTAGGTCAATTGGTATTCCATGGGACATTCACTTGTGGTACAGAAAATGTATTTCTAGATTTGAATGATTGAATACACGTACAATTTTAGCGAGTTGACAAACGGATTCGAGAGGATAGGTTATTTGGCAGGTGTAAGAAAAATCACGAAATAACGGAGTTATACACGCTCGTAACGTACTTTTCCAAAATATCCACATGGCGTTCGATGATAAAATACGGTTTTCTACAGTGCTCAAATTACAGGATGCATTACCCTATCTTTTAAGTGTTCCTGTCACTGGAACGCACTTACCATTAAATGACAAAAGCAGGATGGATTACTGTACCTTGTGTGTTATACAATACAATATCGTGAAGCTTGAATCAATTCGATGTTTAAATGTGCAGATAACACATATTTGTAGTTAAAAAGTCCTAAACCATATGTTATTGTTTATATTAAATTACTGCCCGGATATTTACATTAAAATGGCGTTATTTAGAATGTTGTCCTAAACTCGTTTACTGATTTATTTTTTTTATAGAAACAAATGTTTGCTTTTATCGGGCGATGTGTTTGGTTCGTATGTTTTGCAAGCGCCCGTGCTTCGGTTTCAGAACAATAGCTTATTTGCAATAGGAAATGGAGGATATTATGTGTAACGTCGTAGCGTCAGCGCCGCCATATACGCGGCGTCAATCAAAGGTATACGGGAGGACAGCATGAAGAGGAAAAGGGGAAGGTGTTTGAACTACGTGTGATTTTAGCTGCATGTGTCTGAAACTGTGACCAGGCATAAGGAAAATGAACATATTGGCGTAGTAAAATAGGCCGTACTGGGTCAGTAGGCCGTGTAAGGATCCAGAAGCGTCGGATTTGAGCCCCTGTACAGACAGTTAAGAGGGCGGCCTTTAGGTCAGGTCAATTACACAACCTATAATGAATACCATTTATAAAACTTAGGAAAATATACATCATTTGTTAATCAATGAATTTATTACCAAGGTTAAGTAACGGAGTAAAGGGCACAGTAAGAACTGGAGGGTGGACCAATACATGGATTTTTTTTGGCTTTTCTATCGTTTCCGATTTGCCTCCCAGCAGGCCGATCCCATTTCGCCAGTTTTGATTTAATGCTGGGCGATTTTCGTTAGGCGTATCTGTTCCTGATAAACGGAGTAAACATACTCAAAAATACCCGTCTAAAGAGATTACAGTAATGAAGGATTTTATCTACGGTGGGGTACTTTTGTAGCAGAGACTAGCGCACATATTATAATTTTGTTAATACGTTTTGGATAAACCAGTAGCAGGCTGTGGTTTTCGCGTGGGATGGTTAGGGATCTCCGCTGGTGGTTTTGGTTTGTCCGCGGTAATAGCCGTGATCGTGCGTGTTACCGATGCACGCTGCTCTCCAGCGCCTGACAGTCGCGATGCGGCGGGTCTGCTTGGGGATGAGGGGCGGCCGGTGCGAGACTCCATTGGCTTGCGAAATCGCCCCTTGCTTCACGCACCAAAGATGCACCGAACAGCCGCTGTTACTTAACTGCACGTGATTTAACAAAATAGCGCGGTTATTAGCATTTGTATCACAGGTGAATTTCCCACCGGCTTCATATTCTTAGACATATAGGCCGATTAGGTTACATTTGCGGCCGTTTTAACAGTGTGGCTTCTGTGAGGTGGCATCTAAACCAATCGGCATTAGTCACGTAATTTAAAGTTTTCTGGTATATGATGTGCAAATGATTGATTAATTAAAAGACTTATAAAAATCTAGTCCAGAGAAAGCATTTAAAGAGCAAGTATGATTTCTCATATTGGTAACCATAGCCGTTGTGGTCAATAACACCACAGATGTTTCAAAATCTCTGCTTTAGTTTTGCATGTTCTAATCCTCGTTGTTACGTAAATAGCATACGTATTAAACCAATACAAGTTATTTATAAAACTCTCTTTGCGTTAGATATACCGCGTACCCAGCGGCAGCAAAGATCTGCAGCCTATGTTTTTATTGCGGCAAATGACGTGTCCTTTATTGAAACATAACCATAATCCATAACCACCAGTAAACACAGACAAAATCAGGATCGCTGTTTGGAAATCATAAACATACAGCTCGTCGATATTTGGTACTGTGGATCCAGTTTACTCTAACGGAGTAGATCTACTCTCCATTAACCTTGGACCACCCCCCCACCCAAGGAAAAAACGACAAAAGGGCCGTAATATAGTGACTTTATTGAAGTCATACACCATAGAAGTAAACCAAACCCTGTAAAAGTCGCCCCTTTGCAATAATATATCGACAATTTATTAATCATAAAATCACGTTTCTATATGGAAAAACCAGGCAAGAACACCAGCCTGGAAATTCGTTTAGTAGAAAACAGGTTATCCCACTAAAACCATGCGAGAATGCTGTCGGTCTTTACTTTAAACATCCTTGCGAGTGGCTTAGTTCAATCCCAGGAAACGTGTTGATTCCTGCTCTCCCCTCTGAGGATCACTGCCTTCACGTCTGAATGCTGCCACCACCATTCTTCCTTGTGTGCATTAGGATTATTGTAGTCATTATCAAACCGCTTCCCGTTGCAAATCGAGTCCACTTCCGAGAAGAGTACCGGCTGCCGGAGCGCCGGCTGAGGGCAGCGCCTCAGGCAGAACGGCGACCTCCCGCAGAGCCCTTGTCGCTTCTTCTAATGAATATTCTAGGTGGGCCATAGAAACCAGAAAAGCATCCTCAAGGAATCCTTCAAGGAAACTGCTAACTACAGCTGCCAATTTCTGCCTCCTTCGCACAGTTTAGTTTCACTTCAAAGTTAAAGATTATTGGAGACTTCGGTGGGCAGACCGTCATCTCAAACGGATGAAAAATGTTTCACGAATGAAAATTGTCAGTTTGTACTGCAACGATCGTCATTTGCATTTTGTTTAATATACACCGGCTCCCGGTAAGATTATAAACTGCAGTGTATTAATGATATTGAATATACATGTATAAATTTTACTGCAACGTCATAAAATACATGCTTACATGTCATTTCCCCCCCCCATAAGGTATCACTCGTTCATATGAGTTGAAATTTAAACTTTAATAAAAAATAAGCATGTTTCCGTGGACATTTTGGTTTATAATAAAAGTTGATTTGTAAAAAGCTTGGTTTAGAACTTTTAATCGATTTAAGGCTCTCTAAAAAGTAAATCAAGATACTACATCGGGAGCATGAATAAAGGAGCATCTTCCTCATCAGCTCCTATCACAGTCTTCCTGAAATTCCAGTTACTTCCTGAGCGCCAGCACTTGGCCATGTGACCCAATCTTTGTGTTACTGGAGATGAGCACAGTCAGACAGTCGATTTAACTCAACTCAACGCAGCGCATCATAAACAAACGCTGCTTAAGAGCCAGGAATGAAGCGCTTAGCTTTGCACTTCCACTTCTACCCTCCATGCAGCGTTGAGATGAAAACTATATTGTCCTGATCCTGAAGCAGGTACTTCAGCTCACCCTTTAGAAGAAAGTGACACAAGAAGCACTAGTTTAAACATACTTGTCTTGAAATAGAATTGTACATATATTTATTGGTCAATTCATCTGGCTCTTTCATATCTTCTCATACATAAACTAAAATAATTCCACGAACAATAAGATTAACTCTTCTGTACTCACCATCTTTTAACTGGTTTTGAATAATTAAATGATTTAACTCCCAATATCCAGCTAGCTCCATACAAGAGAGAACTGAGAGTGGCGAGGAACTATATTGAACCGTATGGATGACAGATAAACTCACCATTAGTTCCCAGTCGACATCATTGATCAAGACCAAGATCCCTGGCCTCCTGTTTCGGAGAGAAAGGAATAATTTCAGGCACTTAATTCTCTGTGATTGCATGGGATCCTGAACAGTGCACCATGTCATCCTCTATCTGATATAATAGTAGTGCATTAAAAGCAGACATCTGCTCCATTGAACTAAGTAAGGTGTTAATCTTCATCGTGATACAAAAATTCACATCTACTCAAAACGGTGACATCATCGGGTCAGAAAAATCTCAGCCAATCAGACAGTATCATTCCAATAAATTTGATATATGATGAATCACCATCCATGAACGACGTAAAGGAAAAACATATGTACACAGCAGTAGGTACGGCACAAACTGCAAACGGATACGCAGAACAGGACTGTGCAAACAACACATTAGCAAATAAAAGGCAAACAGTTCTCAATGCTATTTTTACCCACGCAATGTGAAACATCGACCTTAAATGGGCATTGATATCTTTGTTCTTTCCCGTTCTGTTGAAGCATTTAATGTTAATTATTGCTTACCAAATATGATGCATTGCACACTTAATTATTTAATTATTAATATTTGAAGACCACACTGATCGACCCCCCCCAGTGTCAGCCTTGCAATATATCTCCGGAAAATGGAAGCCTGAAGACCAAGTCCAGACTGTCAATTCAACGGGGTTTGTGTGGCCTAGTTCATTTAGCATCCTGCCTGGTGAATATATAGAGAACTCACTATGTTTAAGATTTGTTAGGTCAATATGTCGATCTGTTGCTCAAATGTTGTTTGAGACTGTGCTCTGGTCACAATACATCATACTATGATCATGCAGACGCCCAGCGTGTGTGACGCCCCCACTGGCTGTAAGCGGCGTACTTACACAGTGTCTCCCTGCAGGAAGAGCTCAGGACGTTCCTTCAGCAGATTCGCTCTGATCCACACTAACAACTGCTTCATGGTCCCTGGAAACAACATGCGAATGTTTAGGGTTCCAGCTTCACTTGGGAAGGGTGATGTGGCTGGTTGTCACAGTGAGAGATGGGGGGGGGGTACTTCACAAAAGCTACAGGGGCAGGACGGGGCAACCGGGGTAGTCGGCATCTCTGTAGCTGCTGCTCTGCTCCCGCTGGCTGTTGGGAAGTTGTGTTTGCGTTGAAAATGCCTCCCTGATCGTATTTGTGTTCTCATGCACCCGTATGACGTCATCTTTCGTCGCTGAAGACTGCTTCCAATACCAAATACAGAGGATGGTAAAAAATCTCCCAAATTTCAAGGATATATGAGTTGCATCTTCTCTGAATAAGACCAATCCCATGATTCATTGCGCCCCAAGTCCATTCTTGAGAGGCAAGTTAGCGAGCCGGGTCTTGCCTTAGACCACAAGTACGTTCTTGGTATTGAGAAACACCTCGGGATGCTAGAATAAACTGTAATGTTGGTGCGGCTACATTGTCACATACCAGCTTTATTCAAACATCTTTTTTAAAAACCCTGACGTTTTAAAAACAACACCAGCTAATGCAGAAAATGCCAGTCTCCTTTGATCACCTTCCAATGACTGGCTCTAAATTTAATTAAATGTTGGTGAAAAAAAACTTCCCATCCAGACATCTAGGGTCAAAGTTCAGGAGCAGTGACACACAGACACAAAGGATCCACGGCATACGAGCGAAAAGTGCAAGGTGGGAAGATGTTTCTGGAAAAGCGAGCGGTAACAATGAAAATGTAAATGATTGTGCAGACAAAAGGATGAGGAAGTCTCTTTATTTGAGGTCTACAGAATAACACAAACATCTGACCAAGAAGCAATAAATACGTAAGGCTTGCATAAGAGAGCGGAGCAGCTGTTAGGAATGTGGAGCTTGTCAATTATATTACCACTGAATATGATTCTTAAAAGGATCTACATTTCAATGCAAATAATGCTGACAGACAACTAAATTCCTACAAAGAAAAGATCTAAATAACAGCAAAATCTTAATGTTATCCTCCACCATCGACATTCCTAACATGCCTATTCCGTGTCTCTTCCAGTTAGCGTGTCATTCCTGTGTTCAACTACAGCTGCTTGCATGCATTCATCTGCTATCCACCTGACCTGCTGGAACCCGCCGTGTTTCGATGTCGGGCGACGGCAAAATGGGGACTGCGGCTACCCATTCACTAACCCCCACCCCTGCGACCCCCCCGCCCCCCACCCCAGCCAGCGAGAGCGAGCGAGAAACACAGAAAATTCAAGAAAGATGGACTGGCCGCAATCCACGATGCAAGTACACCTCACATGAGCAAGGTCTATTCCCAGGAAGAAGTATGACAGCAGCAGTGTGTGTGTGCGTGTGTGTGTGTGTGTACGCAGTGAAGGATTCTGGGTACTCTACTTCAGAGCCTGAGAGCAGCCATAATGAAAAAGCAGCAAGACGACAAGCAGACTGGGAAGATGGCCGGGCCGAAGCGTAGGGATCATCTGAACACTGCCTGTCATACACACAGCCATGACAATGGAATCCGTGCCACTGAGCACCATAGATGCACAATGAACAGCGGAGGGACTGTTCTTTGTTGTTAGATAGCTGTCGTGCTATTGGCTACCGCCTCAAGTGCGGCATTGCCATTGTGAATTCCCTACATACGCTCCCCTTATAAGGCGGTGATGTCATCGACCAACCCTATTCTGTTGAGAAGCTTCTAAGGTTGTTGCAGACCCACAGTGTTGGGCAGGAGGCGGGGGGGCAGGGACATATACTGTGGGTGGGTTGAGTTTGTCTGATTTCGCCTGTACAATTTCACCAACGACGCAAGATTACAGACAGGCCATGTCTGCAGAGGCTGATGACCTCAAATCGCGAAGAATACGATATATTTAGAGCATAACGAGCATACACTAAAAACATAATTTATTATACTGCATCACATGGCTTCTATATTTAACTCAGATTAGAAATATAGGTTTTGATGTACGCAAGCCCTTAACACACGTTGGGGCTTATTTCAGAGGCCGGAAAGCAGTTTTAGCATAATTAGATTGTTTTCCAGCTTCTCTTGTCTCTAATGATTGACTCTCTTACATGCTACTTCTAAAGAATAAGAGGGAAGGCCGTTAATTTTCAGTGAAAAGGAGCTCATATCGACTCACACAAAGCTCAAAACAGAAAACCCCACTCAGCCTTTTCCATTTCCTGTTTGAGTGATTCCCGAACGCAAGCGAAACCGAATTTCCCTTTGTAACGTCGACAGTGTCGAAAAAGATTTACTGAACCCTTTGTGACTCCATTGTCATACCCGTTGAGCGCATCGTGGTGTGGGCTGGGCTAACCTACGCTGCGGCATCCTAGCGGCCCAGTGCATGCTGGGATACTTTTGAGCGAGACCACGAGGGCATCTGCATGAACAAACTGAGAGGACTTCTTGTGCGTTGTCATTGCCGTCATGTGGGAAGGTGCAAAGTGATTCGTCTTGGTGAGGTTGTGTGAGGTAAAAGGTTCCTATAGTGCTGTGGATGTGGGAAGCAGTTTCTGTAGCAGAGGTCCCACCGGGTAATCAATCACCATGAGGCTGGACAGGGCGACTGGGACTTCACAGCATTTCTACACTCTCATGGCAGCCTGAAGTCACACAGTGAACCCTGCCCCTAACCCACTAACTTCATCATTGACCGGGGGGCTCCGTGGTCCCCCAAGGTCGTCGCCTATTCCTGCGCCTCTGCCCCCCCCCACCCGCATTCCCTCAAGTGGTCACCTTTTGTGCCTGGGTTGTCGTGGAAACCCCATTGTTGTATGCAGTGGCTTTGTTGAGGTCAGGATGAAAGCTAAAATAACACATATCTCTCACTATTCTCACCAGGAGGTCCCCCCCCCCCCCAACATGCACACACGCACACACATACATGCACACACACACAGGTATGCACAACAAGGCCAAAACTTCGGTAAAACTTCATTTGGACAGTCTGCCTACATAGGGTTAACGGTATTTGTAGCATTTCATCAACTTAGTTGAGATTCAACAATTCAGCTGTTTCATTGTGTCTGTAGATGTTTAACAGAATATAGAGTATATGTAACAATTCATGAAAGTACTTATATTGTTACTATAAATTTAATTTGACTACTCACTCAACCAGTTATATGAATTGTTGAATCTTGACTAAAAAGTTGTTGAAATGTTAGAAAGACTCCGTATACCCTCAGCAGTCTCCAAATACACAAACACATCTCACAACAGATCCTAAGGCAACCTGCCACAGAGAATTACACAATCACATAAAGTTACTCAACTTCAAAAACAGTTAATGTAAAAATCATCTTATAAAACCACGAAGTAACGGCTCACTCATTCTAAGAGGGACACCTACATGGCCATGAGCCCTGGTTCAAACTTCAACAGCTCTACTCGTTCACCATGCCTTCCATCTGCCTACGGACACCAAGCCCCTGAACACACACCACGCACCACACTTACCACAGAACAGATATTTTGAATCACGCTAAAAACATGTGTAGCACAGCAGGCCAGCTGCTAAACAGACACAGAAGGGTTGTTACCCGGGATTCATGTGAAAGGGCCTAACTGGGCAGTAACTAACCTGTCTCCCACATAGTACCACAGTGAGGCCTAATCAGATCTACTTCACATTGGGCGTTTTTCCACTGCACCAGGTACTGAACTTTTGGTACTTCGAAAAAGTACTGAAAGTACGGTTCTTCAAGGCATTGCTTTTCCACTGGCGTAAAAACTGGTACCAGCACCCAATGACATCTTGTACTGGATTTGAAAATTGCCTTTAGTATATTATGGGGCTGGATGGTGTGCTAACATCATTAATCAATCATTAATACCAGCATCGCATATTACGCACGTCCAATTCTTACATCACTAGTCAGCTATATTAAAATAAGGCTTTTTCTTACTTTCAATTCTGTACGGACATTGTAGCGCAGTGGGTTGAAGTTTGGCAAAAATATTTTTACTATTATTTTGTCATAGGGAAAAAAAAAAAAAACTCGACAAGCTTTGCAATTTTATTATTCCTTTTATAGATTCTTATAATCTATAAATATAATGTTTAAAAATCAGTTTAAAGTTTTATCTCTGTTGCTTTTGCATGTGTTCTCCGAGACAATTGCCATTTAAATAACTCGAAGAAGGGTTTGTGAGCAATGTATGAATTCCTTTTTTGTTTTATAAATACCCCAATATTTATTACAACAAAATCCATCCATCCATCCATCCATCCATTTTCCAAACTGCTTATCCTACTGGGTCGCGGGGGGTCCGGAGCCTATCCCGGAAGCAATGGGCACTAGGCAGGGAACAACCCAGGATGGGGGGCCAGCCCATCGCAGGGCACACTCACACATCAGTCACACACGCATGCACTCCTATGGGCAATTTAGCAACTCCAATTAGCCTCAGCATGTTTTTGGACTGTGGGGGGAAACCGGAGTACCCGGAGGAAACCCCACGACGACACGGGGAGAACATGCAAACTCCGCACACATGTGACCCAGGCGGAGACTCGAACCCGGGTCCCAGAGGTGTGAGGCAACAGTGCTAACCACTGCACCACCATGCCGCCCCTACAACAAAATCACATCGCTATATTTATAACAAAATTGTTAGGACAGTACGCTATATACCTGCTTTATTAGTATATTCAATAAAATACTTTTTAATCTTTTATGTCATCCTGATCTTTTTGTTGTATGTGTTCTTACAACCAAAATCACATTATCTTTACTTTGTTTATCATTAATTTCTGAGTTCATAACTGTTTGGAGCTTGCATTGTGTTTTAGCGGCAGGCTATTTGCTTGACCAATCGACAAAGAAAATGTTTTAAGTCCCACCCCAAAGTACTGAAGTACCAAAGAAGTACCCCAGCTGGTTTGGTACTTTTGGTACTGAAACTTTTGGTTCTGGTACTTGATCGGAAGTCAATGAAAAAGCGAAAGTACCGAAAGTACCGTACCGACTGAGCAGAATTTCATCCCGCCTAGCACTCACGATGACCAACACACAGAAAAGGGAAGCGAGCGAGTGGGAAGGTCACTCATCCCGCCGAGTGCTCGGAACGACCAGAGCACAGTAAGGGACGTGAGTGAAGGGGGCAGGTCACTCATCCCGCCGAGCGCTCGGAATGACCAGCACACAGAAAAGCAGGTGAGCGAGTGGGAAGGTCACTCATCCCGCCGAGTGCTCGAAATGACCGGCAAACAAGAAGGATTTAGCTGTGCTCCCCCCAAACGGTCCAGCCAGCCGGCCACACCAATCAGACCTACCTTTCCCCTGACCCCATGGATGCGGATAAAAGGCCCATCAACGCCACCACTGGCTGCATTTACAAGTGAAAGGCAGCCAATAATGGAGCAGTTAGGGTGACAATGGGGGAGCAGAGGGAGACTCACAGATGTTGGGGAGGGGGCTACTGCCCATTGTTGTCAGTGGGTAAACTGGGCCGGCAGCAGGGAACTAGGGAGGGGATCCCCACGCTGAAAAAAGCCCCCCGATTCGTAATGGAGCGGCTGAGCTGAGCAAAGTGAGCAGGACAGCCCGCGCAAACAGCTGTCCGGAGGGACTCTGTGAACATGGGGGGCAGGGCCGGTGGGGGTACAAACAAAAGTACCGGGGGTTACTCAGAAGGGCAGTGTGCGGAGGGGCAGGGGGCGAGGTGAAAAAAGGGGGGGTGGGTCAGGATTTTCCTGGTCTGATTTGTGCTCCTCTTTGTCTCAGGAATTGCGATACAGAAGAGCTCTTCAATCCAGCTGGGCAGATGAAGGCGTGAAGAACACAGAACCCCCCCCCCCCCCATTTTCCTACACTTTTAAAGAAAGAGGAAGGAAGCTGAACTGATGGCATTTCCAAAGATGCAACAGAAATAAGAGTCAGACATCTAATAACTGCCTGGTATCTCCTACTTGGGGAAACTACTCCGGCAGACAATTAAATATTGACCCTGTGCTTATTTACCAATAAAAGCAGCTATAGCATCTACAAGACAGAAAAACCACCACATCAAATCATACTCTTTGTTCCCGAATCAATAAAGGGCCTGAACAACCTTCTCACACTGCTACCTGCACTGGGGTATTACCTCAAAGGTCACTGAAGATGTCGACAACTCTCTCTGTCCTCGGTCTCTACACTGAGACACTGACACCAGGAATAACCACGCAAAAGCTACCATGTGAACTAGGGTGGGCAGTGGTGGCTTAATGGTTAGGGAAGCGCACATGTAAGTGAAAGATTGCAGGTTCGAATCCCCGACCAGCAAGGCACCACTGAGGTGCCCTGAGCAAGGTCCCGCCCCCAAGCACTGCTCCCCGGGCACTGAATTAGCTGCCCCCTGCTAAGTCACATTGTCACATATGGGTTAAATGCAGAGGAGACATTTTGTTGTTGTGTGCTATGGTGTTACCAATGACCAGTTATCACTAAATTCTAATTCTAGGGATTCACACAATGCATTTTCACTGGCCGATCCTGATTACCGATGTTCTTAAGACTGACCTGCCGACACCGATCCTGGCCAATTCTGATTTTCTGTTTAAATAACCTTTTCAAATAAAAATGGCTCCACAAGTGTTGAATTAAACTGGTCGTTTCAAATGTTGTGTTAGTATTTCCTCAATGGACAACTTTTTGTTCATGTCTTACGCGAGTTTAACATCTTCATTACACACTGTAAAGAAACTCCAGTGAGCGTTTCACCGCACTTATCATGCAGCATTAGCGCAGGGTGGGAAGGTGCGGGGGACACAACTGTGGATGGAAACAGAGGGGGGAGGTGGGCTTTATGGGCAAAATTATAATTACAATCCACAATATAGATCACATTATTTTTGGAATGTGTGGAATGTTAACTATAGTCATTATAGCATAAATGCAGTTTTTTTAAGTTGCAAAAGTTGTGTGTACCAATGACCATTTACGACTTTCACCAACAACTGGATACTTCTGAACTCGATTTATGACAAATATAAACAAACAATGGATAAACACAAATAAAATAAATGCAAGATTTTGGATTTTCGCCTCAGTAAGAAGTACTTGGTACCGACTGGTAGAGATACAGCCAAACATGCTGCTTGTTCGCTTGAGGGTGCTAAGTTTCAGGTGCTTAAAAAGATTGGTTGCGTTGCACTGTATGAATCGTATCTTTGCAATGTTGGTCCAATATACCGCAATTAGCAATGTCAGAGTTTGCATATACAAATCATTTCCACACAAAGTAGAAGCTTTTTGGAACCAATTCTTCCTCAAAAGCGAAGACAGTGGAGCCAACCGGTCTATAGACCATGTGCTGTTCACTGTGTGACACAAGTACAATACTTTTAGTGGTCTGATAGTATATAAAGTTTGTTTGTTTTTCCACCAGGTTAGCTAACTAGTTAAAAAGATCAATTAAGTTTTCAGTTCAAGATCTAGCCACTAAATTGAGATCGACTGAGACAGATAATTGACAAAGAAGTGAGATATAGACAGCGATGAAGTGTTATGCAGGCTGAAATTGCTTTTGTTTCACATCGATCTGTTTTTGTTGTAGTACTGTTGCAGCTTCTGAACACACATACATTTGCAATGTGATAATTGCCTCATTTGTACAATGCTTTGGACAAAAGCTAAATAAAAGAAAATGTAAATGTCGTGCCGTATCACAATAGATGCGACACCTACGAAATGGGTGTTGTGCATACAATGGGGTACAATAAAATATCATCATACCACACATCACTACTCAAAACAAAAGGTAACATTAGTTGATAAACTACTTGACTGGCTCATAAAATTTAGACTGATCAGCCCACTGCTAGTCTGCCAATCGGGGAAGATGGAACTTTTCTGGCCGACTGATCGGTGAATCCTTAACATGACCTCAGCTCTCAATCAGCAAGGCTCTTCTGAATCTTCTAACAGTATGTTTCCTGCTAAGGTGAGAGACAGCAGCTATTTCTGGTCAATGCAAGATAACTTTGTATATTCTTCATGCCAGGCTGGTGAACTGAATGTGCTCCTGTGATGTCAGATACGCACAGGAAGGACGAGAGAAATAAGGATTTGAAAACCAACGGCGGGTGAGACCGCGTGCCGTCAGTCACCGATTGGCTTGGACTGTCGTGTGGCAAACATTCCAATAAACCAAAACCTGACCACCAAAGCGATCAATATAGAAATAAAACAAATTAGCCAAATAAATAATGACGACAATGGCGTTACTCACATGGCTGTGATTGGCTGGGCAAAGTCACCTGATGATTCCTTACACCCCCGAAAAGCAGCTCAGCTCCACCTCTTGAGAAAGAAACCAAGAAATAAGACATGAACCCCAACACACCCATAACAGGAGCTCCTGCTGGTCCATTTGGCTCATTTAGATGTCCACTGACTCCAGGGTCGCCTGTGTGTGTTTAACCGGCAAGGAAGTTACGTGGCATGGGACAATCCTCACCGTGTTAAAGCAGAGCAGGAGGGTCATGGACCAACATGGACAGACAGAAGAGGAAGGAAAATGCACCCATCCGATATTTGTCTGTAGTGCCCAGTCCCTGATCAGCAGGCCAGATCCGTGAGGGCCAGAGATTCAGCCACTGCAAGCTGCCCATGAAAAGCTTCGAACACACCAAGCTGACAGAAAACACTCATGCCATGCAAGGCCAGCTGAGATCCATTCTGAAAATCTGCACTGAGATGCACTGGCATGATGTATAGGGACGATGGCTTATATACAGCCCAATCAAGGAGCTCGGTTTCACCAACGAACTCTGACACCGATTCTGCATGCTAAATCGACTAAAATGGTACCGATGGTGACCGTCTCCGACCGTGCCACATACACCGGCATAACGGGTGGACAGCCGAAATTTCGGCTCGGTGTGTTCCAGGCTTAAAACAGGCACCCTACTGGTGCAACAAGATGAGATCCGGGCAATGGCATGACCGTCATCTGTGAACCATCCCGCAGTGCGTCCAACCATGGGCACCTGGCCAAGAAACAGAGCTACCAGGCACTCCCCTGCAGCTGGGGGGGGGGGGGGGGCAGTGGCACCACACAGATGTTCACCCGCCACACAGCGAAGCATACCGGCGCTATTCAGCGGCAGCGGCGAAATGAAACAAACGCCTATCTCTGCGTCTCAGGCAGCCCGGGGGACAGAGCGCGTGAGTTCACTGCAGCAGGTGCGGGGCCCCACAAAGGGGGCTCACATTGGCCGCAGAATGCGCAGCTGTCTCCCCCCGATGTCGCCCTGCTGGCACGGAGAGTGGCCGCTGGATGGCGTGGACACACACGGGGGGGGCCTGCTTCTCGCACACAGACATCATGCAATGTGCTATGCAGCCTACCTTACTCAGTGAGGCACCCTCCCAATACATACAAAGCATGCTTATGAATTGCGAAGAATATGCAGGTCTTCATCAAGACCCCACGTTATATAATTCTCATACATACAGCACAACACTTAACGGCACACTACAAACAAAACGTAACTTAACTTCTGCAATTTGATCTTTTTAAATGCTTTTATTCATCACTTATTTACACTGAGTTCAGAATTCTACGGCAGAAGATTTACCGAGATGTCATTCAAAATACGAATCACCTAGGAACCGAAATGTTACTCAGTTTTTTTCATATTTATGACATATATGACCAAAGAATAAAATTTAACATGGAATTAACCATTTCAATGGTTATTAGGGCCAACGATTAATGTAGGGAATGAACTTCGTGATATAGCAGAATAAGACGATTAACCTAAAGTAAATAAGCACCTGATACACCTCAGCATCACCTTTCTATTGGAGCAGTGGGACAAATGCAGAACAAAAAAAAATAAAAAATCAACTTGTGCGAATAGAAATAATTTTATTAATCCCAGGCCATGGCTGCCCATTCCTGCTAAAGGTCGTCTACCCCGCAGCAGAGCTTACATGCAGCTCCGATTTCACACACGCGACACGCACAATCACGTATGTCAACATAGCTGGCTCTAGTGAAATGCTACTGAATCATGTGTGTTAAATTAGGGGCTATTCCTAAGCTCTGCAGGATGGTTGACCTCAAGCCCTGTCCAAGCCTGAGAAAGTGAAGCAGGGAACAATCTCCAGTGTCCTTTAAACACGTGTAATCATATCTTCATTCTTCAGAATCTTTTCAGAAGAAAACTATGAATAGACAGTCATTTCATTCACCTATCTTCCCTAACCACTTGAACAGTATTGGGCCACAGTGAGCTCAGAGCTAATCCTATTAAGCACAGGCAGATGTCCCACTGCACGATCTTCCGATCCGTCGCACATTAAACACTTACATGCACTATGAGCAATTTAGATGCATCGATTTGCCTAACAGTGTTTTTGGACTGCAGAAGGAAACAGGAGCGCCACGCGAGCAAGGCGAAAGCAAGGGGAAAATATACACAGAGCCAAATCAAACCCCGGGGAGAATGAGGCCATGAAGCAGAGATATTAAATGATCTGAACACTCATCAGAGTGTATTCACAGACAGACATTTTATGTATAAAAATATCATACGAGATTACTACACTGGACTGCTGCAACACATTTAGAAACTATGATACGGTTTGTTGCTTCTTTCCCAGCTAGGAGGACGCTGCTGTAACTTACGGGATCATTAGCCACCGATGAAATCGCTTCCCACACGCCTCTCTCTCCCCCCCCAATCTCTAAACACGCAGCACGATCTAGTGTGTTTTGCTCGGCTTTTTTCTGCTGCACCCCTGCGTGCTTCGGGTATCATGATTCAAAAGGTTTGTCATCATAGTGGAAATCAGAAACCAGCACGACAGTCAAGCTTCAATCTCCAATGCTAGCTTGAAAGCATAGGTGTACGATTTCAATAATGCACTAGAAATAAAAACATTCGTTTCCTTGTCCATCTTTAGTGATTCGTATTATCAGACTAAAATAAGCACATTTTTACAGGAAACCTTTATGAAGGAAAAGTGCCCCAATTTACTGACCAAAACTAACATATGCGCTGACACAAACTCAGTATTCTATAAGCCCGTGTGTTAGTTTTAATCAGTAAATTGGGGGTAATTCTCCTTCATAAATTAGCATTTAACATTCGAATGCCTATTGGTCATGTATAGTACCAAGCTACATTCAATATTAGCCACATAATGTCATCATAACTTATTAAACAGAGCAGGATTTGTGATAAATGATACTTATACATATGTGAATTGTTATATTAAAATACCAATCAAGTCAGCAGGACAATATTTCTGACTACTGTTAATTTCACGCATGGCTTCAGCTACAACTAGTTAATCCTTAGGTGAGAGTTCATAAAATGCATTGTTCCATTATTACATTAATTCAGCATCATTCATCTAGTTCTGTTCCACAATAACACATCAAACTATATCGTACAACAATTTTCCGCAGTAATTATACTTTACATTACGAACCATTAATATTCGCAGTGAAAACGTAAACATCGGTTTTCTTATCCCCGTCTTTATAAAGCGCAGCAAACTAACGCAATGGATTAAAAACCATCTATACCCACCCGAACTCCAAATGTAGCACTATGGAAGCCGCCATATTGCCTCAACGCGCCGGAAGTCACCTTCCACGATTCCGGAAGTGCAGCACGCGTGCTAAAGGCCCACGCTGCGACCGCGAGATTTATCAAATCATCTCGCGAATTAACTGGCCGCGGAGTACCGCCATTTCTGTTTCATCCTTAGTCTAGGAATAGGTAGGAGTTTTATATTGGATTTTAGATAGCATTACTTAGATAGGATGTGATATAAGCTCAGGACATACCTATCATGGAGAAATACTGATTACCGTTAGTATGTTGGTGTTACTTTTTGGAAGCACTTAAGTGTTGGTAATATATTTTCTTTTTTTAAAAGAAAATGTAAAACTTTCAGACATTTAAAATTCAGGCACACATTCATTGCACATAAAATAAGCTCTCTTTGCCCATGTCAGGTTGGTGACAGGCCTGTCCCAAATGGGGGGTTAGATTGAATTGCAAATCTCATGCCTTCTGTCAGCATCTGAGTCGGCAGTGGGCCTTCCCAAGGAACCATTCATGTGGTAATGGGTAGTCTGGCCGAGATGAACACGGGAAATGTAGAAGTCAGGGTGCAAAGGGGCAGCAGCCAGTGGACACAGACCGGGGTAAAATATCAGCGGGGGGTGAGAGTAAATTTGGGACAAGGCCAGTGTGAACAGGGCTGTTTTACATCCCCTCACTTCAGCCAATAAATGTTATTTCTACTTCAAAGTAATGCGGAAATTCTGAAAATAGTTTTATATATTGGATCAGTGGAAGGCTGTCATGTGACTTTGCTGATCTTTGGCTATATCTGTCTTGCTTTGAACGTGTTAACATTTGTATCCTCATGCGAGTTGACAGTGATCATTCTCATACATAAGGTTGTCTTCATTTCATTGATTGAGCGCATTCACCTGTCGAATATCACCAATACACTGGACATCTTATTTGGAAAATCCTACTGAAGTTATCGCAGTTCGTGTCTCCTGAACCCCAGAGATGACGGCTGCTGACTCCTTAACACGGCACTGGAAAAGAGCAGCAAAGTTAGTTTCTGAAACATGGCTTTGAGCATATACAGAAATATGGCGGCTTTTAATAATGAGCCCCCCTTTCCATTTTTCCAGATGGGGCTCATAAACGTAACTTACTTTTTTTCCACCCCGCGCTCAGCCAGAAGCATCGAGTTGAGACCACGTCCCATGAAGAGAGACACGCAGCCACCGGCACCACGATGACGCGGTCGATTGAAATGTGAATCTGGCCTGCTGAAAGATGTGTGTGTGGGGGGTGGCTTTCTTCACAAGGAGATTGAGGCTGGCCACTGTTCAATAAGCCCCCAGGATTTAGATAACAAAGTGTTAAACCACCAGGACATGTCATCCAGTCACTTCACATTTGCTAAGCTCGCCATAATACGACACGCTGTTCCTCTTCTCTCCCAGTAGAACCACAACACGCCACATTGTGCCTGTCCTCTCACCAGAACATGCTGCACCGTCACACTTTTTTAACCAGTACATGCTACGTGGTCAGTCTCCTCTCCTCCAGAGCTCCACAGGTCAGACTGGACTGCAGACCCAAGACAGAAATGTTCTGAGAAACAGAAGCCCAGTCAGGACCCCACACATATCATCTGTCTGACATAATTAGGATCATAAGGACGCTAATCTTCTTATGACCGAAAAGGCAGCGACTGAGGCTGACATAAAGGAAAAGGCTTCTCAGCGCACAATAAAAATGTATGGATTTTTCTCCTTATCTCTGAAATAAAAAAAAACTAAATAGACATGCACAACCACTAATGGAAAAGGTAATGCCGGCAGTAAAAATACAATTTAATTTTTAATTAAATTTGTAGTTCTGCACCAGTCTAATATACTGGAATACTTATTACGGTGAAAAAAAGCTTTAATAGTTATTATAGTCAAGGTTCTCCTACGGATAGGTATCGACCTTTTCAAAGTCGACAATTACTGCAAAAAAAAGGACTTCTTAAGAATTTAATAGGAATTTGTAAGAATTTGTTTTTCTTAAATTTCAAGGAAAGTGTGTCTGTGTGTGAGCCATTTGCCCTTGTGTCCTGAGGTGGTTTTTCCAACGAGGATCAGTTAGGCATGTGCAGACCACCGTCAGTGTAAAGGATTCTCCGGAGCCCCAATGCCCCTTAAACACAGCTGTAAACCAGTAAGGCAGTGATGCCGTATTCTGCAATACATCACGGTTTAGGGAAGAATAAAAATCAGCCCTGTCACTCGCTGACAGCCGCATGTCACGTCAGGTGGACTGATCGCACGTCCGGGTCTCTTAATAAGGCCGGAAAGCTTCCCTTTCAACATAATCTCACACCTCCTCTCCCTTTGCCTCTCCTCCTGCCAGCCTGATGTGCTTCCATTTTACAAGAGCGCTGCCGCACTGAGCATGCTCACTGGCTCCAGGCCACATACACACAGAAAACAACAGCAATAAGGCCTCTGTGGATGAAGTGTGCATACAAGAGACAAATACACCACAGATAACACCCCGGTATGAGGCTCACAATTAGCTACATCATCCCAGTATATTTACATATTTTATTCCATACATTATTTATTTTTCTTAATCACTGAATTTATTTTTTTTAAATTAAGTGTATTAATGGATTAATACAGGGGTAGCCAACCATCCCGGAAGGGCTGTTGTGTGTGTGTGTGGGTTTTCGCTGTACCTCCCTAATTAGATTACTAATTAGAGGACTGATTGGCTGAAGAGTCCTCCTCACACTTGGGTTTGAGCAGCTGACCTAAAGGTTATTCCAAAAACCTGCACACACACCGGCCCTGGCCATCCCTGCATTAACATTTTCTCGGCATCTGCTGAACAGTTTTTCTTCCCACATTTCTAGGATTTCTATACTGTTTGGCGCTTTTCTGTCTCTTTCGCGGGACCCTGAATTGCGTTTTTTCCCCCGTGAGTTAGAGCAATAATCAAGCATACTGATAAAAACCAACCTAGCCATTAAGATTCAATTATAAGCAAGAGTATTAGCTTTTCGCCAATTGGCTCATATAATGACTGTGGTTATGCTGCCATCTAATGGATGACACGCAGACTAGCAGGACTTTTTACATTTTAGTAAAACTTTATTACAAAATCAAAAATAAATTATATGCTTTAAGTGTAATGTGGGTTTATAAGAACAATAACAACAACAATAATCCAAATGGACAATCGGGATGGCAATTGGTCGTTGTAATTCTTTTAATTTAGTATGACTTTATATTAACCTCCGTGCTATTTGCGCGGAATTGTACAAATAATCAAAACAAAGATTTGAGGGAAAAGTGCGGAAGAACAATGTCTGACATAAACAAAACAAACCACTGCTAATGTTTTGACGCAAGTTTGTAATCTGACGAGCAGAATTGCTTTATTAATGATCTACATTGTGCTCGCCAAACTTACGTAGAACTAAAGTAATAGTGACGAGTGTTATCTCATTTACTAAACAAAAAGCGTTACTTCGAAATCAGCATCTCTAAAATGTACATTTGCATTTATTTATTTATCAGACGTGTTTATCCAAAGTACTACTGAGGCAAAAAGCACATTACAAACATTCAGCTGTCATAGAGCCAACTTGGCGTAAGTGTAGCTAGTCTGAGCTTCCGATGAATGACCAGTAACAAGTGCGAGTCAGTATCTGCACAAGAAACTAACAAGAGCGCCATTCAGATCAAGGACAAGGTGCAAAATAAGACCATTCAGGACACAAGCGAGCAGCGGAGCGAGGCGATCCGGGAAGGGACCGTGCGGGCAGATAGTGTCACTGCAACCGTAAAGAAAAGTCATTGATTCTCTTTCTTATCCCATAGTCAGAACAGGGAAATGAACAGCAGTGAAAATAGGTTGTCCGTTACGAGATAAAACATGGGATTGAGCCATAAAAAGTGTCGTGATAAAATGTTAAACCGTGAATCGTGGACCGCACCATTGTGATTAGAAATGAACTAACTGGAGCGACTGGTAAAGCCGAGGCCGGCCTGCTCAGTACACCGAAGGTTTAAGGGGGTCAGCACAATGCCATCATTCTATGGCTATAAATTCGCCGACAGGCCGCAAACATGCACTCAAGCCGCCTTCAAGGCGTAATATAAGCAAATACGCTGTGACTATAACTCGGCAAATCCCATTACTTATATATAACATCCAGTTAACGCAGCCACGTGATATGATTTATGTATTTTTTTGTGGCAAACCTGTGAACTTAAATATAAATATCAAATCACTATTCCCCCCCCCCCATAGATCAGAAATAAGACAACCAGATAAAACGTTAAACACGCATATTTTGTTTTTCAGCATTTAAAGTGTGAAATTGCCATGAATATGCATTCAATGCTGATTTTCCCTGAGCTACAAAGCGGGAAAATGAAGTCGAAATATTTGGCAATACTCTGAGATTAGGACCAATTCAATAGAAACGTTATGGGAAGGACTTGGTTTTTAGTAAACCTGTTCAGGCAGGAGGCCTGGGGTATGAATTACCTGCCATGGGACAAGTCTGGTGTTTCCAGTGGAGAAGCGCCTGTTCAGCTCAGCCTGGGAGCCAGTCACCGTGGAAGTAGCCTCCAGCCAATCAGATATCACTACTTAATGCCCCCCCCCTCTCCCACCACCCAACTGCTCAGTTCAAAATAGTATTCAGGGGATGCAACAATGTCCAGTTCACGGTTTATAAATGGCTTAGGAAATCTATTGATTGTGAAGGACAATGGCTGTGATTTGGGGTGATTTTGGTAGAATTTGCGGAAGTAAGCTGCTGAAAGAGGGACTGCTGTAGAGGTTTTGGTCGGAACACTGGGTCTGTCAGTGATGGACAAATGAGTGAGGAGACTGTGAGTTTAAGACCCCCGGCTAAAGACGGGCACTAACATGAGTCCCTTAATGAAAACATTCCTGCGGAGAGCCGTGAAGTTGCCACGCTGCCTTCCCTCATAGATCAGAAATGACTGAGACCTGTCTTTCGGATAAGCTTGCTAGGTCCTCTGACCAGTGGCTGTCATTTCAGTTCTTGCGGAACAGGAGGCAACGTCTCCTGAAACCAGAGAAACCAAGGACAAGAGCAGAAATAACCTAGGAGATCCGTGTACAGCAGCTGTGATCTTAGGGGCAGAAAGAAATGAGCGTCATCAGCAGAGAAATGTTATGACAAAACAAACAGTGTTATGACTGGAACAAAGAGAGAGAGGGGATGCGAAAACTGATAGCTCGCGTCTGTTTTTGGTACCAGCTTGCAAGGATTAAGATGGAGCTATTCCCGCGAAGTGGAGTGCTGCCAGACTGCTTGTAGACTCCAGGAAACATTTGTAGGCATCTCAAGTAGAGGAAATGAATGAGAGGTGATCAAGGCTCATGCACCGGAGGAGACTGTAATGGATTCCAAATGGTTATAACTCTTGTCTACAGAGTGAAGTTAAAGTTCACAGTGAAGCACTCCATTTTAAACAGTTTGGGGGGAAGGGGGCTTTTAATCAGCCAGTTAAAGAGACAAACAAACATGGGCAAAATGGCGAGAGGAAATGTGTTAAGGGTGTGTGGGGCGATGATGAACAAATTGAAATGTCCATTCTTTTCATCAGAATGTTTCGTTTTGAGAATCCACTCTAACATCAAAATGTATAGATTATAACAGGGAGCAGAATATGATGACTTTCAAAGGAGCAGAAACTAGGGGCAAATTTTTGCATCAGCAGAATGGACCAGTCCCCCTGCCGCCCCGAAATTTGATCAACAGGGTTGATACGTGGATACCAACCTTTGTATGTACTTGGTTTTGGATTGAAATAAAGTCAATGATATTGCCCATCTCTGGTAAGTATGGGCAGAGGTTATGTGGTTGTGTTGAGACGTGTCATGCAGGGTCTGTCATCAGGAGGTAGACGGGTGTTGAAGCTGGAATATGTGGATTTATTTAAAAAAAAAAAAACTAAGATATGGTGACACTGGATTGACTTTCAGCAGATGTAGTCGCACAAAACGTTTAGGAAGTGGAGCTGTGTAGTCATTGACTTAAGGATGTCTGGACAAATCCCCGGACATGATCCGCTGTTGTACCCTTGAGAAAAGCACTTTAATGGCCTTGGAAGATATCCTGCTGTACCGCTGAGTCAGACCAAGTTGGTCTGTATAGGGGCATATGGCATACGACAGGGTAAACAGTGTAAGGAGATCAGTGTGTTTGCCAACTTCATTCAGACTCTCTGAGAGGCGAGATGGAAGAAAAAACAAAGCAGGCAGAGCAGGTTACCCCAGATGCGGCGGCAGTGCAGATATAAGCGTTTAGGCGAGTTCAGAACAAGCGCACGGAAAGACACCACTGTTTGTACTGTGAATTACAAGAGTACGGCAGTCGCTTTGTAGAAAAACAGCTGTTTGGCAAATTAATATGTATGTAGATAAACGGATTTAGTTAGTAAATAACCCATTTGGAATCGGGAATCCTTTGCTGGCTTAATGAGATTGATGGTGATTAAGAGCTGGAATGGGGGTTTTTGTAGGGTAACGGTTGACCCACATCCCAGCAGAGTGCATTGGACTGGGGATGGTAGTAATGACAGATTGAGGCTGGCAGGGTACAGCTGTGTTCATGCAAATGCAATGGAGTCGGTGTAATGCTGACTTAGCTGCTGGAAGAGGACATGGCAGACAGTCAGCTGCGGGGGTGTCTGACGGGGGAAGCCCAAGTGACAATGCTGAATGCGGCGTGTTACACATCACTAGGGAGCCATTTCTACTCACACAGCTATGCTGGACACCCGCCTCGCTTCCTCTCTGTGCTCTTTTCTCATAGACCATCTCCTGCTGGTTGTTTAGTTCCTTTAAGAATTCAAGGCCTTGATCTGATTCATTGTAACTTTCTTTAAGGTAGTTCTGCCATCTGCTGGGCTATTCCAGCACTGCAGTCATGGTACAGCAGTACTGGCAGGACGTCGTCAGTAGCATCTGACTCAGTACAGGGTAATGATGAACCTGGAGCTTTTGCTGAGGAGCACAGGGGTGCAAAATTGAGTACCCCCCCCTCCCCAGAGGCACACATTTGCATACACATTCACACCCTAAGGGTTGTGGGTTCGAATCCTGTCCTGTCCTGGGCTGTGCGTGTATGGCATCTGCATGATATTCTGTTCTCTTAAACTCGACTCAACTCAACATTTTTGTCATTATAATTGAACTGAACTGACTTCCTGTGTTTACTTGGCTTTCCATCCACAGCTGGTGAGTCAGCGCCAATATGTTACCCATAGTGTCTGAGTGTTTGCTCTATGATGGGTTGGTCTCCCACCCAGGGTGATTCCTGCCCAGGCCTGCCATGCATAATTCCTGGGCACAGGGGCAGAATTACTTCTGGAGCTTCTCCTGGGGCTGCTCTGTTATTATCATCACAGTACAGCGAAGTGCCGTTCCTTCTTCACAAAGGCTGCCCAGGTCACACTCAATGCCCGGTCTGGACGTAAGCAGCACATCTTCGAGGTGGCAGGAGAGGAATGCCAGGTTTGACTCATCCTCGGTCATGTGTCTGTCTCTGGGCCGACAGTGTGAAAGTGGCCTGTATGCAGCAGCGTTCCGTTTCCTTGTTTCTCTCTCCTAGGTTCCCTGTCTCTCTGCTAGATCCCTGCCTGCCATGTAAGTGATGGTGGCATAAATCCATTCAGCAAATGACCACCAGGCGGGGATGTTGACCTGGGGATTTTTAACACCCCTGCCTCCCACACAATCCTCGCAAAGTTTCTGCATATGCACCTTCTGAAATGGGCCTGCGTTTTCCCAGAGTGCCTTGTTGGTGCTGGTTAGTGCATTAAATCACTGACAGCTGCAGTGTCTGCACCCCCCACACTCTAGCACCCTTCGCTCTTTTCATTTCCACGCTGCAGAGTGTGGTATATTTTTCTCAAAGGTGTGTTGTCACTCCTGGAAGACCTTGTGTTCACATTTGATGCCTTAAGATGATGATAAACAGGGCAACCGTTTGAGCAATGTTGCCGGGCAACAGACAACCAGGTGAGACAAAGGGCAACTCATTTGCATCTGGGTAATCATGAAAATCTGCCAGCTGTCACTCAAAGATTTTCAAGTGGAAATTTGTTGCCCGATATCAATGGGAATGAGTCCAAGCAACACAGGTCAGCAACATTGCCCAGTGACATTGCCCAGTAACATTGCTCAAAAAGTTGCCCTTAAGAAAACGGAGGTTTTACCCCTTTAAATTTCTTCCTGCTCCCAGCTAGGAAACAGCTCAGTGGTTTCTGATGGAATATATTTTGGTTTTTATTTGTGCCCCGTGTACAACGTGCTTATCTAAAACTATAAAATAATTCAACATTTTCAAAGCACAAAATCTGCCTGCTGCCGTCTTCCCTTCACAAATCGCTCATTTTAAAGGAGTAATTAAACTCAATATTAATGGCAGCATAAATATTAATGATAATGCTAATATGACAGAGTCTGCCCTGATTTCTCACTTCATATAAGGAACTACATAAAATTTTGGTCTTGGCTGAATAATGAGAATTTAATTAGTTTCTGATCATATGTTCATATATGGGAACATGTCTGGAGTCCCTGTAATAATTAGCCGGTGAATTATATAGCGAATACCCCTTAAGGCACGCTAAATAATGCACGTCTCTCAACCACCCTGCCAGCTCCTATGCAAAGGAAACAGCATTTAATGGTTTCTGACTTACAGAAATTTACAACTGCAAACAAATCCATGTCCCATTTCTGTCTGTTGTATTTGTCCTCTAAGGACTTTAAATAGTAGCTTGTTCAGTAATGTTTAACATCGAACTTCACCTTTACTGTTAAGCAGAATGTTATTATAACACACAATAAGTAGCAGTCAGGGGAGTTGGAACTGGGGCGGGGGTGTACCCCCAAAATTTAATTTGGCTTCATTTATCCCTATAAATAGACCTTTTCCTTTGAATTATTCAGTTGTGCCCCCCCCCCCCCCAATATAAAACGGTCTCCTGTCCCTTTTCTCTCGCTGATGAGAAAGTCTCTGTGTTTCTTATAATTCTTATAATTATAACTTTGTATTTCATTATGCATAGACTGCTTTGTGTGTTGTTTGCAGGGCGTTTTACCTCATGGCTGCAGGGATGGGGGTTTAAATCCCACCTTTGCTCTGTGTGTGTGGACTTTGCATATCTGTGGCTTTCCTCTGACAGTCCAAAGGCATGTAGATAGGCTTATTTGCCCAGAGAGTGCATGCGTGTGTCCTGTGATGGACTAGAGTGCATGCGTGTGTCCTGTGATGGATTAGAGTGCATGCGTGTGTCCTGTGATGGACTAGAGTGCATGCGTGTGTCCTGTGATGGACTAGAGTGCATGCGTGTGTCCTGTGATGGACTAAAATGCATGCGTGTGTCCTGTGATTGACTAGAGTGCATGCGTGTGTCCTGTGATGGACTAGAGTGCATGTGTGTGTCCTGTGATGGACTAGCATCCCATCCTAGGTGTAACCTAGTCATGTGCCCTCTGCTGTCTGAAATAGGGTACAGCCCCCCCTCCAGAACAAGCAGTTGGAAATCGGCTAGATAAAGTATTAATATATATGCTATGCATTTCTACAATGTCACAAACATCTCTAATAACAGGGTTTGTTTTCTGCAATACTTATATTTAACTTTTGTTGACAATAAGTTGCTCAGCAGATGGTCATGTTTATGATCAATCAGTATTAATAATTAAGACGTGAAGTACAATGCAGTGTGAGCTTTAAGCTGAGTTATGCCACAAACCACACTGTTAAAGCTACACCTCACATGTCTGGGGACATGCTGTGTAACAGGAATTTAAAACACTGCTAAACTAGTGTAAGTAACCCGACTGACACGGCTGTAAACACACACACATATGCAGTATTAACCACCAAGGCCTACTGACACAAGCAAACATGTTTTATTTCTTGAAAAAGAAACACAGTTGAAAAAAATATGACATATGTAGGAAATTATTTAAGAATGATTATTTACAACAGGAAGTAAATGCTTGGGATTCTGTGCAACCCAGTGCAGGTGTCAAGTGACCGAGGAGGAAAATGACAAGCGCAGGACACAGGTGACGTCTTGGTGAACTCCCCCGTGACGCCTAGCAACACTGTGAAGAGCAGCGGCTAGGAGATTCGGTCCTGCATCCCTCCACACTGGCAACCCCAGCTGAAGCGGTGGTCTATTTTTAGTTAATTTCCAAGTGGCTACATCATATTCTGTATGAGCCAAATCAGAATTCACTGGCATACATAAATAGAATTGTCTAGAACAGTCAAAAAAATAAGATCCACAGTTCATGTTTGGAAACCCACAAGGAAAGGACGAGAACTTAGCGGGGGTGAAACGCAGAGGAAGGAGGGTGTGGCGTTGTGTGTAGGCTCCGCTTCTTCCTTCTAGACCTCATCCCACCCAACACGCTCCATCCTTTGTTCCATAAAGATCCCCTGTAAGACCAGCTTCTGATATGAACACCTCTGTTCTAACACTGTGTATGACGCATATGCCATTGTACATGGTGAAGGACAGTGACTGCTCATCAGTAGGAGGTGCAGATGATTGCTAAGGACCCAGGGAGTACGACTGCGATGAAACTGAGAGGGGAAAAAGTAAATCCAATCAATTAGAGCAACTCATTCCCCAAGCCTGTCTGTGGACTCCCACGAATCCCTGTCGTATATTTAAGTTGTGCAAGAATCACATTCACATTGGCTTATAACTTGGACAAAACTGCACAAGTAAGATGTGTCATGTCGGCAATGCCTGTCAAGGTCACGTAGGAGAGTGCAGAGTGGAATGGAACTGAATGCAGTGGAATGGAATGCAGTGGAGTAGAATGGAGTGGAATTGAATTGAGTGGAGTGGAATTGAATGGATGGAGTGGAATGCAGTGGAGTGTAATGGAATGGAATGCCCACGCAGGCTTCGGAAAAACACACACACCATTATAATAGGCTGAATGGATCATAATAAACTGTACATCATTTACAGGCAGGGCAGAAGAAGGTTTTTGAATGAACTCAAGGGGACACGAGACACTTCCGGGGGGGGGGGGGGGGGTCGGGGAGGCGGATCCTGAGACAGGAGAACAGTATTTGTTTTGT
Organism: Brienomyrus brachyistius; assembly: GCF_023856365.1. Taxonomy (NCBI): domain Eukaryota; kingdom Metazoa; phylum Chordata; class Actinopteri; order Osteoglossiformes; family Mormyridae; genus Brienomyrus; species Brienomyrus brachyistius. The sequence goes on along the minus strand of NC_064539.1, from coordinate 17,699,127 downwards.
GCAAGTTTCGGAGTTGGGTCACATGTGGGGTAAACATACTACTAGAACTAAGCCGGAGGAAGAGCAGAGAGAGAAAGCTGTTCAGAGCAGAGTTTCTGAATGCCAATAAGATCCAGCTCCATACAGCAAACACAGAACCCTGAACCGTGTGAAATGGTAATCAGAAAAGCCCAAGAGGCGCAGAGTAAGTTTGGCAACATACATTCAAAGTTTCTGAGGTCTGTCAGCGTGTGTCTGCATGTATAAGGTAAGGGCTATATCAGGAACAGCAACCGGCAAGCCGTATCGCAGCGGGGGGGGGGCAAATGCAGCCCATGCAAGCTTGCAACAGAGCAGTGCTCTTTCTCTGAGGGAACGTTGCGCTGATCCTGCATAAACTGTGTTCCACCTGGTTCTGACAGGCCTGGATTCAGAAGCGAATGAAATGCATTCCCCCCCCGACGAGCACAGGAATGCCGAAATGCTTTGAGAGCATTGACGAGAGTACGCACAGCCCAATGTGTTCCGGAGACAGGCGGATGAAACTCGAACACAGTATACAGTATTTACAGGAATTCTTGTCTTGTCCTCCTCTTTCCCTCTCACTTGAATGTCGATCTTTCAGACAGATAAATGTTATTCCCAATGGAGACGTTGACTCTTTCTGCTTCATTTAGGGATACAAAACAGTTCCGAAGTTGCTTCTTTTTGCCACAAGTCGATATTGTCTTTGGGCTCCCCATCTCAGACACTGGACCCATCCAGGGGCACATGAGGGGGGAGTAGCTCTGTTCTGCCACATGGAAGCACTCTATTGCCACTATAGTTCACTGTGTTTCACTGGTGGCTCCAACTTGTTGGACAGGGCCGTCAAGACCTTGTCAAACTTCTCATAGCGCTCGGCCTGGCTACCTTCAGCTCCCCGGCTGCCCCAGAGCAGCCTCATCTGGAACTCCGTGCAGAAGACCTCCAGCAAGTCTTCTTTCTCTTGAAAGCCTGCAGGAACAGAGGGTTAGTCTCAGGGTGAAAAATATCATACACAAAATGAATATGTTCAAGGAGGTGCAGACCATGTGGGTCTGGCATTCAGCTCCAATGCATTAATCGGTGGTTAAATATGGAATCTGTATTTCCTGTGAAATGCAATTCATCATCCATAGCACTTATCCAGCCCTGGCTCATGGCAATCAATAACTTGGCGTAGCTAGTTATTAATGGAAAAGAATGAAACAAAAATCTACATGGAGGTGACCTTCCAGCAAATTCCCTTCATGTGAGATTTTACTCTGTCCACAACACATACTTTAATGTCAGCCCATATTTGTGAGCTCATATTTATCAAAAAAGACAAGATCCACTACAGCAGTGCTTGCCAATCCAATCCTTGGGACCCACAGACAGTCCACTTTGTTGCTCCCTCCCAGCTCCCTGCCAAACAGTCCACATTTTCGCTTCCAGGAACTGGGAGGGAGCAAAAATGTAGACTGTCTGCAGGCCCCTGAGGACTGGATTGGCAAACACTGCTGTACAGCGATGGAGACAGGAAACTCTTCTACCTTGCAGCTTTGTTTCCGCATTGGTGCAATAGATTCCCCCATGGTGCGCGATGGTACGTGCTGCCTCCAGGTGACTCATCACCACGTCGACTCCCGTTTCCGTGCTCTCCCATGGCTCCGCCCCCTCAATAACCACCACCCCCTTCTCCAGGAGGGACAGCAGAGGGATGATGTGAGGAAAGGAGGTGTTGGAAAGGGCACAGCTCTCTGGGATGGATCAAACCAAAGAAGCAGTCAAGGGGGGGGCACTTGGATGCGATCACAGCTTCAGCGTAACTTTGCATGATTTTGGTAGGAGGTCCCAGCAGCCAGCGGCGCCGCACCTTTGCCGTCGTTCATGTTCTTCATGAAAGGCTTCAGCTTCTTCTCGTACAGAATGGCACCCTCTGTGTGCCTCTGCCGTAATGCTGACCAGGTCTGCTGCAGCCGCGAGATCTGAGAGGGAAGATGGAAGCTCAGCCGCCAGGGGCCTTGTCCTTCCCGGTCCGGACGGACGGTCCCTTGCCCTATGACCCACCTGTGGCAGTTCCAGTGCCCGCATCACTGCGGCGAAGCCGAACATGTTGCCCAGGCCACTCTTGAGCTCAGCAGCCAGCTGGATGGTCTTGTGCAGGAGACTGGCCCGCTCTTCAGTGCTGCCTGTGCATCCCAGCAGATCCACGGCCACCATGATGGACATGGTATAAAACCTGGAAGGGGAGTGGGGCCGCCTCTCTGTTACACTAGGGGGTGCTGTCGTCCCAATCCCTCACCTGCTGTTATTTCATCATGAATAAGGAATAAGCTGAATGAAATATATACACTGACCAAACTAGGGGCAATTTCATATAATTTACGGCAACTGGCAATGGACATTTCTGGCAGTGTGTGGACATGCTCCAGAGAGAGTGATCATCAATGTAGAGCATTATGCTGTGGTATGTTACCTTGTGGTGAGTTACACTGTGGTGTGTTATGCCACCATGCTTTACACTCTGATACGTTACACTGCAGTGTGTTATGCTGTGGTGCATAATAGCTCTATGCTTTACACTGTGGTAGGTTACGTTGTGTGATGTGTTACACTGCAATGTGTGTTGTGCTGCATAATGCAGCACAGGGTATTACATTGCCATGCATTACACTGCGGTGCATTATGAATGCAGTGCATTACCCTGTGGTGTGTTACGGTGCAGTGTATTATGCTCAAGTGCATTATGCTGCAGTGCGTTTCACTGTGACATGATACCATGCAGTTTGATATGCTGCAATGCGTTATACTGTGGTGCGTTACACTGTGGTGTGTTACCTTGTGGCACATTATGCTGCAGTGTGTTACCAAATCGACCTCCCTCGCCTCTTACCTTTCCAGTAGGTCGAGGCGGAGTTGCTGTCCATGCGGAAGAGTCAGCAGCTCCAGTCCGGAGCCTACCCCCATCATCTTTTGCATCTCCTTGGTAACGCCTAGTATCCTAGCAACCTGCAGACCACACAGGGAGATGCTGTTTTTCTCAATGCTAAACTGCAACGGGCAACTTAATTGGCTATTAATTTGCTGCCCATGGAATCATTTATTTTTTGCCATAAATACAGCGTCATCATGCACTGCTCGATATTCCCACCTTTGAGCCCAGTCCCGTTTGGGTGCTAATTAGTGTGGACGCGTCACGCCACACGTTGACGGTAATGAGTTACACGCACTGTTACGCGGCACCATCCATCAGCTCGGCGCGCCTTTATGACCTTTCCGGGGACAGACGCGGCTCCGTGGGTCTCCGTTAATAAAAGCACGGCGGGGGGTGTCAGACTCAGTCGGGGGAGGGTAAATATCCATGAGAGCTGAGCGGTCTCTCTCTCGCTGCGACGCGGGCTCAGTGGGAGGGGAAGCCGTATGGCTGCGCAGATCTGCGCCTATCTGGCTGCGCAGCAGGAGGGGCTTGCCACATATGCTCAGGCAGGGCCGTCCAAAAACACTTACAGAGATCTCCATCGGGCTACTGCTGATGGCTCTGTGTCTTTACTGTCCCCCTCTGACATGACATGTGACATTTATACCCGGGAAAAGCTGTATACATACAGGCCTTAAGTTGCTAAAGAGAATTATGCTTAAATGATCTTCATGTTTGCGTAAGACTATGATATTTGTCTGTCAGTTTAGTCACTTTAAACCCTCCAAAGTCATCATATCATTTGCTTTATTTCCAGTGTATTTGTTAACTCAACCACTAGCACAGCATGTTTGGCTCATCAGTACATCATAAAATTATTTAACTAATTAAGTTAATTAATTGAGTTAGTGGAAGAGGCATAGTTCGAAATTCTGGCCTCCCTGACAAAATTTCACATATAATTTTACGTGCACAAGCAGCCCTGTGAAGTGCTAGAGGCCCCCCTGAATCTGCCGGGGTCTCTAGTCCCCTCTGATGTTCCTGGCTGGCGGTGAAATTTGACAGATACATCTATTGGATGGGGCGCCCCTGTGGAGAGGTTTGGGAACCGAAGCTGTGTTCATCTAGCTGTCCAACAAGATATCAGTGACTTTTTGGAGAACAGAACAAAGTCCTGTGGCTTTTTTTTACTGTTCATTTTCATATATTGTAATGAAAAATTGTGTTTTTTTTCTCCTAGAAAATATACACTTACTGGCCAAATAAACAGCTTTCCGTCTGCCTTTGCTGAATGCAGTATCTATTTCTAATATATAATTTATCTTGTTCTATTTCTTCTGTTCGCCTGGGAGTGAAGCCGGTCATGATGATGTCATCTTTTGAAATAGTTAACCTGTCATGACTTCCCAGCATGCTCGCCCGTTCAGGCAGAGGCCCCGCCCTACGGGAGGGAGCGTGGCAGCAGCCTACCGTGCAGTCGGCCTTGGTGATGTGCTTGGCGGCCATCTTGGCATCTGCCTCTCCCAGCAACTCCTTCACCCGTTTCAGGATCCCCATCTCCAGGGGCTTGTTTTCGGCACCCATCAGTGCCGAGTGGTATTTGCTCGGATTAAAGGAGGAGACCGTCTCCACCAGGGGTGCCGTGAAGGGCTCGCCCCCATCCTCCTTGCCAGGGGGCGCGGTCCGGCCCTCTTCCACGCGCAGGCGCTCCACGTAGCTCTTGGGGGGCGGTGCTGGGGAGGGGGACGGGGTGGGGTGGAGCTCGCAGTAGCTGCCGCCCGCCGCGTCGGAGAGGTAGCCGTGGACAGTGGGGGGGTGGCCGCCGGAGGCCAGCTCCTGGAGGGCCGCGCTGGTGCTGGAGGAGGGGCTTAGCTGGGGCTCGCTGGAGCGCCTGAGGACGGGAGATGAAGGCACGACTTCCAGCACCTTAACCCCCGCGGTGTTCCTGTGCTTGGTAACTGCAGGGCGCAGGGGAGGCACACAGGCGCACACAAATCACACAGCGCTCACCTGACTTCCTTCATCTTTATTATTCGTTACTTTCCACTCTATCTCCAAAACTGTGTTGAAATGAGAATACAAAACAGGGCTGATATGAATGAAACGATGATGTATCTTGTTGCCTGGATACATAACTCACCTGAGCTGTATGCTGGAGATAAGGGGGCTTCTCCAACAGGGGAGAGAGGGCAGCGAAACTCCTGGATCTGGTCCATACTAAGGGCGCAGTTCCTCATCGCCTCCTTATGGTGGACTGTGGAAGGGCTAGCAAACGTACAGAGAAATAAAGTCGGCTTTGTTTGCTCTTCATTCTTGATAAAAGGTATCAGGCACGACCTGGAAGGTGGATGGATGGATGGATGGATGGATGGCATTCGGTATGACTGCAGAACTTTGCCAGAAAAATGAAAGGAACTTTTTTTGCTTTTTATGAGAAGACAAAGAGGCAAAACAATGTGACAGACTGGGATCAGCTGTCCTGGAGAGCTGCCCTGCATGACCTATGAAGAACACTGTCAAATGCTGACATTATGTCAGAGCTGAAATCATTATTGCAAAGCTTGGGTTTCAGCAGATGCATGACTGTGTTGAGTTTGCGGTGACGTTGCAAGAAATGTGATTAAAAAACTGTTTGAGCTATTTCACCCCCGATATCTACCTCCGCAGATTAAATGATATACTGCCATCTGTCAATGAGATCACCAATGGGAGCCTGAAAGACCTTGCTCTTAATACTTTACACATTCTAAATGTTTAGGTCTGTTGGTTTGTAGCAAATGTCGTTCACAGTGCTGTGGATTCCAGCCATGGTCCCCGAACCAGTGAGTTTGCAAGAGACGCGAAGATCAGCTAGAGGACATTACGGGTGGATTCATGCTGTCCTAGACTGTGCTCCTGGACAGGATGAAATGGGGGGGGGTTCTTTGTGTTCCTCTGAATCCGTGACCTGACCCAGATAGGCCGTGCTAAACTCATCACCAGCCACCTGCAGCCCTCTCCACTCTGCTGTGTCCGCCGGCCCTCACAACACAAGTGTCGCCAAAGAGAGTCTCGGTCTTATATAGAGCATGAAATACTGTCTGGGCTCAGATGGGCCAGGAAGCAAAATACTAGCCTACTGGCATCTAAACTCCAGCAGCTGTACCAATAGATTTACCACAGAAATAATAAATATCTATAAATGAATGCCTGTTATTTACATTCAGGCCCACAGAACCCCATACTTCAGCAGAAAGTTGGTGCCCATCTGGTAATCCAACAGTGGCTCACTGTACAGTGTAATATACATTCTCCCTCAGTAGACACTGTTTCCAGTGTTACTAAATCATATCAAACCATATTACATTTCAAGGTATGAAAGATACTGCGTTTCATTTCCTACGCATCAGTGTTACATTGCGCCACATCCGGTCATCAGCATCCTTCTTGACTTGCAAGAAACGACTATTTCGGCTATTTCGAGAATGCCTCTGAGCACCGACCTGCTCCGTCTTCATCTGTGATCACTCCGCTGTTCTCTTGCCTATCGCGAATGCTCTTATTTTTGCGGTTCTCTTTGATTTGAATAGCTGTCTGTTAGCTTCCCGCTAAATTCTCTGTAGCATACGCCATGGCTCTTGCTCCGTTGCCAACTCACACTTTTCACTGGTCATTTGTTGGAAGCTCAGTCTAGCTGCATGCATGCACTTTACCCCAGTTGACTCCTTGACAGTTGTATGGCTGTAATGTTCTATCTACCTCACCTGTGTTGCTTTGGATAAAAGCCTTTAAATAAATCTAAATGTAGTGTCTGTGTCGATGTAGACTCTTTGATTAGCACTCTAATAGCTGAGACGATCTTCAAAACCCAGAAACTCTCCCCAGTCATCATCAGACAGTCCTGCACTCACCTGTGAGGTATGATCTTTTCCGTTGTCAAGCCATCTGTCATAGTGACGCTCCGCCTCTTAATAAAGGCCCCTCTCTGGTTGGATGGAGAGTGGCTGGAGCCTTTCCTGCCATTGGCCAGGGCAAAAGTGGCTTCCAGGTAGCGCAGCGGTAGGGTGCGGTTGATGGGGCAGTAGATCTGGGCACTGCTCTGCAGGGACACGGGTCGCCTTTGGCTCATGTAGGAACACACCAGGGCTGGCACTGAGTCGAAGCTCTCCTGCTCCAGCAAGTATTGGACGCGCGACTCGCTGGACTTGATCAGAACCTTGGTGATCTTGAAGTGCAGCACCTCATGGTTCCAACGGCAGGTCAGGACGTAATCTCCCGCATTGGTCAGACAGTCACGGATCAAGAAGTCACCGTTCCTCAGGACCAACGTCTCCGACACCTGACAGGCGAAGACGTGGGTCAGGCCAGGAGGCAGAGGGGGGTGGGATGCATCAGGGATAACTCTCCTCAATCACACGGCTCCACTAAGAACACTAAGGCCGGCAGTTTCATCGATTTCTACGTGCAGTATATGGACACTGAGAGTCTACAAATATTGATTCCGCTTGTAAAGACAGAACAGAACAGAACATACAGACTGCTCTCTTAAAAAAAAACCTTTTATTATTTTTGATCACATAATGTTTGCTCTTCAATGCCCATTATAAAGTACATGGCAAGTGACTTTGTCTATTCAGGCTAAGAAATTGTAGGGTTGATTTTTATTCTACCAATAGAGGGAGCTAGAACTGCAATTTGGCTGAACAACTGCGTGGGAGCATTTTGCTATGGTAACAAAACAGTGTTTCATAAAAAGGGTCTGTGGGGGGTTGGGGGGCGTGGGGGTGGTGTGGCTTTCCTTGTTTACTCCTTTTTGAGTATGAATATATTATGCAAATGTGGAGTAGGATCCCCGCAGATGGCAAACCAATACCAAAGCAGACAATCCCCGTCTGTGTTCATTAGCTGTCCGAAGTCATTTTTCCTGTCTGTGCAACATGAAAGGCCCACACACACACACACACACACACACACACACACACACACACACACACACACACACACACACACACATACACACACACACACACATACACACACATACACACAAACACACACACAAACACATACACACACATACACACACACAAACACACACACACACACACAAACACATACACACACATATACACACATACACAAACACATACACACACATTCACACAAAGACACACACACAAACACACACTATGGCCAAATTTCATCTAACTGCATATGTCTATAAAAGTATAGAGTGCCCGTAATACCAAAAAGGGTATTATGGGGACCATAATGCCATTCATTTTTATGGAAATATGGTAACGCTAACTATGACGACCTTAACCCTACCCAGCCCTAACCATGACCATAAAACCAAGGGAAAATAGTTTTTGCATTTTTAGTTTTTTCCTTGCAGTCACAGATTTTTATTACATTGAGTTTTCCCTTATGGGGGCCAGGAAACTGGTCCCCATACGGGAAAAAAACTGGTATTAATCACGTTGTGGGGACATTATGTCCCCATAAGGTAAGGTATACCCTCCTGTGTATATGCATGTGTGTCTGTGTCCACACCCTGCAATGGACTGTGGCCTGTACTACGGAACAGGGTTACTGGCTTATCGGGGTAACTTGTCAGATTTAAGGTACCACAGTTTAAATGGTCTAAATGGTCACTTTTTGCCCAGACAGCCTTAAATCCAACAAGTTACCCTGATAAGCCAGGAACCCCACTTCATATGTAGTACAGGCCACAGGAATCCCATCCAGGTTTCCCTGCCTTATGCCCTTTGCTGCCTGGGAACTGCCACAGGCTCCCAGTACCTCTGGATGGAATAAAAGACTGTAAGATGGATGGATGGATGTTAATTTAAGAGCTATTCCTCATTATGAGTTTTCTGAGCTACTCAAGAGAAGTTCAGTTATTATTTTTTTAAATGCTTGCATTGACCTGACACCCATAAAATAGGTGCTGCCTAATATTTTAGATTTGACAAGGTCACAGACGTGCTCATGCTGATAGTGTTCAACCACAAAAAGGATTAAGCTGGAAAAATGCATCAAAGATTTCTGGCCTCTTCGTGCCACAAAGAGCAGACAGACACTGATGAATAACATTGTAGGGTCATTTTTCCCTTCATCCCTTTCGATCAGCTGGTACGCGGCTCTTATGCACAGAACGGCCAGCAGGATTGAGCTGCCTGAAATGATTCATGCGTCGCTCTTGATTCACACGCAAAATGCAAATGTCTTTTCTTTCCCTTTCAACAGTATATCTGGCCGTATCTTAGGCAATTCGGAGGCAAACCACGCTTTTCATAGATTAAAAGCCAATTCCCATGAAGCAACTGACGGTAATCAGTGTGGATTTAGGATAGTAAACCTACAATAGTAACGGACTCTTCATATTCTAATACATAACAGAAACACCACGCATAATCTACCACGCATCTCACCATCTCCATACACCATAACAAAGAGCTTTCTCAGCAGATCCATTTAATCCACACTTAAGTTTATTTAGGCAAGACAATCGGATGATAAATACACTCATAATGTTTATGCTCCAGGTTTTTTGGAATACCTCCTTCTGTGAGGGTTGTTAGTTAGGTAGATACTGTAAGCTGAAGGCAAATCACCGTATTATGATGCGTAAGAATCAGTCACCCTTTATACACTCAGTGACAAAAAAAGTTAAGCACCCAGAAGTAAAGGCCCGATTTGGATGTAATTCGGTGCACGTGCAGACCAGCGACGGGTGTGTAAAGGATTCGATTTGCAAGGAGCTGGCAGGTCTAGTCACCAGACGCAGAGGACGCCTCGTAGACGCATTAAAGACTATTACCAGCACTTGATAGGGGTCATGTTGTGGGTTTGCATGAGGCCTGATGGTCGTATAGCGCAATCGCCCGGCTGTGGGACATGCAGATGACACAATCACCTGATGCTGGACACATGAGGGCTCCCACCACATCGTCTGGGTGCTTAACTTTTCTTTGTCACTGAGTGTATTACTGGTATTACTGGTTCCCAACCCGGTTCCTGGGGTCCCCAGGCACTGGGTTGGGAATCAATGCTTTATATGATGCCTGCTAATATGGAGTGTGTGTGTGTGTGTGTGTGTGCGTGCAAAGAGGCCACGCCCACCTCCCGCGGCACAGGGCCATGGTACCAGCCATGACTCCGCAGGTCACTGCTGCTCAGCTTCAGCTCCTCCTCCAGTTCCCGCCTCAGCTTCTCAGGCGGAGAGTCCAGCAGATACTTCTCCTTGGAGAACTGAGAGAGAGAGAGAGAGCGGAAATGCACCCTGGTGAGCGCTCCCCACAGACTGCCAGTGCAAAGTCAATATCAACCCTGACTTTTTAATAGCGAAATATGTACACGATTAATGCCATATTTTCTTTAGCAGTGAATTCATGATGGGTGAGATTACCATGCTGTCATCCCTCTTTTCATTGGTCACTTTATTTGTTTATTTTCAGCTGAACCAATGACGGACGATGACTGTTATGACCAAAGGTGGGTTTGGAAACTCGTTCGTCACGACAGTGCTTGTCACCTCTCGTCAGGGGCACCTCAGCGGTTCCATGTATTTGTTAAATTTCATCACTTGCTGACTTAATTATTTAAGATAGAATAAATAATGTGCGACTGATTAGCCAAACTGCTCCGAAGTTGTGATCAAGTCAAAAAATACACTGATGTTGTCGGCGGTTGCTGCAGACGCTAGGGTAATTTTCGGAGTGGTTTTAGGGATCATTAAAACTTCATTACTTTTTACTGCCAAAGACTTTTGCACACTATTGTACTTTTTTCTTTTGAGAAAACAAAGTCAGACAGTCCCTGGAGAAAATATGGGCAGCTGATCACAACCACGACATCATAACCTGCTGAGCCACAGAGCCCCAGCTTCAGGACGCACAGCTTAAGATGAACCTGCACACTTCCTGTATGCCTTTCCATCAGAAAGCCGATGTAGCAACGAGCACCGCGCTCCAGCATGTGCTGACACGTACTTAGTGTCAGACTGCTCGCGTTTGGTCATGTGACCCGGGTGACTTAACTGTGACAGCGAGAGCCAGCAATAGCTATACCGGTGTGCAGTCGCGGGATCAGTGAAGTGGAAGACTGCTCTGAGATAGAGAGCCACGTCTGCCCCCTAGTGTGAGCGCCTCTCACTGCGGCTCTATAAATACTTACAGTTACCGGATGGTAATCAAAGCCAGGCTCGGCTCACGGTGACAGGGTAGGGGGCGAAGGCTTCACTATTACACGGATCGATGGCGTGCAGATGCCCATTAGCTGTCTTTGCCCCTCCGCTCCTCACTCTGCCTAGTTATGCTCCCCGCGGGCCTATCAGAAATCTCGCTGCCAGAACCACAGTAGAAACGGTGCCTTGGATTTGCCATCCGAATGGCGGATTGGTGACAGTTTATGCCTGACAGCGGCGGCGGTGGAGACGGAGAATCCGAGCGACTGTGGATTCCACTTAATTGCCACCCGGCAGGAAGGGTGAGGCCACTATCTTCAACCAATGACAAGTAGTGACAACCGGCACGGCATGTGGGCCTGCAGGAAGACAGATTAGCTACCCAAACCTCAAAGGATCATCTGCGGAGATAAAGACGCGGTTCACAGAGAACCTCGTCTGATGGCGGGACGGTCGGAAGACATCAACACCTGCAAGCAGTCAGATTACTGTACTTTTTAAATAGGACATATCAAGTGGAGCTCAGGGCTCCTTCTGTCCTCCTAACTGCTACGTGTGTCACAGTTGAAGGCGAGTGACCCCGGGAATAGCAGAAACGCCACGTCTGTGATTTACTGTCACCATCACACCTAGCAGACTGCCTTGGCATTCCTCAGTCAGGCGGCACGCTGATTTTAATTCCCGCTATATTTTCAGCCTGGAAGGCTGTCAACAATGACAGAAAAGGGAGCAAAATGATGTCCAATAGCTTATCAAGCCTAAGGAAAAGACTTTCAATTACGATGAAAAACCAACCATACCGCTACAGGAAATAAAAGGAGAATCAGTCCGTGACCTCATGGGAGTTTCACTTACATAAAAATGTTCTGACGGCAGATGGAAAAATGATTGGTTCAGAGCGATAACCAATCAGATTATAGGGGAGGTGGGTCCAACCAATCAGACGCCTTTACTTTCTTGGACCCACGTAGTGACAGCCTAATGAAAGGATTAAAACTCCTTTCCCAGGATCACTCAGCACATCTTTCCTTATACTAATTGAGATCCGGGCTTCTTGTTTGCCTTGCCTAGGGAAAATAGGGTGTAAACCTGCAGTTGCTTCCACTCTGATTCGATCGGATGCCACAAGCCCAGCATGGCAGGTGTAAAAACAGAGAGTGAGCAATAAAAACGTACCGGGTCAAGCACCAAGTTATCGGTTTCCTGTCTTGGAGGGGCCACCCAAGGGGAACTCAGGGGGCATTAATCTTTCGTATCACTTCGCGATTTGGTTTCACGGTGTTGTGTGGACATCAGTTCCTTCATAGCCAGCGTTAAGCATGCGAATACATAGCTTAGTTGAATTTGTAAAGATATACATTTGTAGCAATTTCCTTAGAAAGATATCACTATTAAATAAGAGATAAAATAAAGACTGTTAGACATGTGGGAACTTGGATGCTTCGAGGGAGGATTGAGGTCAGGGACGAGCCCCTCTGAAATCGACTGGTGATTATTACAAAGTAAGTTTGCTCTGTCTGGGAGCGATGGTTCAGTTCTCCTGGGTTCACATTTTGTTCATTTTAGTTTGAAAGCCTGTGGTTATTTTTCTGCCTTGCTTTGCTTGCCATTCCATTATCTCCTGGGAGGTGCCGATAACCCCCCCCCCCCCTCACACTTTGTCCTACAATTTTGGCATCCCGCAGATTGGTTTACCTCTCCAAAGAGTGCGCTTGTCGCAAGAATGTTTTATTTGAGGTTCCGAAATTTGAAACCCATGGTTGGTTGGAATTAACCAAGCATTGACCTGTTTAAAACTCTTTCAGTCTAGTCCAGCCAAACAGCGACTTGACAATGCCTGGTAAATCCCACCCCTAGTGGGGCTTAGAAGATGCCTAATCCTCATCTCTGGGAAACTAAGTGTTTGCTGATTTTCATTTCTTGGTGTGGCAACGTTTTAAATTGTTTTGATTATTTGTGCTCCTTCGAATGAATCTCATGTATAATCTCAAAGCAAATTAATTACAGCTGTTTGCAGCCTTTGACAAACGAAGAAACTGCATTACTGGCAAATGTTAATTAAGCCTAATTCAATCATTGTTTTATGACAAAGATTTATCTTCCTGGCTTCCTTATATTGGACACAAATTTGACTGACATCAAAGGTTTTTAAGAGTAGGTATAACCATTCTTATATACCAATCAGTGCAGCTTATTCAACTGAAATCACTGTACACTGCAGGAACCACCAGCATGATGGGTGGCAACCCTATTCCTACACCATATCAGAGCCTGGAGTCCAGTGTCTCGCCTTCCCTGGGAAATGTGGTGTGACCCTTTATATTTCAGCCCAGTTATATGTAAAGGGCTTTGTGACAATGACTGTTGTTAAAAGCGCTATGTAAATAAAATTGAATTCAAATGAACTGAATTGAATATAGTTGACTACCGGAATGCACAGCCTGCGGTGTGGATCTCTGAAAACGCATGAAGTCAAAGGGAGGAGAGAGCAAGGAGAAAGAGAGGAAGAGAGGTGGAGAGGGGCTGCCATTCACACACACCAATTCCGGAACCTTGGGAGTGCATCCTTGGGAGATTGCCATGGTAACAGCCCATTGTGACAGAAAAGCCCAGGCAGCCCACAACATACAAGAGAGTCCTCCTAGCTGGGCTTGGCCCGACACAGGCCCGGCCCGGCCCGACAGAGCCTGCTGCAGTCCACAAGCTCTCCTCTTTCTCATTCTTGTGCCAGTGGCCAATTTGTTGAACAACACAAGTCTGCAAAAACACCTCAGCACATGCAGAGGGGAGGTGCTTGGGTATGTTAACCGCAGTGAACAGCACCATAAATCAGGCAGCAAACCCAACATTCACGCTCAGCCACCAGCGAGAGCATTCTCAGGCTTGGCTGCTACTCTTTGTCTGCGTAAAAAAACATCAGGTGCGTTCCGCCGTTTTGATAGAAACGTCTATTAAAGACGGACATACGGATCATTAGCTGTTTGATTGGACTAAAACTGCCACCTGGGTCTTGCAAAAAAAAAAGAGCCATTTTGCTTAATGAATGTATTCGCTAGTACAACCGACCAATCCCTGCTCTCCCTGCAAAGGGATTCTCACAAGAAAAGAGGGAAAAATGGTTCGTTTATCAATAAATCTAAATTGCCTTCAGTGCAGAGGCTTGGCAGAAATGCCAGTCATGGACGGCACCACTAAATAATTGCTGAAAGGCAATCTCCAGATCTGAGTGATAGATAAGCAGCTAGGAGAGGTACAGAAGGGGTTGCGCAGAGTACCATGTGCGACACCCCGCCTGTCTGCGCCTGACAGAAGGACAGGATGCTTCGCTACAGGGATAGCACCCTAACACCTCACGGTCCTGCAGCGCCCTACGGCAGTCCCAGGAAATCCATGTGCTGCTGCCTCACCAGGGCTCTGAGCTCCCAACAGCTCTGCATTTCCACGTCGGTGAGCTGTGATTGCGGGATCACATCAACCGTCCACCTAGCCTGCTAGCCAACTGTACCATTACGCTCAAAGGCCTCAGAGCAGGTAGGGCCCTCTACAGATTCCTGATTACACTGCCTCTGTCTCTGTGCACAGTTAGCTATTCACCTCATTAGCCCCTTAATCAACTTCTCAGGTGTTTAGATGCACAAGCTAATTTGTTCAGAAGAATATTAAGTTTGACTATTGATTTTTAAGGTTTGCATATGCATTCCCAGTCTTTAAATGTTTTCCCATATTTTTTTAATCAAATTTAATAGTTATAATAATAGATGTAGTCATAATTATCCATCAGTTTACAGGGGAGTATGCAGGGGGCGGAGCCACAGGGGCAGAAAGCTGATTGGCCCCCGGAGTGCCCCTCCCCGTCACTCGCTTTTAAAACAGAACATTGGCTAATGAGAAGGTTGGCTCCTCTGTACGAATTATAGCCCCTCGTATGTCCAGCACCTTAAAAAATCCTAGAATTGCTCCTGACAGTGAGCTTGGTGCCTGTCCCAGGAAGCAGAGGGAAGGAGGCAGGTTTTATCCAGGAAGCGGTGCCAAGCTTAACAAACGACACACAGACAGATGGACAAACACACACACACACACACAAATGGCATTTTAAAGACATCAGTTCAGCCAAACTTCACTTTTAGCTATAATAGGAAACCAATGGCGAGAATATGCAGAATCAACACACCCACATGCTCTGAGGTCACAATACCCCCCCCCCCCCCCCACAAGCCACTGGGCCATACTTTCTTCCTCCTTTTTGCAGTAATCTATGTATTTTTAATCAGACAAAGGAACTGCCCAAAAATGGAATGACCCAACTGTTAATCCCCCCGCCCCCCCCACTCCCCCCACTCTGGTTTGGTTTGTTCTGGTTTGCTCTGGGCCGTCCTGACTCCCCCTGCAGTCCAAGGGCAGAGATCTCACCCTGCCTCTCATGCCATGTCGCTTGGGAGAAGCCCAGACCCCTCCCACATCACTCTGTATGGATGGATGGAATAAATGTAAGTAACGCTGGTTGAAGAAGTATAGCAGGGTGCCAGAACTGGGTAGAAAATATCTGCATAGGAGCCGGAAAAGACATTATCAGGTTATGAATCGTGTTTTATGCTTGGTTTACCTTCTTATACAATCTGAGGCCGATTACGTGTGTCTTAAATTGGCACAGAATAGTTCTCACGATTTCTGATTGCATTTATACTGATTCACTGAAGAAATACTGAAGAAAAGCAGGTATCTGTGATTTTTCAGCTTTGGGTGATTTATAATTGATATATTGAGGTAATATTCTATTGACATTCCTAGCCTCGTCCTAACCTACTTAGGAAACCCAACACATACAAAAACATGTACAAGAAAACCCCACACAGAATTGCACATAACACAGAAATGCATGAGTATAAAAAAGTTGATTTTAAATCATCCAAGCTGTAAATAAAATACAGCTACGGTAAAAATCGGAAACCCTACATATGCATATGCGAAAATAAAGCTTTGCAAACAAACCAGAATATTTCATAAAGCAGAGCGTAAGATTAAAGACTCAAAGATTTAAGGTAAACAGCAAAAGTCATCTGAAAATTTATCATGAAAGTGACAGATGAGTGCTGAACGTAACAAAACATGAAAAAGAACTCTAGCTTTGAAGTAGCTAAATCGCAATTACAAACACAGCTACAAAGGTGAGTCATATTGGGATGGACTCCCATTAAGATTATGTGTCAGCTTCAGAGCGGAAAAAGTGATATACAAGGTTTCAAAGTAACATGAGATGTTCCCGAAGGAGGCTGAAGGATCATTGCCCAAATTGCAGGTGTGTCGGTCACAAAATCTGCAAAGATATTTTATGCATGGAAAACAGGGGTTGACTGACTGATCTGGGTGCCCTCCGCTGACATCAGCATGGACACTAACTGTTTGCTGGGGCTGTATGCTGTACTTCAGGACAGCCTACACAATAATCCTCCTCCCCACCCCGGCCAAGAGGAACAGTCTCAGAAATCAGAATAGCATACGGCAAACAAACTGCGTCAGCAAAAGCAAGCCAAAGCTCACTGATATGGACAGACAAACAGAGACCGGACAGCAGCTAAACACTATGGAGGATGGCCTGAATCAGGACTGAATCAGCACCTCTGTGAGTGACCCAGTTTAAAAAGACCTGCATGCTGTGAGTTTGACTAAAGCTAGAATTCATGGCAAGGCTTCCATTTGGAAATGACTTGTATCCGTTCCAGTGCACGAAGATGGATAACCTGGTGTAAGAAGCACTAAACCTGCAACCCTGAGCAGTGAACAAAGTAATATGTTCTGATGAGTCAGCTCTCACCCTTTTTACAGGGTCTGGAGAGGTTACTTCTGGAGGAAACCAAAGGATGCCTTCAGCTCTAAGCGTATGGACACTCACGTCATGGGAGTCACGGGGTCACATGATCGCTGTGCATGGCGGTGTGGCGGCCAAGGGGTACGAGACCATTTTACAGGAGCAGATGGACCTTTGGTGCAAACGCTGTTCTCGTACCACAAGACCATAATGCCTCCATAAACACTGATCAACGAATTCTAGAGTGGCTTCATGACCATCGGGATGAAGCTGAGTGCTTTCCGTGGACATCAGAGCTGAGCTCCACTGAAACCTCATGGAAGGTTCTGAGGCATAGAGTGCAAAGAACTGGTGAGATTTCTTCTGGAAGAATGGGATGATATAGCACTACAATAAGTTCTCGTATGACAGCATTCCAAGAAGGACTTGAAGGCGCAGCCTGGCCCTACTCCACAATAGGTCTTTGATATTGTGACACCGTTAGGTGATTCCATTCTTTTGTCCAACGCCAAAAGCTGTCATTCATCACAAATATGCATCACAGCACAGAGAAACCCCCACTATTCCCCCACTGCAAAAATCACACTGCAGGCGCTGATACAGTTTAACAGCACTGCAAGAATTATAGTACTAGAGCTAAAACAAATACAGAACTGAATGACATAAAGGTGCTTAGGAATGGAATTGCATTGCGTTGGAGAAAGAGACATTATCGGGAGAACTAGGAAATGAAAGGTAGTGAGAAAATCCCAGAATATCCGCCCCTGCCATTGGACATCACCCCCGAGCGAGATGAGGACACGCCTGGTCTAATGGATACTGACGGTGAGGTCCAGAAGCTGCTTCTTTGCATCCATGACTTTTGTTCCCGACACACATGGCATTCATCTGAAGCGTACGGAAGCCTGGAGGGACACACAGCGCCTCAGCTTAATAAAAAGCAGTTTGAAGGGTAATCACAGACTGTACAGTATTATAGGCAATATCTGGAACACTAAATGCTTCACATCTGCGATTTATTTGGGGTATAATCACTGCATTATTTCTAAATAATCAGATGCTTCATCAGACAGTTCATAGATACTCAGTAACTTAAATCATCTGACAACATTGCATGTCCCAGTATGTAATCCTGTGCAGTAATGACATAATAATTCTTTAGAATCAATGAAGTCACACATATAGATAATGGATGCCTGAAATACAAATGCTATTATTACAGAGACCACATACATGCGCACACACACACACACAAACACACACACACATATGTACAGATACACACAAACACACACACACACAAACACACACACACACACATATGTACAGATACACACAAACACACACACAAACGCACACACATATGCACACACACACATGCACACACACATATGCACACACACACACAAACACACACATCAGCATCTTCCTCAGCACATTACACACAAAGACTAGAGTGCATTTAGCATTCAGTGAAGTAGAAAGTCAAGAGATTCCTCTAAAATATCAAACTGCTTAAGGATGTAGGTCATCTTTATTCATTACCAAAGACCGCCAGTCTTATGATTAAACATCAATTAAATATGAGGGAGGACAGTTCATACTTTGATAAACTCATCAGTGAACACTTCCTGTCAGAAGTAATCAGCCATCACACAGAAAGGCCCACTATGAGGTCACTCTATTTCCAGCTGACCTGCCCGGAGGGGTCAAACAGGCCATGAATATTGATGGGGGCGGGCAGCCGGGGAGTTGGAGCCGCGCCAGGAGAGGGCTTGTGCCCTTGGTCTCCCCACAGGGTGGAGTAGACTGCAGCTGGAGGTGCATTGTTATGGCGACCCTTATTATCATTGGAACCTGGCTGCTGATGTAATATTCCACACACAGCCAGTAGAGGGTGCCAGTGATGAGGTCTGGGGGGAGGGGACAGTCATGGCAAAACACTTTCCCCAGAGCTCAGCTGCTCCGCCCCTCCTCCACCAAGCCACCAAGCAGCAGATGACAAGATGAGAGGGAAGGACACTCGTTACCAGGTCTCTCCCCAGCACACTGTCATGTCTGTTTCGCTGAGGCCCTCTGATTGGTCATGCTCGCAAAAATCTGGCCCGCATTCTGGTCATAACATCCAGCCTGGGCTGCCGGTGATAAGCATGGGCAGACGGGCACTGCGGTCTGCACCGACGGGCATTGTGGCCTGCAAAGACGGGCACTGCGGTCTGCACCGACGGGCATTGTGGCCTGCAAAGACGGGCACTGCGGTCTGCACCGACGGGCATTGTGGCTTGCAAAGACGGGCACTGTGATCTGCACAGACGGGCACTGCGGTCTGCACCGACGGGCATTGTGGCCTGCAAAGACGGGCACTGCAATCTGCAAAGACGGGCACTGCGATCTGCACAGACGGGCACTGCGGTCTGCACCGACGGGCACTGCGATCTGCTCAGACACGCACTGCGATCTGCACTACACCAGAAGCTGTTAGCTTCTTCAAAGCCATTGTGGTGAAGCTGAGGTATATAAATGCTCGCATTTTTAGTTCAATCATTTATATTTCTCAAAATGATTTTGTGAAAATGTAATATTATTCATCTGTAATTATGTCCAAAAATCATGCATTTAAATGTTATTTCATTGCAGGCAATATGTTCCAGGCGTGTGTCTGCTAATATAAAAAGCCAAGGCTGCAGACAGGAAGGCACAGTTTGGAGACAGAGAAAGTGAAAAAGAACAGAGAGATGAACGACTGTCAGTCAGTAGATTCAGCAGCACAAACCATCGTGAGTCACATCCAGCGCAAAGGCATCAACACTGATGAATACAATCAGCCTTTTTCAGTTAATAACAAATGATGTTAAAAATGTTTGTTTGGGTCCCTACCAGTGAAGCATTTTTGTGTCCCCAAATTCACTCAGCACAAAAACACTCTGAGCAATTCGAAATGTTCCAATGGGGCTGCAATTTCAGGCAAATGAGCTGGATGAGGCCGGATTCTCCATTCTTAACTCTGCTCAGCAACATTAACAAAGAACATCCATATCAAACTAGTGTGAAGAAAATCCACTTATGCTCAGCTATAAATACATAAACTGCAATTAATTATCAATTAGCATTTTTGGATTTGTAAAGCTATAAAATGCCCATGGACAGAACAAGTGTTGCAGACAGCCAACAGAAACAGGAAAGCCAATTGTGACATATAACCTGTGATACCTTCTCATCTTCAAAGGGCTGCCTTAGTAATGGCCAATTTGCAGGCCTTTCAGGTCAGAGGTCATTGCTCTTATAGATCGGAGGGTCTCGAATTCATAACCACACCAACCCGATCAGTCAACCAAGGAGGAGCAGGCATGATAGTTTCCACGGCGATGTGGAAAAGCATGGGATGTTTCCAACGCTGCCTACACAACACCGAAAGGCGGACGCAGAGACAGAAGCCAATCTGAAGAAATACGAATTGTTTCCTATAGACATCTTAAATGGATTAATCAATAAATGTCAGCTGGAGATGAACGAAGCTCTGAAACACAACTCTCTGAGATTATGGCAAGAAGAAAACCCAATAAAACTGCGTGAAGGATTTCGCTACGAAAAGAAGGCCAATGTTTTAGCGACATAAAGAGAAGTAAGTGTGCGGAGAGGCGCAGAGAATGATGGATAATGGCCCAGCTGGAGTGTCTGCCTCGGCTGCCACATCACACCCTGCTCAGATGTAGCAGATACATTCGCTTCTCCTCACGCAGCCAGGCGCGGTGTGAGAAGCGGCCTGTTACCGTGCAGACGTCAGCTGGGCCGCTTTCAACCCCCGTGCATGCGGCAAAAAGCTCCGACCCACTGCTGCTTCCAAGTAAGCGCTCGATGAGTCAATGCAAAATGATATTTATCCTTCAACTAGTGGAAAAAGAAGGGAGAGCGAGTGTTTGTTTCATAAAGGTGTGCAGGGGACGGGCATGTGGATCACGATGCCACGCCTGTGATCGGATAGTCCTAGGCTCAAATCTCAGCGCTAGAAGGGTGATTTCACTGTTGGACCCTCCCAGCAAGGTCCAATTGTGCCAAGAGATGACTGCCCCTCCTTTCTCAGACGTATGTTACTGTAAGCATTTGCTAATTAAGGGTCAAAAACACCAACGGGGTGACATTGTTTGAGGTGGTTAGTGGTCATGATTTGTTATTGGACAAGTGATTGCTTGGGGTAATTCCTTAGCAAGTAAAGATTTCGAGATAACTCCCACCCCCACTGTGAGTCCTTTATGTTTTATTCTTACAAAGATCGAACATGGTTTTGTAAATCAGTCCGCCTGAGAGATCACTGCACATGGGGTGAAAATTTAAATATAAAAGATTTAATCAATAACACACTGCTCAGATTAGTCAGTCAGATCAGCCTCTCCTTTAGACAAACACAGCATGGAAGTCGCAGATCATATAACCACAATGACGTTGGGACACGTCCCGTTACTGGGGGTGATGGTGAGGCCCTTGGCACTCCGTGAATCAGTGGCCGCCGTGCACATTAACCGGCGAGCGCACTGCATTAGTGACAGGCCAGCGGGAGCAAACACTTCTTGGCCTGGTTAATATCTGACGCGGTACAACGGCGAACGAACAGGTTAACAGCCGGAGCTGAGAACGCCAGTGAAAATGGCTCCGGGAAACACGGACATGAGGACAAGAACAATCACTGCTGCTGGGACCTTGAACGATGGACAAGAGAATGTTACGCGTTCGACACGCGTCTGCACCTCATGTAGCTCAACTTTTCATTTGCGTTAAATGATTTCTTGTTGATTAAAATGAATAAACAGGGCACGAAAATCTCTCCCACGGATTGCCGCCTCCATTCTTTTGCACATAAATAATACAGCTTCACTGCACGCGCCAGGTGGACCTGCGTGTCTGGCTGTGGGCCATTTTTCCTCTCGGATCCGGAGGAAGCACCTGCCAGCCGTCAGCCTGCCGAAAACGCTTCGGAATGCTGTAAGGAGAAATGCCTCTGATGTCGGCGGGGGTGCTGAAGTGTGGACCCCCATCTCCGTGAGGAATGTATCAGTCATGTTCACAGCCCCCAACCCGCCACCCCCCCCGCCCCCCCCGCCTTATCGCCGAAGCTGCAGCAAGCTCCACCATGCGAGCCCATTGGCTGCTGATGATGTCACCGCTCTGAGCTCAGGCACGGCCGCCTCACATTGGCCGACTGGGCAGATGCTATCAGAGAGCTGAGATATCACTTTCATTCATGCGGAGCCGTCGCGATGTGCAGATGGGAGGGTGGCGGAGCAGCAGTGAGCCGGGGAGGGGCGGAGCCAACACTGATAGCTGCTCATCCTCTGGAGTCAATGCAGCGATTAACCCCTTCAGCACCACTGCCCACAGAACAATCCTGGCAAAGGCAGGCAGTAACCTTTAGGAAGCACAGTGGGTAGAGCGGGCAGGCCGTTCCTAGGCAACCGTGTCACTTCCCCACCCAGCTGTAGCTTCCTGAGAGGCTCAGTAGGACACAGGGGAGAGAAAAGCAAAAAAGAAAAGAGAATGGAGGGATTCATAGCTCTGGGATTGGAAAGGGAGGGCGTGGCCTGATTCTGTAGTGAGATCAGAGAGCCCAGGTAACAGCAGTACACACAGGCAGGCTCACGAGGAGCAGTCGTCATGGCGATGCCCAAATCACTCCTTGGATGTCCTTAGTTTTTGTCAACATAGAGGCAGTCACGAGGGTACCACAGGACGTTAACATGTGCCCTTCCTAAAAATGCAGGGTCGAAATGTTATAAAAATCTGTGTAATTGACACATTGCACCCCCAACTTTGTGGCGGACCCCCCCCCCCCCCCCCCCCCCGGGTTCAGAGGTCACTGTGTGCTGTGCTGCTCCACAGGCGATTCCAGCCCACATCACTCCCTCGTCCTACTTTCCACCACGCATGATGTCATTGTTTTCTGCTGATGCCGTACGTGCAGCACAGAAGGTGCTGGCTATTCGCAAAACACTCGCCAGAAAAGCCAATATTAATTTTTCTCCGAATAATGATTTTCTTTCTCCTAAGAAAAGGGGAGGAATTCACCCTTATCGCCACCTCAGCGGTAGAAAACAGAAGACTCATCCTTGAAAGATTTATCCTTCAAGGGTTTTAGCAAATTACCCACACCATTTAGCCAACAAATGAATCAATATCTGGTCTTATCCGGCAATTTTATTTGATTAGTTATTAGCGTACTATGCATTCTTGATATCATTTTGTCAGTATCGTCGTATAAACACATTTAATGTTATAATGCTTATTTATAATTTTCTCCTATCGAAAGTGTTTTTGACAATGACACTCCTAGCTACCTGCTACTTGCTTGAACTCTGCTTTCCATCGACGGCTCAACACCTGAAGGGTTCTGATCTGCCTGCCAGTGTGAATACCTCCCATTCAGTGCTGGAATTAGTTCCTGGCCTCGCTGGTCATGCAGTATCTGTGCGGTCAGTGGCAGAGATGGACTTTGGACCAGAGGTGCGCTGTCCAGACATCTCCACCCTGAAGTCAGGTGGGTTCAAAGGTGGACGAGGGGACACAGAGCCCCTTCTAACATTAACGTCCATAAAATCTCCATAAAAGCATGGAAACAACTTGTAGAAGTTGAGGAAGCTGAAATGAGGCTCTATTTGCCATTGGAAGTACATTAGAATGCTTCTGCTCACATATCCCATCAAGCTCTCCTTTGCTACACACACAAGGATGTATATGCAGCTGAGAGCAAAGCCTGGGATGTGAGCACAGGTCCTCCGCCATTTATTTGGCACCAGGAGCACTGCGGGCTGGTTGAGGACCTTGTTCAAGGACTCGACGGAGATGTGACCGTTCTGCAGAAGACGGGACTGAAATCGGCAACCTTCCGATAGCAAGTACAGAGCCCTAACCTACTGAGCCACCCCCCCCCAATGCATCCTGGGTGGTGCAGCCAAGCTGTCTGCCAACCGTCACGACACTGAGATAGAGTCCAAAACCCATAACCAGTTTTCCACATTCCTGACAATAAAACACGGCGGAAGCATGTAGAGGATCACTCCGGCTGAATGTTAACTTTTAATGCATCCATTGTGACCAGCATTGTACAAATTACTTGCCCACAATCTTACAGATAAAGTTTCTAACCTGTGCAGGTTATAACTGGAGAACGTGTGAACGGATGGGGTCAATGTACAAGTCTGGGTACTTACACAGTAAAAACTCACCCGACAGAATCCATTTTAGCACTTTATGCAACGTAAGACTCTCAAAGTTCAAAGATAGCCTGATTGTCTTTTAAAAGCAAAAGACTCTCTAGGAATTGGAGGCCTGATCCAAACACCTCTGCCGCTTGCCACTCCAGCAACCCGCAGCTCACCCACGATCCATCTGCTCGCAAAGTACCAGAAGCCACAGGGACACGAGCGAGTGCAGCGTCCCGCATGACAGCCCAGAAATGGGGCCAGCTGCACCTGTGCGGGGGAGATGACGGGAACCACAGCGCCACCTACTGGAGGGAACAGTCCGCAAGATCGAAATCCAAGATAAAATTCATGGCTTCAGCTCTTAGTGCTTGTTTCAGCCGCATAAACAAGCCTGCTGTATTCTGCTGACTTAATGAAACTGTTTCTGTTTTATCATAATACACCTTTAGTAGCTAATACTTATATGTGACCCTTTTTGTAATGCAAAGGAGGATTTCACTGCCAGGAAGCTGGTAGCAGACAGTAAAATCACTTTGTTTATCTAGAGGCTTAGCATCGCACTCAGCTCTTCGTTATATATTCCGCAAGTGTAACATTTCCTGGCAGTGCGAGTAAAGCGGCGTTTCTGTAACGTTATAAAAAAGCTAATTAGGCGAGGATAACTGCCGAGTTTATCCAGTTAGTGGGTGCTTTACGCTGGAAACCCTGAGGAAGTGACAGTCCCAAAGAGGCTTTGCTCACAGAGAAAAAGCTCACAGAGGGGGGGATTTACATCATGCACATTTAGACGGCAAATGCGTGAGCACCGCTCACAGCTCGGGTGAGAACAACTGTGCTGTCATAACAAAGAGCTGCCATTCAGGCATACAGAGCAGACCGGCCCGATGCCCCCACATTGGGGGGAAGAGATTAATCCCCAGCGGGGGCCAAGCTGGGCTTCCCCCTGCACCTCAGCGCCGAAACAACGTAGTTTGGCGATGTTGGGCAAACTCTGCAAGCTGGCAGACCGACATATGCAGGTGGCATACAGGAGAGGGGGATTGTGGGACCTTGGCTGGCAGAGAAAGGGGGGATTAAGATTTGCAAATTATCAAAGTGAAACCACGCAAGGGGCAGATGGGGGATTTGGGGTTAAATCGCCCTAAACAACGTGGAAGACAATAGGAGGGTTAGAGGCAGACAGGGAAATCCTGGGTTTTACAGAGCCACTGATGCTGGACGAAAGCGAGAGAATTTCAGTAGCGTTTCAGAGACAAATGACTAAAACCGCGAGGAGGGATGAGGGTCGAGTGTCAGGCTCTCCAGCCACGGCTCGACGGAAACGAAACGCCGGTGAACCCCCAGCGCCGGAGTCTGGGACCAGCCAGCGTTACACTCTCCAAGGCCAGAACGGGACGCAGGGCTCAGCGTGAGACAGCTTCTGGCTTTATCACCGGAGTGTTAAAGGTCTTGGCTCATCTACAAGACACCAATGCATCCTGCCCCGCGCCGGGAAATTACACTCGCTGGAGTTAAAATGCCGACGGGAGCCCGACTTGTCAAAAATACTGCAAAACACTCCCAGCGACACTGAAGAGGCCGTGAACTCTGGCAAACATTAACTTTCCCCAGGATGAGGTCACGCATCACAACAGCCGCTTAGCTGCAAGTTACAGTTCAGCCGTCTCACACGATATGTCAACAGACCCGCCGCGTCCACAGAGTCCCGGCCCTGTGCGGTCCTGTCAAAGCCAGATCTGATGCTCAAACCTCAGCTTTGGTTTAACAAGGAAAAACTAGAGCCTATTTCTTCTAAAAACTCGATCCCGGAGCTGAACAATCAAGGCAGCTTTGCTTTTCAGCAGTCAGGAACTGCACTTCGTAATTTACAACCCGGGGACCCTCCTGACATGTCAGGTGTAAGACTCCCCGCTCGGCTGCAGTCGCGGGACGGCACAGTCCTGCTTGGGGGGGCACAGCACCCAGAGCACCCTCCACGCCCCCCCCCAGCTCTGTACCCAGGCTCCTCTCTCACCTGCACCTGCATGAAGGAGCCCCTGTA